>NC_042989.1:36274725-36904725 GCF_901001165.1 Salmo trutta
AGGGTTCGGGTCAAGGAGTTCTATAATGGGTCAGGGTTAGGTTCAAGGAGTTCTATAATGGGTCAGGGTTCGGGTCAAGGAGTTCTATAATGGGTCAGGGTTAGGTTCAAGGAGTTCTATAATGGGTCAGGGTTCGGGTCAAGGAGTTCTATAATGGGTCAGGGTTCGGTTCAAGGAGTTCTATAATGGGTCAGGGTTCGGGTCAAGGAGTTCTATAATGGGTCAGGGTTCGGGTCAAGGAGTTCTATAATGGGTCAGGGTTCGGGTAAAGGAGTTCTATAATGGGTCAGGGTTAGGTTCAAGGAGTTCTATGGGTCAGGGTTAGGGTCAAGGAGTTCTATAATGGGTCAGGGTTCGGGTCAAGGAGTTCTATAATGGGTCAGGGTTAGGTTCAAGGAGTTCTATAATGGGTCAGGGTTCGGGTCAAGGAGTTCTATAATGGGTCAGGGTTCGGGTCAAGGAGTTCTATAATGGGTCAGGGTTAGGTTCAAGGAGTTCTATAATGGGTCAGGGTTCGGTTCAAGGAGTTCTATAATGGGTCAGGGTTCGGGTCAAGGAGTTCTATAATGGGTCAGGGTTCGGGTCAAGGAGTTCTATAATGGGTCAGGGTTAGGGTCAAGGAGTTCTATAATGGGTCAGGGTTCGGGTCAAGGAGTTCTATAATGGGTCAGGGTTCGGGTCAAGGAGTTCTATAATGGGTCAGGGTTCGGGTCAAGGAGTTATATAATGGGTCAGGGTTCGGGTCAAGGAGTTCTATAATGGGTCAGGGTAAAGGAGTTCTATAATGGGTCAGGGTTAGGTTCAAGGAGTTCTATAATGGGTCAGGGTTAGGGTCAAGGAGTTCTATAATGGGTCAGGGTTAGGTTCAAGGAGTTCTATAATGGGTCAGGGTTAGGGTCAAGGAGTTCTATAATGGGTCAGGGTTCGGGTCAAGGAGTTCTATAATGGGTCAGGGTTAGGTTCAAGGAGTTCTATAATGGGTCAGGGTAAAGGAGTTCTATAATGGGTCAGGGTTAGGTTCAAGATGTTCTATAATGTGTCAGGGTAAAGGAGTTCTATAATGGGTCAGGGTTAGGTTCAAGGAGTTCTATAATGGGTCAGGGTTAGGGTCAAGGAGTTCTATAATGGGTCAGGGTTCGGGTCAAGGAGTTCTATAATGGGTCAGGGTTAGGTTCAAGGAGTTCTATAATGGGTCAGGGTTCGGGTCAAGGAGTTCTATAATGGGTCAGGGTTCGGGTCAAGGAGTTCTATAATGGGTCAGGGTTAGGTTCAAGGAGTTCTATAATGGGTCAGGGTTCGGTTCAAGGAGTTCTATAATTGGTCAGGGTTCGGGTCAAGGAGTTCTATAATGGGTCAGGGTTCGGGTCAAGGAGTTCTATAATGGGTCAGGGTTCGGGTAAAGGAGTTCTATAATGGGTCAGGGTTAGGTTCAAGGAGTTCTATAATGGGTCAGGGTTAGGGTCAAGGAGTTCTATAATGGGTCAGGGTTCGGGTCAAGGAGTTCTATAATGGGTCAGGGTTAGGTTCAAGGAGTTCTATAATGGGTCAGGGTTCGGGTCAAGGAGTTCTATAATGGGTCAGGGTTCGGGTCAAGGAGTTCTATAATGGGTCAGGGTTAGGTTCAAGGAGTTCTATAATGGGTCAGGGTTCGGTTCAAGGAGTTCTATAATGGGTCAGGGTTCGGGTCAAGGAGTTCTATAATGGGTCAGGGTTCGGGTCAAGGAGTTCTGTAATGGGTCAGGGTTCGGGTCAAGGAGTTCTATAATGGGTCAGGGTTCGGGTCAAGGAGTTCTATAATGGGTCAGGGTTAGGTTCAAGGAGTTCTATAATGGGTCAGGGTTCGGTTCAAGGAGTTCTATAATGGGTCAGGGTTCGGGTCAAGGAGTTCTATAATGGGTCAGGGTTCGGGTCAAGGAGTTCTATAATGGGTCAGGGTTCGGGTCAAGGAGTTCTATAATGGGTCAGGGTTCGGGTCAAGGAGTTCTATAATGGGTCAGGGTTAGGGTCAAGGAGTTCTATAATGGGTCAGGGTTCGGGTAAAGGAGTTCTATAATGGGTCAGGGTTCGGGTCAAGGAGTTCTATAATGGGTCAGGGTTCGGGTCAAGGAGTTCTATAATGGGTCAGGGTTCTGGTCATGGAGTTCTATAATGGGTCAGGGTTCGGGTCAAGGAGTTCTATAATGGGTCAGGGTTCGGGTCAAGGAGTTCTGTAATGGGTCAGGGTTCGGGTCAAGGAGTTCTATAATGGGTCAGGGTTCGGGTCAAGGAGTTCTATAATGGGTCAGGGTTCGGGTCAAGGAGTTCTATAATGGGTCAGGGTTCGGGTCAAGGAGTTCTATAATGGGTCAGGGTTCGGGTCAAGGAGTTCTATAATGGGTCAGGGTTAGGGTCAAGGAGTTCTATAATGGGTCAGGGTTCGGGTCAAGGAGTTCTATAATGGGTCAGGGTTCGGGTCAAGGAGTTCTATAATGGGTCAGGGTTCGGGTCAAGGAGTTCTATAATGGGTCAGGGTTCGGGTCAAGGAGTTCTGTAATGGGTCAGGGTTCGGGTCAAGGAGTTCTATAATGGGTCAGGGTTCGGGTCAAGGAGTTCTATAATGGGTCAGGGTTCGGGTCAAGGAGTTCTATAATGGGTCAGGGGAGGAGGTTGTTTTGACAGCCCACACATGAGGCAATATAATCTAAATGAGGCGTGGAAAGGGAATCCGTAAACTCTGTGTGTGTGTGTGTGTGTGTGTGTGTGTGTGTGTGTGTGTGTGTGTGTGTGTGTGTGTAAGCGCCCCCCCCCCCCCCCCCCCCCCTTATCTGCAGCCAAGCTAATTAAAGGAGCTCTATCCAGCCTTGCTCTGTTCTAAACCATCGAGTGCTGCTCATCTCTCCTTACAGCAGCAGAAGATACTGCTGGAGGGCACGAGCCATTCACTCAAGCAAACCAAAGTCATCGTTATGCAATATTACCCAGATGTCACCAGAGAGAGAGCCATTCTCCACATCCTAATTCTATTTGCATATGACTTACAATCAGTGATTTCATTTGCATATTATAACTAATTAATTTGTTACCTAAATTAGCCATTTTGGTTGGGGGATAGTTTGAAACTATTTAGGCGCCCTAAAAGGATGCTAATAACCAAATTACTCTGTTGTCACAACTTAATTATTGTAGTTGATTTCTATATGAGTGATGAAGCAGCCATGTTGTCTACTCTAGGTAAATGCAATGACAAAATGCAACACTTTACATTTAGGTATTTAGGCATGAGATTTTCCAGAGGCGCAACTTTGGTTTTAGAAGTGGGGGGACAAACAATTATTATTATTTTATTTTTTTTTTATTTTTTTATTATTATTATTTTTTTTAAATGTTATCGTTGGATAAACACTCCAGGGCCTTCCCTGTGGCTCAGTTGGTAGAGCATGGTGTGTGCAACGCCAGGGTTGTGGGTTCGATTCCCTCGGGGGGCCAGTACAAAACAAATGCATGAAATGTATGCGTTCACTACTGTAAGTCGCTCTGGATAAGAGCGTCTGCTAAATGACTAAAATGTAAACAACCTACCCAACCGCTTGGAGTAGTCTGCATGGTCATAAAGCACACTGTTGCCTTGTTTTGTATCACATTCCAGTGATAAAACTGGGGGGGGGACAAAAATGCAATTTCAGAATATATAAATGCCTATATACATGTCGCCCCCTCCCCAGTGAAATTTGCACTGCTGAGTTTTTCTCAGGAGCTCTTAAGGTGGAATGTGGCAAGAATTTAATTAGAGTACTTTTCAAAAATACAGACCTGCATGTTATGCAAATCTCCATGAAACAGGATTCTGGAGTCTCCATAAAACAGGATTCTGGAGTCTCCATAAAACAGGATTCTGGAGTCTCCATAAAACAGGATTCTGGAGTCTCCATCAAACAGGATTCTGGAGTCTCCATAAAACAGGATTCTGGAGTCTCCATAAAACAGGATTCTGGAGTCTCCATCAAACAGGATTCTGGAGTCTCCATAAAACATGATTCTGGAGTCTCCATAAAACACGATTCTGAAATCCTACGTGTGAGTGATGTGCGAGGGTTGCCTTCCTTGCACCTGAACACAGGAGATAACAGTGTTCCTGCCACTGACTGTTTATCCCAATTAAGTCCAGATTCATTCTTCTTTAACATCAAACTCCTCTCCCACAACCTAGTTATTAGGAAGTTGAACTGCCTCCCTATAATCTGACGTCACTTTAATCTCTCTTGTTCAGATATGCCTGTATAAATGCCTTTATAAATCTCTGTATAAATGCCTGTATAAATACAGTGCCTTCGGAAAGTATTCAGACCCCTTGACTCGTTCAACATTTTGCTTCGTTACAGCCTTATTCTAAAATTGATTAAATACATACTAATCCTCAGCAATCTACACACAATACCCCATAATGACAAAGCAAAAATAGTTGCTGCTAATTTATTGCTGCTAATTTATTTAGAATAAAAACGGAAATACCTTATTTACATAAGTATTCAGACCCTTCGCTATGAGAATCAAAATTGGCCTCAGGTGCATCATGTTTCCATTGATCATCCTTGAGATATTTCTACAACTTGATTGGGGTACACCTGTGGTAAATTCATTTGTTTGGACATGATTTGGAATGGCACACACCTGTCTATATAAGGTCCCACAGTTACAGTGCATGTTAGAGCAAAAACCAAGCCACGAGGTTGAAGGAATTGTCCATAGAGGTCTGAGACAGGATGGTGGCAATGCACAGATCTGGGGAAGGGTAGCACAACATTTCTGGTGCATTTAAGGTCCCCAAGAACACAGTAGCCTCCATTATTCTTAAATAGAAGAAGTTTGGAACCACCAAAACTATTCCTAGAGCTGGCAGCCCGGCAAAACTGAGCAATCAGAGGAGAATGGCCTTGGTCAGGGAGGTGACAAAGAACCTGATGGTCAATCTGACAGAGCACCGGAGTTCCTTTGTGGAGATGGGAGAACCTTCCAGAAGGACAACCATCTCTGCAGCACTCCACCAATCAGGCCTTTATGGTAGAGTGGCCAGACGGAAGCCACTTCTCAGTAAAAAGCACGACAGCCCACTTTCTAAAGACTCTCAGACCATGAGAAACAATGTTCTCTGGTCTGATGAAACATCATGTCTGGAGGAAACCTGGCACCATCCCTACGGTGAAGCATGGTGGTGGCAGCATCATGCTGTGGTGATGTTTTTCAGCGGCAGGGACTGGGAGACTAGTCAAGATTGAGGGAAAGATGAACAGAGCAAAGCACAGAGAGATCCTTGATGAAAACCTGCTCCAAAGCGCTCACAACCTCGGACTGGGGCGAAGTTTCACCTTCCAACAGGACAACAACCCTAAGCACACAGCCAAGACAACGTAGGAGTGGCTTCGGGACAAGTCTCTGAATGTCCTTGAGTGGCCCAGCCAGAGCCCGGACTTGAACCCGATCAAACATCTCTGGAGACCTGAAAATAGCTGTGACAGAGCTTGAGAGGATCTGAAGAGAAGAATGGGAGAAACTCCCCAAATACAGGTGTGCCGAGCTTGTAGCATCATACCCAAGAATACTCAATGCTGTAATCGCTGCCAAAGGTGCTTCAACAAAGTACTGAGTAAAGGGTCTGAATACTTATGTAACTGTGATATTTCAGTTTTTTATTTGTAATAAATTAGCAACAATTTCTAAAAACCTGTTTTTGCTTTGTCATTATGGTGTGAGGTGCATATTGATGAGGGGGGAAAAACATTTAATCAATTTTAGAATAATGCTGTGACGCAACAATATGTGGAAAAATCCAAGGGGTCTGAATACTTTCCGAAGGCACTGCAAATGCCTATATATATGCCTGTATAAATGCCGGTATAAATTTCTGTATAAGTTCCTGTATAAATGCCTGTATAAATGCTTGTATAAATGCCTATATAAATGCCTGTATAAATGCCTGTATAAATGCCTGTATAAATGCCTATATAAATGCCTGTATATATGCCTGTATAAATGCCGGTATAAATTTCTGTATAAGTTCCTGTATAAATGCCTGTATAAATGCTTGTATAAATGCCTATATAAATGCCTGTATAAATCCCTATATAAATGCCTGTATAAATGCCTGTATAAATGCCTGTATAAAGGCTTCAGAAATCATTCATCAGCAAATGTCATGCTATGTAAAATGTTATGCTACATTTGACAAAGCACGAGATTTAATGAGCTTTTATATCACACTTCATGTTGTAATGACTTTTGGTTCTAAGTGATACAGTACGTGACAGATGTGTTCTTCATGAATGCCCTATAAAGTCATTATAATGTGTTTAGCATGAGTGCCATTTAAAGCCATTATAATGTGTTTAGCATGAATAACCTATAAATCCATTATAATGTGTTTAGCATGAATGCCCTATAAATCCATTATAATGTGTTTAGCATGAATGCCCTATAAATCCATTATAATGTGTTTAGCATGAATGCCCTATAAAGCCATTATAATGTGTTTAGCATGAATGCCCTATAAAGCCATTATAATGTGTTTAGCATGAATGCCCTATAAAGCCATTATAATGTGTTTAGCCTGAATCCCCTATAAAGCTGTTATAATGTGTTTAGCATGAATGCCCTATAAAGCCGTTATAATGGGTTTAGCATGAATGCCCTATAAAGTCATTATAATGTGTTTAGCATGAATGCCCTATAAAGCCATTATAATGTGTTTAGCATGAATGCCCTATAAAGCCATTATAATGTGTTTAGCATGAATGCCCTATAAAGCCATTATAATGTGTTTAGCATGAATGCCCTATAAAGGCATTATAATGTGTTTAGCATGAATGCCCTATAAAGCTGTTATAATGGGTTTAGCATGAATGCCCTATAAAGCCATTATAATGTGTTTAGCATGAATCCCTTATAAAGCTGTTATAATGTGTTTAGCATGAATGCCCTATAAAGCCGTTATAATGGGTTTAGCATGAATGCCCTATAAATCCATTATAATGGGTTTAGCATGAATGCCCTATAAAGCCATTATAATGTGTTTAGCATGAATCCCCTATAAAGCTGTTATAATGTGTTTAGCATGAATGCCCTATAAAGCCGTTATAATGTGTTTAGCATGAATCCCCTATAAAGCCGTTATAATGTTTTGTTTGGCGTGATAGACTTTAATAAGATAACTGAAATGTCCTGTCCCGGAACTCTATAGTAACCAGCCTGTTCTGATTTAAAGCGTCCTCCAATGTGTTACATTGTTATGAAAGGGAGAAGGATCTCAGCCAACCTCAACAGGGCCGACATCAAAACGATGACCAAACAATGGTTCACTCACTTACACGCGTTAACGGTGTGTCATTAAACAAGTCATAGTGCAACAGCACATTGGCTATGCTCAGTTGCTTTTTATGACGGGCAGAATATATAGTCTGTGCACCGCCATTCACTGTGCAGACATATTTGACCCACTTTGGTAATCCACAGTGTTGCATACATTTCCATTCATTAGTCTGTACAACAGACCAGGGTTGTTTCTTATTAAATGGCACCCTATTCCCTTTAGTGCACTACCGATAGGGCTCTGATCAGAAGTAGTGTACTACCCATAGGGCTCTGATCAGAAGTAGTGTACTACCCTATAGGGCCCTGATCAGAAGTAGTGTACTACCCTATAGGGCTCTGATCAGAAGTAGTGTACTACCCTATAGGGCTCTGATCAGAAGTAGTGTACTACCCTATAGGGCTCTGATCAGAAGTAGTGTACTACCCTATAGGGCTCTGATCAGAAGTAGTGTACTACCCATAGGGCTCTGATCAGAAGTAGTACACTATATAGAGGATAGGATGCCATTTGGGACGTTATCGCACTCGACCCTGACCGAAAACGTTGGTCAAAGATAATCTCGTTCGTTTCCTGAACTACCTGGGCAGAGAAGAGAGTGACTCAAGTTATCCCCAAATGTAAACAAACGACAGAGCTAAAACCAATGACGTGCCTTCAGAAAGTATTCACACCCCTTGACTTGTTCCACAATTTGTTGTGTTACAGCCTGAATTCAAAATGGATTAAATTGTTTTTTTTCTCTCACCCATCTACCCCATAATGACAAAGGAAAGCATGTTTTTAGAGATGTTTGCACGTTTATTGAAAATGAAACACTGAAATTTGGATTTTACATAAGTATTCACACACCTGAGTCAATACTTTGTAGAAGCACCTTTGATGCCGATTACAGCTGTGAGTCTTCTTGGATAAATATCTAAGAGCTTTGCAAACCAGGATTATTATTTTTTAAATTCTTCAAGCTCTGTCAAGTTGATTGTTGGTCATTGCTAGACAGCCATTTCAAGTTCTGCCGTAGATGTTAAAGCCGATTTAATTAAAAACTGTAACTAGGCCACTCAGGAATGTTCAATGTTGTCTTGGTAAGCAACTCCTGTGTAGATTTTTATTAATGTATTTATTTACTTTTATTTCACCTTTATTTTAACCAGGTAGGCTAGTTGAGAACAAGTTCTCATTTACAACTGCGACCTGGACAAGATAAAGCAAAGCAGTGCGACACAAACAACAACACAGAGTTACACATGGAATAAACAAATATACAGTCAATAACAAAATAGGAAAAAAGTCTATATACAGTGTGTGCAAATGAGGTAAGAGAAGAGAGGTAAGGCAAATTTGTCCTTGTGTTTTAGGTTATTGTCCCGCTGAAAGGTGAATTTCTCTCCCAGTGTTTGTTGGAAAGCAAACTGAACCAGGTTTTCCTCTAGGATGTTGCTTGAATACATTAGCTGTATTCTGTTTCTTTTTATCCTAAAAAACTCCCTAGTCCTTGCCGATGACAAGCATACCCATAACATTATGCAGCCACTACCATGCTTGAAAATATGAAGAGTGGTACTCAGTGATGTGTTGTGTTGGATTTTCCCCAAACATAACGCTTTGTATTCAGCTTTGACACATTTTTTCTGCAGTATTACTTAAGTGCCTTATTGCAAACAGGATGCATGTTTTGGAATATTTTTATTCTGTACAGGCTTCGTTCTTTTCCCTCTGTCATTTAGGTTAGTATTGTGGAGTAACTACAATGTTGTTGATCCATCCTCAGTTTTCTCATATCACAACCATTAAACTCTGTAACTGTTTTAAAATCACCTTCGGCCTCATGGTGAAATCCCTGAGCAGTTTTCTTCCTCTTGGAAACTGAGTCAGGAAGGACGACTGTATCTTTGTAGCAACTGGGTGTATTGGTACACCATCCAAAACCACATTTTTACACATCTACCAATCAGTGCCTTTCTTTGCCAGGCATCGAAAAACCTCCCTGGTCATTTTGTTTGAATCTATGCTTGAAATTCACTACTCGATTGAGGGACCTTGTGTGGGGTAGACATTCAAAAATCATGTTAACCACTGTAATTGAATCCATGCAACTTATTATGCAATTTGTTGAGCACATGTTTTTGTCCTGAACTTAATTAGGCTTACCATAACAAAGGGGTTGAATACTTATTGACGCAAGACAAAAATTCTCTACAAACAAAATTCCATTTTGACATTATGGGGTATTGTATGTAGATCAGTGAAACAAAATCTACATTTATTACATTTTAAATTCAGACTGTAACACAACAAAATGTGGAAAAAGTAAAGGGGTGTGAATACTTTCCGAAGGCACTGTAAACCCTGAATTGCTGAAGCTGTGTATTGGCCATTGAGAGGCTTTCGGTCGGCCATATTGGTACTTCCCAGTAGGAGCAGTCCTCTATAGGAATGAATGGAATTCTACAGTGTTCCAAAATAAATATTTAAAGGGAAAAAAATCACGTATTTAAGTATGTAGTTGTTGTAGTGGGGACAGTAACATTAGTCTTAAATTGTTTTACTTTATTTGTATGTTTAGCTCACATAATATAATTTAAACATATGCATTAAGGTACCGGTCATAGAAATGTAGACATTAATGAATGCGTTTCTATAGCTACCAAAATAAGTGCCAAGATGGAGGCGCAGTGGCTTGAATCTAGGGCATGTGTATGTATAAATCATTTGGTAAAAGAAACTTTATGATGTGGCAAGATCACATCCTTTATTCCGAACACACGTGCCCTAGATTTAGGAGCCTACTGCACTGTACATGGCCTGCAAGAGCTTATTCTGCACATGCATGTGGGGGGGGGGGGGGGGGGGGGGGGGGGGGGGCTGACATGCATGTGTGTGTTCAAAGAGCAGGAGGTCAACAGCTCCAACTCAATCACATAGTCCTTCAACCTACAAGAGCAGGCAGACGTACATCTCCCAGTATCAGCACCAGTGGCCAGCAGATAAGAAATGATGAACGCAGATTGTTCCCTCTCTGACAATACCATTTGTCTATAGTGAGTTAGCACTCTCCTGTTCTGGCTGCTCTAACTCTCAGGACCTGGTAACAGCAGTGACTGATAGCTGATGTCTCTAATCCTGATCCACAGTGCTGCTATGCATGAAAACTAAATGGGCTGCTGCTATCAGACAGACGCCCACTGACAAATAGGCTAGGGAATGGGGATCTACCTACCCCTAGAGAGAGAACGAGGCAGGGAGAGAGCCATTTATGTCCAACCTTGATTTAAAATAACCACCTTTGGGGATCAGTCTTTTAGCAAACAGCTCCACCATACAGCCCCAGAGCCTACGGTGACTGAAGTGACATGTAATTGTCGATAGAAAATAGATTTTTTTTTTCAATAGACTGTTACATTTTTTCATACCAGGGTGGTTTTCATTAATATCCCGTGGCACGTGTTTCACAATTGATTGACATGTCTAATTTAACGCTGTTTCATTGATAATATCTCTATGTTTCTTGACTCTTCATGTACTGATTAACTGCCATGTCTGTTGTCTGATTCATCTTATTTTGAAGGTTATTTTGTTCATTCGAATGTGACATCAGTTTAGGTCATGCAAATGAAGTGGTTGGTGGTGATTTCCAAGGATAGCTTTATTTATTTTGTTAGCCAATACTAATAAGGTATTTAAGAAGCTAGGAATGCATTACTACTCATGAGTAATTTATCATAAAAGGACATTTCTTGAATTAATGTTAACATATGGATTGCAGTCATGTTGCCAAGTTTGTGGTTATGGTTGGCCTTCAATTAGGAGCTTAATTGGCAGGTATACCCCCCATGGACTATAGCAGAAAAATCTCACACCATCCTCTCTAGAGCCTCATACACCATTGGCTAACATGTGTTTCCTGATTTGATTAATGTGATACAATCCCTATCTGATCAAGGTTTGTTGTGTCTACACATTGTATTAAAATGTGTCTCTTATCCATCCACTGTGTCAACATCGTGACCAGATAAGTTGGTGCCTCCCTGCACTGATGTAGACAAGTCACTAAACCTTGAGTCAAGTCCCAAGTCCCTAGTGTTCGAGTCTGAATCCAAGTCAGAGTCCTTTATACTTGAGTCACGAGTAGAGTCACGAGTCCCTTGGTAGTGCTAAAAGTTGTCCAACCATTTTTTAAAAGCTTAATTTCATCAGAGTGTTGCACAGGTAAATAGATAATACAGCTATCTAACATTAGCTGCTTCAGTTAGCTAGCATGTTGAACTATGCAAAAGAGAGAGATTTTCTAATAACACAAGTCACAACTGGTCGGGGTTTCGAGTCCAAGCCCGATTCCCCGGTGGTCAAGTCCAAGTCAAGTCATGAAAATCGTGAAAGTCATGAAAAGTCCTGGAGTCCTGGACTCAAGTACTATATAAAACTGCCTCTCTGTATGCAAATTATTTTACAGATATTATTTCAAAAGTAATATTTATTCATTTTATGCCAATCACTGATGCCATAAGTCAATGGTGCTGCCTGTCAATGATTTTAGAGGCCAGTATAATGATGATTTAAATAGTCGCCAATCCAGATCTGTTTATACTTGGATCTGGATTCAATCTGTATCGCAGAAGTTCAGCTTACAGCGTGATTGAAATTTAAAGGAAATGTTCCCGCATTAGAGGAGTCTGCACTCACAGTAAACGCTGCGTATGTCGGCTCAATCGGAAACGCTTCAGCGATACAGATTGAATCGAGCCCTTGATTGATACCAAGACACAATGCGTGCCTGACTTCCTCCAGAGGTGGTCAGGAAAATCTGAACACAATATGTATTTTTAACCAGACTGGTCTAAAAATGTGAGTACAATCAGAAACCTAGACAAGATCAGGCCAAAGAGTACATGTTAGCACAGGGCTTAAAAGTATTTTACTCGTTTCTTGTGCAATAGGAAATAAATGAAAAAAAGTTTCAACATTCCACCTTCATAGGCTGATAAATCAACAACCAGCTGATCTTTGTAAGTTCTCACCACCCATGTTGAATGCACTAGTTTACAGTGACTTTAGGGGAGGACACATATTTGAGAGATTTCTTTTTACACACTCCTCTTCCATTTCACTGGTTTGTACAATATGTAACCTACTGAACTTTGACTGTGCAACGGGATAAAGCCATTTTGGGGACACAGGTCACACACATAGTAACCCCTTTCATTAATCTCTCAGTCCACAGCCGGATATTCAATGTTTTTATTTTTTTATACAACCATGTAGTATGAAAAATGAATAGCAGAAATCGTGAGGCTTCATCAATACAAGAAGCTAGTGTAGCATTCACACCAGAAAACAAATAAAGCATTTGTTTCCCAGTCATGCGTTCTTACTTTCTAATGATGTCTGATGTTTGATCTGAGCACTCTGAATGATTACTCCTGCCCCATCTTGAGAGTACTTTTTTAAAATTACACAAAATGAATAATGTATCACGTCAAATATGATCAAAAACATTGGAGCAAGGTGTATTTTATTTATAAAGAAGTCCATCATAAATAAATGTCTTTCTGTTCTGTCATCTCCCAGAGGAGGATACTATTAGAACCTAAATTCAGATGATTTATAATTTATTAATTGTATTTCTCCACGCTTTGAGTGAGTTATGAAATAGGAATGCTCTCTCTTTGTATTCAGGGGTCTTTACCCCAACATTCCTATCCTCCACTACAGGCTTAGAAAAAAAAGGTGGTATATACAGCCTAAAAGGGCTTTTCGGCTGGTTCCAGGTAGAACCCTATTGGGTTCCATGAAGAACCCTTTCCACAGAGTTCTACATGAAACCCAATAGGGTTCTACCTAGAACTAAAAAGGGTTCTCCTATGGGGACAGCTGAAGAACCCTTTTCAAACCCTTTTTTCTAAGAGTAGGGTGCCCTATTCCAGGGCTGTGCACAGACCTTTCAGGGGGCAGATGTGTAAAATGTACTGCTGTACTGTTGATATTTAAAATAGTTAGCTTGATACACACACTCGACCTGTGACCGCATCTCAAGCCATGAGTGTTTGGATACCGGGCGCGCGCAATCTCTGTACAGGGCAGACTGGGTAAAAGGCACAACCGGGCGCACGTGAGCTCCGTACAGGGAAGACCAACAGCTGCAACCAACGGATGGGTGAGGGTTGAGAACTTGACAATGTCACAACGACTTGCGGGTTCAGAACAACGACAATAACTGTATACAAAGGGCACGTGGCGAGTGAAAGGGGAAGAGGCATGAGCTCCGCACAGGTATGCTCATTATCTCTCAACTCTGCCAAGCTATCTTTCCCAGTTCATTCAACGAGTAGGCTACAACCCTAGGAACAAATTGGGTACGACAATAACATGACCAACAGTATCCATTACAAAGATAAATAAATGGATAAACCAATTAAATGCCATTTCTATGTTATCATGAGTTTCCAGCACTTCACAATCAAAATAAGAATGGATACTGTCAGTAGCGAGCCATCCGCGTGCAAACACAAGGCTCATAGATTATTTAAGCCTTATTTATAGTGTTCTGAATTACAAATGTAAGTAATGCATCATATTTGTAAAGTACATTGGAAGCTATCCTCACACAAAGCACTCTGCCACTTTGCATTTATATTCCGTTGCATGTTTGTGTAAGCATTTTAGTGGTTGTGCAATACTTCTCAGTCTGAACTCCAAAAAAACATTATTAAATACAGTATGGTACAGGCACAGCGATGCTATAGTTAAATGCTGAATATCTCAAACTTTTATGCCTAAACTTTTCCGATATATTATTTATGTTCAAATCAATTGGCGGTCCAAAAGGAATCATTAATTACCCAACGGAATAGTGCCATATAGCCACTTTAATGCTCCTGACTGGTAAATCGCCCAACAATGGCCAGAAGCCTCTTTTTCCATAGGCCTACTTCTGTTAACACTTTGAACAAACTTTAATGTAGAAACACTAAAGTTCGATTGGGAAGTATCCACAACAGATTAATATGACATACTAGCATGTTCTATTTGTGTATATATGGGAGAACATTTTGTATTTTATCGAAAGCTTTAGAAATCAGTCATTCTGGGATTGTTTGCAGTCTGTATTTGTTTGGTTTTGCACCAGTTTGGTGAAAAAAACGAATGTTTCTCCCATATAGGTGTAACCGATGTGAAATGGCTAGCTAGTTAGCGGTGGTGCGACCTGAGGTAGTTGTTCTTCTTGCTCTGCACTGGCCGCGGTGCTTCGTGGGTGTCAGTTGTTGATGTGTGCAGAGGGTCCCTGGTTCAAGCCCAGGTTAAACCAGGGACGGGGACAGAAGCTATATTGTTACATGTGCACAAATAGAAATGATACTATTATAAAATATATTGGTTGTGCCTTGTGAATGATGAACATATTTACAGTGACTGAAGAAAACGGAAATTGATAAGCCGTTAATTTAGTTGATGGGCAGTCCTTTTCCAGCTTGTGCTGCAAATTATCTGTGACCTTGTTGAAAATATTTATGTCTGTGTTAATGTTGTCTTTTAAAGAGCTCAAAATGCAAAACAAATTGCAGAATAATGCCAATAAAATGAACTGATAAATCAGATGTGGGCTTATCTGAACAACGAGTCATTTCTGTTCTCTCCTGTGCCTCATGTTGTGAAGACATTTTGTCTTGGTGACTACCCCACAGTGTGATGGATGGTTTGACCTTGCTGAATGCTAGATATTTCAGAGCTTCAATAAACCGTGAAACTCAGAGGGGATTGTGCCACATTACATTCAACCCCTGTGAAACAGAAACTAACTAACCTTTACAATGAACTTTGAACTTTTTTTTTTTTTAACAAAGACGTGGACAGAGTGGAAGCCCATCTGAAGAGGGCGTTCATCTTCTGAGTGTGCATTTAACAGCACGGTGCTTGTTTCCTTCTATCAAACTGAGTGGAACTACACGTTTCAGACAAGATTGTAGGTGCAATTCAAGGTTATGGGTTGAATTCCTACAGGGATCACAGACACATACTAAAGATGTATGCATCATTTGCTAAGTGGTATACATTAGTGTTATAAGATGATTCTAAACAGCATGACATTGCATTCTAAAAGAGCGTCAGTCCTTTATGACCAAATAGCCAGAATGACGAGTGCACGCTACAGGTAAATACATCCCAACTTTTGATCATAATGGCACGTTGTGGGAGGGTGAACTACCCCATAAACTACACATCTGTGGGTGACAACAAAGGTATCAAATGAGAAGTGTGCATACATTTTTGTCCTTCATTTCACTTGTCAAGGCACTTCCTAATTCAATTCAACACAGGTGGGATATGTGGAGGGGTATGCAGCTTTTGAAATGCATCTCTCTGGACCATCACAAAGTTAGCAATGCAATGTGCTCCAACAGGCAACAGGAAGTTATTGACAGACCGACTCTTTGCCATGTGTGTTTACTGCCCTCTTGAGGCAACACAGTAGAAGACGGGATGAGGTACATAATCACTGGAGACTCAGCACATCAGTTCAATAATAGTTGTGTTCAACAAGAGAGAGCTTTCAGTAGTTCAACTGTAACATGTTTCTTTAATCAATCTTAAAACTGATAAGCTAATTGTAATGTCAATTGTATTTTCTTTTGTCAAATTTTTTTTTGTGCAGAATCATTTATTCTGTTTAACCCAATCAAGGGTACACAACAGATTCAAACAAGAAGTACTGCATAAAATGGCATAAAATGGCTGTTCCTGTGTTATGAACTGTTTGTTGTTTTGCTCTATACAAAGAGTCTGACTACTGACCTCAGAGGTATTGACTTACTAAACGTCCTCATAATTTCAGCTGTTTCCTTATTTTGCATCAGCCAAGTTGGCATCGCAAACGTACATCAAATGAGGAGCAAGCAGTTTTGTATAATTTGACATGTTAAACATGTGCTGTTGAAAACATGGGCTACAGTCTACCAGTGTTCACTTCCTCTTAGTCGTAATGTTAGTAGTGAGTACAGTAGCAGGTTGTGGGATCTCTCGGGCCCAGAGAATGGATGATTTGGGTTCTGTGGTTGGTCAGGACCTGCAGCTTGTGGATCAGCTGCAGAAGGTGAGGACTAGGACTGTGTGCATCAAGGATCTCCAACTGCTCCAAATGCTTCAACTGTTGGAGGCTCAAGAACTCCCTCTCTGGTACATTGTAGTGTCTGAAAGAGTGGAATAGAAAAGTATGTTAGTATATCTGCTTGGCTTAGATTAATGGAGTCAACCCTTTGGAAAATGTGCACATTAGTCACTTAACATGTAGACACTTAATTGGGAGTTCACCAGTAACTTATTACTACCTCTGGGTTCGTACCACAACACAGAAGTCGGATGTTAATATCTCACCGCATTTTAAGGGTCATGAGCTGGGGGAATAGTTTGGGGATCTCTCCGATGCTGCTGCTGCTGTTATAGCTGCATGGATCAAAGTGCAGAAACAAGAGGCCTGAAGCCTGTTTCCCTAGAGCCTTCATGTCCTTCTGCTCCACCATCACCCGCTGCAGAGTTAAACTGGTCACTGTGTTGGGAATGGAGTGAGCATAAGCACTGATGGGATGGCCTTCTGGAAAACAAAACATAGGACAGTCAAACATCTCCAAATGAAGCCACAGGACAGTCAGGACTCCATACTGCTGCCCTGTAACCCCACCATCTGTCAGACTCCATACTGCTGCCCTGTAACCCCACCACCTGTCAGACTCCATACTGCTGCCCTGTAACCCCACCACCTGTCAGACTCCATACTGCTGCCCTGTAACCCCACCACCTGTCAGACTCCATACTGCTGCCCTGTAACCCCACCACCTGTCAGATTCCATACGGCTGCCCTGTAACCCCACCACCTGTCAGACTCCATAGTGCTGCCTCGTAACCCCACCACCTGTCAGACTCCATACTGCTGCCCCGTAACCCCACCACCTGTCAGACTCCATACTGCTGCCCTGTAACCCCACCATCTGTCAGACTCCATACTGCTGCCCTGTAACCCCACCAACAGTGCATGACATGGAAAATGCTAGTTTGGCAGCTGGCGAATCACATACTTGCAACGTTGAGAACTGCCAGTTGAGGGAGGTCCCTCAGCCATGTTTTCAGGTGGCACCTGCTGGGATCCACGTCCCTGTCTCTGTAGTCCACTGCTAGACTCTGCAGGGAGGGGAGGCACTTCAGCGCCTCTTCAGGTAAGGTGGGGTCCATGTAGTCAAGAAGCTCCAGACTGGTCAAGCCTGGTTGCCCGACCTGTGGATCTTCTAAAGACAGATTTTGTCATTGCTGAATTTAATAACTTAAAATGTATGATGATATAGGCTAGTACAGACATTTAACCATATATCAACATGGACTTCACACACTAGCTAGAACATAGGCCTATGGAGTAGCCTAATCAAGCTTGTGAAAACCATGTGGCAAGCTATGCTTAGCTAATCATTCACTGTTTCAACAATGTTTTGTATGAGTAGTAAAAAAGAAACTCAGGTACTGTACAATCAAAAGCTGTTGTCTTGCGTCGTAACTTTGCAAAGTGCCTCACCTGGAAATGTATTTGTTTTAGAAATACTAAAATAATCATCTGGGAGAGAACCATGTTGTGTTCCCATTTTCAAAGACAGATGCTTCAGATGTGGCAAGCGGTTAAGCATTAGGTGGAATGTCTGTCTTGGGATAGGATGATTGCCTTCGTGATAGAGTAGAGACGTCAGATGGGAGAGCTTTGAGACGACACTAATAATATCTGATCTTGGAGCACAGTGCATCTCGCACACACTAAAATGAGTCACTTGCTGCAGAGGCACTATTGCGTCAGACAGTCCCTGGCCACAGCGACACCTGCGAATAGCCAGCCTCTTCAAGTTATGAAATTGCTTGAGAATTTCAAAGGCTTTCACGTCGAAACAATGCTCCACGGCTATTGTGGTGAGCCAAGGTAGGGATAGGGCAAGCTGTTTCCATTCTTTCAAACTTGCCTTCTGTACAACAACTGAGCTGATTTTCCTGCGGCGAAGAGTTGTCCAGAACTGCGAGGTGTAGGCACACAGCTTTTTAAGCACCACTGTGTTGCCTTTCCAAAGAGACCAGTGGTCAACCATTTTTTTGAAATATTTACAGCATGATCTAATGTTTAGTTTGTCTGTTGTTGAAAGATATCCAAACACGTGGACCCATACCTCTGATGGTAGTTGTGCAGCTCCCACCGTACGAAATGCCATATCTAAGCAATTGCTGCAATGTTGTTTTTCTTTCCTGCAGGCATTCGCATGAAAAATTGTTTAACAGTAAACATCCCAGTACATTATACGACTATAGGAGCACATTTTGTTTTTATTTTTGGCAGCACGTTCTAAGGCCATCTCGGTGAACGGAAGTTGTTTGCGGAAGTGACGCATTTGAAATCACCGTCCAATCACGCGACATTCGAGGGAAGTTCAAATTATGGATCTCTGCGGTGAGTAACGTTAGTTAGCTAACTTTTTGCAATTTTACAGTTTATAATCAATGCATACATTCACAAATAGTATCTAATATAGAATACATATTGAATAAATCCGGAGTAAGCGCCAACCGAATAATTGACCTTTTGAAACGGCATATGTCATTTTAGCAGCAAGCTGGCTAACGTTGTTAGCTGGTTATCCAGTCGTAGGCGTTCAGATTTTAGCTAACGTTAGCTAGCTAGTTAGTAGCTTGCTGGGTAAACTAGCTGCTGGTCACTGTGTTACTACCTCGTAATTCAAAGACAGTACGATGTAAGCTATAGCAACCAGCTAGCCTAGTATAACTAGATTCCAGCAAATAAATAATTGTCTTCTGTTTCCCCCCCATAGAAACCAGCAATCAATGGACCATTTTGAAATGATCAGATCGTGGTTGCATTAGCTAGCTAGTTTACTTCAGTGGCTCCAGTTGACATTCCTCTACATATCGTAAAACATTGAACGTGAAAAACATGTTTACTCCGTCTAGACACAACAGAGAAGCAACTTATTTTCATGAAGAAGACCCAGTTGGTAGAGACCGAATTATTTTTCCTGCATTGAAGGCTTTTAGGACAAGCGAGCTGACATCCAGGGAACTCATTGAAAGCCCAGCAAAGGTATTTGCGAGGATGAAAGCAAAAGTACATGCAGAGATAATACCGGTTGAGAACGAGAGGACCAAAACGCCTAACCCCGTGAGAGAAAAACATGTCAAAGAAAAGCGAATCCAAGAAGAACATGGTGGAGTAATGAACTCGCCTAGAAAACGACATCAGCATTGGGTGAACTATGAACAAAAGGAAACCGAGGACCTTGAATTCACTTATGATGCAGAGGCTCTGACTCTTTCACCTTTTCAATCGCCAAGCCAGGGTTTGACACATTCACGCTTTATAGTCCACCCACAAGACCTTCAACGACAGTCACCATTGAAAGACATGGGTAGTAGTGCGTTCAAGCCAACCAACATAAATGCACAAAAGCAAGGCCCAGCGCTGGATGCTTTCTCAACAAAGTCCCAAAGGAAAGCTTTGTCATACCCGCACACTCTGCTCAGCTCAAATGACACCCAACAACCAGCACCCCTCAAAGACTTCAAAAATGCCTCCCAGACAACCAACATACCTACACCAGTGACAAGGTCGAAGTCAATGGAAGATTGCAATGGAAAAATTAAATTTGGGGCACACAACGTTGTACACGATGAATCATTTTTCAGTAAGTTGTTTCAATTATCCTCAGTTATTGTGTCAATCAAGGTTGCTTGGTTGTCAGAATACTTTACTTTATGACTTTGAGAAGTAAAATGATTTGTTTCTGTTTTCTGCACAGGGTCCACAGTTGTTTTGGATAGACTGCCATGCCTGGATTCTAAAGCAAATACGTTTGCTCTTCTGAAAGAGAGAAGGCGAAAAAGGGACCAACAAGGTTATCAAGTGAGCAGCCTGCAGGATCCCATGAAAGGTGACAGCAAGAAATGTAGAGTAGAGACTGTTCTTCTGATTCTAATGACTCAAACACCATAAGTGAACTATTATCAACGTGTGATGTTGACTCAACAAACAAAACATCAACCGCTTTCTCTTTACAGGATGTGAGCACAGGGTGTCGGCCCCTGCACAACCCGCCGGGGCCACCCGAGAGGATGCCAGTGTGAACGTGACCTGTAGTGTGCCTACTGGTCTATCAGAGACCAGCGTTCCGTTGAGGCCAGATGCCGACCTCAGTCAGTGTGAGTTTTACTGTGACAAGCCTCCCACCAGGCCCTTCCCAGACCTGGTGCACGACCCCCTCCTGCAGGTCTCACCGAAGATCTCCATCCCCAAGAAGCAGGAGGCTGTATTCCAAGCCAAGCACCTAGCAGAGTCCACTGGATCCAATGTAAGTAGATGGACTTGATGATGCTGCTTCCTTTGGATTTGTAGGCTGATGACTGGTGCTGTTTCCTCTGAGTTTATTGCTTTTAGCTTTGTATTTTTGCTGGGAGGTAATGTTTTCTTGTATGGCACTTAAGTTTTCTATCAGGACTTGCATATCCATAGATATCTACCTATATAACTATTTAATGTCTATTGCTTGATAGGTTACAGGGATTCACCTTAAGCACTGGCTCCTGAAGAGTAGGAACGACATGTTTTATGTGGATGGTGTCCGTGAGTAAGTAGAATTGGTTTCTCGGAATCATATGAAGTTCACTAACACATTATTTTTGTAAAAGCAAACATTGATTCACTTACTTAGTCTGTCTCTATGCTTTCCACCAAGGGACAACAAGATACCCTGGCACAGCAACCTCATCGCAAAGCGAATCTCAGCCAAACACCTGAAGACTGCTTCTGGCAGCATTTACATCCTGGTGGGAAAGATGTCCCCGGATTTCAGCGGAACTCGTAAGTCAGAAATAATTAGCCATTTTGGTATATTGGGAAAGTGAGACTCCAGAAATATTGGGACAGTGACACATTTCTTTGTTTTGGTTCTGTACTCCAGCACTTTGGATTTGAAATGAGATAATGACTGAGGTAAAAGTGCAGGCTCAGCTTTCATTTTGGGGTATTCTCATCCATATTGGATGAAACGTTTAGAAATTATAGCAATTTTTGTACATAGTCTCCCAGTTTAAGGAGACCAAAAGTATTGGGACAAATTCGCTTATGTGTATTAAAGTAGTCAAAAGTTTAGTATTTGGTCCCATATTCCTATCAGGCAATTACATCAAGCTTGTGACTCTACAAACTTGTTGGATGCATTTGCTGTTTTGGTTGTGTTTCAGATTATGTTGTGCCCAATAGAAATGAATGGTATATAATGTATTGTGTCATTTTGGAGTCACTTTTATTGTATACTGAACAAAAATATAAACAATATGTAAAGTTTTGCTCCCATGTTTCATGAGCTGAAATGTTCCAGCATAGTTGAAAGATGAGGCGTTGAAATCCTAAAATGGTGTCCAGAAGAAATAGGTGGGATGAGCCGAGGGATAAAATGACAATCATAAATAAACATTGAAAAAATAAAAATGATGACACTAAGAATGAAGGGTGTTACATCCAATGCCTGTTTGGGGTATTTTGTGTCGATGCCCCATATGCTGATGCCACGGAAGCGCTCACACACACATGTAAGTAGTGGCACACACAGTTAGCCTTGCTGTTTTAATTTGATCTTTGATGGCTTTTGTTTTACATTGTTATTTTGTTGTTCTTGCCTCTCTTTTTTTCTCTTTCTTTTAATGGTGGTTGGCACATCAGGGGGTAGTTTGTTTGGGCGGGGATGGTGGTTCGGAGGGGGGGGACAATGCGCTGAGCTCCAAAAGTATTGGGACAGTGACACATTTTGTTGTTGTTTTGGCTCTCTACTCCAGCTCTTTGGATTTGAAATTATACAATGACTAAGAAGTTAAAGTGCAGACTGTCAGCTTTCATTTGAGGTAGATTTTCATCCATCTCGGGTGAACCGTTTAGAAATGACAGCACTTTTTGTACATAGTCCCTCATTCGAATCTATCTAATCGAATAGAATCCACTGATGCCGAATTGAAGATAAATACTTTTGCTAAGAGTATTAATATACACTGCTCAAAAAAATAAAGGGAACACTTAAACAACACAATTATAACTCCAAGTCTATCACACTTCTGTGAAATCAAACTGTCCACTTAGGAAGCAACACTGATTGACAATACATTTCACATGCTGTTGTGCAAATGGAATAGACAACAGATGGAAATTATAGGCAATTAGCAAGACACCCCCAATAAAGGAGTGGTTCTGCAGGTGGGGACCACAGACCACTTCTCAGTTATTATGCTTCCTGGCTGATGTTTTGGTCACTTTTGAATGCTGGCGGTGCTTTCACTCTAGTGGTAGCATGAGACGGAGTCTACAACCCACACAAGTGGCTCAGGTAGTGCAGCTCATCCAGGATGGCACATCAATTCGAGCTGTGGCAAGAAGGTTTGCTGTGTCTGTCAGCATAGTGTCCAGAGCATGGAGGCGCTACCAGGAGACAGGCCAGTACATCAGGCGATGTGGAGGAGGCCGTAGGAGGGCAACAACCCAGCAGCAGGACCGCTACCTCTACCTTTGTGCAAGGAGGAGCAGGAGAAGCACTGCCAGAGCCCTGCAAAATGACCTCCAGCAGGCCACAAAAGTGCATGTGTCTGCTCAAACGGTCAGAAACAGACTCCATGAGGATGGTATGAGGGCCCAATGTCCACAGGTGGGGGTTGTGCTTACAGCCCAACACCGTGCAGGATGTTTGGCATTTGCCAGAGAACAAGATTGGCAAATTCGCCACTGGCACCCTGTGCTCTTCACAGATGAAAGCAGGTTCACACTGAGCACGTGACAGACGTGACAGAGTCTGGAGACGCCGTGGAGAACGTTCTGCTGCCTGCAACATCCTCCAGCATGACCGGTTTGGTGGTGGGTCAGTCATGGTGTGGGGTGGCATTTCTTTGGGGGGCCGCACAGCCCTCCATGTGCTCGCCAGAGGTAGCCTGACTGCCATTAGGTACCGAGATGAGATCCTCAGACCCCTTGTGAGACCATATGCTGGTGCGGTTGGCCCTGGGTTCCTCCTAATGCAAGACAATGCTAGACCTCATGTGGCTGGAGTGTGTCAGCAGTTCCTGCAAGAGGAAGGCATTGATGCTATGGACTGGCCCGCCCGTTCCCCAGACCTGAATCCAATTGAGCACATCTGGGACATCATGTCTCGCTCCATCCACCAACGCCACGTTGCACCACAGACTATCCAGGAGTTGGCGGATGCTTTAGTCCAGGTCTGGGAGGAGATCCCTCAGGAGACCATCCGCCACCTCATCAGGAGCATGCCCAGGCGTTATAGGGAGGTCATACAGGCACGTGGAGGCCACACACACTACTGAGCCTCATTTTGACTTGTTTTAAGGACATTACATCAAAGTTGAATCAGCCTGTAGTGTGGATTTCCACTTTAATTTTGAGTGTGACTCCAAATCCAGACCTCCATGGGTTTATAAATTGGATTTCCATTGATTATTTTTGTGTGATTTTGTTGTCAGCACATTCAACTATTTAAAGAAAAAAGTATTTAATAAGATTATTTCTTTCATTCAGATCTAGGATGTGTTGTTTAAGTGTTCCCTTTATTTTTTTTAGCAGTATATTATCGATTTACTGACCAGTCTCTCCAAATCTCCCAACAATGCTATTTCGAGGGTTAATTTTTATATTAATGTAATGCTATTTCAGCCATTCCTGAACCTGAGACCAGAAGCAGGCTACCTTAGGGCAATACCAAAACAAATGGTCTATTGATTCTGTATCCTCACAACAAAATCTGCAGAGCTGCAATGTTTCTATTTGAGCTGAAAAGCATAGTGTGAAATCTTGCGTCGTTTTATATATCAGCAGATACAGTGCCTTCAGAAAGTATTCATACCCCCTTGACTTTTACCAAATGTTTTTTATTTTTTATTTTTTAAATTTTTTATTTAACTAGGCAAGTCAGTTAAGAACAAATTCTTATTTACAATGATGGACGACGCTGGGACAATTGTGTGCCGCCCTATGGGACTCCCAATCACGGCCGGATGTCATTCAGCCTGGAATCGAACCAGGGACTGTAGTGATGCCTCTAGCACTGAGATGCAGTGACTTAGATCGCTGCGCCACCTGGGAGCCAGTTGTTGCATTAGTCTTCATTCAAAATGGATGAAATAAAATACAAATCTCACTCATCTACACACAATACCCCATAGTGACAAAGTGAAAACATGTTTCACTTTTGGCAACGATTACAGCTTTTTGGGTAAGTCTCTAAGAGCTTTGCACATCTGGATTGTACAATATTTTATTTTTCCAAATTATTCACGCTCTGGCAAGTTGGTTGTTGACCATTGCTAGACAGCCATTTTTAAGTCTTGCCATAGATCAAAATTTTAAGAATAAAGTCGGAGTTATATTTCAAGATTAAAGTAGGGGATTTGGTTAACTGTATGCCTCCCTGGCTCCCTGTTGCTGTGTGTGCCACCATTTGAAATGCCTGCAGTTAGATGACCTGGTGAAACTATACTTTAGTAACAAAAATACTTTCTCTTCTAGCACAAAATAACCATATTATTAGAGGTAGGACTATTAGGAGCTGGAAGAGGTTGTGCCACAGATTATTTTCAGGAGGAGGAACCACACGGATGAGGTAGAGACTGGTTGGTTTTGTATGTATGTGGTTGGTGGGGTCTAATACACTTGTTCAAACAGGTGTCACACACACACAGACTGCAAAGAGACATGGAGTTAAGTGTATCAGTCCCTGTTATGTGCCCTTTGAATTCGCTACAATGTTATCCTCAATTCCCTGCATATGCCAACACCGTGCAATAGTATATTTGAGAGAGTAACTGCTAGGACAACGAAAGGTTAACTTATAAATGTGTGTATAATGGCATGGTGTTTTTATATAGGCTCCGTACTCCAATGAAGCAGTGTCATAGGCCTGTGATTTATTATCTTGTTAATGTAGGTCACGGATTGTGTAGAGATGGATTGGTGCGTTGCCATCGGGCTCAAGGGCGGCACCCAAACCCCTGCCATCCACTTTCCATACCCACGGGGCAGGGGTTTGGGTAAAGCCCCGCCTGAGTTGGGTTATAATCATGAAACGTAAAATGACTAACAGCCAACTGGTCTAGCCACTAGCCTCCTATAAGGTGAACCAGTGGTAACCTAAATTAGTGGTATAGCAGAGACAAATAGCCTAGAACGGAGACGATGGCCCTGTTTTTTGGGATCCTTGAAGACATCACCGATAGATGGAGAGTAAAAGGAGATATTAGGTCATGTCAGATCAGTGATTTATTTCTTTATGGCCTATCATCATTTATCTAATAGGCTTATATTTAGACCAATGATTATTTCAGGAAAAGGAGAATCCATCCATGAATATATTCAAACAGCGCCTCAGATTAGCTGGTTTGCTCATGCAGGAGTGGTACTTGAGTTGCCTTCTCCCACAGTCACTTGTGTAAAACCTTTGCTTCATTGTTCGTTCCTCCTGCAGCGGTTGGATAGGTACTTTCACTTGACCACTGTAACGTAAGATTAGCCTACAGGTTAAGGTACTCAATCGAGTGGGCCGCTATAGGTTTATAGTGTGCTGAAAATAGCGGTGTTTTGTTGTGAATTTGGAGAGCAGTTTGACATGGGACACATACAGTGGAAGTCAGAAGTTTACATGCACCTTAGCCAAATACATTTAGACTCAGTTTTTCACAATTCCTGACATTTAATCCTAGTAAAAATTCCCTGTCTTAGGTCAGTTAGGATCACCACTTTATTTTAAGAATGTGAAATGTCAGAATAATAGTAGAGAAAATGATTTGATTCAGCTTTTATTTCTTTCATCACATTCCCAGTGGGTCAGAAGTTTACATACACTCACTTAGTATTTGGTAGCATTGCCTTAAACAATTTAAACTTGGGTCAAACGTTTCGGGTAGCCTTCCACAATAAGTTGGGTGAATTTTGGCCCATTCCTCCTGACAGAGCTGGTGTAACTGAGTTGGATTTGTAGGCCTCCTTGGTCACATACGCTTTTTAAGTTCTTCCCACACATTTTCTATAGGATTGAGGACAGGGCTTTGTGATGGCCACTCCAATACCTTGACTTTGTTGTCCTTAAGCCATTTTGCCACAATTTTGGAAGTATGCTTGGGGTCATTGTCCATTTGGAAGACCCATTTGCGACCAAGCTTTAACTTCCTGACTGATGTCTTGAGATGTTGCTTCAATACATCCACATCATTTTCCTGCCTCATGATGCCATCAATTTTGTGCACCGGTCCCTCCTGCAGCAAATCACCCTCACAACATGATGCTGTCACCCCCGTGCTTCACGGTTGGGATGGTGGTCTTTGGCTTGCAAGCCTCCCCCTTTTTCTTTCAAACATAACGATGGTCATTATCGCCAAACAGTTCTATTTTTGTTTCATCAGACCAGAGGACATTTCTCCAAAGAGTACAATCTTTGTCCCCATGTGCAGTTGCAAACCGTAGTCTGGCTTTTTTATGTCGGTTTTGGAGCGGTGGCTTCTTCCTTGCTGAGCGGCCTTTCAGGTTATGTCGACATAGGACTCGTTTTACTGTGGATATACAGTAGATACTTTTGTACCTGTTTCCTCCAGCATCTTTACAAGGTCCTTTGCTGTTGTTCTGGGATTGATTTGCACTTTTCGCACCAAAGTACGTTCATCTCTAGGAGACAGAACGCGCCTCCTTCCTGAGCGGTATGACGGCTGCGTGGTCCCATGGTGTTTATACTTGTGTACTATTGTTTGTGCAGATGAACGTGGCACCTTCAGGCGTTTGGAAATTGCTCCCAAGGATGAACCAGACTTGTGGAGGTCTACAATTTTTTTACTGAGGTCTTGGCTGATTTCTTTAGATTTTTCCATGATGTCAAGCAAAGAGGCACTGAGTTTGAAGCTCGGCCTTGAAATACATCCACAGGTACACCTCCAATTGACTCAAATGATGTCAATTAGCCTATCAGAAGCTTCTAATGCCATGCTTTCTTTCTTTCTCTCGGAGGACCTGAGCCCTAGGACCATGCCTCAGGACTACCTGGCATGATGACTCCTTGCTGTCCCCAGTCCACCTGGCCATGCTGCTGCTCCAGTTTCAACTGTTCTGCCTGCGGCTACGGAACCCTGACCTGTTCACCGGACGTGCTTGTTGCACCCTCGACAATTACTATGATTATTATTATTTGACCATGCTGGTCATTTACGAACATTTTAACATCTTGACCATGTTCTGTTATAATATCCACCCGGCACAGCCAGAAGAGGACTGGCCACCCCTCATAGCCTGGTTCCTCTCTAGGTTTCTTCCTAGGTTTTTGGCCTTTCTCAGGAGTTTTTCCTAGGGAGTTTTTCCCAGCCACCGTGCTTCTTTCACATGCATTGCTTGCTGTTTGGGGTTTTAGGCTGGGTTTCTGTACAGCACTTTGAGATTTCAGCTGATGTACGAAGGGCTATATAAATAAATTTGATTTGATTTTGATTTGATGACATCATTTTCTGGAATTTTCCAAGCTGTTTAAAGGTACAGTCAACTTAGTGTATGTAAACTTCAGACCCACTGGAATTTTGATACAGTGAATTATAAGTGAAATCATCTGTCTGTAAACAATTGTTGGAAAAATTACTTGTCATTCACAAAGTAGATGTCCTAACCGACTTGTCAAAACTATAGTTTGTTAACAAGGAATTTGTGGAGTGGTCGAAAAATGAGTTTTAATGACTCCAACCTAAGTGTATGTAAACTTCCTACTTCAACTGTACACATGGTTTCCAGGATCCCAAGAGAATTCCCATTATGCACAGATTTTTTGCAAGGTGTTCGTCTAGGCTACGCAGCAGAGCGTTCTAGTGAATTCTGAGGACAGACTGACAGTGACTCCTGTTTGAACCAGTTTATTAGACCATTGCATTGTTAGCCAAGTTTGTTTTGCTCCTACTTTTTACCACTTTTGAAAAAGTTGAAGGGTATGAATACTTTCTTTAGGCACTGTACACACTGTGCCATGGAATTGGTATATCAGAAATCATTTTTTTTTGCAATCAGTGTGGCGCAACATCCTGGTCCTCAAAGGAAACTGCTATACTCTATTTATGCTATTTTTATTCCTCCGCCAGTTTTGATCCTTTATATTGTACAGACAGACCAGTTCCCTGCCTCCTCCCACTGCCACTTGCCTCCTCCATTTTTGGGTTAGTGCTGTAACCAGTTGGTTGTAATCTTGGATTAAGCAGTCCTTCCCAAACATTTCCAATAACTCCATGTAAGACAACTCTACCATTCCAATTTTAATTAAAAAATGAAGTATCCTTCTCAAACATATTTTACATAAATACAGGTCTTTCATCAACCACTACATTTTGAGTTCAACCATAATATTTGTATTTTCTGGGTGATTGCATTTTAATTGTAATCAGCTCTGTATTGCCTGTTTCAGAAAGAGATACTTTAAACAAGGTTTCATTTTCAATGAACCCGAAAATGAGAACTGTCAATCTGCATTAATCCTTTGTTTTTTTGTGCCTTTCTCCTTGACCAGAACTCCCAAAATGGCTGTTGAAGAAGTTTCTCTTTGGCTTTCCAATGAATTGGAAGAAATACCTTGAGCGCTTTTTGTCAGAGCTGGAACGGTAAGTTGTGTCACTGTGGTCAGGGCCGTTTGTATCAAGCGTCTGCTGATCTAGGATCTGGTCCCCCTGTGACCGAAAAGGTAAAACTGATCCTAGATCAACACTCCTCCTCTCAGACGCTTTATACAAATGGCTAATGATGGGGTGGAATCGGTAAGTTACTTATGATATTGTTTTCAACCGTATCCACTTATTTTTGCGCTAGTCAGCTGTACCTGCACCAAAACTGTGAGTAAGACCTTTAAATAAGTCAACATTCACAAAGCCCCAGGACCAGAATTACCAGGATGTGTACTCAGAGCATGTAGTAAGACCTTTAAACATGTCAACATTCACAAAGCCCCAGGACCAGACGGATTACCAGGATGTGTACTCCGAGCATGCGCTGACCATTTTCAAGCTCACCCTGTAACCTGTCTAAATGACTATCGCCCATAGCACTCACATCTGTAGCCATGAAATGCTTTGAAAGACTTGTCATGGCTCACCTCAACACCATCCCAGAGACCATGGACCCACTCAAATTCGGATACCGCACCAAAAGATCCACAGATGACGCAATCTCTATTGCACTCCACACTGCACTTTCACACCTGGACAGAAGGAACACCTATGTGAGAATGATGTTCATTGACTACAGCTCAGTGTTCAACACCATAGTTTCCTCAAAGCTCATCTCTAAACTAAGGTCCCTGGGACCTCCCTCTGCAACTGGATCCTGTACTTTCTGATGGGCCGCCCCCAGGTGGTAAAGGTAGGTAACAACACATCCACCATGATAACCCACAACACAGGGGCCCCTCAGGGTTGCATGCTTAGTCCCCTCCTGTACTCCCTGTTCACCCACAACTGCACGTCCACGCACGACTCAAACAACATCATTAAGTTTGCAGACACTACGGTGGTAGGCCTGATCACAGATGACAATGAAACAGCCTATAGGGAGGAGGTCAGAGACCTGGCAGTGTGGTGCCAGGACAACAACCCCCCCCCCCCCCCCCCAATATTAGCAAGACAAAAGAGCTGATCGTGGATTACAGTAAACGGAGGAGCAAGCACGCCCCCATTCACGTCAATGAGACTAGTGGAGCTGGTCAGGAACTTCAAGTTCCTTGGTGTCCGCATCACTAAGGCCCTATCATGGTCCAAACACACCAACAGTCGTGAAGAGGGCATGGCAATGCCTATTTCCCTCTCCGGAGGCTGACGAGATTTGTCATGGGACCTCCGATTCTCAAACGGTTCTACAGCTGCACCTTTGAACATCCTGACTGGTTGCATCACAGCCTGGGATGGCAACTGTTCGGCAAAATTGTCCAAATCCAGCCACATAGACTGTTCCCTCTGCTTCCGCACGGCAAGCGGTACCAGAGCGTCAAGTCTGGGACCAAAAGGCTCCTGAACAGCTTCTACCCCTAAGCCATAAGACTGCTGAAGAGTTAATCAAATGGCCACCCAGGCTATTTACATTGACCCCCCCCCCCCCCTATTTTATTAGTTTTTGCACAGGCTCAATGTACACTCACTGGATTCTAACCACACACTCACTGATACTCCAACACACACATGGACACACACATTCCTTCACACTCTTCATACTCTGCTGCTACTATGCATAGTCATATTACCTCGACCTACATGTACATATTACCTCGACTAACCGGTGCCCCCACACATTCACTCGGTACTGGTACCCCTTGTATATAGCCTTGTTGTTATTTTATTGTGGTACTATTTTTCCTTTTAGCTTATTTAGCACATTTTCCATACCTAAAAAAAAAACTACATTGTTTAAGGGCTTGTAAGGAAGCGTTTCACGGGAAGGTCTACACCTGTTGTATTCGGCCTATGTGACAAATACATTTAATTTAATTTGAAAGCTCCTTATTTTTCTTCATAGCTTGTTCTCCATTTTATTTTAAAAGAAAATCTTCTCCCTTCGGGCTACTCAGGTTTAACGCTGTAGTCATATCTGTTAACATTTAGTCTTTCTGTTGGGTCTTCAAATTCAGTTCAGAAGGTAAAAAGGTGAGCAAGGGCCTGATAACACCCCAGAACCAAAACCACCTCTCCACCAAGACGCAGGACAACGCATCCCAAAAGCCAAATGCCCCTAAGAGCTGTGAGTCCAAAAGTTGTCATCACAAATGCTCACTGTATTTATACTGGTAGTACATGTCTGTTGTTTTCATCAAGATTCGATTCATTGGTATTTCTCTGTAGAGACATTCTTCCTGTTTGTTTAATCTTCCTGTTTATGTTTAATCTTCCTTGTCCTGCAGCTGTTCTTTGCAGTGCCACCAGTGCGGTGAGCAGTGCTAATGTTTCCCGGAGTGGCCGCCTTATCAAAACCCCTCTGGAGTACTGGAAAGGGGCCAGAGTCTTCGTGGATAGCGACATGAACGTCACCATTCATGGGGGTTATGACAATTCGTCTATGCTTTACTCTGTAAGCTGCTGTTCCATGGTCCTCTGCTTAAATTAGTCTTCTGTTGTAGAGCACCGTATCCCCAGCCATTCCACCTATTCTATGTATTGTTGTTCTAACACACCTGAGTCCACTAATCACCAAGCCCCTTCATTAGTTGAATCAGGTGCTCTAGTTGTGGAATACATCCAACACGTGGAACGGCTGGGTGTAATCAGAGGTTTGGGACACACTGCATCCCACTGCTGCTTTGACTCTGAATCTAAGTAGGGTTGGTCCTGGTCGGTTCCTGGATGAGGACCAGTAGGAGGCACTCTTTCCTCTGGTCTAAAAACAAATATCCCAATGCCCCAGGGCAGTAATTAGGGACATTGCCCTGTGTAGGGTGCCGTCTTTCGGATGGGATGTTAAACTGGTGTCCTGGCACTTATCGTAAGAGCAGGGGTGTTAACCCCGGTGTTCTGGCTAAATTCCCAATCTGGCTCTCATACCATCACAGTTACCTAATCATCCCCAGTTTCCAATTGGCTCATTCATCTCCCCTGTAACTATTCCCCATGTCGTTGCTGTACATGAGAATGTGTTCTCAGTCAACTTACCTTGTAAAATGAAGGGAAAATAATTAATTTACATGCTAATTCCCTACTTTCTCAGCAAGTCAGCACACCTGTAGCCAGAGTACTGTTAGACGGACCATCAAAACCGGCCAAGGTTTTCTTACCTCCAGCGAAAGGTATGTTTTTTTTATTTTTTATATATACAGTGAGGGGGAAAAAGTATTTGATCCCCTGCTGATTTTGTACATTTGCCCACTGACAAAGAAATGATCAGTCTATAATTTTAATGGTAGGTTTATTTGAACAGTGAGAGACAGAATAACAACTAAAAGATCCAGAAAAACGCATGTCAAAAATGTTATAAATTGATTTGCATTTTAATGAGGGAAATAAGTATTTGACCCCCTCTCAATCAGAAAGATTTCTGGCTCCCAGGTGTCTTTTATACATGTAACGAGCTGAGATTAGGAGCACACTCTTAAAGGGAGTGCTCCTAACCGCAGCTTGTTACCTGTATAAAAGACACCTGTCCACAGAAGCAATCAATCAATCAGATTCCAAACTCTCCACCATGGCCAAGACCAAAGAGCTCTCCAAGGATGTCAGGGACAAGATGGTAGACCAACACAAGGCTGGAATGGGCTACAAGACCATCGCCAAGCAGCTTGGTGAGAAGGTGACAACAGTTGGTGCGATTATTCGCAAATGGAAGAAACACAAAAGAACTGTCAATCTCCCTCAGCCTGGGGCTCCATGCAAGATCTCACTTCGTGGAGTTGCAATGATCATGAGAACGGTGAGGAATCAGCCCAGAACTACACGGGAGGATCTTGTCAATGATCTCAAGGAAGCTGGGACCGTAGTCACCAAGAAAACAATTGGTAACACACTACGCCGTGAAGGACTGAAATCCTGCAGCGCCCGCAAGGTCCCCCTGCTCAAGAAAGCACATATACATGCCCGTCTGAAGTTTGCCAATGAACATCTGAATGATTCAGAGGACAACTGGGTGAAAGTGTTGTGGTCAGATGAGACCAAAAATGGAGCTCTTTGGCATCAACTCAACTTGCTGTGTTTGGAGGAGGAGGAATGCTGCCTATGACCCCAAGAACACCATCTCCACCATCAAACATGGAGGTGGAAACATTATGCTTTGGGGGTGTTTTTCTGCTAAGGGGACATGACAATTTCAGTGGGACAAAATCTCTCCTGAGATGTGTGCAAACCTGATGGCCAACTACAAGGAACCTCTGACCTCTGTGATTGCCAACAAGGGTTTTGCCACCAAGTACTAAGTCATGTTTTGCAGAGGGGTCAATTACTTATTTCCCTCATTAAAATGCAAATCAATTTAAGATTTTTGACATGTGTTTTTCTGGATTTTTTTGTTGTTATTCTGTCTCTCACTGTTCAAATAAACCTACCATTAAAATTATAGACTGATCATTTCTTTGTCAGTGGGCAAACGTACAAAATCAGCAGGGGATCAAATACTTTTTTCCCCTCACTGTATATACATAAGCCTAGGAATGGATTTATCCTCATATTCCAGCTGCAAGAAAGATGGGGTCTACATTGTATTTGACAGTGTTATGTTGTGTTCTGCAGAGCGGCTGCGAGGTGACACTAGTGAAGAGGAGACAATGCCTCTGAGAAAGGTGAAGGCTTATCACAGGCCTTCGAGGTCGAAGCCAGAGGAGAACTCCCCTCACAGGGCCCTCGAGTCTAGATGTTATGAGGCTGAAGACAACACCCTTTCCAGGGTCCCCAAAAGGCCCAAGAACGACAGCCCAGAGCCTCACAGGTCCATGTCTTTGGAGAACCCATCTCACAGGACCCGAGGAAGACCCAATGAAGCCAGTCCCAGCTCTCAGTTGTCTAAGCCTGAGAACCCCTCCACCAAGGGTTCAGGCAGGCCCAAGAGGGTCAGCCCAGCATCTCAGAGGTCCAAGTCTGAAGTGATCCTCTCTCCCAAGCTCCAGGGATTGCCCAGGAAGACGGGCCAAAGATCTTGGAGTGCAACGGCGCCGGCCACGTACACAGACTGTGCCCCACAATCCCTGACCCCTCCACGTCGCTATCTCCGGGGCGCTAACAAACAGCGCAACGACGACTCGGACAACGCCAATACATCCTCAGAGCTGTTACCAGGGAAACAAGTCAAGCGTTCGGAAAAAGTAGACCCTCCGAGAGTGCTTGATTTGCCAAAGACGAGGGTCCGTCCTCAGACGCTCCCAGCGAAACTCCGGGATGACATTGGGATGGCGAGGAAAGATACGGGGAAACCTGCGCCCACAAAGAGCAACCCACAGAGGCTGACGCGGAATAGGAACGTTCAGTACGTTGGTCACAGTACTGACGGAGAGTCCCAGTCTGTTGACGACTTCACACAGAAGAAAAAGCCCAATGCAGTCAAAACGGGACCCATAAAGCCACGGGGTACAATGACACGTGGAAGGGTTCCGGAAGATTCTCAAACAGCATCGGGTGGTTCGTCGACTTCCCAGGGCGACTGTAAGAGGAAATTGAGTAAAACGGCCAGCCCGCAGACACGGAGAGGAAAGGGCAGCAAGTTCGTCAGGGTTCAGCAGAGAAGAAAGGAAGAAAATGGAGATCAGTGGACAGAGGCAGAACTGTTGAGACTACATGAGTAAGTTTGCTACAGTTGTCTTCAAAGTGGTATTATGTACAAACAAATGGCAGTGAGCAGCCAAATGACTATAATATAGTAGACGAGAAAGCATGTCGTCACTTGGTTTACTCAACTCTGGTTAAACAATAGTCTCCTTATATAATGTACAATGTTGAAGAAAAGTTTCAAATTAGCTAGCATGTTTAAAATGTGTGCAACGTGCCTAGTTTATACAGAAACAGGAGTGTATGTCAACTTCCTGTGTGTACGTTTGGCTTTCAGGGCTGTGACGTCACTTCCTAAACACACTTCTGACTTCTGGGTGAACGTTGCCATGGAGGTGGGCAGCCGTTCAGCTGAGGACTGCCAGAAGCAGTACAATGTCCAGGCCCCCACTTACTTGGCACCTTCCAAGGCCACCAAGAAAAGAGAAGCTCTGCAGAAGAGGGAGCCAGGTAAGTTACCTTGTCTAGCATTTTTACCCTTAATAAATCCATCAAGGCATCTTGATGTGTTAGTCTAGGTCTCCCATCCAAGCTCTAACCAAGACAACCCCTGCTTAGCTTCTGTGATTTACACATTTATTTTTAAATGTTAAATCACAATCTGTCCATTCAATAAGAATTACAGAGAATTTATGTATTATGGATCCCCACTCTTCCTGGGGTCCAGCATAATTAAGGCAGTTACCGTAAATTCCGGACTATAAGCCGCAACTTTTTTCCCAGGCTTTGAACATCGCGGCTTAAACAATGACGCGGCTAATATATGGATTTTTCCCGCTTTAAATTTTTTTTTCTCCAAAAAAACACATTCTGTGACGTGCTCAGTTTTTTGGCGGCATGAAGCTTTCATTAGACCAATGAAATTGCCGAACGGGTTAAGGTCAAACAACTATTTTGTTTACTGTTTAGATTAAATCGAGGGCTCATTCTGATTACGGTAGTCATTTTGTCACCCTCATCATGGCAAAGACACGGAGAAATGCATATGATGCAGCTTTCAAGTTGAAGGCGATTGATCTGGCTGTTGGAAAAGGAAATAGAGCTGCTGCACGGGAGCTTGGTCTTAATGAGTCGACGATAAGATGTTGGAAACAGCAGCGTGAGGAATTGACTCAGTGCAAAAAGACAACTAAAGCTTACTGCTAATTTTTTATTTTTTGTTACAAGCCGTGTTTCGTTAAAGCCTATTTATTTTTGTTACAAGCCGTGTTTCGTTAAAGCCTGTGTAAAGTTCATCTGTTTCAATGTACAGGTAGGCACCTGCGGCTTATAGACATGTGCGGCTTATTTATGTTCAAAATAAATATATTTTTAAAATTCAGTGGGTGCGGCTTATATTCAGGTGCGCTTAATAGTCCGGAAATTACGGTATACAATTTTAAAACATTACAATACATTCACAACAGATTTCACAACACATTAAGTGTGTGTGTTTTCAGGCTCCTATTCCACTACCACATATCTACAACACAAACTCCGTGTGTACAGTGCATATGATATTTTGTGTTTGCATGCGCCTATGTTTGTTGCTTCACAGTCCCCGCTGTGACAATGTCATATATTATATTTGAACTGTAGTGGTGGAACCACCCCGGATAACCGCAAGGAAGGGCACACTGAAGCGGAAGCAGCAGATGCGAAACCTCCTGGACCACATGCCCAAAGACGACCACGATGACATCTTCAACAGCTCGCCCATGCAGAACAAGCGGGTGAAGGTGTGTTTCCGCCTGGGGTGCACCATTTCAACCACTCAGCAATGTTGCTGTTTTTTGAAGTTCTTTTGGAAAATATTGCTTATATGCACATTATGTGGTGCTGGAGGTCAAAGAATACATTCAGCAAAATTCAAAAGTTTCTGTACACATTGTAGAAATAATAGTGAAGACATCAAAACTATGAAATAACACATGGAATCAGGTAGTAACCAAAAAAAGTGTTAAACAAATAAAAATATATTTGAGATTCAAATAGCCTTTGCCTTGATGACAACTTTGCACACTCTTGACATTCTCTCAACCAGCTTCACCTGGAATGCTTTTCCAACAGTCTTGAAGGAGTTCCTACATATGCTGAGCACTTGTTGGCTGCTTTTCCTTCACTCTGAGATGGTTGGGGATGAGTCGGACTGCAAAGTCGGGGGATTGTGGAGGTCTGGTCATCTGATGCAGCACTCCATCACTCATCATTTCTGGTCAAATAGCCCTTGCGCAGCCTGGAGATGTGTTGGGTCATTGTCCTATTGATAAACAAATGATAGTCCCACTAAGCCCAAACCAGATGGGATGGCGTATCGCTGCAGAATGCTGTGGTAGCCATGCTGGTTCAGTCTGCGTTGCATTCTAAATAAATCGGTGTCACCAGCAAAGGACCTCCACACCATAACACCAACTCCTCCATGCTTTACGGTGGGAAATACACATGCGGAGATCATCCGTACCGCGTGTCACAAAGACACGGTGGTTGGAACCAAAAATCTCCAATTTGGACTCATCAGACCAAAGGACAAATTTCCACCGGTCTAATGTCCATTGCTCATGTTTCTTGGCACAAGCAAGTCTCTTCTTCTTATTGGTGTCCTTTAGTAGTGGTTTCTTGGCAGCAATTCAACCATGAAGGCCTGATTCATGCAGTCTCCTCTGAGCATGAGATGTGTCCGTTACTTGAACTCTGAAGCATTTATTTGGGCTGCAATTTCTGAGGCTGGTAATTCTAATGAACTTATCCTCTGCAACAGAGGTAACTCTGGGTCTTCCATTCCTGTGGCGGTCCTCGTGAGAGCCAGTTTCATCATTGCACTTGATGGTTTTTGAGACTACATTTGAAGAAATGTTCAAAGTTCTTGACATTTTTTGACTGACCTTCATGTCTTTTACTAAAGTAATGATCAACTGTCATTTCTCTTTGCTTATTTGAGCTGTTCTTGCGATTTAATATGGACTTGGTCTTTTACCAAATAGGGATATCTTCTGTATACCACCCCTACCTTGTCACAACACAACTGATTGGCTCAAACGCATTAAGAAGGAATGAAATTCCACAAATTGAATTTTAACAAGGCACACCTGTTAATTTAAATGCATTCCAGGTGACTACCTCATGAAGCTGGTTGAGAGAATGTCAAGTGTGCAAAGCTGTCAAGGCAAAGGGTGGCTATTTCAATCTCAAATATAAAATATATTTTGATTTGTTTATTTTTGGGGGTTACTACATGAAGCAGCCAACAAGTGCTCAGCATTTGTGGGAACTCCTTCAAGACTGCATTCCAGGTGAAGCTGGTTGAGAGAATGCCAAGAGTCTGCAAAGCTGTCATCAAGGCAAAGGGTGGCTACTTTGAAGAATCTCAAATTAATTTTGATTTGTTTAACGCATTTTTGGGTTACTACATGATTCCGTATGTGTTATTTCATAGTTTTGATGTCTTCACTATTATTCTACAATGTAGAAAATAGTAAAAATAAAGAAAAACCCTTGAACAAGTAGGTGTTATAAAACCTTTTACCGATAGTGTAGAGAGAGATTGTCATGTTGCTTTCTTGTGCAAAATGTATATTTAAACAGCAGCTGATAGATTGCTTGGGTACCAAATTGATATTTCAAGACAGCCGACAGCTTAACATAAATCTTGTAGCAGTCAGAAATGGAGTGCCAGAACTGAATGTGCCCTCTTGTGAATTAGTTGCCCACAGTGTCTCCCAATGGGAAAGAAGATGTGTTCATGGACTCTGCGCACGACCTACAAACCCCCAGCTCATCAAGATTCCCATCAGTGAAAACTCCTCAGTGTCTCCACATCACCCCCGGCATGATGGGCTCTGTGAACAGGTAAACGCTCAGTTAGTAGAGCATGGTGACCCTGGCCTGATGGGCTCGGTGAACAGGTAAACGCTCAGTTGGTAGAGCATGGTGCCCCTGGCCTGATGAGCACCACCATGTCACCACTGTGTTCACCGAGCCCATCTGGTAGAGCATGGCCCTTGCAATGCCAGGGTAGTGGGTTCAACACATCTGAAATCAGGCTACCTGATGGGACTTCTGATAAATGCAGAAAATCGCCAATCAAAACAAACGTTCTACCACAGTGACCATGTTATTTTTGCGAAGCCTATTTGATTCTTTACGTTTATGTGAAAACTCTTTCTAAGATGCGTACTTTGTTTTTCCGAACTCACTTCACTTGCGCATAAACACGGAGTGTACAAAACATTAGAAACAGCTGCTCTTTCCATGAGACTGACCCGCTGAAAACAATGATCCCTTACTGATGTCACTTGTTAAATCCACTTCAATCAGTGTAGATGAAGGGGAGGAGACAGGTTAAAGAAGGTTTAAGCCTTGAGACAACTGAGACATGCATTGTGTACGTGTGCCATTCAGAGTGAATGGGAAAGAAAAAATATATATAAGTGCTTTTGTGCGGTTTGTGTCAAGAACTGCAACGCTGCTGGGTTTTTCACACTCAACAGTTTCCCGTGTGTATCAAGAATGGTCCACCACCCCAAGGACATCCAGCCAACTTTGACTGGGAAGCATTGGAGTCAACATGGGCCAGGATCCCTGTGGAACGCTTTGGACACCTTGTAGAGTCCATGCCCTGATGAATTGGGGTGCGGGGGGGGGGTGCGCAACTCAATATTAGGAAGGTGTTTAATGTTTTGTACACTCAGTGTAGAGACAGGCTTCTGCTACTGGCGCTGGGACATGTGCTGATCAAATACACTGCTGGAACGCCGATTTTTAAGCTGTTTAACATGTCCTAATAGTTTGATAGATTGCTCAGAAAACCAGATGTTTTAATCTGCGTATGCTCACTTTGATTTTGACTTTGCGCTGATTTTAAGTTAAGTAGAATAAGGTGTTTACATTACTTTTCCCATTACAAGGCCTTCTGCCATAATCAGTTTAATGTTGAATTATTAGTGTGCATGTAAACGTACTCATTGACATGTTTTTGTTTTTAAATCAGTCACTCATAGTAGCCTGTTATTACAAGAGAGGTGATACTACTGGTAAATGAATGAATGATTGTTGGTTTTCTCACCATTTGTAAAATCAGAAACTTTTCATCAATTTTTTTCAGAGACAACGATGACAAGTATATCTACCAACTTCAAAAAAGAATGAAAAAAGGCCAAGCGAAGTTGCATAAATTGGGGGCTGCTTCAAAGGTAGGCTGTTTTGAAAGGAATATTTCTGAGGAGCTTATCGACCAAAGAAGGGCCTGGTTAAGTCATATATACTGTATTTCTGGGGCCATTGTGAAAATGAACTCGTCTCAAGGATGACGGGAACAACTGTGTAGTGTAGTGCTCTGGGGAAAATGTGAGTCAGGAGAGGAGACCTTTTTAAAGTAATTCAGTCATATGAATATGCCAATAGAGTTCTTATTAAACAGGATGTATATACCACAGGAGGTTGGTGGCACCTTAATTGGGAAGGACGGGCTCGTGGTAATGGCTGGAGCGGAATGATTTGAATGATATCAAACACATGGTTTCCATTCAATTCGCTCCGTTCTAGCCATTATTATGAGCCGTCCTCCCCTGCGCAGCCTCCACTTATATAATATATATATATATATATACATACATACAGAATTTTATTCAATGTTTTTCTGCATTTTCCATCTAGTACACGCCAACGCCATCAGCCAAACGTGTTTTGAAGAGATGCAATACCGGTAAGTGTTCTTTTGAATTAAGATTTTGTCTTGATGTATTTTACACTTGCATAACTTGAGAATTTGGAAACTTTATTCACTCAATAATATGTTTTACTTGTGTTTCAGCGGAGAATGATTCTTTTGTGGTGTGGGAAATGTTCCCTGACAAGGAGGACCATTCAGTGGAAAGTGGGGAAGAAGAGGATTATTATTTTATGGATGATGACTGAGCTGCAGATACACCATGGGTCTCGTTACTAGACTCCAAGCAGGCCGAAAAGGGAGGGACCTACCTGAGTTTATCTAATAAGAAATTATAGTTTTCCTTGCAAAACGTTTAGCTATCGTTTGTACTAATGAATACACCCTGTTTGGATTATTACGTTTTAAAACAGGAAATGAAATGCTGTAACATTGTCAAAAATTATACATACACTGTATAGTTGTCAATTACGTTCTATGATTCAATCCCCACTGCGGTTTTAAAATAGGTTTCAAATGTTTTGTTTATATATTGTGCCACTGAATGCAGAGGCTTTTTACAATAAATGTTAATTCTAGTTCTTTGCACGACTCCAATAAATTTGGACTTCTTTTTACTTGTTAGCAAAACTATTTTAGAGGTTGTATTTGTTTGGTGCTGAGAATTTTTTTGTTGAGGGGGGGCAACAGCCTGCTATATCGGTCTGCTAGCACAGGACTAGCAAAAGACCAGTGCACTACTTTTGTGATTCTTAAAAATATATATAAAAATATATATATCAGCTCAGACTGATCAAGACATTTTGTGAGCAAACAATCCTATTGTTGCAGAACCAATGAGAAAAATAAGAGCTTTTTCTACACACAAAATATATTGTCAACTATATCACCTTTTACATATTACTGAACAACATATTTTGGTATATTACAAATTATAGAGTATTTCCATCATGCAACAGCTCATCACATAATCTATAACCAGAAGACAGGGCTCATGTAGGCACGATTGGCCCCACAGAGAGGTTGTTGCGAACATTTGCTTTGAGGCAGCAGAATGTGGACAAACTGGAAGACCTGTTGCTACTGGTGTTGGTGCCAGAGTCTGCACAATATGTTAGAAATCGTTGTCATGCTTAAAAGGGCAAACATTTTAAGCCATTTTTGGCTTCACTTTAACAATCTAGTATGTTCTGAGATGAAATTTTAGCTACTTTTATCCCCTTGTATCATTGTTGTATTGCCATGTACTCTCATAGAAGGCCTTTATAGAACTGTCAATTCTGTCTGTTTTAGGCAAGCACCTGACTCTAGAGGACGCGTGAGCAACTTTGAGAAAAAAAAACAACTTTTTATTGGATTTGTGCCTGGCCGTCAGTTACCACAGCCACAATCATAAACCCTGCCTATTTCAACAATTTATCTAATTAAAATGTGTTTTTAAACATAACGTTAACCACACTGTTAACATTAAATTAAAATCAAAAAGCACTTTTTTTAATTTTTTTATTTCATCCGTTTTTACAATCATTATTTTCGGGTTAAAACATCAGGGCCACATTCAGTTGGCACAACGTTTTGAAACGTTACAGATTGAAATGTCATGAATAGGCATGCATGTTCTACATAATATATTTATATCTGAACGTTCCACAACGCTATTCACTGATGGCTAAGACTTAACCACCCATGTCTGGACCCAAGCAAAACTAATCCTAGTTCAGCATTCCTTCTCTGCGATGCTTTATGAACACAGACCCTGAACTCCATACAGCTGCCACAGAGTGAGGCTTTCTTCGTCTCCTGTTTCAAGAGTGGCACAGGCCCCTGCTTCCAGGCAGCGAGTTTCACCGCTTCGTGAGAAATGGCCCACTCCCCTAGGGAGGTGATCGTCTGCATACCCGGTGCACAAGGATGTTCTCCAGCATCTTGGCTTCAGTGAACACCTAGTTCATCATCACCATGTTCATCATCACCATGTCTGAGGTGGTGAAAGAAATACAACTGACATCTGATGATAGCTATAGTCTTGTGAGTGAAGCTGTAGGTAGCTAGTACGATTATAGGTAGGTAGCTAGTATGGTTATAGGTAGGTAGCTAGTATGGTTATAGGTAGGTAGCTGTAGGTAGCTAGTATGGTTATAGGTAGGTAGCTAGTACGGTTATAGGTAGGTAGCTAGTACAGTTATAGGTAGGTAGCTAGTACAGTTATAGGTAGGTAGCTAGTAGGGTTATAGGTAGGTAGCTAGTACGGTTATAGGTAGGTAGCTAGTGCGGTTATGGGTAGGTAGCTAGTACGGTTAAAGGTAGGTAGCTAGTACAGTTATAGGTAGGTAGCTGTAGGTAGCTAGTATAGTTATAGGTAGGTAGCTAGTACGGTTATAGGTAGGTAGCTAGTACGGTTATAGGTAGGTAGCTAGTATGGTTAAAGGTAGGTAGCTAGTATGGTTAAAGGTAGGTAGCTAGTATGGTTATAGGTAAGTAGCTAGTATGGTTATAGGTAGGTAGCTAGTACAGCAATAGGTAGGTAGCTGTAGGTAGCTAGTACAGTTATAGGTAGGTAGCTTGTATGGTTATAGGTAGGTAGGTAGCTAGTACGTTATAGGTAGGTAGCTAGTATGGTTATAGGTAGGTAGCTAGTACGGTTATAGGTAGGTAGCTAGTATGGTTATAGGTAGGTAGCTAGTACGGTTATAGGTAGGTAGCTAGTATGGTTATAGGTAGGTAGCTAGTACGGTTATAGGTAGGTAGCTGTAGGTAGCTAGTATGGTTATAGGTAGGTAGCTAGTATGGTTAAAGGTAGGTAGCTAGTATGGTTATAGGTAGGTAGCTAGTATGGTTATAGGTAGGTAGCTAGTATGGTTATAGGTAGGTAGCTAGTACGGTTATAGGTAGGTAGCTAGTACGGTTTTAGGTAGGTAGCTGTAGGTAGCTAGTATGGTTATAGGTAGGTAGCTAGTACGGTTATAGGTAGGCAGGTAGCTAGTATGGTTATAGGTAGGTAGCTAGTACGGTTATAGGTAGGTAGCTAGTATGGTTATAGGTAAGTAGCTAGTACAGCAATAGGTAGGTAGCTGTAGGTAGCTAGTACAGTTATAGGTAGGTAGCTTGTATGGTTATAGTTAGGTAGCTAGTATGGTTATAGGTAGGTAGCTAGTACGGTTATAGGTAGGTAGCTAGTACGGTTATAGGTAGATAGCTAGTATGGTTATAGGTAGGTAGCTGTAGGTAGCTAGTACCGTAATAGGTAGGTAGTTGTAGGTATCTAGTACAGTAACAGGTAGGGAGCTAGTACGGTTATCGGTAGGTAGCTAGTACAGTAATAGGAAGGTAGCTGTAGGTAGCTAGTACAATAATAGGTAGGTAGCTAGTATGGTTATAGGTAGGTAGCTAGTACAGTAATAGGTAGGTAGCTGTAGGTAGCTAGTACAGTAATAGGTAGGTAGGTAGCACAGTTATCGGTAGGTAGCTAGTACAGTTATAGGTAGGTAGCTAGTACAGTTATAGGTAGGTAGCTAGTACGGTTGTAGGTAGCTAGTACAGTTATAAGTAGGTAGCTGTAGGTAGCTAGTACGGTTATAGGTAGGTAGCTAGTACGGTTATAGGTAGGTAGGTAGCTAGTATGGTTATAGGTAGGTAGCTAGTATGGTTATAGGTAGGTAGCTAGTACGGTTATAGGTAGGTAGCTAGTACGGTTACAGGTAGGTAGCTAGTATGGTTATAGGTAGGTAGCTGTAGGTAGCTAGTTCAGTTATAGGTAGGTAGCTAGTTCAGTTATAGGTAGGTAGCTAGTATGGTTATAGGTAGGTAGGTAGCTAGTATGGTTATAGGTAGGTAGCTAGTATGGTTATAGGTAGGTAGCTGTAGGTAGCTAGTATGGTTATAGGTAGGTAGCTAGTTCGGTTATAGGTAGGTAGCTAGTACGGTTATAGGTAGGTAGCTAGTATGGTTATAGGTAGCTAGCTAGTATGGTTAAAGGTAGGTAGCTAGTATGGTTAAAGGTAGGTAGCTAGTATGGTTAAAGGTAGGTAGCTAGTATGGTTAAAGGTAGGTAGCTAGTACGGTTATAGGTAGGTAGCTAGTATGGTTATAGGTAGGTAGTTAGTATGGTTAAAGGTAGGTAGCTAGTATGGTTATAGGTAGGTAGTTAGTATGGTTAAAGGTAGGTAGCTAGTATGGTTAAAGGTAGGTAGCTGTAGGTAGCTAGTACAGTTATAGGTAGGTAGCTAGTATGGTTAAAGGTAGGTAGCTAGTATGGTTAAAGGTAGGTAGCTAGTATGGTTAAAGGTAGGTAGCTGTAGGTAGCTAGTACGGTTATAGGTAGGTAGCTAGTATGGTTATAGGTAGGTAGCTAGTACGGTTATAGGTAGGTAGCTAGTACGGTTATACTGTACCAGGGACGCGCTCAATACAGAAATGGTCTGATGAAGTGGATGCTAAGCTACTGGACTGTTTCGCTAACACAGACTGGAATATGTTCCGAGATTCATCCGAGGTAAACCCAACAGCGAACTGTCCAGTGGCGCGAGTCTACCGGACGATCTAAATACCTTCTATGTTCGCATCGAGGCTAGCAACACTGAACCATGCATTAGAGCACCAGCTGTTCTGGATGACCATAGTCCCTGTGCCCAGGAACGCCAAGGTAACCTGTCTAAATGACTATCGCCCTGTAGCACTTGACAAGGCATTTTCCCCCTCAGGAGGCTGAAAAGATTTGGCATGCGCCATCAGTTCGTTAAAATGTTATACAGCTGCACCATTGAGAGCATCTTGACTAGCTGCATCACCACTTGGTATAGCAACTGCTTGGCATCCGATCGCAGAGGGTTGTGCGTACAGCCCAATACAACTCCAGCCACCCTTTCTCTCTGCTACCGCACGGCAAGCGGCACTGATGCATGGTTAACTATTTAACTATCTGCATCGAAACCTTTTGCACTAACTCTATTGATTCATCACATATGCTGCTGTTACTGTTTTATCTATCCTTTTGACTAGTAACTTTATCCCTGCCCATATGTACATAACTACCTCATTTACCTCGTACTCCTGCACATCAACTCAGTACCAGTAGGCCAAGTTATCATTACTCATTGTGTATTTATTCCTTGTGTTATTCATTTTCTATTTTTTCTCTAACATTGGTGGGAAGGGCCTGTTAGTCTACAGCTGTTTTTACGAATATTGAGACAAATAACATTTGATTTGATGGTTGTCACCTGAGCTATCTGGACGAGCAAGTCATGGGTGTCTTTTTATTTTTTGAACCCTTATTTTACCAGGTAACAGAAGTGGGTGTATGGAAAGAAAATCCGCTAATTGGGCAGATTTGTTGCCACTTAAGACCGTTTTGCGTTGCTGATTGGGCTGCACGACAAGTCGATTGTTGACAACTGTAGCATTTTAGCTAAGTCTAACCCTTTTCCTAACCTTAACCTCGTTCTCTAACCTGCTACATTGGTTCTCTTAACCTGCTATGTAAACATTAAACTGACCCGCGGTGCACCTGGCTATGGCCCATCTAACCAGTAATGGAGCACTGATGTAACACCCATCGCTGATGATACGCCCACTTTCAGACATGCCAGGTATGCAGTTACCCATACTCGGAGTGAGCAGGTCCAGGGGAAGGTTTCTGCGCGGCACCCAGTCACCAGATGGGGAACGCCTAACTTCCCTGCTCTGCTGGCTGCGCTGGTAGTGGAGAATAACACCTGGGGCTCTGTCTAGACAAACAGAACATTGTTCAGATAGAAATATAGCGTCAGCCGCTATTCGATACACTTCTATCTGCAATGTTCTGAACACACATCTGCAGCTGCCTGCTGATATGGTGCAAGTGGTCTCCTTTCTCCCATTGTAAATTACTGGACAGATTGTTTTTTATTTAAATGTTAAGATGTAATTTCAAACCATGCAATCCTTCATCTCAGGTTGTTTGGTCAATTATATAAAATGTATGTTCATTTCCAGTTATAAGTTAATCATTCAGCCAAATGATCGTAACTAGCTCTGGTGGGGTAATCAATGGCAAGGTACTCTGGTGGGGTAATCAATGACAAGGTACTCTGGTGGGGTAATCAATGGCAAGGTACTCTGGTGGGGTAATCACTGGCAAGGTACTCTGGTGGGGTAATCAATGGCAAGGTACTCTGGTGGGGGAATCACTGACAAGGTACTCTGGTGGGGTAATCACTGGCAAGGTACTCTGGTGGGGTAATCAATGGCAAGGTACTCTGGTGGGGTAATCACTTACAAGGTACTCTGGTGGGGTAATCAATGGCAAGGTACTCTGGTGGGGTAATCACTGGCAAGGTACTCTGGTTGGGTAATCAATGGCAAGGTACTCTGGTGGGGTAATCACTGGCAAGGTATGTAGGTCAAACAGGGATGAACATTTATCTAATTTTTGCATGCATGTTCTGATAAATATTTCTGCTCAAAGGGTGGTGAAGTTAGGCCTGCGCTCAACATTTCTTATCTGAATCTTGGACAAAAAGTTTTGCATGAGGAGAGAAGAAACAGTTCCCATGGTGTAATCATGTTCTCGTGTTCTGCTGTGGTTGCACATAGGCCTATACCAAATACTTACCGATTAATCTTCATGTGCTCATTGAGTAAATTGAGTCGGCAAATCTCTACCAATCAGCATTGTTGCACTTGTTTTACTTTAATAGATTTTAGGGAAATTATCCATGCATTGTATTAGACTGAAAAAAACTTTGCATTGATTGTAAACATTGAATAGAGTTTGATTTTTATTTTGAAATATAGGGTCCAGTCTTCCTGTCAATACTTAACTTGATTTTGATTGTCTTTAGGAAATTAACGATATACTGGTGGGGATATTTCATTTACTTTCCATATTGGCTGTACAGAATTGACATTAAACTACTTGAATGACATGACCAAGCACAAAGGGATAAACATCGGACTAAAGAGCAAAAATCCACACGGACCACTTACCTGTAAATACCGGTCATATATTTTAACATATTACAAGTTCCTATCAACCATTTTATTAAAATGTTGGTACCAATTTTGAACAGTCCCTACCAATGGTAAAATGTCACATTCAAAATGACTTTAATCCGTTACAACTACATAAAATAGGAATTCTGAAACAAAATTCTAATAAGTGCTTGCTAATGGGCAGGTTTGTATTGGCAACTTATTGGGGAGGTATATTTTAGCAAAAGGTAATGGAGCCTGTACAATACATTCTAATGATGCAACGGAGCACCACTTCTGGTTGTATTGTCTGTTCGACTAAACAAAGGACTTGATGGACATGACACGATGTGTTGCTCTCTGGCCGTGCAGGGGGGGGGAAAAAAGAAAACGGTTTTAATCAGTTAACACTACTTAAATCACATTGCTATTATCCACACAATTCCAATATAGCTGTACGTTTCAATTATACAAAATTAATCTAAAGAATACCCCCCCCCAAAATAAACATTTTACAAGGGGAAAAGCAGGGAGGTACAATAAACAGCAAATTCTCCAAGAAGGGTTACCACAGATTTCTCAGGGAAAACGCATAAAACAGCTCAGCCAGAGACAAAAAAAAAAGTGTACAACATGCACACTTAGAAAAAGGTACAAAATTAAAAAGCAATTACTTCACTATGCTGATGGAGAATAACTTTAAATGTCAATTCTTTGTCTTTGGGTGCTGCAGTATAAATAACTTTTCTTTTCGAGTGCAGGTCCAAGAAATCAACATCTTCACAAGGAGAAACTTTATGCTTTTCCTTGGGGATCGTGGCAAGATGAAGGTGGGGGGGGGGGGGGAGAAGCGTCTTTAGAGTTTGTCGTTTTCATCTCTGTACATATCAAAAAGTCAGTAAGGTCATTCTCTCAAAACATTTCCCTAGAAACAATACAAAGGGGATTTCATAGCTCTTAGGGGGTGTGACCCTTCTGCCATGGTGAAGATATGGGTTGGTTCACAGTCACTGATTGTTTTTAGCTTTAGCGTGTGTGAGGATGTGAGACTTGAGGTTGGTGGATTGGGCAAACTTCTTGTTGCAGCCGTCAAACGGACAGACGTAGGGTCTGTCTCCAGTGTGAATCCGCACGTGGGTGCGTAAGTTAAAGTCCAGGGAGAACCGCTTTCCGCAGCCCTCAAATGTGCACTAGAAGAAAGAGAGTAGACTTTATTACAAGGCTGCATTGCTGGTTGACAATCTGGGCCCCTATGGGTGTATGGTCATATACGTGCCATGTAGGACATTAAGCTGGAAGTGTTGTGATTCAAACTAAATGTATACAGTGAAATTGTAGAAGTAGATCTCTCATTAAGAAGCCATTTTGAAGGGGCTGGGGGAAACATACTTGGAAAGGCTTCTCGCCGGTATGAACAAGTTGATGCCTCTTCAGTTTGGAGCTTTCGACAAAGGCCTTTCCACATTCGGCGCAGACGTGAACACGTGGCCCGTGGGTGTGCAGGTGCTTCCTCATTGCAGAGTTATCCCTGAACATTTTACTGCATCCCTGCAGAGGCAAAAGGTAGCAATTACTCATAGTGTAACTTCAGAAATGACAAAACCAAATTGGTCCACATCAGAGCATCTAAAAATCTAATAAGCTATAGGCATCCACAGAGCATAGCGGCTCGTTGACTACCATTATTCACACAAACAACTGTGCTAGTCGTACCATTGTGTTCTAGTGGCTGTCGTACCATTGTGTTCTAGTGGCTGTCGTACCATTGTGTTCTAGTGGCTGTCGTACCATTGTGTTCTAGTGGCTGTCGTACCATTCTCTCTCTAATACCAGTTAGACTAGTAGAGCACACGTACTTTGTGGGGGCAAGCTATCGTCCTGGGAGAGTCGTCCTCCTTGATTTTCCGTGGCTTCATCCTGCAAGACATGACAGATCGTGGTCCACTGTAGATCAGTTGGATGAGCATGGTGCTTGTAACACCAGGACAGTGGGTTTGATAAGAATGAGTTGCCAATTCCTTATATAAAAATTGTGTTTTATGCTTACTGTACATTTATAAAACACATAAACTGCTAGTATAACAATCTTTGGCTAAAATGCTGCTAGCGGTAACCACAACGCCACGCACGACAAACTGAGCATACATTTTCCAAAATCAATGTTAATTGATACTCCCGTTTTAGAAATAACTGCTCAAATTGTGCACAGAGCAGACAATTCATGAAAAGGATATCGGTAGAAAAGGTAACTCTATTACAGTAAAATAATGTCTCGATGTCCATGTCTGATTCTGTTGGACCAAACCTCAAATGCAAATAGCGAGTTGAAACCTCTTGTCAGAGAGGAAGAAGTGATCTCTCATCTTTGTTGTCTGAGTGGCAGGCAGGGGGAGGGGCTTAGTGGTTGGGGGAGGGGTTTGGTGTGTGTGTGTAAACAGAGAGGAGGCAAAACAAGACCTTTCACTCTTGCCAAAATTTCTATGGACTTATTTTGGACCTAAGCTTGTTGCCTGCCTTCCCGCCTTTGGGACAACGACCCTCATTGTTAAGGAGGAGACATGAGCACCTTGACATACACAGAATCTCTGGTGTAAATAGGAAGGTGCACACAGTACAGACAAAGCGAAGGAGATGAGTCCAAAAAGACAACATAAGAACAAGCGGACAAACCCTCATAAATATTATTACGATACAGGCATTTGGAATATCACACAAATACACATGGGACAGTTTTATGCAATAATATTGAGATTATCTGACAGTTTTATGCTGAAATAGTGCAGTGATTGGTCAAATTTGCAAGCCTTTGCATTTTATGCAGGGAATAGTTGATTTTGCAAATTTTTTTTGAGATGGCAGAATCCTGGAGTGACTAATGAACATGTCTGTAACTCACCTAGCAAACTCTGCCAGCTGTTTGGGGTCTGACAGGTCGATCCCTGGAATGCCCCCGGGCGGGAGCTTCTTCCCTGTCATGTACTCGGAGTAATCGGGAGGAGAATTGTCCCCAATGACATGCTCCTCTACCATAGTGTCATGGTCAACATCCTTCTTGTCATCTGAGACAGAGCACAGGAGCAGAGTTAAAACAGATGCACAGGTATATGTTTTATGATGTCTGACCTTAATTGGCTATTAGAATACCAATCAACAAAGAATGTGACACCATTTCAACCACCAGGGAAATATATAGAGGCTGTGGAGCTTAATTGTGTTAATGCTGTTGGTGAACAGCTGAACATAAAGTGTATGTACATTTTGGCTAGTTCCATTTGAAGGGCCCTATGTTTTATATAATTGTTTTTATTTTACCTTTATTTAACTAGGCAAGTCAGTTAAGAACAAATTATTATTTTCAATTAGGGCCTAGGAACAGAATGTGTGAATAGCCGTAGATTTTTGAGGGAAAAAAAAGGTTTTATGTGCTCTTGATACTCCAGTCCACCCACTCTAGTTGCTACTGAAATCCATCGTTAATCGTTGAGTTGGCTAATTTAGTAAGCTAGCTAAATAACAGGTCAACAAACATTTAATACCATTTCTAGTCGCTAAATTGCAAGACTAGTCGCCGCTCAACGCCATAGTAAATTGTTGAGTTTAGTCGGCTACAGACCGTCAGTATAGCTAAACAAATTAGCTAGCTAGCTAGCTAGCTAGCTAACGTTAACTGTCTGACGAAAGCCAATCTAAGGTTGGTCTGTATCAAAAATGCAAACTTTGCTAAAAAAAAAAAAAAAAAAAATGTAATGATTAAAATATCAAAACTATTGAGGATGCTATTATTGTAACTCTTCCCCACGATTTGAAAGCTAACTAACAGTAGCACATCCACACAAGTCTTGTGACATCTTTGCTAAGTCGCTACCCTCCCCCGCTGTTGACGGGAGCTTGGAGCCGAGGCCCTGTGCTGAACTGCGCCACAGCGGCCTACTCCGAGGGCCAGCAGCAGCGCACTCGCTCCCAACCCGCCGCCATCTTTCCCCCGGACAAATCAACGCCATTTTTTCGGTCCGCCATACTGGTCCAGGAGAACATGGCGGCGCCCATCAACACATAAAAAAAAAAAAACATGGCTTCCCATAAAAACAAAAACATTTCAAATACACTGCAAGCAATTCGGACGTGAAAAACAATGCAGAATTCTACTGAAATTAGCTAGAGGCCAGTGTCCGTAACGAGGCCTAGTTCTAGGGAATACACAGTGAGAACAATGCAGGTGGCAAGCTTGCAAGAACACACTTTCGACACAACTCGAAACTTACCCGATGCCCACATAGTCACCGAAAACTCTCCTTCTAAAGTCTTTATCTGGACTTGTTTCTGTTCCCATTTTCTACCACTGGACTCCGGTGCACCTAAGTAGTTCTTTTTATTTCTCTTCCCGCTTCCCCCCTTCTTCGTCCGCCCGGAGCTCTTCCCGGCGACAGTCACCAGAGTCTGTTCGATGTATTCCTCTTCGGCGGCAGGGACTGGGACAGGTATAAGAATTTGGTCCTCGTAATCATCGTCCCCATGCATGTCCGAATCATCTTCACCAACCACCTCTTCTCGGGTTTGCACCAATATTACCTCCTGATGGTGATGGTGATGCATTGAGTGTGGATCATCTGAGTCGAGGGGCTGTAAAGCGATCATAGGCTGTTCATCGTCGTCCTCTCCAACAACTGTTGTCTCGATGGTCTCCACTTCGATTTCATGGAGTTCCACTATTTCTGATGGCATCTCCGAGCCGTCCGTTTCGATGTACAGGGTATCACCTGATGCCATATTGAAAAAACCCTAAATTCCTCACAGTTATGTTTTCTATAGCAGTTCCCCCCCTCTACACTGCCTTCCTCCTTCTTCGACAACAAACTCCACTCTGTTCTACTCCCGTCGCCACTACGCTTTGGCTACATAGTCTCGCGAGACTTCATGGGTTACAGATTTATGCCGCGTTCTTATCATGTCAAAAACTCGGAATTTATGACTTGCTAACCTACGACGTAGGGTCGAATCTCGAGTTTCTCAATTGGGAGGCACCAGAATCAACCAATATGACTACGCAAATAACTTACGTTCATTTGAACTTAGAGGTCCCGAGTTTCTGACATGATGGGAACGCTGCATTAGGTCGGGTTCCCTTGTTCAGACGTTGCTTGCATCGTCAACCAATTGTTGCGTGCGACGTCATCTATTGACAGATTGCTATAACATATGTGGTTAGCTGATATTTAAAATACCTATCCAGGCGTTGTAAGATCTGGCAAGTATCAGCAACTTCTGGGCAGAGGAGCACGCCCATTTACAGCTTGTACGACATTGCAGATGATCAGTGCAGGTGAATGCCGACTGACTGATGTACAATCACCTTGCATCATAAATAACTACTATTATTTGTAGATCAGTCAGTCATTCAACATTTACCCACTATGCATCATATACACAAACAAATTGATATTGAATAAAGTTTAATTTATTGTCACAATATCGATAAGGCTCCTTAACAGCTTATACCCCAAAGCCATAAGACTGCTGAACAATTAATCAAATGGACACCGGACTATTTACATTGACAACCCCTCCCGCCCCCCTCCATTTGTTTTGTACACTGCTGCTACTCGCTGTTTATTATCTATGCATAGTCACTTTACCCCTACCTGAATTACTATTGGCTGGGGAGGAGCTTTTTTTTGGTCGCACACCTTTCACCTTTACCTTTGAGAGGGTGTGTTTTTAAAGGAGTGTGTGTAGGTGAGGCACGCATTGCCACTGCGCTCCCGCGGGCATGAAGAGCATCGAAATGGATAAGACAGGTGAACGGGGAGACTTTGAATGGGTCTACAATGATCAGCCTCATACTTCACGAAGAAAAGAAATATTAGGTAAGCTGTTGTCTTAAAACGTAAACGAAATAACTACGGTTTAAAGTAAAGTTGTACTGCTAATACAAAGTTATTGTCTTTTAAAATCGTATCCGGTTTTACCTGTTTTCAGGTAAAACCTGTCAGAAATGTCGCAACCATTTCTGGGGCTCCCGAGTGGCGCAGCGGTCTAAGGCACTGCATCTCAGTGCCTTAGAGGTGTCACTACAGACACCCTGGTTTGATTCCAGGCTGTATAACAACCGGCCATGATTGGGAGTCCCATAGGGCGGCGCACAATTGGCCCAGCGTCGTCTGGGTTTGGCCGGTGTATGCCGTCATTGTAAATAAGAATTTGTTCTTAACCGACTTGCCCAGGTTACACAACCACTCATGCAGTGAAACTGGAGTTTAACACCGTGGCAGCATATGATTTATTGGAGTAGCCCAACTCATTCACCATGATGTACCGCAGAGATAGCCTAGTACTGTAGGCTATTTGCCAATGCTGAAACTTAAGGGAATATGGACTCCTATTTTTTTTCACAAGACAAAGCAGCCTACTAGATTTGCAAAACAAAACCACCTGTCCTACTTTTAGTTTCTTGTGTTTTCATATTGTAATGTTATCTTGTGTAATAAAAACAGCGTACACAATAGAGGTGTGTGTGGTGACCAGCACAATGAAAGCAAAGGAATGCCACTATTGTCAATATGATACTTGAAAAATCGAAGCTGACAGTGATCAACAGTGGATCTCTTTCTTAAGACCCTAAATAAATGAAGTTATATAAAATAGTTGACAATCGGAGGGTGGGGTCCTCCCGTGAGGGGAGGACAGCTCATAATAATGGCTGGAATGGAGTGAATGGAATGGCATCAAACACATGGAAATCATGTTTGATTTATTTGATATTATTCTGCTCCAGCCATTAGCACAAGCCGTTTCCCCCAATTAAGATGCAACTAACCTCCTGTGATTCCCTGTTTTATCTTTTTGACATGTAGAACAATGGGCAACATGGTGATAATAACAGGTGCAGCTGACTAAGCCCATTGGATTTGCTAGGTAACAAGACACATTTCCCTCTAATGGCCCAATGTCAAAGACTGATGCAAAGGACAGCATGATAGTCACCAACCATTAAGTCACAGGGTCAGACCCTCAGACGAGCCATAAATAGAATAATTAGTCATTATATTTCTATTCGTTCAATCCAGAATGCAGATGGTATGCTCTATCATTATACAACAGCTGTAATGCCCACACTGTGGTAATGTTTCAGGCGCCACAAATCTGGCTTTTCAAGAGGATCATTCTATGTCATTTGAGCAAGCCATGACATCCCACATCTCAGATTGTTCTGAAATCGTTTCTGTATTTAGAAAGAGATAGGATTAGCATTCCAGCAACATTATTTAGTTGAAATATAATTTAATATCTGAGATATTAAGGTAATTGATATCACCCAAATTGGCGATTTTTTTTTTTATTTTTTTATTTATTTTGTTTTACTTCTAGGATTCATATAATATTCAATCAATACATCTGATTTGGACCAAACTTTTTTTCTAACAATGAGTAAGACGAGACATGAGGAATCCAAATAAATGTTAAAAGTTAGCATTTGAAATAATGGCCAAGAAAACCAAAGCATGGGTTGTTGTTATACCTTGTCGATAGACTACAAGGTAAGGAAACCAACCGCAATTTTGTAATTTAGGTCAACTATCTCTTTAACATACGGGGGTCTTCAAACTTTTTTCACCTAATAGCAGGAACACAACTGTCTATTGGTTGGAATCTGGATACAGGATGGGACTTAACCTCAATGACTCACTTCTTTGAACAGAGAGAAAAGCATCACCCAATACCCACTGATGTGTTGATATATATATAACACTCTTAGCCGCAGATCCATTGTACTTGTCAGAGGGGGGGGGGGGGGGGGAATACTCAACTTATTTGTTTCTAACAACATAAATGATTTCAGTACAATCTGAGATGGTGGGTGTCAATTCTCTTTCTTGTGCTTTTTGAGGTGGAACGTGACCCAATACATACTTTTATTCTAGTGTCTTACTTGGTCTAATATCTGAGCAATCAACATTTTCTCGTGCTCATCCTTGAAGTCGTCTAACTTAAACACATCTTTTTTTGCAATGATTCATATGTGTATTTAAAGGGGCGTGTTCCCCTTTATCGTTCCATTGGCGTGATTGGCGTGAATGAAAATATCAAATCGTGATCCGTTGCTTGGTTCCTAAATTATTAAAAGCTTTTGTTTTTATGATACCCTGTGCTGTCCAGCAGGACTGTAGACTAAGGAAATTAGGCTCGCAATGATAGAGGTGGCCAGCTGGCTGGAGGTGCTTGTGGTATTGCATTTTAGCCAGGGTGTTTTGGCTCCATCACACCATACTGTTACGTACATACGTACTTTTCTGTTTCATGAAATTATTTTGTTTATCGATCAACATTTGGGTATTTATTGAAATTTAGCTTGTCTCATGATTTCAAGTATTTTTAAAAGTCATGTTTTTTAAATTTAGTCAATTAAGTTTACTTCCAAATCTGGGCCAGGTTTCCCAATAGTGATGGAATTAAGGTTTAAAGTGTGTTTTTTTTAAATTTATTTTAAACAATGCGTCTTTCCTGCAATGGTCGACTATGTAACATGTGTTTCGCAATACACCACGCAGAGAAACCCGTCGCTTCGTTGGAGCGTGTCGATACTGATAGGATCGAAAGAAAGGGACCGCTGCTCTCTGATCAGCTTTCTTCATTCAAATCTTACCTTAACATCTTAACATTATAATTATTTCACAAAAATGACGACAGATCCGCTCCTAGGCAAATATTACCACCAACGGCTGCAAATATTGACAAGGCTTATTCTAACGCTTACCCAATAAAATGCCCAAAATCACCAATTTGGCACATCATGTTTGGCTACACATTATGACAAATTATAGACAGTAGCCTAGCCTAAAAGTAACAAAATAGAACTCAATTGATTGAACAAGAAATGTATTTAAATATGATTAAAATAGGCCTATATAGCCCATGGCTTATATTTTAATGCAGTCATCTCAGTTTTTATTTTAATCATATTTTTATTTGTTGCTTGTTTATCAATTTATCAATATTACCCATATACTGTATATGCACTGAGTGTACAAAACATTATGAACACCTGCTCTTTCTATGACAGACTGACCAGGTGAATCCAGGTGAGAGCTATGATCCCTTATTGATGTTACTTGTTAAATCCACTTCAATCAGTGTAGATGAAGGGGAGGAGACGGGTTAAAGAAGGATTTTTAAGCCTTCAGACATAGATTGTGTATGTGTGCCATTCAGAGGGTGAATGGATAACAGAAGAATGGTGCCTTTGAACGGGGTATGGTAGTAGGTGCCAGGTGCATTGGTTTGTGTCTGACAAGAACTGCAACGCTGCTGGGTTTTTCATGCTCAACAGTTTGGTCCACAACCCAAAGGGCATCCAGCCAACTTCACACAACTGTGGGAGTCGACATGGGCCAGCATCCCTGTGGAATGCTTTCGAAACCTTGAGTCCTGTTTTGAGGGCGAAAGGGGTGCAACTTTTTTACAATTGTATTGCAATACATTAGTTTTGCCCCATTAATTATGAATTCCCATATTCTGTAATACACTTTTATAGTATAGCTCAGCTAGACAGTGGTAAAGGGTGTATTTAGCATTTAAAACAAATCACAGGTGGTTAGTTGAAGGGTCATTGAACCAATGAATGCAGGAAATGTGAAAGTAGCCATCACATCATCAAAGGGCTTCTGAGAACCTATTCACCCAAAAATTTTGAATGATTATTTCCCAGGCATGAGATAGTGGACAAATAATATAAATTGTAAGTTGGCAAATGGAAGGGAGAACTGTAGGTAGGTGAGACTATGGGTTTACTATGACATCATGTACAGTGTCTTCAGAAAGTATTCACACCCCTTGACTTTTGTCACATTTTGTTGGGTTAAATCCTGAATTTAAAATTGATTAAATGTAGATTTTGTGTCACTGATCTACACACAATACCCAATAATGTCAAAGAGGAATCATGTTTAGATATTTTTACAAATGTAATAATAAATGAAAAGCTGAAATATCTTGCGTCCGTATTCAACCCCTATTCATTTCAAGCCTAAAATAACTTCAGGAATAAAAATTTGCTTAACAAGTCAGATAAGTTGCATGGACTCACTCTGTGTGCAATAATGGTGTTTAACATAATTTTTGAATGACTACCCCATCTCTGTACCCCACACATACAATTATCTGTAATGTCCCTCAGTTGACCAGTGAATTTCAAGCACAGATTCTACTACAAAGACCAGGGAGGTTTTCCAATGCCTCACAAAGAAGGGCACCTATTGGTAGATAGGTTTTTAAAAAAAAAAGCAGACATTGAATATCCCTTTGAACATGGTGAAGTTATTAATGACACTTTGGATGGTGTATCAATACACCCTGTCACTACAAAGATACAGGAGTCCTTCCTAACTCAGTTGCCCAACAGGAAGGAACCACTCAGGGACTTCACCACGAGGCCGATGGTGACTTTAAAACCAGTTAGAACTATTATGAGTTTAATGACTGTGATAAGAGACCTGAGGATAGATCAACACTATTGTGGTTACTCCACAATACTAACCTAAATGACAGAGTGAAACGGAAGCCTTCCAAAACACGCATCCTGTTTGCAACAAGGCACTAAAGTAAAACTTCAAAAAATGTGGCAAAGAAATTAACTTTTTGTTCTGAATACAAAGCATTATATTTGGGGGGGGAAAATCCAACACAACACACCACTGACTATCACTCTCCATATTTTCAAGCATGGTGGTGGCCTGCATCATGTTATGAGTATGCTTGTCATCGGAAAGGGAGTTTTTTATGATGAAAAGAAATGGAATAGAAGTAAGCAAAGGCCAAATCCTAGAGGAAAAACTGGTTCAGTCTGCTTTCCAACAGATACTGGGAGACAAGTCCGCACAACAACCTTAAACACAAGGCCAATTATACACTGGAGTTGCTTACCAAGATGACATTGACTGTTCCTGAGTGGCCTACTGTAGTTACCGTTTTGACTTAAAATCGTCTTGAAAATTTATGGGAAGACTTAAATGTCTGTCTAGCAATGATCAATAACTAACTTGATAGAGCTTGAAGAATTTTTAAAAGAATAGTGGGCAAATATTGTACAATCCAGCGACTTATCTAGAAAGACTCACAGCTGTGGTTGCTGCCAAATGTGATTGTAACATGTATTGACTCAGGGGGTTGAATACTTACAGTTGAAGTCGGAAGTTTACATACACTTAGCTTGGAGTCAATAAAACTTGTTTTTCAACCACTCCACACATTTCTTGTTAACTTAACAAACTTTAGTTTTGGCAAGTCGGTTAGGACATCTACTTTGTGCATGACAAGTAATTTTTCCAACAATTGTTTACAGACAGATTATTTCACTTATCATTCACTGTATCACAATTCCTGTGGGTCAGAAGTTTACATACACTAAGTTGACTGTGCCTTTAAACAGCTTGGAAAATTCCAGAACATGATGTCATGGCTTTAGAAGCTTCTGATAAGCTAATTAACATCATTTGAGTCAATTGGAGGTGTACCTGTGGATGTATTTCAAGGCCTACCTTCAAACTCAGTGCCTCTTTGCTTGACATCATGGGAAAATCAAAAGAAATCAGACCTCCAAAAAAAAAATTGTAGACCTCCACGAGTCTGGTTCATCCTTGGGAGCAATTTCGACACGCCTGAAGGTACCACGTTCATCTGTACAAACAATAGTACGCAAGTATAAACACCATGGGACCACGTAGCTGTCATACCGCTCAGGTAGGAGATGCGTTCTGTCTCCTAGAGATGAACGTACTTTGGTGCGAAAAGTGCAAATCAATCCCAGAACAACAGCAAAGGACCTTGTGAAGATGCTAGAGGAAACAGGTACAGAAGTTTCTTTATCCACAGTAAAACGAGTCCTATTTCGACATCACCTGAAAGGCCGCTCAGCAAGGAAGAAGCCACTGCTCCAAAACCGCCACGAAAAAGCCCGACTACGGTTTGCAACTGCACATGGGGACAAAGATTGTACTTTTTGGAGAAATGTCCTCTGGTCTGATAAAACAAAAATAGAACTGTTTGGACATTGTTATGTTTGGAGGAAAAAGGGGGAGGCTTGCAAGCCGAAGAACACCATCCCAACCGTGAAGCACGGGGGTGGCAGCATCATGTTGTGGGGGTGCTTTGCTGCAGGAGGGACTGGTGCACTTCACAAAATAGATGGCATCATGAGAAGGGAAAATTATGTGGATATATTGAAGCAACATCTCAATACATCAGTCAGGAAGTTAAAGCTTGGTCGCAAATGGGTCTTCCAAATGGACAATGACCCTAAGCATGCTTCCAAAGTTATGGCTTAAGGACAACAAAGTCAAGGTATTGGAGTGGCCATCACAAAGCCCTGACCTCAATCTTATAGAAAATTTGTGGGCAGAACTGAAAAAGCGTGTGCGAGCGTGGAGGCCTACAAACCTGACTCAGTTACACCAGCTCTGTCAGGAGGAATGGGCTAAAATTCACCCAACTTATTGTGGGAGGCTTGTGGAAGGATACCCAAAACGCTTAACCCCAAGTTAAACAATTTAAAGGCTATGCTACCAAATACTAATTGAGTGTATGTAAACTTCTGACCCACTGGGAATGTGATGAAAGAAATAAAAGCTGAAATAAGTCATTCTCTACTATTATTCTGACATTTCACATTCTTAAAATAATATGGTGATCCTAACTGGCCTAAAACAGGGAATTTTTACTAGGATTAAATGACTGGAATTGTGAAACACCTTAGCCAAATACATTTAAACTCAGTTTATGTAAACTTCCGACTTCAACTGTATCTAACCAAAGTATATTAGCGTTTTATTTTCAATTAATAAAAATATATATTTTTTCTTCCACTTTGACATTTTAAGTATTTTATGTAGATCTTTGAAAAAAAATGACAATTCATTTTAATCCCACTTTGTTACACAAATGTGGAAAAAAATCAAGGGGTTTAAATACTTTCTGAAGGCACTATACAATATTGTTTTCCAGAGTTTCCTTGCTTTTCGCATCCTGACTGGTTGCATCACTACCTGGTATGGCAACTGCTCGGCCTCTGACCACAAGGCACTACAGAGGGTAGTGTGTACGGCCCAGAACATCACTGGGGCCAAGCTTCCTGCCACCCAGGACCTCTATACCAGGCGGTGTCAGAGGAAGGCCATAAAAATGGTCAAAGACTCCAGCCACCCTAGTCATAGACTGTTCTCTCTGCTACCACATGGCAAGCGGTACCGGAGCACCAAGCCTAGGTCCAAGAGGCTTCTAAACAGCTTCTACCCCCAAGCCATATGACTCCTGAACACCTAGTCAAATAGCTAACCAGACTATTTTCATTGTCCCCCCCTCCCCCTCTTTACTCCACTGCTACTCTCTGTTATCATCTATGCATAATCACTTTAATAACTCTACCTTAATGTACATATTACCTCAACTAACCGGTGCCCCTGCAGATTGACTCTGCACCGGTACCCCCCCTGTATGTAGTCTTCCTATTGTTATTTTACTGCTGCTCTTTAATTACTTGCTACTTTTATTTCTTATTCTTATCCGTATTTTTTAAAACTGCATTGTTGGTTAGGAGCTCGTAAGTAAGCATTTACACCTGTAAGCTCTACACCTGTTGTATTCAGTGCATGTGACTAATAATTTGATTCAGAACAGTTTGCATGCTGATGTTATGCAAATATACTGAAAGCAATGAGGCAGACCAAATTTGCATTAGCCAATGGGCTCCTCCAATTCTGGACAGGAGAAAATAAGTGCACGAACCAATCTGATGTCTAACCTCGAATCAACTTGTGTGTGTGTGTGAGGGGGAAAAATAAACGATATAGAAACTGTTACAATGCAGCGAAACTGACCAGGGTCAGTTGAATGTGTTTACTTTGAATGAGTCTCTTCTTGTGACTTATTTTTTTTTTGTGTGTCCTCCTAAGCAAAATACCCAGAGATCAAGTCCCTGATGGGGCCTGACCCCCAGTTGAAGTGGGTGGTGACGGGGATGGTCCTCACCCAGCTTCTGGCCTGCTACATGGTCCACGACCTCCCCTGGAAGTGGGTGTTATTCTGGTCATACGGCTTCGGCGGCTGCATCAACCACTCGCTGACCCTCGCCATTCACGATATCTCCCACAACGTTGCGTTCGGCAACAAGCTGGCGCGCCTCAACCGCTGGTTCGCCATATGGGCCAACCTCCCCATCGGACTGCCCTACTCGGCTTCGTTCAAGAAGTACCACATCGACCACCACCGCTACCTGGGTGGCGACGGCCTAGATGTGGACATCCCCACGGACGCGGAGGGCTGGTTCTTCTGCACACCCCTGCGGAAGGTCCTGTGGCTCTTCCTCCAGCCGTTGTTCTACGCACTGCGCCCTCTAGTGGTGAACCCCAAGCCAGTCTCTAGACTAGAGATGATGAATGCCGCTGTTCAATTTGCAGTGAACTTTGTGATATTCTACCTATGGGGGCTGAAGCCAATTGTTTACCTCATAGCCGGGTCCATTTTATGCATGGGCCTACATCCCATCTCTGGACACTTCATAGCGGAGCACTACATGTTCCTGAAGGGCCACGAGACATACTCCTACTACGGCCCACTGAACTGGATCACCTTCAACGTGGGTTACCACATGGAGCACCATGACTTCCCCAGTATACCTGGCAGTAAGCTGCCTCAGGTGAGTTGAAATCTCAAACACAGTGTTGATAGCGGACCACAATTTTTAGGTCAACTATGATTTTAGGTAAATCCAATCCGAATCTCAATGAACTACCATGATTTTAGGTCTGATATTAAATCTCAATATGTACCATGATTTTAGGTCAACCAATTGCCCCCCCCCCAAAAAAAAATTGTACGCCTGTATGTGGCTTACTTGATCAGTGGCTGTCTCAAGATAATGCTCTAAACAATGTCCCCAATGGGAGAGTCATCAGATAGCAGATGAGAGAGGCGTTTCTACCGCAGGAGGTTGGTGGCACCTTAATTGGAGAGGACGGACTCGTGGTAATGCCCGGCGGCGGAATGAGGAGAATAGTATCAAACACATAGTTTGAGGCCGTTCCATTCGCTCCCTTCCAGACATTATTATGAGTCGTCCTCCCCTCAGCAGCCCCCACTGGTTTCAACTGGAGGTATTGCTTAAAAGACTGGCCTGAATTTATAACTCATTAACTATTGGTGTAATGCTTGAGACAAATAGGATCATTTTACACTTTCTAACCTCTACAAACAAGCACTCTAAAGTCAACTGTTGTGGGTGTTTTTCTTTTGTCCACAGCAAATTCCAGAAAATGTGTTCACCTCCTATAAATTTTGTCAGTTGTGGGAAAAATGATTATTCTCCTTCTAAATGACAAGCCCTAGTGAAATTTGCTGTTACCTAGGAATTACAAGTCATTATCAACCTCAAATAATAAACTGACATGTTGCAGTCTGACATGACTTATGTTGGCTCCTCGTGCTGACAGAGTCCCCTCTAACTGATCTGTTGTCTGTGCCAGGTGAAGAAGATGGCAGCAGAGTACTACGACTCCCTACCACAGCACACTTCCTGGATCCGGGTGTTGTGGGACTTTGTCTTTGATGACAGCATCGGTCCCTACACCAGGATCAAGCGGGAATATAAGCTGGTCAAGCAGGAGTAGGTGCCACAAAACACTTTCCCCAATATTCAGTGCTACTGATTGTCATAGTGAAACATTGGTTTCAGATAGTGGCGCTCCAGGGTATGTTGAACCAAAGTGGGTTAAGTTAAGACACCCTTGTTTCTAGGAAACCATACAGAAAATGTATAATTTGACTAAATATGTAGGAAGAGGTCAGTCATCATTTCATGGTGTCTGTGAATAAAGAAACCACATGGAAAAAGTAGGAAGCAAGTGGGGTGCAAAAAAAAAAAAAAAAAAAAGATTTTCATCAAGTCAAATGAACATATTGTGTTAGAGGCTCCTTTTCACCTCGTTTTATCATGTGATTTACTTGACAATAGCACACGTGGGCAGGCAAAAGACAATGTCAATCATTAGGTTTACCATACCGTGAGTGTGCAGGACAGTGCAGAGAATGAAACATTGAAACTTACCTTGCAGTAAGAGGAGCTGTATTTCATTGAAGCTCTGTTTGATGCTCACTACACAAGTTGTTTTTAATCAAGGAAATAAATAGATAATATTGCTGACAATGTTTCTAACAGAAATGTAATTTAATAAAAAGTTATGTTATTACATGTGTGAGGATTCTGTGTGTGAACATAAATCTGTAATGTTAGAACTATGTAACAGGTATTTATTTTACAAGAGCTATTTTAAGAACAACTTCTATATCAGGTTTTGTATAGCCTACACTGTAAATACTTGTACATTGTGCATTTGTTTTCTACTATTGTAACATCATCTGATGGAAAATGTTTTTTTTTTTTTTTATTGTCATAATTGATGAATGAAACACACCACTCCATACTGTAGACAGGAGACAGGTCTATGGTTTGGTTTAAATTCATTTACTTTCCGATTTTTGAAATTTAATTCAGAACTTAGTCAAAGTGAATGTCACAACCGATATTCAATCATATTTTCCCCCCAATCATTTTTTCCCTATCATCACAAATAACTTTTGCACTGATTTATGTATACTTTTAATTTTGCAACTGGCTCCATTTTCACATTTCAAGTTCAACCTTAAAGTAACTGTCCAGTGAAAATCTCACTTTTAAATGTCCATATTCTGTTGATGACTCATCCTACACTCCTATGTGGCCAAAGCATGAATTGGAGGAAAAAAAACACTTCAAAAACCCCACCTCAAACTTGTATCTCAAACAGACCGATTAAAAAAATGCTATTTCCTCATAGAGAATGATGTCGTCCTGCATCATTGGCTGAGCTGGCCAATCAGCGGTTTACTCGCGTGAATATTTTTAATGATCGGTATACACCCACACCATTCCAACACAGAAAAGCTGCTATTTAACATGCTTTTTGTAATTTAAGTATTTCATTCATATTGTAATTATAGGTCATATTTCATTGAAATCTGGACAGTTACTTTAAATAGCAAGGAGGATATTCACAAAAAAACAAACCACCATTGTAAATGTACCACCATTTTTAAAACCCAATTAAAAAAAATAAATGCATGGTTAATACACCGGACCAAACCATATAGACCAGGGGTGTCAAACATACGGCCGGTGAGGGGTGAGGGGTTCTGGCCCGTGAGGTGTGGTTTGAGTAAAAACAATACTTTTTTTTGCATATTTTTATTTTTTTTAGTTGGGGGGGGGACTCAATATACAAAAATGACTAAAACCAAGTCAAAACTGTGTATAAATGATAATGGACCTCCATTCATACAGTTTCTTGACTGTGTCCAACTCGCTAATAATCACCAAAATGAAAGGCAGACAATCGGGCAGCATCGAAGTCCCAAAACGATAGATAGACCATTTTTTAGGGGGGGGGGGGGGGGTGCAAATTTTGACAGCAAGGAAATGTAACTAATTTTCAGTGCGCCCTCCGGACCTTGTTGAAGACCGCGTTTGACACCTCTGATATAAATATATATATAACTACTGTATGGATTTCGTAGGGGCAGCCTAGGGATCATTTGATCTATTTTGGGAATACGTAGATGGTGAATTTACAGGTGTTGGTACGTTTTGTGAATGATCCCCAAATTACAGTGATTTTTATACACCGTGGTTGTGTTTATTAGGGCACAAAATGGAACATATTTTAAAAACTTTTTACAATTGAGAACGGTAGTCCCTCCCTGTTTGTCAGTTTTCTTCCATTTGGGGCCCAATGAACACTGCCCTGTTACTGGTAAATAGATAAAAAGCTTTTTAAAAACTGAGGTCAGGTGACTAAAGCATAGTATGTGCCATACGTGCTGGTCAAACACCTAAGGAAAAGGAAATCATTATAAAATATAAAAGGCTGATGTAATTGGTGTGCAAGTTTCCTCTAGAACCCGCTAATGTAGAACAACAGTTTGTCTTTTGTCTCTCTCTCCCTCTCTCTCTCTATATATATATAATGGTATGAATAATAAAATAATCAGTTAAAAAAAAAATAATAATAAAACGGTAACTTAGAAAACAAAAATATTTTCTTTTGTAAGACTTAGAACAGACTGAGAGCTGCAAACTGGACTGTCTCGAAATGCACAGAAATGGGGGAAAAAAAATGAAAAAGGTGCAAGCGTCCGTCCATCCTTCCGTCCGCACATCCTTTGTTCATTTAACCATTCTTTTTCTCTCTCATTCACTTTCTTTCTCCAACTTTTTTTTCTTCTTCACCTTTCTGTTCTGCACAGCAGACTCAATGTTGGCTCAACCTTTCTGCAGCGTCACAGCAATATTTTCACAGCGTCACAGAAACGTTGAGAACATTCCTTTCCAGCACATCTTCTTATCCTTCAGCACATCCTGTTGTCCACAGATTAACATGTATGGATTCGACCAATTTCTTGTCTAATGGCTGAAAGAGAAGAGAAAATGGTGCCTTGTTATTGTGTGTGTGCATGTGTTGGGTAGACAGAGGATGGGGGGGGGGGGGGTGGCATTATCACTGAACCTTTGTCTATTTCAAAAGGAATGGGGATTACTATGAATTAGTAAACAGATCAACTGCATGCCTACCATCCTCTTTGGACATACTTCATTAGGATACCTTTGTTAATTAGGATACCTTTGTTAATTAGGATATCTTTGTTAATTAGGATATCTTTGTTTGCTGTAACCGAAACTAAATTGAACTATAGAAAGTGTATAAAAAATGAATAAGAATGACCTAAGTTGGTCTGCAGGTTAATTGCACACTGAAGCAGTACGTGCCTTTTTTGAGTAACATAACCCAATGCGTTAACGCTCTGTCGCCTACCATTAATGATCTCATCTTTCACCTTCTGCAATTCACGTACAACTTCATCCAAGATTTCCTGTGGGAATAAAAAAAAAAAAAACGTTTTACATGTTCTGTTTCTTCCACAATACTTTTCTTCCATGAACAATTGAAGAACAGTTTTGAAATAAGCTTCATACCTGCTTCATCCTGTCAAAGTCTAGGTCTCCCTCACTAGTGCTGCCCACTGGTCGCACCCTGCAAAACCACATAACAAACAGGGACGATTTTTGTTAGAACTTTGTTTGAACTTTCAGAGTAAATTACCCAAAATATACAGTACATAAAGTATATTTTTATATATAAAATCCAGCACATAAAGTATATATTTTTTATATATAAAATATACAGTACATAGAGTATGTTTTTTTAATATATAAAATATACAGTACATAAAGTATATCTTTTTTATATATAAAATATACAGTAGATAGTTATGTTTTCTCCAGCTAATGACAGTGACATCAACCTCCATGATTGATTATTAGATGGACAGTATCTTATCTATATTACATGGTGGGGTTCACAATGTCAGGCAGCCATCCATTCACTGTTTACTACTGCCATTAAGCTGTTAAATTCACTGTATCACAAGCTTCCTCGATGCAATAAGCAACCACTCCCACGGTTTCTGTTTTCCCCTGATTAGGCTGACGATACACTAAAATATATCTATGGGGTGTGCTTTATCTCTGTATTTAACTATGTCCATGATTCGTTTGCCAAGCCATTATCTTCCCACCAAATGGCCATTGCCATTTCTGGTTTCCCACCCAAAAGAGCACCGTTTGGGTGGTGTAATTTGGTGAAGGAAAAACGATTTATTTTACATTTGAACATTATGTCATAAAGAGCACATGGTCAACTTCATATAAACAAGTTTTCCTATCTCAAAGTAAAAAAGAAATAAATAATGACTATTAGCAAGTGCCAATTAAAGCAACAGGGTTGAATATTTCTTATATCATCCATAAATCCCCTTCTTTTGACAGGGGGAATGGAAGCTTGTGTGCAACAGGGAAGGGTAATAGAACGCAAGCTTCACCCTAAACAAAATGATTTGTTTAGGTAAACATGTCTAGCCTGTCTATCTATGGGTCATGCTCGACCCGCTCAGGGCACTTTTGGTGGAATGACCCAGCTGGTAGTTGAATACAATCATCAATGACAACAGGGTTGATAAGCCAAACAGCCATGACTTTACTTCTAGAAAATATTATATTTCCTCATCGCAGAGAACAGAATGCTTTGAACTATGATATGTGATATGAACCTCTCAATATATCCCCAATATTTAATAGTAGTGTTAGCCTGGTCCCAGATCAGTTTGTGCTTTTTAGCAAACAACTGCTATAGGAGTTGGCTAAACTACACAAACTGATCCAGAACCAAGTTAAACAGTTACCTTACCTCAGAAGAGTAAAAAAAAAAAAAAAAAAAATATATATATATATATATATATATATATATATATATATATATATATATGCCACTAATGGCCAGGTTTCAATCCAGACAGTGAAAGAATCAAGGCCTTAAAGGTCATTTTAAATTGAGCCGACATTTGAATTGTTTACTTTGAATGCGATCTCCGTGACAACTGCAACAACCGAAAAGGGGCAATCGGATTGAATCCAGGCCTAGATCTTTAAAAAAAATGTTTTTTTTAAGTTTGGGAGCATCTAGGAAGAGTAGCTAATGGGGATCCATAATAAATACAAATAAACACAAAAACAGATGATGTTCACCTTGATACCAGTGAGGCCTTGTCTACAGAGTTGGCTCGGTCCCATGGATTCTTCCCTGCATCTAGAGAGAAAATGACAGAGAAAAAGCAAGAGAGAGCATCACAATTATAAGAGACTCACTTTATAAAGCACCCTGGCTCAATGCAACTAATAACTAACAAAGATAATGGTCAGAAAAATGTGGAGGCAAGAGTGTGTTTACCTGTGGAGTTCTGCCCTGGCTTGGGATCCTCCTGTAATGGAAAATCAAAATGGATGATCTGTCTGTGTGTGCAATCATCTTTAGATTGATTGAATGCAATTATTGTAGCTTGATAGACCCACCCAGTTGAACTTTATAATTTATATTTTTCCATTACCTCTTCAGGTTTCTCTGAGGCTTTCCGTCTGCAGGAAAAAGCAAAGTCAGGCCAATCAGAGATGATACAAAGCCAAGGGAGAAGACAACTCCAGTCATGTAGCGAATCACTAGTAGTATTTCACAGGCTACTAGCCTGTCACATCAAGTAATACATTTACATTACATTTACATTTTAGTCATTTAGCAGACGCTCTTATCCAGAGCGACTTACAGTAGTGAATGCATACATTTCATACATTTTTTTTTTTTTTTTGTGTACTGGCCCCCCATGGGAATCAAACCCACAACCCTGGTGTTGCACACACCATGCTGGCGTTGCAAACACCATGCTCTACCAACTGAGCCACAGGGAAGACAGTGTGTCTTACCTTCTTTGTGATAATCGTCAATTAAAATCCTCAACTCCAGAATATTCTTTATCAAAATGATACACAGGTCTTGTGCTGTGATCGTTAGGATAGGGGATTTTTCAGTTCAATTAAATTCGATTTCATCGTTCTTTCACACACAGTTGTGTTCCTCTCACCTGCGTGCTAGAAGGGCGTTCATTTCCTGCATTAGCCCCTCCCCTCCACCACCACTACCTCCACTGGAGCGGTTGCCATCGTTCTTGGCTACACCTGTTCCTGGCGGACTGTTCTCATCCTGAGGACACAACAATGGCCACCATATAAGTTCCATCTTTATAGAAGCCAACCAACAGGTAATGTATATATGTAATGGTTTGAATGTCCAAGCAGTTTCGACATAGATATGAGTGGTCTTGTTCAGTGGGGTACACCATAGCAAAACATTTGAAAATGTATTGGAAAGGGAAACAAAAATGAATGTTTCTTATTGGACATGTTCAGGTAGTACCTCCCTGTTTCAAAATGTTTTATTTCTACTCACCACCATCCGAGTCTAAGCTGAGATACTAACCCTTGCAACTTTGCGGAGTTTGGCTCCAGCCAGGGCAGCAGCCAGTCCTGAGAGTGGCTGCGCCAGCTCGTTCCCTGCCCCCTCTAAATGAAGCCCTCCGTGCCCTCCACCAACCGGTAGTGGGGGGGGCATGGGCGGTGGCACTGTGGCCGGAGGCGGGGGGCCCGGTGGAGGAGGGGGGGCCATAGGTGCCATAGGGGCAGGGGGGACCACCGGTGGGGCCACAGCGAGCATGGCGGGGAGAGAAACCGGACCTGGGAAGAAACCAATAGACAGCATAGGTTCAGACTCCTCCTTGGCTAACACTGCTGGCAAGCTCTTCCTGGATAAATAGTCCTCAGATAAGAGCCATTGGATTTAAAGTGATTCAAAAAGCAAAAGTACAGTAGCAGTTAGGGGGACCGTTATTGTAGCAGATGGCTGAATATGGGGACTGTTATTGTAGCAGATGGCTGAATGTGGGGACTGTTATTGTAGCAGATGGCTGAATATGGGGACTGTTATTGTAGCAGATGGCTGAATGTGGGGACTGTTATTGTAGCAGATGGCTGAATGTGGGGACTGTTATTGTAGCAGATGGCTGAATGTGGGGACTGTTATTGTAGCAGATGGCTGAATGTGGGGACTGTTATTGTAGCAGATGGCTGAATGTGGGGACTGTTATTGTAGCAGATGGCTGAATGTGGGGACTGTTATTGTAGCAGATGGCTGAATATGGGGACTGTTATTGTAGCAGATGGCTGAATGTGGGGACTGTTATTGTAGCAGATGGCTGAATGTGGGGACTGTTATTGTAGCAGATAGCTGAATATGGGGACTGTTATTGTAGCAGATGGCTGAATATGGGGACTGTTATTGTAGCAGATGGCTGAATGTGGGGACTGTTATTGTAGCAGATGGCTGAATATGGGGACTGTTATTGTAGCAGATGGCTGAATGTGGGGACTGTTATTGTAGCAGATGGCTGAATGTGGGGACTGTTATTGTAGCAGATGGCTGAATGTGGGGACTGTTATTGTAGCAGATGGCTGAATGTGGGGACTGTTATTGTAGCAGATGGCTGAATGTGGGGACTGTTATTGTAGCAGATGGCTGAATGTGGGGACTGTTATTGTAGCAGATGGCTGAATATGGGGACTGTTATTGTAGCAGATGGCTGAATGTGGGGACTGTTATTGTAGCAGATGGCTGAATGTGGGGACTGTTATTGTAGCAGATAGCTGAATATGGGGACTGTTATTGTAGCAGATGGCTGAATATGGGGACTGTTATTGTAGCAGATGGCTGAATGTGGGGACTGTTATTGTAGCAGATGGCTGAATATGGGGACTGTTATTGGATTCATAATAGGTATATACTTCCATCCACATAAGCCAGTGGAGTCCCCCCATTGTTGTCCAAGTGCCTTGCTCTTTGAGCTCTACATGTACTTACTGCAGGTTGCCGTGGCAGCCTGAGAGACGGGAGAGGGTGTCTGCTTGGGTGAGCCCCACTCTGATGGGGCTGGGGTGTATGAGGGGGGAGAGAATTGGGCTGCTGGTGGTGGTGGGGGCGCGGCCTGGGACATCTGTTGCTGGGGGTGGAATGAGGAGGGGTACTGGGGTTGGTTGGAGGAGACGGGGACGTGGCCCTGCGCAGACTGACCAATCAGAGGGTGCAAGGAGGTAGCCTCACAGTAACCTAGCTGCTGCTGTTGCTGCTGAGCGAGGTTATAATAGTCCTCTGATTGGCCATTGGTGTGGGGGAGGTGGGGCGGGATATGGGGTTGGCTGGCCTGGTCCAGGGGGTGGGGCTTGACCCGGCTGTGGCGAGGCGGCAGAGGGAGGGCCACTGGGAGGACAGGCTGGGGTACGGTGGGCATGTGCACAGGGCCGTATATGTGGGTGTGGGAGGTGGACCAGGTGCCGTGTTTGGGGAACAGCACAGGGTCCTGCTGGGGGTCACCCTGGTGGATGGACTTGGTGGGGTGGAGAGCCCGCGCCGTGGGGGGAGAGAGGGGGATCTGGCGCACCTGCCGGGTCAGGGCCGTGGGCAACCCTGGCTGCACGGGGGAGAAGGCCGAGACCAGGGAAGTGGAGAGCTGGGAGGAGTTGTCGCCAGCCCGTCCGCCCGCCACCTCTCTCTCCTGGGAGGAGGAAGAGGAAGAGGAGGAAGGGGAGGAGTTGGAGGCCACTCGGGCATAGGAGGGCGGCAGTGTGGCGGCCCGATAGTGTCTATACTCAAAAGGGGTGTTGGAAGGGTGAGAGAGAGGGGAGGACACCTTATATTGGAGGGTGGAAACAACTATAACACACCACAGAGAAGGGGGGACACCACAGAGAAGGGGGGACACCACAGAGGAGGGGGGACACCACAGAGGAGGGGGGACACCACAGAGGAGGGGGGACACCACAGAGGAGGAGGGAGGACACCACAGAGGAGGGGGGAGACACCACAGAGGAGGGAGGACACCACAGAGGAGGGGGGACACCACAGAGGAGGGGGGACACCACAGAGGAGGGGGGACACCACAGAGGAGGGGGGACACCACAGAGGAGGGGGGGACACACCACAGAGGAGGGGGGACACACCACAGAGGAGGAGGGGGGACACCACAGAGGAGGAGGGGGGAGACACCACAGAGGAGGGGAAGGGACAGGGGGGACAACACAGAGGTGGGGGGGAGACACCACAGAGGAGGGGAAGGGACGGGGGGGACAACACAGAGGAGAGGGGAGGGGAGACACCACAGAGGAAGAGGGGGGACACCACAGAGGAAGAGGGGGGACACCACAGAGGTGGGGGGGAGACACCACAGAGGAGGGGAGACACCACAGAGGAGGGGGGAGACACCACAGAGGAGGGGGGAGACACCACAGAGGAGGGGGGACACCACAGACAAGGAAGGGGGGACACCACAGAGGATGAGGGGGGGACACCACAGAGGAGGAGGGGGGGACACCACAGAGGAAGAGGGGGGGACACCACAGAGGAGGAGGGGGGAGACACCACAGAGGAGGAGGGGGGGACACCACAGAGGAGGAGGGGGGGACACCACAGAGGATGGGGGAGACACCACAGAGGAGGGGGGGACACCACAGAGGAGGGGGGGACACCACAGACAAGGAAGGGGGGGACACCACAGAGGAGGGGGGGACACCACAGAGGAGGAGGTGGGGACACGACAGAGGAGGAGGGGGGGACACCACAGAGGAGGGGGGGGACACCACAGAGGAGGGGGGGACACCACAGAGGAGGAGGTGGGGACACCACAGAGGAGGGGGGGGACACCACAGAGGAGGAGGGGGGGACACCACAGAGGAGGAGGGGGGGACACCACAGAGGAGGGGGGGACACCACAGAGGAGGGGGGGACACCACAGAGGAGGAGGTGGGGACACCACAGAGGAGGGGGGGGACACCACAGAGGAGGGGGGGACACCACAGAGGAGGAGGGGGGGACACCACAGAGGAGGTGGGGACACGACAGAGGAGAAGGTGGGGACACGACAGAGGAGGGGGGGGGGACACCACAGAGGAGGAGGTGGGGACACGACAGAGGAGGAAGGGGGGGACACCACAGAGGAGGAGAGGGGGACACCACACACATAAAAAGAGAGAGAGAGAGAATAATGAGAAACCAAGCAAAAATTATAAATCAAAAACTGAGAACAAAGATTATAAATCAGAAACTGAGAACAAAGATGATAAATCAGAAACTGTGAACAAATATGATAAATCTGAAACTGAGAACAAAATCACAGAGAAGAAAAAGAAGCTGAACGCAACATGACCAAACTCTCAGGAAAGCAGCATGTCCCATTGTCACCCAGCTGCCAGTAGCAGGCTTGCAGAATGAGTGTCTCTATGGCGCTGGGGAATGTTTGTATATGGATAAGCATGAGTAAACGGAGGGGAGGAGAGAAGGGGATTCAACACAAACACAGATGTGTCCGAGCTAGCGCTTTAGCTATGGTTGTAGTCATTAGGGCACACTGTAGCAAAACGTTTTGCAACCGAAAACAATAATGAGCGTATCTTATTGGCCAAGTTCAGGTAGTCCCTCCTTGTTTCAGTCAGTTTTCTTCCATTTGGTGCCTAATGAACACAACCAACATGCACTACACTGGGCTCTTTGGTTACCATGATTGCCATGCTATCCCCATGGAGAGAATAGCATCCTGAGACGTTATCTGTGAGATGGTGTATTGACATGGACGAAACGTATTGTGGCTTGTGTGTTGACAGACCCGGCATTGTCTTGACAGTAGTAGTGTCTGTCCACAGTACGTCTGCAGGCCTTACCTGAGCCAGACGGGCCTTACCTGAGCCAGACGGGCCTTACCTGAGCCAGACGGGCCTTACCTGAGCCAGACGTCCGTCGCTCCCTCTCTTTGTGGACCACTCCCTGCATCTGATGTGGCTCCATCATTTGCCTGCAGATACACAGAGGCCACAGACACATTACATTTTAGTCATTTAGCAGACGCTCTTATCCAGAGCGACTTACAGTAGTGAATGCATACATTTCATACAATTTCATACATTTTTTTTTTTCCTGTGCTGGCCCCCCGTGGGAATCAAACCCACAACCCTGGTGTTGCAAACACCATGCTCTACCAACTGAGCTACAGGGAAGGCTAAGTGCATGCCAAATGACAAGATGTTCTTTCCCATACACATGTTATAGCCTCTCCCTGTAGCCTCTCCCTGTAGCCTCTGCCTGTAGCCTCTGCCTGTAGCCTCTGCCTGTAGCCTCTGCCTGTAGCCTCTGCCTGTAGCCTCTCGCTGTAGCCTCTCGCTGTAGCCTCTCGCTGTAGCCTCTCGCTGTAGCCTCTCGCTGTAGCCTCTCCCTGTAGCCTCTCCCTGTAGCCTCTCCCTGTAGCCTCTGCCTGTAGCCTCTGCCTGTAGCCTCTCCCTGTAGCCTCTCCCTGTAGCCTCTGCCTGTAGCCTCTGCCTGTAGCCTCTGCCTGTAGCCTCTGCCTGTAGCCTCTGCCTGTAGCCTCTCCCTGTAGCCATTCTTTCAATCTGTGCCCATTTAATACATTTGACATTGCCTCTAATATTCTACTGCTTGAGTACCAGCACCAATTATAAAAAAAGGTCCCAAAGCAAGATCAAAGAGGTGGCAGGTGCCCTAGTGGTTAGAGTGTTGGGCCAGGAACTGAAAGGTTGTTAGATCGAATCCCCGAACTGACAAGGTAAAAATCTGTAATTCTGTCCCTGAACAAGGCAGTTAACCCACTGTTCCACGGTAGGCTGTCATTGTAAATAACAATTTGTTCATAACTGACTTGCCTAGTTAAATAAATAAAAAAAAATAAAAAAAATGATTGTTAGCCAGCTAACATACTTCATTGTTCAGAAATAAATGAAAATGTTTTAGGAATATATTTCTACAATGGACATGGATTGATTTAAATTGTTTCAACAAACAACCAATATTCAAGTCTAGGTTCATTAATGAGCCAGAAACTATTTTTTTATTTCTGAATGTTTATCAAAGTTATCTGGCTAACTCATTGATCCTGCTTTGTAGTATACTGCTCTGGTGTGGTTAAATTAAAGTCAGTACCAGCATTCATCCTCAAGCTGCTTGACTGTACAGAAGTCTAGTACCTCAAGCTGCTTGACTGTACAGGAGTCTAGTACCTCAAGCTGCTTGACTGTACAGGAGTCTAGTACCTCAAGCTGCTTGACTGTACAGGAGTCTAGTACCTCAAGCTGCTTGACTAGTACCTCTTTCCACCACTAGAGTGGACTAAGAACACAGCACGAGCCACTAGATATGTGGTAGACCTGATGTGGTAGGGAAAATGTGGTCAGGGCTACGTGGTAGAGGCTATGTGGTAAGGGCTATGTTGTAGGGGATATGTGGTGGAGGATATGTGGTAGGCCTGATGTGGGAGGGGATATGTGGGAGGGGCTTTGTGGGAGGGATTATGTGGTAGGGGATTTGTGGGCGGGGTTATGTGGGCGGGGTTATGTGGGAGGGGTTATGTGGGACGGGATATGTGGTAGGGGGTATGTGGGAGGGGATATGTGGGAGGGGGTATGTGGTAGGCCTGATGTGGTAGGGTTTATGTGGTAGGGTATATGTGGGAGGGGGTATGTGGTAGGCCTGATGTGGTAGGGTTTATGTGGTAGGGTATATGTGGGAGGGGATATGTGGTAGGCCTGATGTGGTAGGGGTTATGTGGTAGGCCGGATGTGTTTTGTACCCTCAAACAAACTACTTTCGGAAAAATGAAGTAAGAAAACACGTTCGATGATGGAATTCTAGCAACTTTTACCAGACTTGAAGTCACTGGATTGAGATGCTTTGGATGCTCTTTTACAAACCAGTTCTTTATCGATGTCTTAGTTCTACTGTGTGTTCTACTGTACACTGAGCTTGATTTGGTGTCTTTCTGAAGGTCGGAGGTTCTTACCTCCTCTGTACATCGGGGTCTTCTGAGGAGGGCCCATTTTGGCGTTGGACAGCAGGGCCTGTGGTGGGGAACAGAAACAGGGGAATATTTCTAGCTAGGTATGAAAGGACCTACAGTTGAAGTCGGAAGTTTACATACACCTTAGCCAAATACATTTAAACTCAGTTTTTCACAATTCCTGACATTTAATCATAGTAAAAATTCCCTGTCTTAGGTCAGTTAGGATCGCCACTTTATTTTAAGAATGTGAAATGTCAAAATAATAGTAGAGAGAAGGATTTATTTCAGCTTTTATTTCTTTCATCACATTCCCAGTGGGTCAGAAGATTACATACACTCAATTAATATTTAGTAGCATTGCCTTTAAATTGTTTAATTTGGGTCAAACGTTTCAGATAGCCTTCAACAAGCTTCCCACAATAAGTTGGGTACTAAGCTTGAGGTACTAGACTCCTGTCAGAGCTGGTGTAACTGAGTCAGGTTTGTAGGCCTCCACGCTCGCACACGCCTTTTCAGTTCTGCCCACAAATGTTCTATAGGATTGAGGTCAGGGCTTTGTGATGGCCACTCCAATACCTTGACTTTGTTGTCCTTAAGCCATTTTGCCACAACTTTGGAAGTATGCTTGGGGTCATTGTCCATTTGGAAGACCCATTTGTGACCAAGCTTTGACTTCCTGACTGATGTCTTGAGATGTTGCTTCAATATATCCACATAATTTTCCTTCCTCATGTTGCCATCTATTTTGTGAAGTGCACCAGTCCCTCCTGCAGCAAAGCACCCCCACAACATGATGCTGCCACGCCCATGCTTCACGGTTGGGATGGTGTTCTACGGTTGGGATGGTGTTCTACGGTTGGGATGGTGTTCAAGCGTCCCTCTTTTTCCTCCAAACATAACAATGGTCATTATGGCCAAACAGTTCTATTTTTGTTTCATCAGACCAGAGGATATTTCTCCAAAAAGTACGATCTTTGTCCCCATGTGCAGTTGCAAACCGTAGTCTGGCTTTTTTGTTTTACTGTGGATATAGATACTTTTGTACCTGTTTCCTCCAGCATCTTCACAAGGTCCTTTGCTGTTGTTCTGGGATTGATTTGCACTTTTCGCACCTAAGCACGTTCATCTCTAGGAGACAGAACGCGTCTCCTTCCTGAGCGGTATGACAGCTGCGTGGTCCCATGGTGTTTATACTATTGTTTAAACATGGTACCTTCAGGTGTTTGGAAATTGCTCCCAAGGATGAACCAGACTTGTGGAGGTCTACAATTTATTTTCTGAGGTCTTGGCTGATTTCTTTTGACTTTCCCATGATGTCAAGCAAAGAGGCAATGAGTTGGAAGGTAGGCCTTGAAATACATCCACAGGTACACCTCCAATTGACTCAAATTATGTCAATTAGCCTATCAGAAGCTTCTAAAGCCATGAGATAATTTTCTGGAATTTTCCAAGCTGTTTTTAAAGGCACGGTCAACTTAGTGTTTGTAAACTTCTGACCCACTGGAATTGTGATTCATTGAATTATAAGTGAAATAATCTGTCTGTAAACAATTGTTGGAAAAATTACTTGTGTCATGCACAAAGTAGATGTCCTAATCGACTTGCCAAAACGATAGTTTGTTAACAAGAAATTTGTGGAGTGGTTGAAATACAAGTTTTAATGACTCCAACCTAAGTGTATGTAAACTTCCGAATTCAACTGTATATCTTTGGTGTTGGAATAGTTTTTTTTACATGCCACACCCTCCCCTGTAGTAGTAGAGGTACATTCAACATGATAAATATGACTGAGGTTACATACAGTATAATACCAGAGGCCTCTGTAATTATTGGGACAGTGAAGCATTTTTTCTTATTTTGGCTCTATACTCAAAGTTTGGATTTTAAATCAAACAATGACTATGAGGTTAAAGTATTTATTTTCATCCATATCGGGTGAACCATTTAGAAATGACACCATGTTTTGTACATAATCTCATGATTTTAGGGGGTCAAAAGTATTGGGACAAATTCACTTACAGTATGTGTATTAAAGTAGTAAAAAAATGTGTATCCATATTCATAGCACGCAACAACTACATTAAGCTTGTGACTACACATTTGTTGGATGAATTTGCTGTTGTTACATTATTGTAGAAGTGTTTAGAAGCATATTCTATTCTTATTTACCATAAAAGTGACACAATACATTATTTACCATTCATTTCTATTGGGTACAAAATAATCTGAAACACAACCAAAACAAACAGCAAATGCTTCAACAAATTGGTAGTCACAAACTTGATGTTGTCATTGTGTACTATGAATATGGGAGCAAATACTTAACTTTTTACTACTTTAATACACATATAAGTGAATTTGTCCCAATACTTCTGGTTTCATAAAATGGAAAATAAAAATGCCTTAATTTCTAAATGGTTCACCCAATATGGATTGAAATACCCTCAAATTAAAGCTGACAGTCTGCACTTTAACCTCTTGACAGACAGCTAGTTAATTCCATAAATTGCATGCTGGGTCAAATGGCATGTGTCATCTCACAAGCGAGGTGTGTGCCTCCCCCTGGCTGCTATTGTGTGTTCTCAAACTCTTTTCTCCTCTAGATTATCCTGAGCTACACACTCGATTAGCATGTCTTGTTTGTTTACATTCAGATTTTAGCGTTAGCATGATGTTTGTAGCATTAGCACTAGACATTAGCATGATGTTTGTAGCATTAGCACTAGACATTAGCATGGTGTTTATAGCATTAGCACTAGACGTTAGCATGGTGTTTATAGCATTAGCACTAGACATTAGCATGGTGTTTATAGGATTAGCACTAGACATTAGCATGGTGTTTATAGCATTAGCGCTAGATATTAGCATGGTGTTTATAGCATTAGTACTAGACAATAGCATGGTATTTATAGCATTAGAACTAGACATTAGCATGGTGTTTATAGGATTAGCACTAGACATTAGCATGGTGTTTATAGGATTAGCACTAGACATTAGCATGGTGTTTTATAGAATTAGCACTAGACGTTAGCATTGCGTTTATAGCATTAGCACTAGACATAAGCATGGTGTTTATAGCATTAGCACTAGACGTTAGCATGGTGTTTATAGGATTAGCGCTAAACATTAGCATGGTGTTTATAGCATTAGCACTAGACATTAGCATGGTGTTTATAGCATTAGCACTAGACATTAGCATGGTGTTTATAGCATTAGCGCTAGATATTAGCATGGTGTTTATAGCATTAGTACTAGACAATAGCATGGTATTTATAGCATTAGAACTAGACATTAGCATGGTGTTTATAGGATTAGAACTAGACATTAGCATGGTGTTTATAGGATTAGCACTTGACATTAGCATGGTGTTTATAGGATTAGCACTAGACATTAGCATGGTGTTTATAGCATTAGCGCTAGATATTAGCATGGTGTTTATAGCATTAGCACTAGACATTAATAGGTGTTTTATAGGATTAGCAATTTACATTAGCACATCGTGCTTGTTTACATTGGACATGGTGTCTTGTTGTCTCTCAGTTTACTTCATAGTAGCGAGACTTTCTGAGACCGTCTTTACATGTGTGGAGTTGAGTGGATGCGGGGTAGCCTGGTCCCAGATCTGTTTGTACTGTCTTGTCAACTCCTTTGTGGTCACTGGTATGATGACCACATTTGGCTATCCAGCACAAGCAGATCTGGGACCAGGCTATGCGGGCTGGTAACCACACCAGGCATCACATTAGGTGCTACGCCTCCGCCTAGTGAGACACACTGTGTTTTTTCCTACAGCATGATTGATGCAAACCACAGGTATTTCCACAGGAAACCTCAACAAAACAGGCCCAGCAGGACTGCAGACCAGAATAGACCTGACCTGCCTTCCCCTCCTTCCCACATCTGTGTACAGCTCATACAGTGCATTTTGCGTTCAACACAACATATGCATGAACCCAGCCAATCCTTGATCGCCAATCCCAAACCAGATTCAAGGGCAAACATGATTGGATGGAATGTAATATTCTTTATTTCCATTGGATCAACGTCTAACTTCACCAGTCTTTGTCAAGAGATATTCAACACCAGGATCAACAAATTAACTACCTAGAGACAAGAAACCCCCAACCCAGTGTAACAGTGTAGGTTCCGTCCCTCTCTTCGCCCCAACCCGGGCTCGAACCAGGGACCCTTGCACACATCAACAACTGACACCCCACGAAGCATCGTTACCCATCGCGCCACAAAAGCCGTTGCAAGGGGAAACCCTACTTCAAGTCTCAGAGCGAGTGACGTCACTGATTGAAACGCTATTAGAGCGCACCCCCGCTAACTAACTAGCTAGCCATTTCACATCGGTTACATCAGCATAGAGACAATCACCCGGTGCAGAAAGCACCAACCCAGCATAGAGACAATGGGCCGGTGCAGAAACCACTAACCCAGCAGACAGAACTGTCATTATGACATCATGGTGAGGTATACTAGATGTTTTTTAATGTATTTATTACTGACCACATAACAACCAAAATATGTCTTTATGACGTACCTTGATGTCACAAGGTTGCTGCAAAGAGGTGTGTGTGTGTGTGTGAAGGGGTGACTGTGAGACATGCTCTACTTCCCCAGCTAACTGAGGAGGAGAGCCTATTCTGAGAGAGGCCTATTATAAAAGGGGAGATCACTTACTGCATATCAGGAATACCAACCAATAAACCCTTGACGCCCCTTTGCAACACTAGACCGCCGTTGGGTGTCATTTCCGCTGGGTGTGTTCGGCATGAGGGACACGTGGACCATCTTTATATGGATACTGCTTACCCAGTGAGCACAAGGCATTGAAAATACATCTTTTCAATATCTTTACAACCTAAAAGACATATTTTCAATGTATTTTGCTCATAGGGTAACGAGTTCTGCCTCTGAAACAGAGGATTCCTCTATCCTACCATATCCAACCATCTGAAGGTGTCTAATTTTGTTTTCGGCTTTCGGGTTGACATTACTGACAACATAATGAATTCGCCTCATTCTCAATGAGCAACTAAGGCGAGGATGTTGGCTGAGTTGTTTTGGAATAAAGTGCTGTAAACGCTTTCTAAAACAAGATTCTTTCCCAACCTCAAACCGTTTCATCTCCCACAGTCATCATCTCATGAAGGGGAAATATTTTAATATTCTATCATCAAACAGAGCCAACCATGCCCACCACATTTCTGCCCCCTGTTTTTGAACACAGTATATGAATATAAATCATGTCCTACTACTGCAATGTATGTACTAGTGCTTTATTAATACACAGCCTAGCAGGAGTTATTTAGTTTGTGTGTGTGTGTGTGTGTGTGAGATTTTGTGTATGTTTGTGTGTGATTTTGTGTGTGTGTGTGTGATTTTGTGTATTTCTGTGTGTGTGTGTGTGATTGTGAGTGTGTGATTTTGTGTGTAATTGTGTGTGTGTGATTGTGATTTTGTGTCTGTGTGTGTTTTGTCTCCTCTCCTTGGTTCTCTCAGCCTGCAACTCTCTGATAGAAGATGACTTGGGATGCCTTGTTTTCATTCTTCTTGACACTCCTCTAAACTTCTTAGCAGCTGATGGTTATCTGCACGGCTCCTCTAAACTCCCCTTCTTAGCAGCTGATGGTTATCTGTACGGCTCCTCTAAACTCCCCTTCTTAGCAGCTGATGGTTATCTGTACGGCTCCTCTAAACTCCCCTTCTTAGCAGCTGATGGTTATCTGTACGGCTCCTCTAAACTCCCCTTCTTAGCAGCTGATGGTTATCTGTACGGCTCCTCTAAACTCCCCTTCTTAGCAGCTGATGGTTATCTGTACGGCTCCTCTAAACTCCCCTTCTTAGCAGCTGATGGTTATCTGTACGGCTCCTAAACTCCCCTTCTTAGCAGCTGATGGTTATCTGCACGGCTATGCAATTCATTTGAGCACATATCCAGATGAGGCGTCAAGATGAATACTAATAGTGGTGCACAGAGCTACAGCACAGAGCTACAGCACAGAGCTACAACACAGAGCTACATCACAGAGCTACAGCTCAGAGCTACAGCACAGAGCTACAGCTCAGAGCTACAGCACAGCTACAGCTCAGAGCTACAGCACAGAGCTACAGCACAGAGCTACAGCACAGCTACAGCACAGAGCTACAGCACAGAGCTACAGCACAGAGCTACAGCACAGAGCTACAGCACAGCTACAGCTCAGAGCTACAGCACAAAGCTACAGCACAGCTACAGCACAGAGCTACAGCACAGAGCTACAGCACAGAGCTACAGCACAAGCACAGAGCTACAGCACACAGCTACAGCACAGCTACAGCACAGAGCTACAGCTCAGAGCTACAGCACAGAGCTACAGCACAGAGCTACAGCACAGAGCTACAGCTCAGAGCTACAGCTAATGCATAACAACAGCCAAAATACTCATCAGAATCAGTTGGTGTCCATCTATGATGGTTTCTATGAGTCATTTAGTGATAGATAGAGAGTAGTGATAGTAATCAGTGATAGATAGAGAGGAGGGATAGCCTGATCTTGATTTTCAGTCTTTTCAGGGTTTAGTTTGGAATACATGAAACTAAGAACATGTATAATATATGCCATTTGCCATCAAATGAAACCACTGCAAAGCTAATATACAATGTGATGCTTTCTTTTGGTAGACATACCATACTTCCAGATCCAGACACAATAAAGTAACTAAACGTTAGATAGGATCTAGGTTGGTGTTGGGCTGGTAAAGTAACTAAACGTTAGATTGGTGGTTGGTGTTGGGCTGGTAAAGTAACTAAACATCAGATTGGTGGTTGGTGTTGGGCTGGTAAAGTAACTAAACGTTAGATAGGATCTAGGTTGGTGTTGGGCTGGTAAAGTAACTAAACGTTAGATTGGTGGTTGGTGTTGGGCTGGTAAAGTAACTAAACGTTAGATTGGGTCTAGGTTGGTGTTGGGCTGGTAAAGTAACTAAACCTTAGATTGGTGGTTGGTGTTGGGCTGGTAAAGTAACTAAACGTAAGATTGGTGGTTGGTGTTGGGTTGGTAAAGTAACTAAACGTTAGATTGGTGGTTGGTGTTGGGCTGGTAAAGTAACTAAACGTTAGATTGGTGGTTGGTGTTGGGCTGGTAAAGTAACTAAACGTTAGATAGGGTCTAGGTTGGTGTTGGGCTGGTAAAGTAACTAAACATCAGATTGGTGGTTGGTGTTGGGCTGGTAAAGTAACTAAACGTTAGATTGGGTCTAGGTTGGTGTTGGGCTGGTAAAGTAACTAAACGTCAGATTGGTGGTTGGTGTTGGGCTGGTAAAGTAACTAAATGTCAGATTGGGTCTAGGTTGGTGTTGGGCTGGTAAAGTAACTAAACGTTAGATTGGGTCTAGGTTGGTATTGGGCTGGTAAAGTAACTAAACGTCAGATTGGTGGTTGGTGTTGGGCTGGTAAAGTAACTAAACGTCAGATTGGGTCTAGGTTGGTGTTGGGCTGGTAAAGTAACTAAACGTTAGATTGGGTCTAGGTTGGTATTGGGCTGGTAAAGTATTTCCTAATATTTTAAAGGAAACAATCAACTATTAAAATACAACAACGTGGGCCACTCTAGTCAATACCACTTGCCAACTGCAGCCTCACAGCCTAGTGACTGCACAATTAAAGGCTTTTATATTAGTGACACCACAGCTAACACCAGTAACACTATCAAGGGTTATTATGAACACAACACAACATATCTACAGATGTTAACAGGAAGGTTGTGTACGTGCCAAATGAGTTTGGGTTAGTGCATGATGAAGCACAGAGGCCCGACATAAAGGGGTCCTGGCTGTTGCCATGGTGAGGTGAGAGAAGTAGTGCCCCAGGGGAGTGCTTGGGCTTGATCATGCCTGTGCACAGAAGCCCTCAAGGAACAAAACAAGGCCTACTTTCTCTCACTCTCTAACTCAGATGGTGATTACCTAATTGCCTAATTGGGATTTCTTGAGCTAAATATGATGCTATTAAAGAGTATTTCAAACCTCAGGAGCCACAGCTTAACACCCCGTGGGGCTGTAGACCCAAAATATGAAATATAAAAGCTACTTTGACCCATTAGGGCCCCTTAAGGCCACATTTGTTTTGAATGGAAAGCTTTAATTGGCAGTCAACAGAAACGCATACAGCTTAAGCTTAAACATCAACATAGGGATTTCCAGAACATCACTTCCCTATTTTAGCCCTACAATGAAAGAGGTGAAAGAGGTGTTGCCAAATACCACCAGCCTCATATTGTCTGCCGCAGCATCATGCAGTAAATAGCCCTGATCCAGCCCCTCCCTCTATCACCTACCCTGCATCAACTGCCATCACGGGAACAGTACTTACTGAGGGTGATCTTCGCAGAAGTGCACCTTCTGACAGTGGCTGGTGACATCTCTGGAGTAAGACTCATCGTGAGACCCTCTCTGCAGTTCTTACAGTGTCTTTAGCAAGCTATTATTGTGTGGTACTAACTATGGCTTCTAGTCAGGCAGCTGTCCAGGCTACTGGAATAGCATTAGCCACGAACCGGGTGATCCAAGATGGGACCCCAGTAGCAGGTATAAAACAGTTGAATGCCTGCGACTGCATTCCCTGGACAGAAGAAGCACCTTGGGTTTGCGTGTGGAGCCCCATAGCTCAGCTCACCTCCAACATGGCCCCCTCTTGTTCCCCAAAAGGTTTCCCAAAAAAAGGAGAGTGCCATGTGAGATTTGGCAGTCTAAGACAGTTTGGCTCCATGGGTATTTTAGCCAGGCTGTGCACCAATAGGAAGGCTAGAGGACGGAATGGGGCCGCCACCGGACTCCCCATCCCAACAGCTTATAAGTAGCAGCAACTTGTAACAGGAGAGGCCCATGTGCTATTTCTTAAGAGTAAGGCTTCATATACAGTCTAGTTATGTCGCCATAAACTAGACTGCACCAGCCATCTCATATAACCACAGGTCTTTACATTGATGTGTGCAAGTGTCTGTCCTGGCGGTGTAATGTTAATGGTTGTAAGAGATAACTGTAATGGTTGTTTTGGATAGTGCCGCTTTCAGGCATACGGTATTGTCACAAGTGTCTGCAATCGGCCCTCATATATTGCCAGGCCACGTATCCAAGTCTGGCACCCTGGGCTCTAGCCTGGGTTGTGTTCAGTAGATAGTGAACAAATAAATCAGTGAAATAGGGAGGTTATATTTGAACTATTAAGAAATGCTTGTTTTTATTTTCCCGTTTCATAACAATTTTAAATGTTTTGTTACAATGTGCCCTACTGAACACAACTTAGGTCACAGAGTTTATAGTCTGGCAGGGTTCTATGGTTTGTTTTCCATTCCCACACACACTGCTGAAAGCTTTCACCCAGAGCCATAGAGATACAGTATGTCTGGCCGTGTTTTCCCTCTAGAGCTTGATGTCCAGTAGAGGGAGGTAGAACTCAGTGGAGATCGACCCAGCAACCAGACTGACTGGCACCTGCAGCCCTAATGTCATTGGCTAGACAAAGTTTAAACTGAACAGGTTGAGAGCGTTTCTGAAAATAGATTATTCTTATTACAACCTAAACATGTTCGACCAAATATTATGTTAATCCAACAATCCTTAAATTATAGGGGAGCTATACAGGCTTGAAATTACCGGATAAAAAGATTTGCACTTCGACCGATAATTAGTAGCTGACGAGCCGAGATAAACTGCTAATTAGTATACATCAGTTTTAGCTACAGTCCATCGAAACATGACTGTGACATAAACAGACAGGTGGACGGGTGGACGGACAGGCAGACAGAATGATTACTTCCACACGGGAAAGGGTCCCACCTCCGTCTTGCGAGCTGAGCGTGTTGAGAGCGAACATCATGGCGGTGGAGAAGGTGGTGGCCTCCTCTTTGCTGGCGAAGTTGAGGCCGTAAACCTGCCTGGCATCGCGCCACTGGTGAAAGGTGGGCGTGGCCTGGTTATACTTCAGCCCCTTCACTATGGAGTAGTTGATCACCACCTGAGAGACAAACAGCCAATTACTCATTCATTCATTATTCACCAATTACTATGGTCAGCTTAGTTCAATCAACCATAACTATAGAGATAACTATGTCTTACATAACTATAGAGATAAATATGTCTTACATAACTATAGAGATAACTATGTCTTACATAACTATAGAGATAACTATGTCTTATATAACTATAGAGATAACTATGTCTTATATAACTATAGAGATAACTATGTCTTACATAACTATAGAGACAACTATGTCTTACATAACTATAGAGATAACTATGTCTTAGATAATTATAGATATAACTATGTCTTACATAATTTGGGGCGGCAGGTAGCCTAGTGGTTAAAGCGTTGGACTAGTAACCGAAAGGTTGTAAGATCGAGTCCCCGAGTTGACAAGGTAAAAATCTGTTGTTCTGCCCCTGAGCAAGGCCGTCATTGAAAATAAGAATTTGTTCTTCACTGACTTTCCTACCTAAATAAAGGTTAAAAAATAGAGATAACTAGTAATGAACGAATGAATGTGTGGTGGAGGTGATCTCTATAACTAAGACAGTGTGGTGGAGGTGATCTCTATAACTAAGACAGTGTGGTGGAGGTGATCTCTATAACTAAGACAGTGTGGTGGAGGTGATCTCTATAACTAAGACAGTGTGGTGGAGGTGATCTCTATAACTAAGACAGTGTGGTGGAGGTGATCTCTATAACTAAGACAGTGTGGTGGAGGTGATCTCTATAACTAAGACAGTGTGGTGGAGGTGATCTCTATAACTAAGACAGTGTGGAGGTGATCTCTATAACTAAAGACAGTGTGGTGGAGGTGATCTCTATAACTAAAGACAGTGTGGTGGAGGTGATCTCTATAACTAAGACAGTGTGGTGGAGGTGATCTCTATAACTAAGACAGTGTGGTGGAGGTGATCTCTATAACTAAGACAGTGTGGTGGAGGTGATCTCTATAACTAAGACAGTGTGGTGGAGGTGATCTCTATAACTAAAGACAGTGTGGTGGAGGTGATCTCTATAACTAAAGACAGTGTGGTGGAGGTGATCTCTATAACTAAGACAGTGTGGTGGAGGTGATCTCTATAACTAAGACAGTGTGGAGGAGGTGATCTCTATAACTAAGACAGTGTGGAGGAGGTGATCTCTATAACTAAGACAGTGTGGAGGAGGTGATCTCTATAACTAAGACAGTGTGGAGGTGATCTCTATAACTAAGACAGTGTGGTGGAGGTGATCTCTATAACTAAGACAGTGTGGTGATGATCTCTATAACTAAGACAGTGTGGTGGAGGTGATCTCTATAACTAAGACAGTGTGGTGGAGGTGATCTCTATAACTAAGACAGTGTGGAGGTGATCTCTATAACTAAGACAGTGTGGTGGAGGTGATCTCTATAACTAAGACAGTGTGGTGGAGGTGATCTCTATAACTAAAGACAGTGTGGTGGAGGTGATCTCTATAACTAAGACAGTGTGGAGGTGATCTCTATAACTAAAGACAGTGTGGTGGAGGTGATCTCTATAACTAAGACAGTGTGGAGGAGGTGATCTCTATAACTAAGACAGTGTGGAGGTGATCTCTATAACTAAGACAGTGTGGTGGAGGTGATCTCTATAACTAAGACAGTGTGGTGGAGGTGATCTCTATAACTAAGACAGTGTGGAGGTGATCTCTATAACTAAAGACAGTGTGGAGGTGATCTCTATAACTAAGACAGTGTGGTGGAGGTGATCTCTATAACTAAGACAGTGTGGTGGAGGTGATCTCTATAACTAAGACAGTGTGGTGGAGGTGATCTCTATAACTAAGACAGTGTGGAGGTGATCTCTATAACTAAGACAGTGTGGTGGAGGTGATCTCTATAACTAAGACAGTGTGGAGGAGGTGATCTCTATAACTAAGACAGTGTGGTGGAGGTGATCTCTATAACTAAGACAGTGTGGAGGTGATCTCTATAACTAAGACAGTGTGGTGGAGGTGATGTCTATAACTAAGACAGTGTGGTGGAGGTGATCTCTATAACTAAGACAGTGTGGTGGAGGTGATCTCTATAACTAAGACAGTGTGGTGGAGGTGATCTCTATAACTAAGACAGTGTGGAGGTGATCTCTATAACTAAGACAGTGTGGTGGAGGTGATCTCTATAACTAAGACAGTGTGGAGGTGATCTCTATAACTAAAGACAGTGTGGAGGTGATCTCTATAACTAAGACAGTGTGGAGGTGATCTCTATAACTAAGACAGTGTGGAGGAGGTGATCTCTATAACTAAGACAGTGTGGTGGAGGTGATCTCTATAACTAAGACAGTGTGGTGGAGGTGATCTCTATAACTAAAGACAGTGTGGAGGTGATCTCTATAACTAAGACAGTGTGGAGGTGATCTCTATAACTAAGACAGTGTGGAGGTGATCTCTATAACTAAAGACAGTGTGGAGGTGATCTCTATAACTAAAGACAGTGTGGAGGTGATCTCTATAACTAAAGACAGTGTGGAGGTGATCTCTATAACTAAGACAGTGTGGTGGAGGTGATCTCTATAACTAAGACAGTGTGGTGGAGGTGATCTCTATAACTAAGACAGTGTGGAGGAGGTGATCTCTATAACTAAGACAGTGTGGAGGTGATCTCTATAACTAAAGACAGTGTGGAGGTGATCTCTATAACTAAGACAGTGTGGAGGTGATCTCTATAACTAAGACAGTGTGGAGGTGATCTCTATAACTAAGACAGTGTGGAGGTGATCTCTATAACTAAGACAGTGTGGTGGAGGTGATCTCTATAACTAAGATAGTGTGGTGGAGGTGATCTCTATAACTAAAGACAGTGTGGAGGTGATCTCTATAACTAAGACAGTGTGGTGGAGGTGATCTCTATAACTAAGACAGTGTGGAGGAGGTGATCTCTATAACTAAGACAGTGTGGAGGAGGTGATCTCTATAACTAAGACAGTGTGGAGGAGGTGATCTCTATAACTAAAGACAGTGTGGAGGTGATCTCTATAACTAAGACAGTGTGGTGATGATCTCTATAACTAAGACAGTGTGGTGGAGGTGATCTCTATAACTAAGACAGTGTGGTGGAGGTGATCTCTATAACTAAGACAGTGTGGAGGTGATCTCTATAACTAAGACAGTGTGGTGGAGGTGATCTCTATAACTAAAGACAGTGTGGTGGAGGTGATCTCTATAACTAAGACAGTGTGGAGGTGATCTCTATAACTAAAGACAGTGTGGTGGAGGTGATCTCTATAACTAAGACAGTGTGGAGGAGGTGATCTCTATAACTAAGACAGTGTGGAGGTGATCTCTATAACTAAGACAGTGTGGTGGAGGTGATCTCTATAACTAAAGACAGTGTGGAGGTGATGTCTATAACTAAGACAGTGTGGAGGTGATCTCTATAACTAAGACAGTGTGGTGGAGGTGATCTCTATAACTAAGACAGTGTGGTGGAGGTGATCTCTATAACTAAGACAGTGTGGAGGTGATCTCTATAACTAAGACAGTGTGGAGGTGATCTCTATAACTAAGACAGTGTGGTGGAGGTGATCTCTATAACTAAGACAGTGTGGAGGAGGTGATCTCTATAACTAAGACAGTGTGGTGGAGGTGATCTCTATAACTAAGACAGTGTGGAGGTGATCTCTATAACTAAGACAGTGTGGTGGAGGTGATGTCTATAACTAAGACAGTGTGGTGGAGGTGATCTCTATAACTAAGACAGTGTGGTGGAGGTGATCTCTATAACTAAGACAGTGTGGTGGAGGTGATCTCTATAACTAAGACAGTGTGGAGGTGATCTCTATAACTAAGACAGTGTGGTGGAGGTGATCTCTATAACTAAGACAGTGTGGAGGTGATCTCTATAACTAAAGACAGTGTGGAGGTGATCTCTGTAACTAAGACAGTGTGGAGGTGATCTCTATAACTAAGACAGTGTGGAGGAGGTGATCTCTATAACTAAGACAGTGTGGTGGAGGTGATCTCTATAACTAAGACAGTGTGGTGGAGGTGATCTCTATAACTAAAGACAGTGTGGAGGTGATCTCTATAACTAAGACAGTGTGGAGGAGGTGATCTCTATAACTAAGACAGTGTGGAGGAGGTGATCTCTATAACTAAGACAGTGTGGTGGAGGTGATCTCTATAACTAAGACAGTGTGGTGGAGGTGATCTCTATAACTAAAGACAGTGTGGAGGTGATCTCTATAACTAAGACAGTGTGGAGGTGATCTCTATAACTAAGACAGTGTGGAGGAGGTGATCTCTATAACTAAGACAGTGTGGAGGTGATCTCTATAACTAAAGACAGTGTGGAGGTGATCTCTATAACTAAGACAGTGTGGAGGTGATCTCTATAACTAAGACAGTGTGGAGGTGATCTCTATAACTAAAGACAGTGTGGAGGTGATCTCTATAACTAAAGACAGTGTGGAGGTGATCTCTATAACTAAGACAGTGTGGTGGAGGTGATCTCTATAACTAAGACAGTGTGGTGGAGGTGATCTCTATAACTAAGACAGTGTGGTGGAGGTGATCTCTATAACTAAAGACAGTGTGGAGGTGATCTCTATAACTAAGACAGTGTGGAGGTGATCTCTATAACTAAGACAGTGTGGAGGAGGTGATCTCTATAACTAAGACAGTGTGGAGGTGATCTCTATAACTAAAGACAGTGTGGAGGTGATCTCTATAACTAAGACAGTGTGGAGGTGATCTCTATAACTAAGACAGTGTGGAGGTGATCTCTATAACTAAAGACAGTGTGGAGGTGATCTCTATAACTAAAGACAGTGTGGAGGTGATCTCTATAACTAAAGACAGTGTGGAGGTGATCTCTATAACTAAGACAGTGTGGTGGAGGTGATCTCTATAACTAAAGACAGTGTGGTGGAGGTCTGTAAAGGCTTGCAGTGTGAAAAGTCTTCCACCAGATCTACATCAGATTTCTAGGTCCATAGAAATGACTAACATTACTAGAACAGACAAATTCCCTCAGACAATGGCAATTGGTGTGTGTTTGCGTGTGCGGGTGCGTATGTGTACCTCTACCTGTTGGTCCTGTAGCTTGACCCCGACCACGCGGAAGGTGTTGTTGGCCGTGTTGTGGTAGATGTTGATGCGGCTGAAGCCCTGCTGGCCCGGCTTGATTGGAACCCACTTCTTACTGGTGTCGTCGTACACCATGACTGAGGCACGGGCTTGGCAGATACTCTGTTCACTGTGGAGGAGGACACAGGGGGTTAGAGGTCACCGTGACTGAGGCACGGGCTTGGCAGATACCCTGTTCACTGTGGAGGAGGACACAGGGGGTTAGAGGTCACCGTGACTGAGGCACGGGCTTGGCAGATACTCTGTTCACTGTGGAGGAGGACACAGGGGGTTAGAGGTCACCGTGACTGAGGCACGGGCTTGGCAGATACTCTGTTCACTGTGGAGGAGGACACAGGGGTTAGAGGTCAACAATAAAGATATAGGGTGAATCTCAAACATATTTCCTTGATCCTTGCATCCTCTCCTCCCCTTCTTCTCAAAACGGATTGGAGGAGAATCTCCAATGTGTTTTGAGAAAGAGGTGAGGAGAGAGGATGTAAGGAATCGAGGAAATATGTTTGAGATTCACCCTATGTCCTTATTGTTGACCTCTAACCCCTGTATCGCCTACTGCTGGTGGATGCAGTGCTGTGTAGTACCGTACTGTTAGCAAGCTTGTTCAGTAGTGGAACTCTCAAAGGAACCACGCCTATCTAATGGTACCGTTTGAAATTTGACAGTATGTCCCTAAAAAGAGGGAGGGACAGCCATTTAAAACCCTATAAACAAGCACACTAACCCCAACCCCCTCCAAAAAAAATTCTCTCTCTGTGTTGTGCTTTGCTGTGGCGTCGTGGTATCATAATTGCATATTTCAGAATGTTCGGAGACATGTGTGTCGCTGATCTATGATAATAACACGGTGAGAGAAAACAGAAGCGTCTAATTAACTATCTGTTCACCAGATGTGAGGTATTTATCTGTCAAACCAGATAAATTGGGAATGTGCATCCACATCATGGTTTTGGTCCAGGCACAGACTGACTTGATTCCAAACTCTCCATTCCTTTCGACAACAAGAATGAAACTATTCAATTATGTGGTGAACAAGTACAACCATAGTACATCTATAGTACATTTCAAATCACTAATGCTAACTCCTCATAAGTGGAGAAACTTCCATGCTTCACCTTTACAATACATGGAGGCGGTGACTTCTTTCAATTGATATAAAGAAAAATCCCCATCGATAAAATGTTTTTTTAGTATAAGGGTATGAATAACAATATGGTATGATTTTTTACCTTTATTTAACTAGACAAGTCAGTTAAGAACAAATTCTTATATTCAATGACGGCCTAGGAACAGTGGGTTAACTGCCTTGTTCAGGTGCAGAACAACAGATTTGTACCTTGTCGGCTCGGGGATTTGCAACCTTTCGGTTACTAGTCCAATGCTCTAACCACTAGGCTACGCTGCCGCCCTTACCCCTGATATGGTGTGATATTGTGTGAAATGGTGTGATATAGTGTAATATAGTATAATGTGGTGTAATATAGTATAACATGGTGTAATATAGTATAACATGGTGTAATATAGTATAACATGGTGTAATATAGTATAACATGGTATAATATAATATAACGTGGTATAATATAATATAACGTGGTGTAATATAATATAACGTGGTGTAATATAGTATAACATGGTGTAATATAGTATAACGTGGTGCAATATAGTATAACGTGGTGTAATATAGTATAACGTGGTGTAATATAGTGTAACATGGTGTAATATAGTATAACATGGTGTAATATAGTATAACATGGTGTAATATGGTGTAACATGGTGTAATATAGTATAACATGGTGTAATATAGTATAACATGGTGTAATATAGTATAACATGGTGTAATATAGTATAATATGGTGTAATATAGTATAATATGGTGTAATATTCCTGACAGCATGACAGGCTATAGATGCTTCACTCATAGAGGTCTAGGAGGTGAGATTGACTTACGCCCTCAGGGGACTGTGAAGTGACGAAAAGGTTCTTAATGTTCACCGTGAATACCACAGGGACAACTCCGCTCTAACGGCTTTAAATACTCAGCTACTCAACATTCTCAGTCTTTATTGTCAAATTAGCACTGTGCATTCACAGATGTCATTTCTAGACAGCAATTCTTAAAGGAAATATTTTGCAAAGTGGGTGCCTCACCACGGAAAGCAAAATCAGTATATTTCTGGAAGTCTTTCCAATATCCCCCAAAAAGCCATATCAATATCCGAAACTAAATAAAGATTCCACCACAGAGATAGACAGTAGGTTGTCTTGTCTCCAAGGCCCCTAGGACCTCACCAGCATTCAAATGCCAGCATGTGACTTTCCTCTTCGATCTGCTTCCTCCTTACGAGACGGTGAACATGGAGGCTGACACTTCAGCCATGTCTCAGCACAGCACAGTGTATGGCTGAGGCAGTATTAGTGCAGGATTCAGAACATCCTCGATCAACATATTGTGTACCAGCACTACTACAACAATATTAGAGGGTCAGGCTTTGAAAGCATGTCGGGACCCAAAGCTGTCCCTCCTCGATTACTACCCTACTGTAAGCCTCACAAGCCTGGCACTGACAGACACATTCTCACGACTCCTCAGTATCCATCAGACAACCATCACAGAACCAGCCAACATCACTATCCTTGCAAGTGCTTTTCAAATTCAATTGAAGTGCGGTCTGGTATGTTTTAGAGTAAATCTGTAAGCTCAAATCAATCAATTACAGACACACAAAAAAGATCCAATCATTGTACAGTAAGCCCTTGAGGAGACACTGAACATGCAGTTGGATATAGCAAGTTTGGTTTAGGCCTACCCTTTACATGACAGCTCAGCCAGTTAGGAAGAAGAGGACAGTGTGTGTTGTGCTTCATTTGAGGCTTTGAGTGAGGAGTAGTTTGACACAGTAGGTGAAATAGTATCTCAGCAGAAGGAAGCAAAGGCTAACGGCTAAAGGCCAACAACTAAACGCTAACAGTTAAAGGCTATCAGCTAAAAGCTAAAGGCTAAAGGCTATCGGCTAAAGGCTAACGGCTAACAGTTAAAGGCTATCAGCTAACAGTTAAAGGCTATCAGCTAAAGGCTAAAGGTTAAAGGCTAACGGCTAAAGGCTAACAGTGATAAATGAAACAGAAGTTGTGAGTGCATCTTAATCTACCACATTACAAATAGGGAAGTCAATAACTCAATCGATATAGAATCAATAAAAGCCATTCAAATAAAACCACAATAAGCCAAACCTGACAGAAAACCTAGCTCTGGTATCTTACTTTAGACTAAACTGTAGGCACAGTTCACCAGTGTGCTACTCAGTCAAGTAGTACTTAGCAATGAAGTATATTACGACTTCTATATCTTGATGGATTTTCTTTCTTTTTGAACATTTCCGTCATTTAACCACATAACAGGCGCTTCTACACAGCACAAAGACCACCCCATGTCCCTGAGAAGATACTCAGTTCTTTAGTGTCTGACAGATCCGCTTACAAAAACAAGCCCTATTTCTGGAGGCATTTTGGGGTCGATGGTTAACATGCCTTCTCTGTGAAGCATTGGTTTCATTCAAATGCTTCGCAATCGCTGGGGACGGAAAAATAACTTGGAGAAAAGGGCGGCGTGACAAACACAACTAAGCTAAAACTGGTGACAGAAGAGCAAGTCAGGGTGACAGAGTGGGAAATGTCTTGACCTACATGACACAATGCGAAGGGTCAAATCATGCAGATTAGAAATCATGCACTGCCCCTATGAGCGATGGTACGAGCATGTGAACTGCAACACATACAAAAGGCCTACTCATACAACTGCAGCACATCTTTAAAGCGTTCTACACTGAGTATACAAAACATTAGGAACACCTGCTCTTTCCATGACATAGACTGACCAGGTAAATCCAGGTGAAAGCTATGATCCTTTATTGATGTCTCCTGTTGAATCCACTTCAAATCAGTGTAGATGAAGGGGAGGAGACAGGTTAAAGAAGGATTTTTAAGCCTAGAGACAATTGAGATGTGGATTGTGTATGTGTGCCATTCAAAGGGTGGGTAAGACAAAATATTGAAGTGCTTTTGTAGGGGGTATGGTAGGGGGTACAGACCTGGCACCTACTAAGGTGCCAGGTCTGCTGCTGGGTTTTTCATGCTAAACAGTTTCCTTTGTGTATCAAGAATGGTCCACCACCCAAAGGATATCCAGCCAACTTGACTCAACTGTGGGAAGCATTGGAATCAACATGGGCCAGTATCCCTGTGGAACGCTTTTGACACCTTGCCCAGATGAATTGAGGCTGTTCTGAGTGCAAAAAAGGGGGGGGGGGGGTGCATCTCAATATTAGGAAAGTGTACCTAATGTTTGGTATACTCAGTGTGTATTGGGGTAAACTACACTGACTTGCATTGGTTTGTGGTCAGCTACTGCTAATATTAGCACTTGGTGGTAAACAACCATCTTTCTGGTTCAAGTAGGTTGCAGCATACTGCACCTTTAAAGAATCAACACAAACCTAAAAAAGGTAGTAAATAAATGGATCACTGGTCACTTTAAATAATCCCACTTTAATAACATTTACATTTACATTTAAGTCATTTAGCAGACGCTCTTATCCAGAGCGACTTACAAATTGGTGCATTCACCTTAAGATATCCAGTGGAACAACCACTTTACAATAGTGCATCTAAATCTTTTGGGGGGGGGGGGGGTTAGAAGGATTACTTTATCCTATCCCAGGTATTCCTTAAAGAGGTGGGTTTTCAGATGTCTCCGGAAGGTGGTGATTGACTCCGCTGTCCTGGCGTCGTGAGGGAGCTTGTTCCACCATTGGGGTGCCAGAGCAGCGAACAGTTTTGACTGGGCTGAGCGGGAACTGTGCTTCCTCAGAGGTAGGGAGGCGAGCAGGCCAGAGGTGGATGAACGCAGTGCCCTTGTTTGGGTGTAGGGCCTGATCAGAGCCTGAAGGTACGGAGGTGCCGTTCCCCTCACAGCTCCGTAGGCAAGCACCATGGACTTGTAGCGGATGCGAGCTTCAACTGGAAGCCAGTGGAGAGAGCGGAGGAGCGGGGTGACGTGAGAGAACTTGGGAAGGTTGAACACCAGACGGGCTGCGGCGTTCTGGATGAGTTGTAGGGGTTTAATGGCACAGGCAGGGAGCCCAGCCAACAGCGAGTTGCAGTAATCCAGACAGGAGATGACAAGTGCCTGGACTAGGACCTGCGCCGCTTCCTGTGTGAGGCAGGGTCGTACTCTGCGAATGTTGTAGAGCATGAACCTACAGGATCGGGTCACCGCCTTGATGTTAGTGGAGAACGACAGGGTGTTGTCCAGGGTCACGCCAAGGTTCTTAGCACTCTGGGAGGAGGACACAAGGGAGTTGTCAACCGTGATGGTGAGATCATGGAACGGGCAGTCCTTCCCCGGGAGGAGGAGCAGCTCCGTCTTGCCGAGGTTCAGCTTGAGGTGGTGGGCCGTCATCCACACTGATATGTCTGCCAGACATGCAGAGATGCGATTCGCCACCTGGTTATCAGAAGGGGGAAAGGAGAAGATTAATTGTGTGTCGTCTGCGTAGCAATGATAGGAGAGACCATGTGAGGATATGACCGAGCCAAGTGACTTGGTGTATAGTGAGAATAGGAGAGGGCCTAGAACAGAGCCCCTAATGTTTACATTTCTTACATTACTCATCTCATATGTATAGTCGTGGCCAAACGTTTTGAGAATGACACAAATATTAATTTTCAAAGTCTGCTGCCTCAGTATCTTTAGATATTTTTGTCAGATGTTACTATTACAAGCATTTCATAAGTGTCAAAGGCTTTTATTGACAATTACATGAAGTTGATACAAAGAGTCAATATTTGCAGTGTTGACCCTTCTTTTTCAAGACCTCTGCAATCTGCCCTGGCATGCTGTCAATTAACTTCTGGGCCACATCCTGACTGATGGCCGCCCATTCTTGCATAATCAATGCTTGGAGTTGTCAGAATTTGTGGGTTTTTGTTTGTCCACCCGCCTCTTGAGGATTGACCACAAGTTCTCAATGGGATTAAGGTCTGGGGAGTTTCCTGGCCATGGACGCAAAATATCGATGTTTTGTTCCCCGAGCCACTTAGTTATCACTTTTGCCTTATGGCAAGGTGCTCCATCATGCTGGAAAAGGCATTGTTCGCCACCAAACTGTTCCTGGATGGTTGGGAGAAGTTGTTCTCTGAGGATGTGTTGGTACCATTCTTTATTCATGGCTGTGTTCTTAGGCAAAATTGTGAGTGATCCCACTCCATTGGCTGAAAAGCAACCCCACACATGAATGGTCTCAGGATGCTTTACTGTTGGCATGACACAGGACTGATGGTAGTGCTCACATTGTCTTCTCCGAACAAGCTTTTTTCCGGATGCCCCAAACAATCGGAAAGGGGATTGTCGTGTCTTTGGCTATGCCGGATTAAGTGATATGACATGCTAACTTATAAAATTATTTCTCTGTAATTAATATTACCTGACTAAGCTAATCATGTAAATGTAATTAACTAGAAAGTCGGGGCACCACAGAAGAACGTTTATAGAGCTGTTATCTTCTGAATAAACTCTTAAAATACTTAGTAATATTTTACATCGATAGCAGTCAATCTTATCTTATTTTCAATCTCATCATGAAAGTTATAAATTCTTGGTTATCTTCACGAACCCTGGCTAACAAGTTGAATCAGCAATACAAAATTGGGTTTAATTATTTATTTACTAAATACCTAACTAATCACACAGAATTACAAATACACAGAATTCATATGATGTCATACAGAAAACGTCCTGGTGGACTGAGCCTGTATCATGGCTGGTTACACAAAGGAAAAGGGGGTTGGGCTTGAATGAAAGAGCGGGAAGATTTAGGAACACAGAAACAGCAGCTATGCTATCGTAAATACATTATCTTATGCATTCTAAATTACCGCCCATTTGGAAAAGGAAAATGCAATAAATATTTACTCTGAGCTGCGCTTCGGTAGATTGGTCGTAGATGCTGGCCGTGGTTGGCCAACAGATCTTCCTGTTGTGTAGTGGAAGAATGTCAATGGTGGTGGTATCTTCGTCTGGTTGTTAGACTGGATCCGTCGTCCGTCCTTTCCTAGCCCACGTTAGCAGCGGCTAACTCAACGGCTAGGAAGTATCACTTCTGTAGTGAATAAGCTCAAAGTTCATACCAGTTCATACCATAGCTCACGCCGAGGTTGGCTTAGTTCTGTTCTTGATATGTGTCTGTCCTTATAACGTAGAGGCTGCAGTCCTCCCGTACTGGAACACGTGAATGTCTTTTCGTCAAAGACTTATATAGTGGAGAGGGGGAGGAAGGAGGCGCCCCATCGTTTATAACCCCATGTCTCTACAAAGGGTTGGGCCACTGATCGGCAGGGCACTTTCCTTATGAAAACCCAATTCTCTCATTTGGAAGCTAAAATTACATTTAATCTCCTAACAAACAATTTCAATATCAAACATTTCAATTGCATAACAATTCCATGTGACTCTGATAACTAGAGGGTGTATACTTTCTCAGGTAAAGTTTATGTCCTCCTGTCATCAATCATAATGTCTCAGATAACAATGAACTGACATACATACTCATTACGTTATCAAGCATATTTCCAACTGGTTTTATTATCAAAAGATGGTTCCTTTCCCCATGTTTGATGTTCCCAGACTCTCTATATTTAACACAGGCTATTCCAGTCCTTCAGTAGGGTCAGAGAGAGAGGGGAAGGGAGAAGGTATTTATGGGGGGGTCATAAACCTTACCCACAGGCCAACGTCATGACAGGATTCATCAGAGAAAATGTCTTTACCCCAGTCCTCAGCAGTCCATCCCCTGTACCTTTTGCAGAATATCAGTCTGTCCCTGATGTTTTTCCTGGAGAGAAGTGGCTTCTTTGCTGCTCTTCTTGACACAAGGCCATCCTCCAAAAGTCTTTGCCTCACTGTTCATGCAGATGCACTCACACCTGCCTGCTGCCATTCCTGAGCAAGCTCTGTACTGGTGATGCCCCGATCCCACAGCTGAATCAACTTTAGGAGACGGTCCTGGTGCTTGTTGGACTTTCTTGGACGCCCTGAAGCCTTCTTCACAACAATTGAACCGCTCTCCTTGATGTTCTTGATGATCCGATAAATGGTTGATTTAGGTGCAATCTTACTGGCAGCAATATCCTTGCCTGTGAAGCCCTTTTTGTGCAAAGCAATGATGACGGCACATGTTTCCTTGCAGGCAACCATGGTTGACAGAGGAAGAACAATGATTCCAAGCACCACCCTCCTTTTGAAGCTTCCAGTCTGTTATTCGAACTCAATCAGCATGACAGTGTGATCTCCAGCCTTGTCCTTGTCAACACACACCTGTGTTAACAAGAGAATCACTGACATGATGTCAGCTGGTCCTTTTGTGGCAGGGCTGAAATGCAGTGGAAATGTTTTTTTGGGGGGGATTCAGTTCATTTGCATGGCAAAGAGGGACTTTGCAATTAATTGCAATTCATCTGATCACTCTTCATAACATTCTGGAGTATATGCAAATTGCCATCATACAAACTGAGGCAGCAGACTTTGTCATGCCCTGACCATAGAGAGACGTTTTATTTCCTCTAGTTTGGTTAGGTCAGGGTGTGATATGGGGTGGGCAATCTAGGTTGTTGGAATTTCCATGTTCCATTCTATGTTTTCTATTTCTTTGTGTTGAGCCGAGTATGGTTCCTAATCAGAGGCAGCTGTCTATCGTTGTCTCTGATTAGGAATCATACTTAGGCAGCCCTTTTTTCCACCTTCAGTTGTTGTAAGGAGTAGACCAAGGTGCAGCGTGTTGAGTGCTCATGATAAATATTTATTTTAACTCAGAACACTAAAGCAAAAACAACAATGGAAAACGAACGTCACGTTCTGCAGGCTTTACAGAGCTGTACAAAAACAAGATCCCACAACGAAAGGTGGAAAAAAGGCTGCCTAAGTATGATTCCTAATCAGAGACAACGATAGACAGCTGCCTCTGATTAGGAACCACACTCGGCTCAACACAAAGAAATAGAAAACATAGAAAGGCATAGAATGCCCACCCCACATCACACCCTGATCATAAACGGCAATCTAAGGTCAGGGCGTGACAGTACCCCCCCCCCAAAGGTGCGGACTGCCGGCCGCAAACCTGAACCTATAGGGGAGGGTCCGGGTGGGCATCTACTCTTGGCGGCGGCTCTGGTTCGGGGCGTAGCCCCCACTCCGTCCGCTGATCCCTCCGCTTTTGTGTCTCCGGAGGAACCAGACCGTGGATCATCGCCGGAGGCTCATGACTGGAAACCGCCGCTGGAGACTCTGGGCTGCAGACCGCCACTGGAGACTCTGGGCTGCAGACCGCCGCTGAAGACTCTGGGCTGCAGACCGTCGCTGAAGACTCTGGGCTGCAGACCGCCGCTGAAGACTCTGGGCTGCAGACCGCCGCTGAAGACTCTGGGCTGTAGATCGTCTCAGGAGGATCCGGGCTGCAGGCCCTCTCAGGAGGTTCCGGGCTGCAGGCCCACTCAGGAGGTTCCGGGCTGCAGGCCCTCTCAGGAAGTTCCGGGCTGCAGGCCCTCTCAGGAAGTTCCGGGCTGCAGGCCGTCTCATGAGGTTCCGGACTGGGGACCGTTGCTACAGGCTCCATGCCATGGATCATCACTGCAGGCTCCGCGCCATGGTTCACCACTGGAGGCTTTGTGCCATGGATCATCACTGGAGGCTCCGGGCCATAGATTTTCACTGGAGGCTTCGTGCCATGGGTCATCTCTACAGGCTCCGGGCCATGGATCATCCCTACAGGCTCCGGGCCATGGATCATCACTGGAGGCTTCGTACGTGGAGCCGGAATAGGTCTCACCGGACTAGGGAACGTCGCTGAAGGCTCTGGACTGGGGAACGTCGCTGAGAGTTCTGGACTAGGGAACGTCGCTGGAGGCCGGGTGCGCAGAGCAGGCACAGGGTATACTGGGCCTTGGAGGCGCATTGGAGGTCTGGAGCTTATGACTGGCACAACCCGTCCTGGCTGGATACTTACTTTAGTCCGGCAAGGACGGGTCGCTGACACAGGACGAACTGGGCTGTGCAGGCGCACTGGCGACACAGTGCGTAGAACTGGCGCAGGATATACTGGGCCTTGGAGGCGCACTGGAGGTCTGGAGCTTATGACGGGCACAACCCGTCCTGGCTGGATACCCCCCGTAGCCCGGCAAGCGCGGGGCGTTGGAACAGGCCGCACAGGTTTGTGCTGGCGAACTGGGGGTACCGTGCGTAGAGCTGGCGCAGGATAACCTGGGCCGAAGAGACGCACCGGAGACCAGGAACGCTGAGCAGGCACAATCCTTCCTGGCTGAATGCCAACTCTAGCACGGCAACTGCGGGAAGCTTGCACCGAGCGCACCGGGCTTTAGTTGCAATCCCCGCATAACACGGTGATTGCTCGGTCACTCGCTCCCCACGGTAAGCACGGGGAGTTGGCTCTGGTCTCCAACCTGACTCTGCCAATCTCCCCGTGTCCCCCCCCCCCCCCGCCTCTCGCACTTGCCTTGTGGTTGGTATAGTGCCTCATAATAACGCCGCTCTGCTCTTGCTGCCTCAATCTCCTCCCTCGGGCGGCGATACTCCCCAGCCTGACTCCAGGGTCCTTTCCCGTCCAGAATCTCCTCCCATGTCCAGTTGTTCAGACCACGCTGCTTGGTCCTTTTGTGGTGGGATCTTCTGTGACGCTCGTCATAAGGAGTAGACCAAGATGCAGCGTGTTGAGTGCTCATGATAAATATTTATTATTAACTCAGAACACTATACAAAAACAATAAACAAAGAAACACGAACGTCACGTTCTTCAGGCTTCACTGAGCAATACAAAAACAAGATCCCAGAACCCAGGTGGAAAAAAAACCCTACTTAAGTATGATCTCCAATTAGAGACAACGAGGACCAGCTGCCTCTAATTGGAGGTCATCCCAAACAAACCCAACATAGAAATACTAAACTAGAACCCGAACATAGAAATACAGAACATAGAAAAACACCCCCTGTCACGCCCTGACCTACTCTACCATAGAAAATAACAGCTTACGGGACGTGACACACTCTGGGCTTTTAAACCCTGTTGGTCTTCCTTATATGCAAGACTACACCTTAAAAAAAATGCATAAGTACTTTTTATTGGCCAATAAAATACAAAATATAGATACAAATAGACGCTAATTCTGGGTCTTTGTTTCATAGAAGATATAAAATTACCCCTGAATAATTCAATGGCCGTGGACAGGCTATGTGTGTAATATCTATTTGAGACCTTTGTTTGAATTATTTAGTTTAAGGAACATCCATTCAATATAACCAGTCAATAACCCAGTAGTTAAATAACATTACTCACCCCTGTACGTGTGTGAGTTATTTCAACCAGTTTTGCTTTTGAAATGTCATCTTTAAAACCAGTTTTGCTCACTGGGATTGGACAGAAGTGCTCAAACGCATCACCATTTTAATCCGGGATTAGCTTCTGCTTTGGGGATACCTTGAAATTCTCATGACTCATGTCACACACACGGCTCTCCTTGCCTCTGACTGTTTCATTGGACAATCAAAATAATTACACAGAGAGAGTTAGTTCACAATCCATTACAGGCTTAGAAGGATATAGAAGTAGGAGTTGAGACAAATGCCTCCAGTGACACACTGTAAATGTGTTCTAGCTAGACTACTACCAGTGGGATTGAGAGGCTGGATGGAGGCTTCTGTTACACTGAGTGCTTAACCATGTAAAATAAGCCTCATGGGCGAGCTAGGAGAAAGTATGCCACCACGTTTCTAGAATTTTGAATTAAGCAAGCCTATATGTCAATCACTGATAGTCACTAAATTTGTCTCGTTAGTCTAGCTAGCTATCTACGTGCCCAGGGACCCTGACCTCCAGGTGGCCCCCATTCATTTTGTTAGTCACTTACTGATATATTAACCTGGCATAAGTCATGGCAAAATGTGTAGAATTGCAGAAAAATTGCTGTAAAACAAATAAAAAAGCTAATTTATTTGTTAACCATTTGTTAATAAAAATACTTTTCCTGCTAACAGATCCCTCTGTACGTATTAAATGATAGTTTTAAATCACGGTGCTGAGTTAATGTTTAGCGGTTAATTTTATAGCTAATAGACTATGTGTTTGTAGATAGACTGAGGAATGAAGCCTCAGAAACCAATGTGATCATGTCTGGGGTCATTTTTTGCAGGTTTTTGCTGTTCTCCGAATATCATTTTAGAGTTTTGAAATTGTGTAGAAATACAGTAAATGAGCTTGAACTTTCTAAACATTTGCTGGAGGATTTTATGTTTTTAGTTGCAAAACGTTTAGCTACGATGTGCACTAATGGACACACTCCTGGTTTCCTGATCCTGTCTAGGACTACTAAAATGGGTGCGTTGGTAAATGAACAGTTAGGTAAGGGGCAGCATTTTTCTAAAAGCAGGCTGTAGGCCTAATTTCCCCATCAACACAACTAAATTACATTTGGCCTGGGAAAAGAGTCAGGGTTTCCATGGGAACCCTGGAGGCAGTGCAGGCGTCAGGCAGTGAGAGGGTGGTGCCCAGCTAGCCAGCAGGCAGAGCTTTTGTTGCCGGGCAGGGTAATTGTTGAATGCTGCTGGTTCAGTGGAACATACCTGAACAGACCTGAATGATAGACCACAACACAGCATCACACACTGTCTGCTGCATCATGTGAGCTATTTCATTGGTAAGGCCTTTCTCTATCACTCCCTGCTTTCTGGCTACCAATGATATGTCTGCTAATTGTAATTCACATTTGAACCGCAAGGCCCAAAATAGAGTACGACACCTCTAATGAAAAACATGTAAGGCAGATGATGAGGAAATCCCACCTCTGCCATCAAACATAAAGGCTGATGATAAATGTAAAGATCCAGGGACACTGTGACCATTTTAGACTTCAAGGTTTAACCATTCAGCCTGTCTGGACCCTCCCTTCCTCCTCACTCAGTCCCTGTCTGCACCCTCCCTGCCTCCTCACTCCTCTCCCATTCAGTCCCTGTCTGTACCCTCCCTGCCTCCTCACTCCTCTCCCATTCAGTCCCTGTCTGTACCCTCCCTGCCTCCTCACTCCTCTCCCATTCAGTCCCTGTCTGTACCCTCCCTGCCTCCTCACTCCTCTCCCATTCAGTCCCTGTCTGTACCCTCCCTGCCTCCTCACTCCTCTCTCATGGCCACTACAGGGCTCTATAGTGGATAAGATATGGCCACTACAGGACTCTATGGTGGATAAGAGATGTCTCTACAAAGCTCTATGGTGGATAAGAGATGTCTCTACAGAGCTCTATGGTGGATAAGAGATTTCTCTACAGGGCTCTATGGTGGATAAGAGATGTCTCTACAGAGCTCTATAGTGGATAAGAGATGTCTCTACAGAGCTCTATGGTGGATAAGAGATGTCTCTACAGGCTCTATGGTGGATAAGAGATGTCTCTACAGAGCTCTATGGTGGATAAGAGATGTCTCTACTGGGCTCTATGGTGGATAAGAGATGTCTCTACAGAGCTCTATGGTGGATAAGAGATGTCTCTACAGGCTCTATGGTGGATAAGAGATGTCTCTACAGAGCTCTATGGTGGATAAGAGATGGCCACTACAGAGCTCTATGGTGGATAAGAGATGGCCACTACAGGGCTCTATGGTGGATAAGAGATGTCTCTACAAAGCTCTATGGTGGATAAGAGATGTCTCTACAGAGCTCTATGGTGGATAAGAGATTTCTCTACAGGGCTCTATGGTGGATAAGAGATGTCTCTACAGAGCTCTATGGTGGATAAGAGATGTCTCTACAGAGCTCTATGGTGGATAAGAGATGTCTCTACAGAGCTCTATGGTGGATAAGAGATGTCTCTACAGGATCTATGGTGGATAAGAGATGTCTCTACAGGCTCTATGGTGGATAAGAGATGTCTCTACAGAGCTCTATGGTGGATAAGAGATGTCTCTACAGGCTCTATGGTGGATAAGAGATGTCTCTACAGAGCTCTATGGTGGATAAGAGATGGCCACTACAGGGCTCTATGGTGGATAAGAGATGGCCACTACAAGGCTCTATAGTGGATAAGAGATGTCTCTACAGGGCTCTATGGTGGATAAGAGATGGCCACTACAGGGCTCTATGGTGGATAAGAGATGTCTCTACAGAGCTCTATGGTGGATAAGACATGTCTCTACAGAGCTCTATGGTGGATAAGAGATGTCTCTACAGAGCTCTATGGTGGATAAGACATGTCTCTACAGAGCTCTATGGTGGATAAGAGATGTCTCTACAGAGCTCTATGGTGGATAAGACATGTCTCTACAGAGCTCTATGGTGGATAAGAGATGTCTCTACAGGGCTCTATGGTGGATAAGAGATGTCTCTACAGGGCTCTATGGTGGATAAGAGATGGCCACTACAAGGCTCTATGGTGGATAAGAGATGTCTCTACAGAGCTCTATGGTGGATAAGAGATGTCTCTACAGGCTCTATGGTGGATAAGAGATGTCTCTACAGGGCAGACTCCTCTCATTCTTGTCTCAAGTGACTGGCTCGGACATAAATTTGTCACATAGGTCAAGGCTAACAATTGCATCCAACTAGTTTCTCCACTTTCATTTATAGTACAAGTTTCCTTCTGCCCAGCACCCCTTAACATGTGATGTGCGTTTGACCATACGGACTACGTTCCTTTCTTTGTTTGTTTTGTTTTGTTAATGAATGGACAAGGACATTTGTGTGGAATTGTGAGCTGCTATCAAGAGATGTTGGTAAAGTCAGAAGTGTTATGGTGCATTCAGCCATAAAGCTCCCTACAAATTGCAATAAAACATAAGCTTCTAACTGATCCTCCACGTGTTGCAATGGCATAGAACACTAAGCTCCTGAACATACAGCTGGTGTATGGCATGAACTCAAAATAACGACGAGGATATTTATGGCTGTGAGCGGCACCCTGCACATTTTGGTGAATGAGTTGAAAAATGTGATGTTTAGTTCCTACCCTGTTATTAGAGAGAGGGCAGCAGGGAGGGGATAGAGTGGGTGATGCACTCTAGTCTTTTTTCCCCAGAGTGCAGTGCAGTATAATCCTTTTGGGGCGGCTCCACCACACACACACGCGCGCGCACTCTCACACACACCAGCTGTGAGAGAACGTCTCAGTGGCGGGATTACAGGCGACTTCCGAGGAGATCGTTACCTCACTCCCGTCTTAAAGCTAAATTATCTAGGCTTTAACTCTCACACAAGCACAAGGCCGTAATCTCAGCACAGAGAAATTCCAGCTGGAAGGGAGTCCTGTAAGGACAGAGGACTACAGTATATACATCATTTTTTTACTTCAGTTAATTTTAGTAAAAGCTTGAACACTTATTTTTCTTAAAACTGCATTGTTGGTTAAAGGCTTGTAAGTAAGCATTTCACTGTAAGGTCTAGACCTGTTGTATTCAGCATTTCACTGTATTCAGCACATGTGACAAATACCTTTTTATTTGGTGGAAGACTTGGTAGCCAGTGTGATTATATAAAAAATGGATAGACATACTGTCAAGACCATTTTTAGACAATGATGTGGGAACTCCTTTTAGTCTATTTCCAATATGGCCATAAAGCATGAGGATTTTCACAACTATAAACTGAGCAGTAAACATATTAAGTGTGTGCTCACTAATGCAATGCATATTCAGCCAACAAGACGTAGAAACTCTAATCTATGTCACAACAAGACGTAGAAACTCTAATCTATGTCAGCAAGCTCCAACTTCGATCCCTAGGAATCACTCTGTCCACCACATGTCTGACAAGCTGAATGTTTTAGCCTACCCCCAACGATCTTACATGTTAAAGTACAGCACGCTGAATGAACGAGAATTAAGCCACAAACAGGAGAGAGAGATGTGGCCCTTAATGGTATTTTCCTGCTTCTCCATTAATGTGCATATTTTTTATTTTATTTTTTATTTCACCTTTATTTAACCAGGTAGGCAAGTTGAGAACAAGTTCTCATTTACAATTGCGACCTGGCCAAGATAAAGCAAAGCAGTTAGACACATACAACAACACAGAGTTACACATGGAGTAAAACAAACATACAGTCAATAATACAGTAGAAAAATAAGTCTATATAAAATGTGAGCAAAGGAGGTGAGATAAGGGAGGTAAAGGCAAAAAAAGGCCATGGTGGCAAAGTAAATACAATATAGCAAGTAAAACACTGGAATGGTAGATTTGTAGTGGAAGAAAGTAGAAATAGAAATAATTGGGTGCAAAGGAGCAAAATAAATAAATAAATACAGTAGGGGAAGCGGTAGTTGTTTGGGCTAAATTATAGATGGGCTATGTACAGGTGCAGTGATCTGTGAGCTGCTCTGACAGCTGGTGCTTAAAGCTAGTGAGGGAGATAAGTGTTTCCAGTTTCAGAGATTTTTGTAGTTGGTTCCAGTCATTGGCAGCAGAGAACTGGAAGGAGAGACGGCCAAAGGAGGAATTGGCTTTGGGGGTGACCAGAGAGATATACCTGCTGGAGCGCGTGCTACAGGTGGGTGCTGCTATGGTGACCAGTGAGCTGAGATATGGGGGGACTTTACCTAGCAGGGTCTTGTAGATGACCTGGAGTCAGTGGGTTTGGCGACGAGTATGAAGCGAGGGCCAGCCAACGAGAGCGTACAGGGCACAGTGGTGGGTAGTATATGGGGCTTTGGTGACAAAACAGATGGCACTGTGATAGACTGCATCCGGTTTATTGAGTAGGGTATTCGAGGCTATTTTGTAAATGACATCGCCGAAGTCGAGGATCGGTAGGATGGTCAGTTTTACAAGGGTATGTTTGGCAGCATGAGTGAAGGATGCTATGTTGCGAAATAGTAAGCCTATTCTAGATTTAACTTTGGATTGGAGATGTTTGATGTGAGTCTGGAAGGAGAGTTTACAGTCTAACCAGACACCTAGGTATTTGTAGTTGTACACATATTCTAAGTTAGAACCGTCCAGAGTAGTGATGCTGGACGGGCGGGCAGGTGCGGGCAGCGATCGGTTGAAGAGCATGCATTTAGTTTTACTTGTATTTAAGAGCAGTTGGAGGCCACGGAAGGAGAGTTGTATGGCATTGAAGCTCGTCTGGAGGGTTGTTAACACAGTGTCCAAAGAAGGGCCAGAAGTATACAGAATGGTATCGTCTGCGTAGAGGTGGATCAGAGACTCACCAGCAGCAAGAGCGACATCATTGATGTATACAGAGAAAAGAGTCGGCCCAAGAATTGAACCCTGTGGCACCCCCATAGAGACTGCCAGAGGCCCGGACAACAGGCCCTCCGATTTGACACATTGAACTCTATCAGAGAAGTAGTTTGAGCACCAGGCGAGGCAATCATTTGAGAAACCAAGGCTACTGAGTCTGCCGATGAGGATATGGTGATTGACAGAGTCGAAAGCCTTGGCCAGGTCAATGAATACGGCAGCACAGTATTGTTTCTTATCGATGGCGGTTACGATATTGTTTAGGACCTTGAGAGTGGATGACCAGCTCTGAAACCAGATTGCATAGCGGAGAAGGTGCGGTGAGATTCGAAATGGTCGGTAATCTGTTTGTTGACTTGGCTTTCGAAGACCTTAGAAAGGTAGGGTAGGATAGATATGGGTCTGTAGCAGTTTGGGTCAAGAGTGTGTCCCCCTTTGAAGAGGGGGATGACCGCAGCTGCTTTCCAATCTTTGGGAATCTCAGATGACACGAAAGAGAGGTTGAACAGGCTAGTAATAGGGGTTGCAACAATTTTGGCAGATAATTTTAGAAAGAAAGGGTCCAGATTGTCTAGCCTGGCTTATTTGTAAGGGTCCAGATTTTGCAGCTCTTTCAGAACATCGGCTGACTGGATTTGGGAGAAGGAGAAATGGGGAAGGCTTGGGCGAGTAGCTGTGGGGGTGCAGTGCTGTTGACCGCGGTAGGGGTAGCCAGGTGGAAAGCATGGCAGCCGTAGAAAAATGCTTGTTGAAATTCTCAATTATAGTGGATTTATCGGTGGTGACAGAGTTTCCTATCCTCAGTGCTGTGGGCAGCTGGGAGGAGGTGTTCTTATTCTCCATGGACTTTACAGTGTCCCAGAACATTTTTGAGTTTGTGTTGCAGGAAACAAATTTCTGCTTGATAAAGCTAGCCTTGGCTTTTCTAACTGCCTGTGTATATTGGTTTCTAACTTCCCTGAAAAGTTGCATATCTCGGGGGCTGAACGCCACAGGATGTTTTTGTGCTGGTCAAGGGCAGTCAGGTCTGGAGAGAACCAAGGGCTATATCTGTTCCTGGTTCTAAATTTCTTGAATGGGGCATGCTTATTTAAGATGGAGAGCAAGGCATTTAAAAAAAATAACCAGGCATCCTCTACTGACGGGATGAGGTCGATATCCTTCCAGGATACCCGGGCCAGGTCGATTAGAAAGGCTTGCTCGCTGAAGTGTTTCAGGGAGCGTTTGACAGTGATGAGTGGAGGTCGTTTGACTGCTGACCCATTACGGATGCAGGCAATGAGGCAGTGATCGCTGAGATCTTGGTTGAAAACAGCAGAGGTGTATTTAGATATGTTGTTAGCTAAATGTCCCTGCAAAAAGGTCTCATGCATTAAAACCATTAGTGATGCTAAACTCAATACAACCACGCACACATGTACTTGTTCACACACACACACACACACACACACACACACACACACACACACACACACACACACACACACCTTGTAACCATTTGTGATGCTACATTTAATACAAGCACGTACACATGTACTTGTTCACTCACCCACCCGCCACCTTTACCTAATTTCTACCTGCATGTCACCTGTGCAACTAGAGGCGAAAAAACTCTAGACCAACTTTACTGCACACACAGAGACTCATACAAACTCTAGATCACCTTTACTCCACACACAGAGACACATAGAAAGCTCTCTCTCACCCTCTATTTGGCAAATCTGACCATAACTCGATCCTCCTGATTCCTGCTTACAAAAAAAGAAACACAAACAGGAAGTACTAGTGGCACGCTCAATTCAGAAGTGGTCCGATGAAGCGGATGCTAAGCTATAGGACTGTTTCATAGCACAGACTGGAATATGTTCCGGGATTCATCTGATGGCATTGAGGAGTTTACCACATCAGTGACCGGCTTCATTAATAAGTGCATCAACAACGTCATCCTCATATTAACATTAGCCATGGAGAACTGCAAAAGTGTTGCTACTGCTCTCAACAACATTATAACTACAGAGAGGAGAGTTACCGTGCCAACAACTTAATTCCACAGAAGGCTTTCTCAACCAACGCCTGATAATCGTTTTTGCATGTAGAATGTTAATTCTATTTCTATTCATGTTAATTCTATTTTTATGCTTGTATGTGTACTGAAAAAAACTCAGCACTCCAACTACTAACGACAGTACAAATAAGCCTTTCACTCAATAACAAGAATATTCTAAATTAATTCAGATTATTTAGGATTCATTTACTAGGGGATTTGCTGCTGTATGCAATAAAACAGTGTTTTCCAACCCTGGTCCTGGAGTACCCCCAATGGTACACATTTTGAATGAGTAGATGAGTTGAATGAGGAGTTTTTGTCCAGGGCTACAACGAAAATGTGTACTGTTGTAGGTACTCGAGGACTGGAGTTGGTAAACACTGCATTAGAAGCTACTGTGCCATTAACATTATAGGTTTATACAGTTAAATCTTTTTGCGTTGAATAACTAACTCACTCTCATTAACCTCCCTAACAGTTGCCAATTGGTCACAGTAAAATAAATGGGTTACATTTCATAATACATTTGATGAATAAGCCATTATAATTGCTCATTTGATTTGATCTATACATGTGTTTAAATTCGTATTCATGCTTATGAATGCCTTGTGAACTGTTTAGAAAACATTTATTTATGATTATTCATTAAAGTTATCATGAAGTGTTAACAAATGAATGTACAACCAACCTGGCTGAGTAGTTGCTGTAGAAGAATCCAGAATCGCTGACACTCTGAGGCATGTAGAAGCATTGTGCATGGAGGTGGTGGATATCCATATCGATGGAGAAAAAAACACTTCTATTTACAACAAAAATACTTTGTCTCTGTCTTACATTGCTGGGTGTGTTTCTTTCCAGTACGCCATACGGAGCTTTGAAATGTAAGTCTACAGCTCAGATGTTTTATCATCCTCTTACTATGACCTCAAAAGATTATACAAACCCACCACACCAGGCTACAATTTGACAGTAGATTATACAAACCCACCAGGCTACAACTTGACAGTTGATTATAAAAACCCACTAGTCTGAGTGCAGAGTAGACACAGATCCAGCAACAAAGATATGAGTGATACTGAAAGGCCTGTTGTTGAACAACAGCAGGACAACACTGTTATCCTACTGTTGTTCTACTGTTGTTCTACTGTTGTTCTGTTGTTGTTCTGCTGTTGTCCTGTTGTTCTACTGTTGTTCTACTGTTGTTCTACTGTTGTCCTGCTGTTGTCCTGCTGTTGTTCTGCTGTTGTCCTGCTGTTGTTCTACTGTTGTTCTACTGTTGTTCTGCTGTTGTCCTGCTGTTGTTCTACTGTTGTTCTACTGTTGTTCTACTGTTGTCCTGCTGTTGTTCTGCTGTTGTTCTGCTGTTGTTCTGCTGTTGTTCTGCTGTTGTTCTACTGTTGTTCTACTGTTGTCCTGCTGTTGTCCTGCAGTTTGACCCTGGGAGATTAGCCCACATCCCACCCCAACCCCCAGCTGTGACAGGGTGGAGACCTAACACACACACACACACACACACACACACACACACACACACACACACACACACACACACACACACACAGGGTCCTAGCTGGTTCCATAAAGCCTGCTGATTAAGGCAGGGGGAGGGTGCACACCCCTCTCTCCCTCAGTCCCCACCCTATTGTCTACTATAGCCCCTACCTTAAACCAGCCATCAGCCAGCTGTTGCCATGACCGCACATGTGTGGCCTGTCCTTATAGAGCGTATTGATTGGGATGCCCTGTGCTGTGTCCTCCAGCAGTGGCTCTGGATAATGATGGAGGTCATGAGTGTTTGCTCTTGTCAACTTGTAGAAGATATCCGTCTGAATAAGGTCAAAAACATATAGTTGATCTGTCTCTGGCACTCAAGTCAGTTATGAGGCTACGTACACACATACATACACACACACACACACACACAAATACATACATATACATACACACACACATACACACAAATACACACACAAGCACACAGGCGCGTATGCAACGCACCCACCCACGCACACACACAAAAAACACACTCTCAGCAGACGTTTAGTACCATGCCATATCATTGGAGTGTAGTGATTTGAGTAATGGTGGGTGGTTGACCTGAGCCAGAGGGTAGTCTCTAAACTACACTGTGTGGATGAGATGTCCCATGCTCTGTCCCCAACCCTGAAAACTCTGCCAGGACCTAGGATCAAGGGAGATACTAAAGTGTTTTACTACTATATCTCTTGACACAATGATGAAAATAATCATGGCCTCCAAACCCTCAAGCTGCATACTGGACCCTATTCCAACTAAACTACTGAAAGAGCTGCTTCCTGTGCTTGGCCCTCCTATGTTGAACATAATAAACGGCTCTCTATCCACCGGATGTGTACCAAGCTCACTAAAAGTGGCAGTAATAAAGCCTCTCTTGAAAAAGCCGAATCTTGACCCAGAAATTATAAAAAACTATCGGCCTATATCGAATCTTCCATTCCTCTCAAAAAATTTTGAAAAAGCTGTTGCGCAGCAACTCACTGCCTTCCTGAAGACAAACAATGTATACGAAACGCTTCAGTCTGGTTTTAGACCCCATCATAGCACTGAGACTGCACTTGTGAAGGTGGTAAATGACCTTTTAATGACGTCAGACCGAGGCTCTGCATCTGTCCTCGTGCTCCTAGATCTTAGTGCTGCTTTTGATACCATCGACCACCACATTCTTTTGGAGAGATTGGAAACCCAAATTGGTCTACATGGACAAGTTCTGGCCTGGTTTAGATCTTATCTGTCGGAAAGATATCAGTTTGTCTCTGTGAATGGTTTGTCCTCTGACAAATCAATTGTAAATTTTGGTGTTCCTCAAGGTTCCGTTTTAGGACCACTATTGTTTTCACTATATATTTTACCTCTTGGGGATATCATTCGAAAACATAATGTTAAATTTCACTGCTATGCGGACGACACACAGCTGTACATTTCAATGAAACATGGTGAAGCCACAAAACTGCCCTCGCTAGAAGCCTGTGTTTCAGACATAAAGAAGTGGATGGCTGCAAACTTTCTACTTTTAAACTCGGACAAAACAGAGATGCTTGTTCTAGGTCCCAAGAAACAAAGAGATCTTCTGTTGAATCTGACAATTAATCTGGATGGTTGTACAGTCGTCTCAAATAAAACTGTGAAGGACCTCGGCGTTACTCTGGACCCTGATCTCTCTTTTGAAGAACATATCAAGACTGTTTCAAGGACAGCTTTTTTCCATCTACGTAACACTGCAAAAATCAGAAACTTTCTGTCCAAAAATGATGCAGAAAAATTAATCCATGCTTTTGTTACTTCTAGGCTGGACTACTGCAATGCTCTACTTTCCGGCTACCCGGATAAAGCACTAAACAAACTTCAGTTAGTGCTAAATACGACTGCTAGAATCCTGACTAGAACCAAAAAATTTGATCATATTACTCCAGTGCTAGCCTCCCTACACTGGCTTCCTGTTAAGGCAAGGGCTGATTTCAAGGTTTTACTGCTAACCTACAAAGCATTACATGGGCTTGCTCCTACCTATCTTTCCGATTTGGTCCTGCCGTACATACCTACACGTACGCTACGGTCACAAGACGCAGGCCTCCTAATTGTCCCTAGAATTTCTAAGCAAACGGCTGGAGGTAGGGCTTTCTCCTATAGAGCTCAATTTTTATGGAATGGTCTGCCTACCCATGTGAGAGACGCAGACTCAGTCTCAACCTTTAGGTCTTTACTGAAGACTTATCTCTTCAGTAGGTCCTATGATTAAGTATAGTCTGGCCCAGGAGTGTGAAGGTGAACGGAAAGGCTGGAGCAACGAACCACCCTTGCTGTCTCTGCCTTGCCGGTTCCCCTCTCTCCACTGGGATTCTCTGCCTCTAACCCTATTACAGGGGCTGAGTCACTGGCTTACTGGTGTTCTTCCATGCCGTCCATGGGAGGGGTGCGTCACTTGAGTGGGTTGAGTCACTGACGTGGTCTTCTGTCTGGGTTGGCGCCCCCCCCCCCCCCCCCCCCCCCCCCCCCCCCCCGGGTTGTGCCGTGGCGGAGATCTTTGTGGGCTATACTCGGCCTTGTCTTTGGACGGTAAGTTGGTGGTTGGAGACATCCCTCTAGTGGTGTGGGGGCTGTGCTTTGGCAAAGTGGGTGGGGTTATATCCTGCCTGTTTGGCCCTGTCCGGGGGTATCATCGGATGGGGCCACAGTGTCTTCTGATCCCTCCTGTCTCAGCCTCCAGTATTTATGCTGCAGTAGTTTATGTGTCGGGGGGCTAGGGTCAGTCTGTTATATCTGGAGTATTTCTCTTGTCTTATCCGGTGTCCTGTGTGAATTTAAATATGCTCTCTCTAATTCTCTTTCTCTCTTTCTTTCTTTCTCTCGGAGGACCTGAGCCCTAGGACCATGCCTCAGGACTACCTGGCATGATGACTCCTTGCTGTCCCCAGTCCACCTGGCCGTGCTGCTGCTCCAGTTTCAACTGTTCTGCCTGCGGCTATGGAACCCTGACCTGTTCACCGGACGTGCTTGTTGCACCCTCGACAACTACTATGATTATTATTATTTGACCATGCTGGTCATTTATGAACATTTTAACATCTTGACCATGTTCTGTTATAATATCCACCCGGCACAACCAGAAGAGGACTGGCCACCCCTCATAGCCTGGTTCCTCTCTAGGTTTCTTCCTAGGTTTTTGGCCTTTCTAGGGAGTTTTTCCTAGGGAGTTTTTCCTAGCCACCGTGCTTCTTTCACATGCATTGCTTGCTGTTTGGGGTTTTAGGCTGGGTTTCTGTACAGCACTTTGAGATATCAGCTGATGTACGAAGGGCTATATAAATAAATTTGATTTGATATGAAAACACTCAATAACATGAATGAGTTATTCCATGATCTGTCCCCAACCCTGAAAACACTCAATAACATTACATACCATACTCATTATGATAGTTACAGTACGCTATACTCATTATGATAGTTACAGTATGATAGTTACAGTACGCTATACTCATTATGAAATACTCATTATGATAGTTACAGTATGCTATACTCATTATGATAGTTACAGTAGGCTATACTCATTATGATATACTCATTATGATATACTCATTATGATAGTTACAGTATGATATACTCATTATGATAGTTACAGTATGATATACTCATTATGATATACTCATTATGATAGTTACAGTATACTATACTCATTATGATAGTTACAGTAGGCTATACTCATTATGATATACTCATTATGATAGTTACAGTATGCTACACTCATTATGATAGTTACAGTATGCTACACTCATTATGATATACTCATTATGATAGTTACAGTATGCTATACTCATTATGATAGTTACAGTATGATATACTCATTATGATATACTCATTATGATAGTTACAGTATGATATACTCATTATGATATACTCATTATGATAGTTACAGTATGATATACTCATTATTATATACTCATTATGATAGTTACAGTAGGCTATACTCATTATTATATACTCATTATGATAGTTGCAGTATGCTATACTCATTATGATAGTTACAGTATGCTACACTCATTATGATAGTTACAGTATGCTACACTCATTATGATAGTTACAGTATGATATACTAATTTTGATAGCTACAGTACACTACATTCTGATTGGTTGACATGGAATCACTGAGGCAAGAGCACCACTATGGGTTTAATCGCTGTTTTCAACTGGTTAAACAAGTCCTCCTCATTTAGGATTGGTGAAACAAGTCCTCATTTAGGATTGGTTAAACATGTCCTCCTCAGTTAGGATTGGTTAAACATGCCCTCCTCAGTTAGGATTGGTTAAACAAGTCCTCCTCAGTTAGGATTGGTTAAACATGTCCTCCTCAGTTAGGATTGGTTAAACAAGTCCTCAGTTAGGATTGGTTAAACATGTCCTCCTCAGTTAGGATTGGTTAAACATGTCCTCCTCATTTAGGATTGGTTAAACATGTCCTCCTCATTTAGGATTGGTTAAACAAGTCCTCCTCAGTTAGGATTGGTTAAACAAGTCCTCATTTAGGATTGGTTAAACATGTCCTCCTCAGTTAGGATTGGGAAAACAAGTCCTCATTTAGGATTGGTTAAACATGTCCTCCTCAGTTAGGATTGGTTAAACATGTCCTCCTCAGTTAGGATTGGTTAAACAAGTCCTCAGTTAGGATTGGTTAAACAAGTCCTCCTCTTAGGATTGGTTAAACAAGTCCTCCTCAGTTAGGATTGGTTAAACAAGTCCTCAGTTAGGATTGGTTAAACAAGTCCTCCTCTGTTAGGATTGGTTAAACATGTCCTCCTCAGTTAGGATTGGTTAAACATGTCCTCCTCAGTTAGGATTGGTTAAACAAGTCCTCCTCAGTTAGGATTGGTTAAACAAGTCCTCAGTAAGGATTGGTTAAACATGTCCTCCTCAGTTAGGATTGGTTAAACAAGTCCTCCTCTGTTAGGATTGGTTAAACAAGTCCTCCTCAGTGAGGATTGGTTAAACAAGTCCTCAGTTAGGATTGGTTAAACAAGTCCTCCTCTGTTAGGATTGGTTAAACATGTCCTCCTCAGTTAGGATTGGTTAAACAAGTCCTCCTCAGTTAGGATTGGTTAAACAAGTCCTCAGTAAGGATTGGTTAAACAAGTCCTCCTCTGTTAGGATTGGTTAAACAAGTCCTCCTCAGTTTGGAGTGGTGGACAAAGCTTTGGGACACACCAGGCTGCATTATGCCATTGTCAAGCTAAATTACTATCATTGTCTGTCACTCCAGGAATCCAAAAACCCAGCTGGACTTCAACACCGATCTATGGTGCTCACTAACTAACATATAGCCTGTGGCAAAGATGTTGTTGGTATCAAACATCGGAGCGAGACACATCAAAGATGGATGAATGATCTCTATGACTTAAATGTAAATGTAAATCTCAGTAGACTACAAGTCTTCCAAGATGAAAGGAATTGCAGTAATGACGTGGTCTGTGGTCGCCAAGGCGACGAAAGGGCTAAGTAAGTAGTAGACACATGGCTACAGCCCCTCCCCCCACCTACATCCCAAGCCCTCTGTACAGGCAGGTCCCTATCTGTCACTAATCCTTATTCTTAAAGGGAAATGCAGTCATTTTGGTACTGTAGCAACTGGCTAGTTATGGGTCTGAGGAAGCACTCCCACCGGGGAGTTACGGTAGCTAGCACAATTTCTGTTTGATGTTAATGGTCAGTCATCAACTGAAAGGTAAGGAGGATAGCAGATGTAGAGAGAGAGAGTTAGAGAGAGAGCTAGACAGAGAGAGGGTTTGAGAGAGAGGTAGAGAGGGAGAGGGTTAGAGAGAGAGCTGGAGAGGGTTAGAGAGAGGAAGAGAGGGGGGGTTAGAGAGAGGGAGAGGGTTAAAGAGAGGAAGAGAGAGGGGGGTTAGAGAGAGGGAGAGGGTTAGAGAGAGGGCAGGTGGAGTGAGGGGGGTTAGAGAGAGGGAGAGGGTTAGAGAGGCAGAGAGGGGGATTAGAGCGAGGGAGAGGGTTAGAGAGAGACAGATAGGGGGGGTTAGAGAGAGGGAGAGGGTTAGAGAGAGACAGAGAGGGGGGTTAGAGAGAGAGAGAGGGTTAGAGAGAGACAGAGAGGGGGGTTAGAGAGAGGGAGAGGGTTAGAGAGAGGGAGAGGGTTAGAGAGAGACAGAGAGGGGGGTTAGAGTTAGAGAGAGGGAGAGCGTTAGAGATAGAGAGATGGTTTGAGAGGGGACAGGTGGAGTTAGGGTTTGAGAGATAGAAGGGAGAGAGGAAAGAGAGAGAGGCTGAGGTAGTTTTAAAGCCAATAAATGCAGGTTCAGCAACAGCAAAGCTCCCCAAGGACGCCAAGCTCTGTTGTGCCTCCAGAATGCAGACAGGAAAATGGCTGCCAAGGTAAACAGAATCCTGACCAGAGTAAAAACGATATGCTTGTCATTCTATAAGGACCTTTATTGAATTATATTTTCACAAGCTCATAAGTATATTATAAGCTTGTTATTACAACATTAAACCGTTGAGCGGTCTTCAACTGGGTTCACTTTGGGGGTAAATGCATTTAGTTTGTCAAGTGACAATGTTCCTAAAGCTCTCACTCCCTCCAAAGATGAGTTATGTCATCATTGCGCATACAGTCAGTTGTATGCCCTACACACTGACAGAAAACATTTGTCCACAGTCCTGTGAGTGAATCCTGGTATTGGCCCTTAGCTAGAGAGTCATTAAACAGCAAAATTCCCCATTCCAGCAATGTCACATAGAGCGTCCTCAGGTGATTCTTCCTTCATACTGACTACATCACCTGGGTTGTGTTCATTAGGGCACACCGTAGCAAACATATTTACAACGTAAAAAGAAAAGTCCAGGTTTTCACTCCCTGTTTAATTCAGTTTTCTTCGGTTTGGCACTTGATGAAAACAACCCTAAAAATCCAGTCCTCACAAATTACTACGTCACAGTCAGGGCCAACTCCTTTTAAATTCAGGAAGTATTCCTACTCCAATTACAATATTCCTCTATTAGAACATTTTGGAAAGTGGAATTTCAGTTTACTTCCTGAATTTACAGAATTGAAATGGAATTAACCCCAACCCTGGTCCCAGTCTCTGTAATCTCCTCAGTCCATGCTATCTAGAGATCCACCCAGCCTGCTGGTAGTAGGAGTCCTAACCCTGACTATATTATTGTCTTATCGTCGTTGTCCAATCACATCTCTGATTTATACACTTCACACCTGAATAGTCAAATTCCCAACAATGGCAACATCAGTTGTGTATCTAAGAACTATCTACCAATACCATTTCTCATCTATCCTGAACATACAGTATACTACTGTATCAACAGAACATTCTGAGGCAAACGGACAAGACAAAAGCAACACAGTGAGAAAGGCATTATCCTTACCCGAAATCGTCAAAGGAATACATGGCTGGCAGATGGTTTCAATGGAGGAGGTAGAAGTAGATAGTTTTGCACAAGACGAAAGGAAGGGGGAAGGTTACATGGAAGGGAAAGCATCAGTCAGAGTGGAGAGGTCTGCGGAACTTCACACCTCATCTTCTATCTTCCTCAGAGGAGGTTCAAATAAACCTTCATTCTAGATGCGCAAGAATTCACATTCACCAGAACTGATGTGAAGGAAGAAGAGCATAGACAGCTTAAAGAGTGAGTAAAAGAGAGATGGAAGGAGGGTGAGAGTGTGTTTGTGAGAGAGAGAGTGAGTCAGTAAGAGAGAGAGGGAGAAGAGAGAGAGAGTCAGAGAGAGAGTCAGAGAGAGAGAGAGAGAGGTGAGAGAAAGTTAGAGAGAGAGAGTCAGAGGGAGTCAGTAAGAGAGAGAGAGGAGAGCGAGAGAGCGAGTCTGAGAGAGCGAGTCTGAGCCAGTCAGTAAGAGAGAGAGAGCGGTGAGAGAGTCAGAGAACGTGATCACACCAGCACAGTCACCTTGCCCCATACTCACATCCACTCGGAGGGCTGTATAACCTATCTGCCTCCGAGTAGTCTCGCCCATTGGATTTACTGAAAGAGCCACATGATCCCTGTAATCAGTGAATAACCACAGCATGATAGACTGATCACAGAACTGTTTGTGCTGTATAACCAACTCCTAAAGTCATTGTCAAGAGAGAGAGAGATGGCGCGGAGAAGAAGGCAAACGTGTTACGTGCCTCCAGCCGATTGTGTTTTTTTGTTCATTTTTTGCGTTGTTTGTAACTTATTTTTTTACTTATTTTGTACATAATGTTGCCACTACCGTCTCTTAAGACCGAAAATAACTTCTAGACATCAGGACTGTGATTACTCACCACGGACTGGCAGAATCCTTTTTTTCCTTTCACGACTCTGACGAGCCCGACACGAAGGATATACTGCTTCCTGGGGAACAGGCCCCGATCTCCGTGATCTGCGTGGAGGTGGAGAAAGAGGGGCCGAAGGTCGGGCTGCCTTCTGAGAATTCGTAGTCAATTGAATAAACCCCCATTTCCCTCCATTCTGCTAGCAAACGTGCAATCTTTGGAGAATAAATTCGACGAGTTACGTGTAAGATTAAACCACCAATGGGATATTTAAAAACTGTAACATCTTATGCTTCACGGAGTCGTGGCTGAACGACGACAATATCAACATACAGCTGGCTGGTTATACGATGGACCGGCAGGATAGAACAGCGGCGTCTGGTAAGACAAGGGGCGGCAGACTATGTATTTTTGTAAATAATAGCTGGTGCACGATATCTAAGGAAGTCATGAACTATTGTTTGCCTGAGGGAGAGTATCTCATGATAAGCTGTAGACCACGCTACCTACTGAGAGAGTTTTCATCTGTATTCTTTGTACAGCGAGGGGAAAAAAGTATTTGACAAGGGTTTTGCCACCAACAAGGGTTTTGCCACCAAGTACTAAGTCATGTTTTGCAGAGGGGTCAAATACTTATTTCCCTCATTAAAATGCAAATCAATTTATAACATTTTTGACATGCGTTTTTGTGGATTTTTTTGTTGTTATTCTGTCTCTCACTGTTCAAATAAACCTACCATTACAATTATAGACTGATCATTTCTTTGTCAGTGGGCAAACGTACAAAATCAGTAGGGGATCAAATACTTTTTTCCCTCACTGTAGCTGTTTACATACCACCACAGTCAGAGGCTGGCACTAAGATAGCACCGAATGAGCTGTATTCCGCCATAAGCAAACAAGAAAATGCTCACCCAGAGGCGGCGCTCCTAGTAGCCGGGGACTTTAATGCAGGGAAACTTAAATCCGTTTTACCAAATTTCTATCAGAATGTTAAATGTGCAACCAGAGGAAAAAGAACGCTGGACCACCTATACTCCACACACAGAGACGCATACAAAGCTCTCCCTCACCCTCTACTTGGCAAATCTGACCATAATTCTATCCTCCTGATTCCTGCTTACAAGCAAAAATTAAAGCAGGAAGCACCAGTGACTCGATCAATGAAAAAGTGGTCAGATGAAGCAGATGCTAAGCAACAGGACTGTTTTGCTAGCACAGACTGGAATATGTTCCGGGATTCCTCTGATGCCATTGAGGAGTACACCACATCATTGGGCAGCGTAGCCTAGTGATTAGAGCATTGGACTAGTAACTGAAAGGTTGCAAGATTGAAACCCCGAGCTGACAAGGTACAAATCTGTCGTTCTGTCACTGAACAAGGCAGTTAACCCACTGTTCCTAGGCCGTCATTGAAAATAAGAATTTGTTCTTAACTGACTTGCCTAGTTAAATAACAGTAAAATGTATAAATAATTGGCTTCATCAATAAAGTGCCTTGCAAAAGTTTTCATCCCCCTTGGTGTTTTTCCTATTTTGTTGCATTACAACCTGTAATTTAAATGGATTTTGATTTTGATTTCATGTAATGGACACAAAATAGTCCAAACTGGTGAAGTGAAATTAAAAAAGTAACTTGTTTCAAAGAATAATAAAAAAAAGGAAAAGTGTGTGCATATGTATTCACCCCCTTAGCTAGGAAGCCTCTAAATAAGATCTGGTGCAACCAATTACCTTCAGAAGTCACACAATTAGTTAAATAAAGTCCAACTCTGTGCAATCTAAGTGTCACATGATCTGTCACATGATCTCAGTATATATACACCTGCTCTGAAAGGCCCCAGAGTCTGCAACACCACTAAGCAAGGGACACCACCAAGCATGCAGCACCATGAAGACCAAGGAGCTCTCCTAACAGGTCAGGGACAACGTTGTGGAGAAGTACAGATCAGGGTTGGGTTATAAAAAAATATCAGAAACTTTGAACATCCCACGGAGCACCATTTAAATCCATTATTAAAAAATGGAAAGAATATGGCACCACAACAAACCTGCCAAGAGAGGGCTGCCCACCAAAACTCACAGACCAGGCAAGGAGGGCATTAATCAGAGGCAACAAAAAGACCAAAGATAACCCTGAAGGAGCTGCAAAGCTCCACAGCGGAGATTGGGGTATCTGTTCATAGGACCACTTTAAGCCGTACACTCCACAGAGCTGGGCTTTACGGAAGAAGAGTGGCCAGAAAAAAGGCATTGCTTAAAGAAAAAAATAAGCAAACGTGTTTGGTGTTCGCCAAAAGGCATGTGGGAAACTCCCCAAACAAATGGAAGAAGGTACTCTGGTCAGATGAGACTAAAACTGAACTATTGGCAATCAAAGAATTGCTATGTCTGGCGCAAACCCAACACCTCTCATCACCCTGAGAACACCCCATCCCCATGGTGGTGGCAGCATCATGCTGTGGGGATGTTTTTCATCGGCAGGGACTGGGAAACTGGTCAGAATTGAAGGAATGATGGATTTCGCTAAATACAGGGAAATTCTTGAGGGAAACCTGTTGCAGTCTTCCAGAGATTTGAGACTGGGATGGAGGTTCACCTTCCAGCAGGACATTGACCTTGAGCATACTTCTAAAGCAACACTCGAGTGGTTTAAGGGGAAACATTTAAATGTCTTGGAATGGCCTAGTCAAAGCCCAGACCTCAATCCAATTGAGAATCTGTGGTATGACTTAAAGATTGCTGTACACCAGCGGAACCCATCCAACTTGAAGGAGCTGGAGCAGTTTTGTCTTGAAGAATGGGCAAAAATCCCAGTGGCTAGATGTGCCAAGCTTATAGAGACATACCCCAAGAGACTTGCAGCTGTAATTGCTGTAAAAGGTGGCTCTACAAAGCATTTACTTTGGAGGGGTGAATAGTTATGCACGCTCAAGTAGTCTGTTTTTTTGTGTTATTTCTTGTTTGTTTCACGCAAAAAAATATTTTGCATCTTCAAAGTGGTAGGCATGTTGTGTAAATCAAATATTACAAACCCCCCAAAAATCTATTTTCATTCCAGGTTGTGAGGCAACAAAATAGGAAAAATGCCAAGGGGGTGAATACTTTCGCAAGCCACTGTAAGCGCATCGATGATGTCGTCCCCACAGTGACGGTACGTACATACCTAAACCAGAAGCCATGGATTACAGGCAGCATCCGCACTGAGCTAAAGGCTAGAGCTGCTGCGTTCAAGGAGCGGGACTCTAACCCGGAAGCTTATAAAAAATCCCGTGACGAACCATCAAACAGGCAAAGCGTCAATACAGGACTAAGATTGAATCGTACTACACCGGCTCTGACGCTCGTCTGATGTGGCAGGGCTTGCAAACCGCCGAGAGCTGCCCGAGAGCTGCCCAGTGACACAAGCCTACCAGACGAGCTAAACTACTTCTATGCTCGCTTCGAGGCAAATAACACTGAAACATGCATGAGAGCACCAGCTGTTCCGGAAGACATGCTCTCCGCAGCCGATGTGAGTAAGACCTTTAAACAGGTCAACATTCACAAGGCCGCAGGGCCAGATGGATTACCAGGACATGTACTGCGAGCATGCGCTGACCAACGGGCAAGTGTCTTCACTGACATTTTCAACCTCTCCCTGTACAAATCTGTAATAGCAACATGTTTTAAGCAGACCACCATAGTGCCTGTGTCCAAGAACACTAAGGTAACCTGCCTAAATGACCTCCGACCCGTAGCACTCACGCCTGTTGCCATGAAATGCTTTGAAAGGCTGGTCATGGCTCACATCAACACCATCATCCCAGAAACCCTAGACCCACTCCAATTTGCATACTGCCCCAACAGATCCACAGATGATGTGATCTGTATTGGACTCCACACTGCCCTTTCCCACCCGGACAAAAGGAACACCTACAGTTGAAGTCGGAAGTTTACATACACCTTAGCCAAATACATTTAAACTCAGTTTTTCACAATTCCTGACATTTAATCCTAGTAAAAATTCCCTGTCTTAGGTCAGATAGAATCACCACTTCATTTTAAGAATGTGAAATGTCAGAATAATAGTAGAGAGAATGATTTATTTCAGTTTTTATCACATTTATCACATTCGCAGTGGGTCAGAAGTTTACATACACTCAATTAGTATTTTGTAGCATTGCCTTTAAATTGTTTAACTTGGGTCAAACGTTTTGGGTAGTCTTCCACAAGCTTCCCACAATAAGTTGGGTGAATTTTGGCCCATTCCTCCTGACAGAGCTGGTGTAACTTAGTCAGGTTTATAGGCCTCCTTGCTCGCACACGCTTTTAAATTTCTGCCCAGAAATCTTCTATAGGATTGAGGTCAAGGCTTTGTGATGGCCACTACAATACCTTGACTTTGTTGTCCTTAAGCCATTTTGACACAACTTTGGAAGTATGCTTGGGGTCATTGTCCATTCAGAAGTCTTGAGATGTTGCTTCAATATATCCACATAATTTTCCAGTCCCTCCTGCAGCAAAGCACCCCCATCACATGATGCTGCCACCCCCGTGCTTCACGGTTTGGATGGTGTTCTTCGGCTTGCAAGCATCCCCCTTTTTCCTCCAAACATAAAGAAGGTCATTATGGCCAAACAGTTCTATTTTTGTTTCATCAGACCAGAGGACATTTCTCCAAAAAGTACGATGTGCAGTTGCAAACCGTAGTCTGGCTTTTTTATGGCGGTTTTGGAGCAGTGGCTTCTTCCTTGCTGAGCGGCCTTTCAGGTTATGTCGATAAGGTTATGGTTCAGGTTATGTCGATATGTCGTTTTACTGTGGATATAGATACTTTTGTACCTGTTTCCTCCAGCATCTTCACAAGGGCCTTTGCTGTTGTTCTGGGATTGGTTTGCACTTTTCGCACCAAAATACGTTCATCTCTAGGAGACAGAATAAGTCTCCGTCCTGAGCGGTATGACGGCTGCATGGTCCCATGGTGTTTATACTTGCGTACTATTGTTTGTACAGATGAACGTGGTACCTTCAAGCTTTTGGAAATTGCTCCCAATGATGAACCAGACTTGTGGAGGTCTACAATTGTTTTTCTGCGGTCTTGGCTGATTTCTTTTGATTTTCCCATGATGTCAAGCAAAGAGGCACTGCGTTTGAAGGTAGGCCTTGAAATACATCCACAGGTACACCTCCAATTGACTCAAATGATGTTAAATAGCCTATCAGAAGCTTCTAAAGCCTTGACATCATTTTCTGGAATTTTCCAAGCTGTTTAAAGGCACAGTCAACTTAGTGTATGTAAACTTCTGACCCACTGGAATTGTGATACAGTGAATTATAAGTGAAATAATCTGTCTATAAACAATTGTTGGAAAAATTACTTGTGTCATGCACAAAGGAGATGTCCTAACCGACTTGACAAAACGATAGTTTGTTAACAAGAAATGTGTGGAGTGGTTGAAAAACGAGTTTTAATGACTCCAACCTAAGTGTATGTAAACTTCAGACTTCAACTGTATGTGAGAATTCTATTCATTAACTACAGCTCAGCATTCAACACCATAGTGCCCTCAAAGCTCATCAATAAGCTAAGGACCTTGGGACTAAACACCTCCCTCTGCAACTGGATCCTGGACTTCCTGACGGGCCGCCCCCAGGTGGTGAGGGTAGGTAGCAACACATCTGCCATGCTGATCCTCAACACTGGAGCCCCCCAGGGGTGCTTGCTCAGTCTCCTCCTGTACTCCCTGTTCACTCATGATTGCACAGCCAAGCACGAGCCAAACACCATCATTCAATTTGTCGATGACACAACAGTAATAGGCCTGATCACCAACAACAACGAGACAGCCTATAGGGAGGAGGTCAGAGACCTGGCCGTGTGGTGCCAGGACAACAACCTCTCCCTCAATGTGATCAAGACAAAGGAGATGATTGTGGACTACAGGAAAAAGAGGACCGAGCACACCCCCATAAACTAAAACTTTGATAATTTAATATGGATCAGCAGGTTTTTCCTGACTTTCACTTGACCTACATGTCTCTGCTCAGCTCCTCCTCTTCAAGTGTTATTGCAGTTATTTATGTCATCGTTTGTTAAGGGAATTCTTCCTCAAACGGGGTTTCAATAATAGACCAATAAACTACTTTACATCAGAACAAGGTGTCGAAAACCAAGAGCATTAACTCAGCTCTGCAAAGGAGCCTAATGTAGGATTTAGGTTTACTCATTGAACAGTATATATGGGGACGGCTACTACAATGAAACAATATGCTTGTGGGAATCTATAGTCAAACAGACAGCCAGATAGGACCCAAACCGGTGGTGTATTGAGTATGTTCTGATGATGAGCTTGACACACACACACACACACACACACACACACACACACACACACTGAGTATACAAAACATTAGGAACACCTGCTCTTTCCATGACAGACTGACCAGGTGAATCCAGGTGAAAGCTATGATCCCTTATTGATGTCACCTGTTACATCCACTTCAAATCAGTGTAGATGAAGGGGAGGAGACAGGTTAAAGAAGGATTTTTAAGCCTTGAGACTACTGAAACATGGATTGTGTATTCCATGCCGTCCCTAGGAGGGGTGTGTCACTTGAGTGGGTTGAGTAACTGACGAGATCTTCCTGTCCGGGTTGGCGCCCCCTTCGGGTTTGTGCCGTGGAGGAGACCTTCGTGGGCTATACTTGGCCTTGTTTCAGGCTAGTAAGTTGGTGGTGTGGGGGCTGTGCTTTGGCAAAGTGGGTGGGGTTATATCCTGCCTGGTTGGCCCTGTCCGGGGGTATCGTGTCTCCTGACCCCTCCTGTCTCAGCCTCCAGTATTTATGCTGCAATAGTTTGTGTCGGGGGGCTAGGGTCAGTCTGTTATATCTGGAGTATTTGTCCTGTCTTATCCGATATCCTGTGTGAATTTAAGTATGCTCTCTCTAATTCTCTCCCGTTCTCTCTTTCTGTATAGCACTTTGTGACATTGGCTGATGTAAAAGGGGCTTTCATTTGATTGAATTTGATTGTATGTGTTGCCATTCAGAGGGTGAATGAGCAAGACAAAATATTTAAGTTACTTTGAAAGGGGTATGGTGGTAGGTGCCAGGCACACCGGTTTGTGTCAAGAACTGCAACGCTGCTGGGTTTTTCACGCTCAACAATTTTCTGTGTGTGTCAAGAATGGTTCACCACCCAAAAGACATCCAGCCAACTTGACACAGCTGTGGGAAGCATTGGAGTTAACACGGGCCAGTATCCCTGTGCCAAGCTTTCAACACCTTGTAGAGTCCATGCCCCGACGGATTGAGGCTGTTCTGGGGGGAAAATGGGGGAGGTGCAAATCAATATTAAAAAAGGTGTTCCTAATGTTTTCTTTTCTTATACACACACACACATACACACACACACACACACATACACACACACACACACACACACACACACACACACACACACACATACACACACACACACATACACACACACACACATATACACACAGACTGCAAAGAACATGCCAAATAAGGATTCCTTTTATTTTCTAGAGCTGAGATTTAGTCACTTGATTCTACATGGTTGCTTGGTCTGGTTTCGTAGTGAGCATACAAGAAGCAGACTGTCTCTTCATCAATAAACTGCAGAGGACATCTTAGTGGAATGTGATGAATATGATAGCGCTAGAGCTCGTTGAGCTGTATCACACAAACCATCACTGATCTGAGAAGCCTGCAGAAAAAACGCGGAACTCAGGATTTTCATAGCGTCCCTTTTCTTTCGGTGGATGTGTCACTGCGGCAATCGTGCTTACGTTTCCCAGGAGATTTCTCCATATGCAATGACTGAGTATGGCTGGCAGGGAGAATACAGATTAATCATAGCATGATAAAAACACTTACGCTAAAGCTATAAATAGCCCTGCATAGGGAAGTTGTGGGATTGCAGTGGCTGCAATCGAAGCACTGAGGTTGAATAAATCATTTAATTGAACCCGTTCCCCGGTTTCCAGTCACCTTATGTCCTTCTGATGATTTAAGGCTTCCCTTTAACACTCCCCTTTCGCTTCCTGACTGAGAGAACAGCCAGACACAGGCTACAGGACACACAGAGAGCTTCTAAGAGCAAGATATAGGACACACAAACATTCATTCCGGCAGGTAGCCTAGTGGTTAGAGCATTGGGCCTGTAACCGAAAGGTTGCTAGATTGAATCCCCGAGCTGACAAGGTAAAAATCTGTCATTCTGCCCCTGAACAAGGCAGTTCAGGGGCCGTCATTGTAAATAATAATTTGTTCTTAACTGACTTGCCTAGTAAAATTAAAATATATACAAAAAAAAAATCCCTTTATTCAATGAGGCAATATATGAATCCTACAGTACGCTGTGTACAAAACATTATGAACACCTTCCATAATGTTGAGTTCCACCCCCCCAAAAAAACTTTGTTTCAGTGATGTTGCACTCGACATGGGGATGTATCCTTGGCACAGTGTAAAAGGCAGATCTGGGACCAGGCGAACAGCATGATGGGAACTTGTAAAAATGTTTCTTGGCGACACGGTCACTCACACATGCACATATTTTAGATAAGGGCTCTGTTCAATACGCATCCCGGAAGTTCAGCTTCACAGGATGATTGAAATATAAAGGCAATGTTCCATCGTTAGCAGAGACAGCATTCACGGTAAATGCTGCATATGTCGGCTCAATCGGAAATTACCTTTACATTTCTATCACTTCATTAGATCCCCTAATGAGGCTGCCTCCACTCCCTCCTTTACATGTATATCGCATAATCTATAACGCTTCAGCTTTACAGACTGAATAGAGCTCTTAGTCATCTTTTAACTAAAATAGCTACACGATTTAATCACATTTTGATGACATGGGGATATATCCTTGGCACAGTGTAAAACTGTTCTGTGTAGTGTGTATACAAGATATAGCTACAGATGTAGGATCTTAATTTGATCAGTCTTTTGTTGCTGAGAATTTTCCTGCACCACAGGACATGTAGATGAGCTTTGTGATTTAAAGAAATTCACTGAAAACCCACACTAACACACGTTACTGAAAACACACGTTACTGAAAACACACGTTACTGAAAACACACGTTACTGAAAACACGTTACTGAAAACACACGTTCCTGAAAACACATTACTGAAAACACACACTAACACGCGTTACTGAAAACACACACTAACACGCATTACTAAAAACACACACTAACACGCATTACTAAAACCACACACTAACACGCATTACTAAAACCACACACTAACACACGTTACTGAAAACATGCGTTACTGAAAACATACGTTACTGAAAACCCACACTAACACGCGTTAGTGAAAACACACGTTACTGAAAACACACGTTACTGAAACCCCACACTAACACATGTTACTGAAAACACGCGTTACTGAAAACACACACTAACACACGTTACTGAAAACACACACTAACACATGTTACTGAAAACACGCGTTACTGAAAACACACACTAACACACGTTACTGAAAACACACATTACTGAAAACACACATTACTGAAAACACATTACTGAAAACACACACTAACACGCGTTACTGAAAACACACACTGACACACGTTACTGAAAACACACGTTACTGAAAACACGTTACTGAAAACACACGTTACTGAAAACACATTACTGAAAACACACACTAACACGCGTTACTGAAAACACACACTAACACGCATTACTAAAACCACACACTAACACGCATTACTAAAACCACACACTAACACACGTTACTGAAAACATGCGTTACTGAAAACATACGTTACTGAAAACCCACACTAACACGCGTTAGTGAAAACACACGTTACTGAAAACACACGTTACTGAAACCCCACACTAACACATGTTACTGAAAACACGCGTTACTGAAAACACACACTAACACACGTTACTGAAACCCCACACTAACACATGTTACTGAAAACACGCGTTACTGAAAACACACACTAACACACGTTACTGAAAACACACACTAACACACGTTACTGAAAACACACGTTACTGAAAACACACGTTACTAAAAACACACACTAACACGTTACTGAAAACCCACACTAACACACGTTTATATTAAGAGTATTGCACTTTTCATGTAGCCTACTTTTGGCCAGCTAATAGCCTAATCACTGATCAACATTATGGACTAAACATTGAAATCCTATTGCTGCAGGATTATTTTGCTGTGACAATATACATTTAAATTTAAGTCATTTAGCAGACGATCTTATCCAGAGCGACTTACAAATTGGTGCATTCACCTTATGATATCCAGTGGAACAACCACTTTACAATAGTGCATCTAAATCTTTTAAGGGGGGGGGGGGGTTAGAAGGATTACTATATCCTATCCTAGGTATTCCTTAAAGAGGTGGGGTTTCAGGTGTCTCCGGAAGGTGGTGATTGACTCCGCTGTCCTGGCGTCGTGAGGGAGTTTGTTCCACCATTGGGGTGCCAGAGCAGCGAACAGTTGCTCAGCGAACATATAGGTTAAATTAAGATCCTCCATCTGTATCTCTCTATCTTTCATAATTTGGGGTAAATGGGAAAATGAGCCTTAGGCCTACAACAGCAGCACGGCGGTGCTAAACATGGTTCTAACAAAGTGTGTGTGTGTGTGTGTGTGTGTACACTGGTAATAGACTCATAGCTACCAGTGTTTAATAGACTGATGTACTTGGTGAGAATATAACATTTGGCGGCTGTACCACGTTATGGTGTTGGAACATGAAGCCATTACCATCTATACAGCCCTGTACCACGTTATGGTGTTGGAACATGAAGCCATTACCATCTATACAGCCCTGTACCACATTATGGTGTGGGGACATGAAGCCATTACCATCTATACAGCCCTGGACCACGTTATGGTGTTGGAACATGAAGCCATTACTCTCTATACAGCCCTGGACCACGTTATGGTGTGGAAACATGAAGCCATTACCATCTATACAGCCCTGTACCACGTTATGGTGTGGAAACATGAAGCCATTACCATCTATACAGCCCTGTACCACGTTATGGTGTGGAAACATGAAGCCATTACTCTCTATACAGCCCTGGACCACGTTATGGTGTGGGGACATGAAGCCATTACCATCTATACAGCCCTGTACCACGTTATGGTGTTGGAACATGAAGCCATTACTCTCTATACAGCCCTGGACCACGTTATGGTGTTGGAACATGAAGCCATTACTCTCTATACAGCCCTGTACCACGTCATGGTGTGCAAACATGAAGCCATTACTCTCTATACAGCCCTGTACCACGTTATGGTGTGGAAACATGAAGCCATTACTCTCTATACAGCCCTGGACCACATTATGGTGTGGAAACATGAAGCCATTACTCTCTATACAGCCCTGGACCACGTTTTTTGTGTGGGGACATGAAGACATTACTCTCTATACAGCCCTGTACCACATTATGGTGTTGGGACATGAAGACATTACTCTCTATACAGCCCTGGACCACGTTATGGTGTTGGAACATGAAGCCATTACCATCTATACAGCCCTGGACCACATTATGGTGTTGAAACATGAAGACATTACTCTCTATACAGCCCTGTACCACGTTATGGTGTGGAAACATGAAGCCATTACCATCTATACAGCCCTGTACCACATTATGGTGTGGAAACATGAAGCCATTACTCTCTATACAGCCCTGGACCACGTTATGGTGTGGGGACATGAAGACATTACCATCTATACAGCCCTGGACCACGTTATGGTGTGGAAACATGAAGCCATAACCATCTATACAGCCCTGTACCACGTCATGGTGTGGAAACATGAAGACATTTCTCTCTATACAGCTCATACACAGCCATATAGCAACACTGTCCCCATGAAGACAATCACATGTGCAACCACAAATAGTTCCCACCCAAAACAGCGCTCTGCTGATGAGCTAATAACAAAGAGTATAGGCCAAGGACCTACACCTATATCTATCTGTCAGAGAAAATCCAAAAACTCCTTCACATTTTTGCAGACACTCCTATCCAGAGCAATTAGGGTTAAAAATGCCTTGCTCAAGTACAAATCAACAGATTTTTCACCTCGTCAGCTTGGGGATTCAAACCAGCAACCTTCCAATTATTGCCTAAAGGCTCTTAACCACTAAGCTACCAAATGATTGTTTTGGATTTGACAGCTCGTCGGAGGCAGACAAAGTGAATGCACAAATAGAATCTGCAAAGACTCCCTACTGTATTTCTTCGTATTGAGGTAGGCTGTTCAGGCCTTAGTGTAGGCCTATAGGAAGCTAAATAACAACAGAACCGAAGCTCCTAAAATACAATTGACCCGCAGGGCACAGGATTTATTTGACACTTAGGCCTGGTCATTTTCAACACACAAAGGCCATAACCTTACAATATTCCTCCTCCGCCCATGAAAGAACTGTGAGCTGAGAACTGTCATTTGTCTGTCAGAGCTCCCAGTCAGTCTTTTGTCTTTGCTATTTTGTAGGCGTGTTGTTGTTGTTGACTGATCTCCCATAATGATGCAGCTAGATCAGTCAATAACCGGCTAAGTATATGGCCTGTACAGGAATATGTGTGTTTGTGTGTTTGTGTGTGTGTGGGGTCTCGTTTCCATGACAACATTGCTATTAAATGCAGGCCATCCAATAAAGGAAATGGATAGGTGTGTACAGAATGATAATTAAAAGAATACAGTAGAAGGAAAAACACATGGATTCTATAGTTCTATATTCTGTATTATTCTATAGAATACCCTACCCATGGCATTTTTACGGGTTTATTGTGGCTGTGATCCTTCACAAATAACTGATTTGTCTATTGTGTAAATTCTATAATGCATACACGAGGACACACATGTACATTACATGGATATTACTCTATAAAAGTAGCATACCATGCTGTGATTAGGCCTTTTCATATATAATATTTCGTCTAGATATTTCGTCTAGATCGTGAATTTATTCACATCCACATTATTATAAAGGAAACCGTCTGACAAATGACGCGGCTTTGCAAACCCAACACATGCTCAATTGCTTACCTCATTTTTTCTCCTGTTCAATTAGACGATGACATGAAGAAATTGACATCTACCGGTTTTTCCCTCTCAGACCGTTTGTAAAGCAGAATGTTCTAATTCAATATAACTAAAAGATCATACGCCAATGTTCACCAATTATGTATGGCTGTCGGCAATGCAGTCAGTCTGATGCTGAAATACAATGCGAGGACCCGAACGTTCTCTCTTTCTCTCTCAAAATCTTTGCACTCCGTTTATTTTCATGCATCCTTAATTCCATGTTCAAATGATGGTCGTGGTTGTCTCAAGAAGACGGGGGATTGTGGCTGACAGCAGCCTCCGAGTTGCCATATTTCCACCGTATTCGTGGTGTTTTGGCAAGGTGGAGATTTTATAAAATAGTTGACCACAGAATGCAACCGGTCCAATGCTGCCCGCTTGAGACGACCGCCTATAACAGCATCATCTCGCTCTCTATCAGAACAATGGGATTATATAAGAAAGTCACTTATAATAGTCTACCCAGCCTAAATTGCATTTATATCACACCTTTTCTTTCCCAATCATTACATCATTTCAACACACCCAAAATAAACTGGAATTTCAAAACGTCTAATAAAAAAAGATGACAAAAAAAAGTCAGTCTCAAAGATTTGAAGGAATTTCAGTCTTTACTGTCAAACAAATGGGTACTGTACTGTGGAAAAACTAAAACATTTTACAGTCCCTCTGAATGGTTGTGTTCTGCGTCAGTTTTCATACACTCAAACAAAGACCCAAACAAGGACAGCAACTTATTGTTTTAATAATTTTTTATTAGAAAATTATTCCATCATGGTTACATTGTTATGGTCACATGTCAAACATCTGCATATATCCAATCATTAGGTTTGGTGCTGAAAAAAACAGGGCTACATTCAGGAGGCAAACGTTTCAGAATGTTGCTGATAGAAATGTAATGAATAGTGCTGATGCGATTCTTTATCCTACATGTCAGAAAGGTCTGATTGTTCTCTACATAATATATTTCTCTCTGAACGTTCCACAATATTGTGCTCTGCTGAATGCAGCCCAGGTATAACCAATGTCATGCATGCCCTGGAAACTTTTAAAAATCACTTTGTATTACTAGAAAACAAACCCCAGATGAAGGACCAGTTCAGTCCAGACATTACCAGTGTGGTACAGATCACTCTTGGTGTGATTACTTTTGCCCGGGTGTGAGAAAGATTTCAATATGCATGACATGTTTTGTTCATGAATATTCCAAGTAAACAAGAAGCAGGAGTCAAGGTCAGTATGGTAGCCAAGTCACAGGTTTAAGAGAGATATCTCTCCTTTAAGCCTTGGAGTGATTAAAAACGGCTGTAAATATCACAGAGTGGACCTTTAATAAGCCTTGGAGTAGCGATTCCTTGCAGGTGGCAGAAAGTACGGTAGCATTACCAAGCCGAACCGAGCTGTACTGAGCTAGCCTGGTTACACTTCCGCCATAGTTGTCGGAGCCATGCTGAAAAGGACCAAGTGAAAAGATAATATCAAGCCAGCTCGGTATGGTTTGGTTTGGTTCGGCAGTATAGTGTGACATGGGTGTTGCAGAGGAAACAATTACAGTGCAATGGTCTGATTAGTACAAACCTCTTATTTACAGATCTAGTTTGAGACAGGAAGAGAAGGGAGACTCAGGAAGGAAGTGACCTCGGCAGCAGACGATATTTAACAGTGTAGTCCAAATATGTTTGAAACAGAGGAGGCTGGTGGGAGGAGCTATAGGAAGCCAGGCTCAATGTAAAGACCGGAATGGAATGAATGGAACGGTATCAAAAACATATCGAAACCACAAACATGGAATCCTCAGACTCCGTTCCATTAATTCCATTCCAGCCATTACAATGAGCCTGTCCTCCTATAGCTCCTCCCACCAGCCTCTTGAAACAAGAGTTCAACTTCAGCTCTGTCAAGTACAGAATAGCCTCCCAAAATGATGCTTTTCAACAGGTGTAAATAATAATTGATTATTCATTGAAATATTTATGTATTTGTTTTTAAAGGGCTCTTTGAAATGCTGGTGTGATACTTTACCATGTTACAGTTTGCAGAGTAATGAAGTCGTTGCAATACCTCAGGACGCCAGACGATGGCAGTAGAGAGTTTAACATCGTCATATTTCTATGTAGTCTCAGAATTCGTCTATCCATTGCACACTTGGCCTAGCAACCAACTGCCTGTGGTAAACCTGCTGCATTCATTGTAAAATACACATCACATGATGAAATATTGTGTAATCATAGGAGTATATGTTATTTTACTCTCTATCAGCATCAGTTTGAACCATATGTATGTGCTTTCTGTATAGACCAAATGCCCCTCATCAGTAGAAATCTTTCTTTGTCTTTCCAAGGCGAAGTGGTATCTGTAGTAGGCCAGAGAGGCTACCATAATGGCATAGGGAAGACACTCAACTCCTACTTTTCTATTGGTTTCCTGAGCTGTGAAATATACAAAGCAAAGGAGAAAGACGGAACGCTAAAAAACAAAACAATAGGTACTGCCTGTTGTATCTTCCTTTTGTTGCGATGATCTTGCCCCCCCAACCCATCCACCCACCCATGACCCACCCCGCCCTCCAACAATCCAATCCTATGAACTAACCTAGGATCAGCTTGTCCTGCCCAAATCATATCCTAAACTATTAATGGAAGAAACGCAAAACTAGGGGCGGGTCTAGGTGCAACTTCCTCCTACTCCAATAAGCTCATTGGGATCCATATACAGGAAAGCCTCTGGGGGTGCATCCCTTCCCTTCCCCACCCTACCCAGATCCATAAAGAAACTGCATGTTTGTTGCCCCAAAATGTCTGCCTCACACTATTCGCCACTGCATGACGCTCATGTCCTTGCCCCCGGTGGAAACCAGGCAACTGTCATCAAACAGGAAGTTCACATTGGTCACATGACTGCTGTGTCCGCCATAGACATGACTGGGAGCCTGAAAGGAGAACAAAAAAAATCTATCAAACAAAATGCAACCAATGGGCTCATGTAATCTTCACAGGCTCTTCTCAATGTATATATTTAACGGATTTTTAAAAATCTTACCCGGAATTGACAGCAGGGGTATGAGAAAAGGCAGACTTTTCCAAAGTCGTCTCCTGTGACAAGCAGCTGCTTCTCATTAGATCTGGAGACTGCGTTGATGTCAGTCCCGTCAGAGCCATCAGGCCATAACCCTGTGGACCAGAGTCATAGTATTGGTCCCATTATGCTATATTCTCCTATCCCTGGCCATACGGTCACACATCCAGCCCAATTATTGGCAAAAGAGCTGATCTGACTGGTCAAAAGACCAGTTAGTGGTGAAAAGATCAGAATTGGGCTGCCTGTTTAAATGCAGCCTGTTTCCAGCAAATAGATTCTCCAGCTGCTTCAACAAATAGATTCTCCAGCTGCTTCAACAAATAGATTCTCCAGCTGCTTCAACAAATAGATTCTCCAGCTGCTTCAACAAATAGATTCTCCAGCTGCTTCAACAAATAGATTCTTCAACAAATTGATTCTCCAGCTGCTTCAACAAATAGATTCTCCAGCTGCTTCAACAAATAGATTCTCATGCTTCTTCAATAAATAAATTCTCTAGCTGCTTCAACAAATAGATTCTCATGCTTCTTCAACATTGCTCACCAAAGACTTGGAAGCCCAGGGTGCAGGTGGAGGTGGCCCAGGGGATGTCCCGCGTGGTCTCCACACTCACCACCTGTTTACACACAGACGGGATCCCTGGAACGACATACAGCTGATTGAAACGGGGAGGTGCTACCTGAACTTGTCCAATAAGAACACAGATTTTCATTTTCCATTTCAATGAACATAACAGTACTTACAATAGAGTATCTCATAGTCTCCTGAGTTGGACACCAGGTACTGAGAGTCCACTGACCAGTCCAGATGGGTGATGAAGCTGGAGTGGCCCTGAGAGAGAGAGAGAGAGAAAGAGAGACAGAGAGACAGAGAGACAGAGAGACAGAGAGAGAGAGAGAGAGAGAGAGAGAGAGAGAGAGAGAGGATGGGAATCAGCTATAGTCGGATGGCTAAACCGTAATGCACTATGTCATAAGTGCTCATAATTTAGCATGTCCTCCTGGTTTGAGGCTGAGGAGAAGAGGGGGTAGGTCCTAAATATAAAAGGTGCTCACCGAGCACTTTCCCAATCTGCTGTACTTCCTGCCACTCTCCCCCACTACGTAGATATAGATGTAGTTATCGTGAGAGCCGATCGCCAGGAAATTACCATCTAGGAATAAGGACAGGAGATTAGGTTAAAACAGATAACATGGCCTGCATCAGTATTACAATATGGTCTGTATCAGTATCACAGTCAACCTGTAAATGTTAGGATTTTCTCATAGTAGGCCTACTGTAGACCTCTTGGTATCACTTCGCAGCAGAGGGATTATAATGCATTATGATGCAGCTATAAAGCATTATAAGTATGGCACCCTTATATTTTCTTACAACCATCTGATAATGATCCTGACTAAATAACAGCCATTTACTGATCCTGACTAAATAACAGCCATTTACTGATCCTGACTAAATAACAGATATTTACTGATCCTGACTAAATAACAGCCATTTACTGATCCTGACTAAATAACAGCCATTTACTGATCCTGACTAAATAACAGCCATTTACTGATCCTGACTAAATAACAGACATTTACTGATCCTGACTAAATAACAGACATTTATTGATCCTGACTAAATAACAGCCATTTAACAATCCTGACTAAATAACAGCCATTTAACGATCCTGACTAAATAACAGCCATTTACTGATCCTGACTAAATAACAGCCATTTACTGATCCTGACTAAATAACAGCCATTTACTGATCCTGACTAAATAACAGCCATTTACTGATCCTGACTAAATAACAGCCATTTAACGATCCTGACTAAATAACAGCCATTTAACGATCCTGACTAAATAACAGCCATTTACTGATCCTGACTAAATAACAGCCATTTACTGATCCTGACTAAATAACAGCCATTTACTGATCCTGACTAAATAACAGCCATTTACTGATCCTGACTAAATAACAGCCATTTACTGATCCTGACTAAATAACAGACATTTACTGATCCTGACTAAATAACAGACATTTAATGATCCTGACTAAATAACAGACATTTATTGATCCTGACTAAATAACAGCCATTTAACAATCCTGACTAAATAACAGCCATTTACTGATCCTGACTAAATAACAGCCATTTACTGATCCTGACTAAATAACAGCCATTTACTGATCCTGACTAAATAACAGCCATTTAACAATCCTGACTAAATAACAGCCATTTAACAACCCTGACTAAATAACAGCCATTTACTGATCCTGACTAAATAACAGACATTTTAATTTAAAAGATGTACTATGAATATTCATCCTTACAATGAGTCATAATAAAGTCTCATACATGCTCATAACAAGTAGCCTAATAAAGCATCATAAGAGCCTATAGGAGCCCTTACCTGGAGAAAAGCGGATAACAGACAGCTGTTCATTCCCATCTGTGTGCACCGTGACTAGATCCTTAGAGTCGGTATCCAGCACCAGCCACCTGTGTGACGAAAGATACCCATCTTGTCATTATCAAAAGTATACTAACACATCACATATCTCCTGTAATTTCACAAAGCCCACTTTGAGACTCCTATCGTCATTAAAAACACTATAGAAATGATAGATGTTGTTGTTGTTGTTATTATTATGGGCAGGTCTCTATGGCTTTTGTGATGGAATTGGCATGGTACGATTCTCCTCAAGCACTACGCTGTCACCTGCCGGTCTGCGTTCCTATAGCAACCACTGCTCCAGAGGGATGGAATCCAGCAGCCTGGGCCGCGTCCTGCCCATGAAAGAAAACAAAAGCAAGTTTCATGTCAATGCTGCATCCTGGAACATTTACCACACCCAAATAACCAGCCTCAGTGCAGAACTAATACAACACAAAGAGACTCAAGTTTTTTGGAGATGTATAAACTCAAAGTCTTGAGATAATTAACCTACGCTTTCCTCCGCTATCTTAGAAGTAGGACCCAGACTGAGTTTTTCCTGAAGCAGGTCATGTGGTCAGATAAGGCCAACCCCCAACATATTTGGCGGGACGTCATTGCTGGCTATACAGCACAAACAGATCTGTGACCAAGCTAAGCTCGTGGCCCTTCTACTCATACAGTTATCTGAGTGTAATGTGTGAGGCTCAGGGTTGTCCCCAGGGGGCGCTGTCTGTCTGTCCGTCTACCTCCATAGTCTTGGTCCAGACAGGCTGATGTGAGGAGGAGTCCCACAGGCTGACGTGCTTGTCGTAACCACAGGTGAGGAAGTGAGGTTTCCAGGGGTGCACGGCCAACCCCCATAGCTCATCTGTGTGACCCTGGAGAAGTTAGGGAGGCCAGTTAGCATAGGATCATTTAACAGCTACATCTTTTGAAATTTTAGGTTTAATGTCTGCATGAACTAGAATGTCAGATAATTGTACCCACTTGAGTGATGGGGTTAAATTCGCCATATAAACTGCCCTGTAGAACATAGTTCCTGGTGGTCCCAATAAGCACACTCTCCCCTTTGCCCTCGGCAACAGTCCGGATAGGACCAAATAATTCAGGAACCTGGGAAAAGGTGGGAAAATAAATAATATTATTCATATCAACGGTAAGCTTCCTGCCACAGTGGATGTGAGGATTGTTTACTCTGTCTTTTCATTGTTTCATATCACAGATGGCTGAGTGAGTGTGGCGGGGGGGGGGGCATGGACATTGGAAAACAGAGCGTTGTTTGCATTGTACAAATCATTGGTATTATTGTTTCCATCATATAAAATACATGTACAGTGCATTCAGAAAGTATTCAGACCCCTTCACTTTTTCAACATTTTGTTACGTTACAGCCTTATTCTAAAATGGATTCAATTGTCCCCCCCCCTCCCTCATCAATCTACACACAATACCCCAAAATGACAAAGAAAAAAATGTTTTCTAGACATATTTGCAAATGTATAAAAATTTAAAACTTAAATATCACATTTACATAAGTATTCAGACCCTTTACTCAGTACTTTGTTAAAGCAACTTAGGCAGCGATTACAGCCTCAAGTCTTCTTGGGTATGACGCTACAAGCTTGGCACACCTGTATTTGGGGAGTTTCTCCTATTCTTCTCTGCAGATCATCTCAAGCTCTGTCAAGTTGGATGGGGAGCGTTGCGACACAGATATATTCATTTCTCTCCAGAGAGTGGCCGAGGCTCTGGCTGGGCCACTTAAGGACATTTAGAGACTTGTCCTGAAGCTACTATTGCGTTGTCTTGGCTGTGTGCTTAGGGTCATTGTCCTGTTGGAAGGCAAACCTTCGCCCCAGTCTGACGTCCTGAGCACTCTGGAGCAGGTTTTCATCAAGGATCTCTCTGTAGTTTGCTCTGTTCATCTTTCCCTTGATCCTGACTAGTCTCTCAGTCCCTGCTGCTGAAAAACATCCCCACAACATGATGCTGCCACCACCATGCTTCACCATAGGGATAGTGCCAGGTTTCCTCCAGATGTGACGCTTGGCATTCAGGCCAAAGAGTTCAATCTTGGTTTCATCAGACCAGAAAATCTTGTTTCACATGGTCTGAGAGTCCTTAAAGTGCCTTTTCGCAAACTCCAAGCGGGCTGTCATGTGCTTTTTATTGAGGAGTGGCTTCTGTCTGGCCACTCTACCATAAAGGCCTTATTGGTGGAGTGCTGCAGAGATGGTTGTCCTTCTGGAAGGTTCTCCCATCTCCACAGAGAAACTCTGGAGCTCTGTCAGAGTGACCATCGGGTTCTTGGTCACCTCCCCAATTGCTCAGTTTGGCCAGGCGGCCAGCTCTAGGAAGAGTCTTGGTGGTTCCAAACTTCTTCCATTTAAGAATGATGGAGGCCACTGTGTTCTTGGGGACCTTCAATGCTGCAGATATTTTTTGGTACCCTTCCCCCGATCTGTTCCTCGACACAATCCTGTCTCTGAGCTCTACGGGCAACTCCTTTCGACCTCATGGATTGGTTTCTGCTCTGACATGCACTGTCAATGGTGGGACCTTCTATAGACAGGTGAGTGCTTTTCCAAATCATGTTCAATCAATTTCTGTTTTCACTTTGTCATTATGGGGTATTTTGTGTAGATTGAGTAGGAAAAAAAGGATTTAATCAATTTTAGAATAAGGCTGTAACGTAACAAAATGTGAAACAAGGGAAGGGGTCTGAATACTTTCCGAATGCTCTGTACATGCATCAACCAAAACCCACATATTTCTGAAAAAGCTAGCATAACCTTTTGCTAAATGTGATGTGTATTCGTGAATGCCAAGCGAAGCCAGGCTTCCCCCCAAAATTGACCCCCACCCCCCCAAAAAACATGAAATAATTTCTCTTTCATCTCTGTGTTTCATAATTTTACTTCAATTGGCAAGAGGCTGAATGTATTGCACCGGAGAAAGCATCCGAGCGAGCGAAACAGCGGCCCTCTGTTTCAGTATATGTAGCCCATGTATCTGATGCTGTCTGGACTAAAAGTGTATGACATTATTGCCACCCGTACGATTGAATACAATAGCAAGGGAAGCCAGCGAGGCATTTGGCCTCCCTTGATAATTAAAAAAATTTAATAATAGTCAATCAGTGTTGAGCTAAACCGAATGAGGTCAACTGTTAATGGTCCTGGTGCACCAAAAAGATGACAGAAAAAAGGTCATTATTGCATCTCACTGTGTCGTTGTCCTCCGGTGGCTAGCTAGCTAAAATCAGCCCTTTCCTAAATTAGCTATGGATGGATACAGGGATTTGGACTTGTGGTTTTGCTTAATTCTCCGTTCTGGCCAATGATTATAATGGCGATTCTGATCCAACCATTAATTCATACATTTTGCCCCTGAGCTGAGAGGATGGAAGTTCAATATGTAGCTAGATGTAGTAGGCTAATGTTAACTAGCTGGCTCATCATTGCCCATGAAAGGAAGTTAGGCTATTGAGTAAGCATTTTAGCCACGTAGTCTAGGACAACAAAAACTAAAAGCGTGTACTGTATGACAGAGTGATAGACCATTTCATCAACATGAAAGAGAGGAGGATGGTATTGGTGTTTCTCTACAGGTAGGGTGAGTTAACATGTTTTTTCTACTTGCAAGCACGCACACAGAAATCAGTATCATGGACAGCCACATCATATTTAGCTTACGTTGATTGGACTAAATCGTTCTTGGTATCTTTTAGTTGTCACTATATTAGACTAAGCAGAGGTGATATGATGATGTTGAAATGGTGCTGGAATGTTGGTGGCAGAAACTGTTTTCATTGTGACTTGCGGTAACAATCCGTGGTTCTAAATCACTAGTTGTTTAGTAGTCCGAAAATGTTGGAAACATTAACTTGCTTGACCATGCTGTAGGTCATGTAAATTATATATTTTTTTACCCCAATTTCGTGGTATCCAATTGGTAGTTAGTCTTGTCTCATCGCTGCAACACCCGTACAGACTCGGGAGAGGTGAAGGTCGAGAGCCATGCGTCCTCCGAAACACAACCCAACCAAGCCGCACTGCTTCTTGACACACTGCCCACTTAACCCGGAAGCCAACTGCACCAATGTGTCAGAGGAAACACTGTACACCTGGCGACCGTGTCAGTGTGCACTGCGCCCGGCCTGCCACAGGAGTCACTAGTGCGCGATGGGACAAGGACATCCCTGTCAGCCAAACCCTCCCCTAACCCAGACAACGCTGGGTCAATTGTGCGCCTTCCCATAGGTCTCCCAGTTGCGAACCCAAAATCTCTAGTGGCACAGCTAGCACTGCGATGCAGTGCCTTAGACCACTGCACCACTCGGGAGGCCATATAACTGTTTGTGACATGCAATATTTACACTGGTTCTGTGATGAAACAAATGTGTGGTTGACTTTATTCTGCCGCTGTGTGACTTTTTGTTGTCTCGGTGGCGTATGAACTAACAGGTTATAGAGAAAACAACACAATTGTCACGCTTTTTTTTCTGGCTTGGCTGCCCAAGTGATTTTACCCACACACTGCTACTGATCTCACCTCAACCGATTGTATCTGCTGGTAGCTCCCATCCCAAGAGATGAGTTTCCGATCTTTTCCCCCAGACACCAGTGTGCCACTCCTCAACATACACAGCGCAAAGATGCTCCCATCGTGTGCGCCCTGAATGGCATGGCTAATTCGATTAGTGCCTGCATGACAGAGAGAAAGACAGAACACCCTTGGAGAAGGCAGAAGATAGTGGTTTGTTCTACCTCACAACACATGTTCTTCTCACAAGACAGGCCTTGTTGTTCTATTCTAGGCATGACCCTGTTCTGACCCTAGCAATATGACAACTCTCTCATAATAAAGAGCCTTTGATGCGCCAAAACGTCTGACATCAGCAGCAAAGCCCATGCGTAAGAGATACAAACTTTGAAAACAACAGGACGGGCAGCTGGGGTAGGATAAATACTCAGCAGGTCTGTTTCATTCGCTTCGCTTTGAAAATATAAAACATAAACTTTCCATAATTGTATTTTCTCTTTTACCAGGTAAGTTGACTGAGAACACATTCTCATTTACAGCAACAACCTGGGGAATAGTTTCAGGGGAGAGGATTAGGTGACCGTATGAGGGCCAGATTGGGAATTTAACCAGGACACCGGGGTTAACACCTCTACTCTTAGTGCAATGGGATCTTTAATGACCTCAGAGAGTCACGACACCCATTTAACATCCCATCCGAAAGACAGCACCCTACACAGGGCAGCATCCCAATCACTGCCCTGGGGCATTGGGATATTTTTTAGACCAGAGGAAAGAGTGCCTCCTACTGGCCCTCCAACACCACTTCCAGCAGCATCTGGTCTTCCATCCAGGGACTGACCAGGACCAACCCTGCTTAGCTTCAGAAGCAAGCCAGCAGTGGGATGCAGGGTGGTATGCTGCTGGCTCTTCAAGATGTATGCGTGGAACTTGTGAGGTGTTAATACCCCAGAATTTTGATGTATGTGAGCTTTGCTTATTATTTCACTTTCCTTATAGCTGACATAAAGTGTAGTAAAGAGCTGACTTTACATTTCGATCTATTGAATGACAGTTTTACCTTTCCCCCACACCAGTATATTTCCACTTGAGTCTCCAGTTATGGTGTCTCCATTTTCTGAAAAAGTCACACTCAAGACAAACTTGGGCTTCTCTTGTTTCTGTAAGAAATATAAATATGGCTTTATTTTCTTTGGGGGTAGAGATAGAACTGAATTGCAGACATGCAGCTTCACTAAACACTACAGAACCTTCTCTAACATGGGGTAAAGAACTAAAGCAACACAGACAGTCCTTGCTACATCGACTTTGGCGAAAGAAAGCGTCTGCTAAATGGCGTAAATCATATTGATTTTGACAAATACATTTTATCCTAAAACTCAAGATTATCTAGCAGATGAACATAAAGACAGTATAAATAAGAGATCTGAAGTCGTACCTCAAACAAGCCTTGCTTCTTGACAAGGGTACCTCTTTCCAGAGTCCAGAAGTAGAGGTGGGACTTCCCACACGTGACTATGATGTTGGTGTCGGTGGGGTGGAAGTCGGCAGCGAACACTCCCTCATTGGAACACTGTACCGGGGACAGAAAGAGTCATGGTTACACACTCGCACACATGCACGCGCGCACACGTACACATACACACAGTCACTCACCTTGACGTCAGCCAGTCTCTCCTCTCTCTGCCAGTCCCACACGGAGAGTACGTGGTCGCTGGAGTCATCTACTACACACAGCGTGTTGCCTCCGTTCTGCACAGACCAACAGAGAGAGAGGGATCAGCCCTGTCCTCACTTATTTAACAAAGCTTTTCTGACCAGTTAAAGCACTCAAAATCTGGTTCATATATTAGCTACGATTGTTTTCATGAAGGGTCCATAGCTTACCGATTTTGAGAAGGCGAGGCAAACCAGGGCGCGGTCAAAGAAGCCTGTTCCCAGAACGTGGAGGGTGTTGAGACTCACTGAGTCCCAAACCCGCACATGAGGAGCCAACTGCTGTCAGCGCACACACACACACACACACACACACACACACACATTATTTCTAATCATGAAATAAGTGAAGTGATCATAGATTTAAAGTTAAGTGATAATGAGAGGTGCCTTACTTTGCCATCAGAGGAGGTGCCTGCCACCTGTCCCGTTGCTATGGTGATTTTATCAGGATGGACAGCCAGGCTATAGGAACAGAGAAACGGCAAACACTTTGAACATCTGAATGGCCGATTTGAACAATGAAGAAAAACCACAGAGACCTCAAAGCAGATCAAAGAGAAATGTTTTGTGTCTGACGAAACTGTGAGTTGCTATCATATTATGTCATTCTGTCAAACTCAAGGTCATGGGGTTTCGTTACAGGACGTCATGTCTGATTTGATTCTTACTGATGTTGACAAGACTCCTCCCTCTTCTATTACTGATGGCAGATAGGACACTACAGAAGGACACTACAGAAGGACACTACAGAAGGGCACTACAGAAGGGCACTACAGAAGGACACTACAGAAGGGCACTTACATAAGGGCACTTACATAAGGGCACTTACATAAGGGCACTGCATAAGGACACTACAGAAGGGCACTTACATAAGGGCACTGCATAAGGGCACTGCATAAGGGCCCCGCAGAAGAGCACTACATAAGGGCACTGCATAAGGGCACTGCATTAAGACACTACAGAAGGACACTACATAAGGGCACTACATTAAGACACTACAGCGTCACTTGAGTGGGTTGAGTCACTGACGTGGTCTTCCTGTCTGGGTTGGCGCCCCGCCCTTGGGTTGTGCCATGGCGGAGATCTTTGTGGGCTATACTCGGCCTTGTCTTAGGACGGTAAGTTGGTGGTTGGAGACATCCCTCTAGTGGTGTGGGGGCTGTGCTTTGGCAAAGTGGGTGGGGTTATATCCTGCCTGTTTGGCCCTGTCCGGGGGTATCATCGGATGGGGCCACAGTGTCTTCTGATCCCTCCTGTCTCAGCCTCCAGTATTTATGCTGCAGTAGTTTATGTGTCGGGGGGCTAGGGTCAGTCTGTTACATCTGGAGTATTTCTCTTGTCTTATCCGGTGTCCTGTGTGAATTTATATATGCTCTCTCTAATTCTCTCTTTCTTTCTTTCTTTCTTTCTTTGTCTCGGAGGACCTGAGCCCTAGGATCATGCCTCAGGACTACCTGGCATGATGACTTCTTGCTGTCCCCAGTCCACCTGGCCATGCTGCTGCTCCAGTTTCAACTGTTCTGCCTGCGGCTATGGAACCCTGACCTGTTCACCGGACGTGCTTGCTGCACCCTCGACAACTACTATGATCATTATTATTTGACCATGCTGGTCATTTATGAACATTTTAACATCTTGACCATGTTCTGTTATAATATCCACCCGGCACAGCCAGAAGAGGACTAGCCACCCCTCATAGCCTGGTTCCTCTCTAGGTTTCTTCCAAGGTTTTTTGCCTTTCTAGGGAGTTTTTCCTAGGGAGTTTTTCCTAGCCACCGTCCTTCTTTCACAAGCATTGCTTGCTGTTTGGGGTTTTAGGCTGGGTTTCTGTACAGCACTGAGATTTCAGCTGATGTACGAAGGGCTATATAAATACATTTGATTTGATTTGATACAGAAGGACACTACATTAAGACACTACAGAAAGACACCACAGAAGGACACTACAGAAGGACACTACATTAAGACACTACCGAAGGACACTACATTAAGACACTACCGAAGGACACTACATTAAGACACTACAGAAGGACACTACATTAAGACACTACAGAAGGACACTACATTAAGACACTACAGAAGGACACTACATTAAGACACTACAGAAAGACACTACAGAAAGGCACTACAGAAGGACACTACAGAAACCCACTACAGAAGGACACTACAGAAGGACACTACAGAAGGACACTACAGAAGGACACTACAGAAAGACACTACAGAAGGACACTACATTAAGACACTACAGAAGGACACTACATTAAGACACTACAGAAGGACACTACATTAAGACACTACAGAAGGACACTACAGAAGGACACTACAGAAGGACACTACATTAAGACACTACAGAAGGACACTACATTAAGACACTACAGAAGGACACTACATTAAGACACTACAGAAGGACACTACAGAAGGACACTACAGAAGGACACTACATTAAGACACTACAGAAGGACACTACATTAAGACACTACAGAAGGACACTACATTAAGACACTACAGAAGGACACTACAGAAGGACACTACAGAAGGACACTACAGAAGGACACTACAGAAGGACACTACATTAAGACACTACAGAAGGGCACTACATTAAGACACTACAGAAGGACACTACATTAAGACACTACAGAAGGACACTACAGAAGGACACTACAGAAGGACACTACAGAAGGACACTACATTAAGACACTACAGAAGGACACTACATTAAGACACTACAGAAGGACACTACAGAAAGACACTACAGAAGGACACTACAGAAGGACACTACAGAAGGACACTACATTAAGACACTACAGAAGGGCACTACATTAAGACACTACAGAAGAACACTACATTAAGACACTACAGAAGGACACTACAGAAAGACACTACAGAAGGACACTACATTAAGACACTACAGAAGGACACTACAGAAGGACACTACAGAAAGACACTACAGAAGGACACTACAGAAAGACACTACAGAAGGACACTACATTAAGACACTACAGAAGGACACTACAGAAGGACACTACAGAAGGACACTACATTAAGACACTACAGAAGGGCACTACAGAAAGACACTACAGAAGGACACTACATTAAGACACTACAGAAGGACACTACAGAAAGACACTACAGAAGGGCACTACGCCTTACAGAGATATAAGAGAATGTCAGAGGCGTCTGTACTACAGAGTGAGAAGAAAGCTAACGTCTCCCTGCACCCTGCCACGGAATAACTCTTATTAATTAGATGTTCATTATCAGCGTGACCCCAGGCCAACCCCTCGTCTGTTAATATGCCAGTGAGTTTTTACCTCATTATATTTCCTACCAGCCTTTTTTTCTGTCAGATAATTACCTGCCCAACACTATAACTGAGGAAAAGCAGCTGCAGACCAGCCACTCATTTACTTTAGCCTGCCTCATTATGAAGGGGTTATTCCATAGGATTAGACAGGAATACTGATCAAAGCAGGTGTGCAACAAGCATCCGCATCAAGGTGTATAACAAAGCACAGCTTTTTTATAAATTAAGCCCTTCCAACTTGGAGTTGTGTTGCCTGCTTCTTTGTATAGCGGAAAGATAGCAAATTATTTTAATACATTGCTTAATAAATGTTGAATACTGTCGGTCTGAGAATACTGTACACGGCAGATGGTGACAATGATTTAGGGGTTAAATAGGGCAGTGTCTCTTTTGGCATGACCTAGCAGCAGGTAACCTAGTGATTAGAGCATTGGGCCAGTAACCGAAAGGTTGCTGGATCGAATCCTCGAGCTGCCAAGGTAAAAATCTGTCGTTCTGCCCCTGAGCAAGGCAGTTAACCCACTGTTCCCCGGGCGCCAAAGACGTCGATGTTGATTAAGGCAGCCCCCCACACCTCTCTGATTCAAAGGGGTTGGGTTAAATGCGGAAGACACATTTCAGTTGAAGGCATTCTGTTGTACAACTGACTAGGTATCCCCCTTTCCCTTTGCCTCTGAATCTTAGGCCCTACTGTTTGACAAGGTGTCCAGATAAGAACATCATCACACATCAGATTAAAATGCCGTCCACTGATAGGTGACAGAACACAGCATACAGGAGAAATATAGTGTCGTGTCATATCCTGTTTCCTCTCACCACTTGATGTCGTCAGTGTGGCCGGTGTAGTGTCTCTGGAGCTGCTCTTCCACGTTGTAGAGAACCACCACAGAAGCAATGAAGTACACCGTCTCTCCCGTGGGTAACAGGTACAGGTTAGAGCGACAGTCACGCCCCCTGTACCCATAACTGGACATTTAGGTCAAGAGCCACACAACTTCAACGGAACATCAAATGTAGCCTACATATAAACCAATCTAGAATGTCTGAATTCAATGAGGCACGTTAATAAAAGCTCTTGGGCTCCTTAGGGCCACCGTAGTCTATATTTACAACCTAATCACCCAGCATGCACCCAACCTTCCAGAGTTCCAAATGGATAATTCAGTAAGATACTGAAAGTCAGTTCTAGCCACCTTTCCTTTGTTGGAAAATTCATAGTCGCCTTCAGGCAAAACACTAGACTGAACACAGAACATTCATTGTTTCATCCCGATTCTGGTGTTTCCAGAAATAGGCTTTTTTCTATACCCAGTATAATCTCCTCTCTCTCTCTCTGCTGAAATGGGGGTTGATACCTTCAGGGACAGAGAGGAGGAGAAAGGAGGGAGCTGACTACATTTTCAGCTCAGCCTGCTGGCTTCTGAGTTTATGCAATTGCTGAATGCAAGAAAGCAGGGTTTGTATTTCAGTATGCAGTAGAGATGAGTAGGAAATAAATATCTATTGGAACATCCAGGAGATGTGACTTTTCATTCACAGCAGTGCAATCTGAATGTTACTTAGCAATACATGGGGGATACATCTTATCTCTGGCCTGAAAGCGTAGATTTTCAAGCCTAGTGTTATGAACATACACTACCGTTCAAAAGTTTGGGGTCACTTAGAAATTTGTTTTTGAAAGAAAAGCAAAAAAAAAAAAATTGCCCATTAAAATAACATCAAATTGATCAGAAACACAGTGTAGACATTGTTAATGTTGTAGCTGGAAACGGCAGATTTTTTTAATGGAATATCTACATAGGCGTACAGAGGCCCATTATCAACAACCATCACTCCAGTGTTCCAATGGCACGTTGTGTTAGCTAATCCAAGTTTATCATTTTAAAAGGCTAATTGATCATTAGAAAACCCTTTTGCAATTATGTTAGCACAGCTGAAAACTGTTGTTCTGATGAAAGAAGCAATAAAACTGGCCTTCTTTAGACTAGTTGAGTATCTGGAGCATTAGCATTTGTGGGTTCGATTACAGGCTCAAAATGGCCAGAAACAAAGAACTTTCTTCTGAAATTATTCTTGTTCTGAGAAATGAAGGCTATTCCATGCGAGAAATTGCCAAGAAACTGAAGATCTCATACAACGCTGTGTACTGTGTATTCCCTTCACAGAACAGAGCAAACAGGCTCTAACCAGAATAGAAAGAGGAGTGGGAGGCCCCAGTGCACAATTGAGCAAGAGGACAAGTACATTAGTGTCTAGTTTGAGAAACAGATGCCTCACAAGTCCTCAACTGGCAGCTTCATTAAATAGTACCTGCAAAACACCAGTCTCAACGTCAACAGTGAAGAGGCGACTCCAGGATACTGGCCTTTTAGGCAGAGTTGCAAAGAAAAAGCAATTTCTCAGACTGGGCAATAAAAATAAAAGATTAAGATGGGCAAAAGAACACAGACACTGGACAGAGGAACTCTGCCTAGGAGGCCAGCATCCTGGAGTCGCCTCTTCACTGTTGACGTTGAGACTGGTGTTTTGTAGGTACTATTTAATGAAGCTGCCAGTTGAGGACTTGTGAGGCATCTGTTTCTCAAACTAGACACTAATGTACTTGTCCTCTTGCTCAGTTGTGCACTGGGGCCTCCCACTCCTCTTTCTATTCTGGTTAGAGCCTGTTTGCGCTGTTCTGTGTAGGGAATAGTACACAGCGTTGTATGAGATCTTCACTTTCTTGGCAATTTCTCGCATGGAATAGCCTTCATTTCTCAGAACAAGAATAGACTGAGTTTCAGAAGAAAGTTCTTTGTTTCTGGCCATTTTGAGCCTGTAATTGAACCCACAAATGCTGATGCTCCAGATACTCAACTAGTCTAAAGAAGGCCAGTTTTATTGCTTCTTTCATCAGAACAACAGTTTTCACCTGTGCTAACATAATTGCAAAATGGTTTTCTAATGAGCCTTTTAAAATTATGATCTTGGATTAGGTAATACAACGTGCCATTGGAACACAGGAGTGATGGTTGCTGATAATGGGCCTCTGTACGCCTATGTAAATATTCCATTAAAAACACTTTGCCGTTTCCAGCTACAATAGTCATTTACAACATTAACAATGTCTATACTGTATTTCTGATCAATTTGATGTTATTTTAATGGACAAAAAAATTACATTTCTAAGTGACCCCAAACTTTTGAACGGTAGTGTACGTTGAGAGTTGTAACGCGACTTCATCAGTTTCTTATCTTTTGAAATATCCATTTTCTATTGGCCGTCCATATTTGAAAATGACCCCACAGCAGTGAAAAAGGATACACCCAGTCCAGTTTGAGCTTCTTGTTTGGCAGGGCTGATTTGGCTTCCAGGCAGTAGGTCTCAACAAGGTCTTTAGCCATGTACATGGTGATGGGTCGTCCCTTCAAATACATTTTCACATATCCTTCCTCTGAAAGAAGCAACAGACATTATCAGTGGACAATTTGTCATGACTCATTGGTAACGAGGAGGAGTGTTTGTGATGGTGAGAACAGTGTATGAAAGGAGTGAGAATAAAGAGGGGTGTAGAGACTCTCTTGAGAACGAAAGAGGGGTGTAGAGACTTGAGAATGAGAGGGGGGTGTAGAGACTTGAGAATGAAAGAGGGGTGTAGAGACAGAATGAGAGAGGGGTGTAGAGACTTGAGAATGAGAGAGGGGTGTAGAGACTTGAGAATGAGAGAGGGGTGTAGAGACTTGAGAATGAAAGAGGGGTGTAGAGACTTGAGAATGAGAGAGGGGTGTAGAGACTTGAGAATGAGAGAGGGGTGTAGAGACTTGAGAATGAGAGAGGGGTGTAGAGACTTGAGAATGAGAGAGGGGTGTAGAGACTTGAGAATGAGAGAGGGGTGTAGAGACTCTTGAGAATGAAAGAGGGGTGTAGAGACTTGAGAATGAGAGAGGGGTGTAGAGACTTGAGAATGAGAGAGGGGTGTAGAGACAGAATGAAAGAGGGGTGTAGAGACTTGAGAATGAGAGAGGGGTGTAGAGACTTGAGAATGAGAGAGGGGTGTAGAGACAGAATGAAAGAGGGGTGTAGAGACTTGAGAATGAGAGAGGGGTGTAGAGACTTGAGAATGAGAGAGGGGTGTAGAGACTTGAGAATGAGAGAGGGGTGTAGAGACTTGAGAATGAGAGAGGGGTGTAGAGACTCTTGAGAATGAGAGAGGGGTGTAGAGACTTGAGAATGAGAGAGGGGTGTAGAGACTTGAGAATGAGAGAGGGGTGTAGAGACAGAATGAAAGAGGGGTGTAGAGACTTGAGAATGAGAGAGGGGTGTAGAGACTTGAGAATGAGAGAGGGGTGTAGAGACTCTTGAGAATGAGAGAGGGGTGTAGAGACTTGAGAATGAGAGAGGGGTGTAGAGACTTGAGAATGAGAGAGGGGTGTAGAGACTTGAGAATGAAAGAGGGGTGTAGAGACTTGAGAATGAGAGGGGGGTGTAGAGACTTGAGAATGAGAGAGGGGTGTAGAGACTCTTGAGAATGAGAGAGGGGTGTAGAGACTTGAGAATGAAAGAGGGGTGTAGAGACTCTTGAGAACGAAAGAGGGGTGCAGAGCAGTGGGGGCTGTTGAAGGGAGGATGGCTCATAATATAGTATGGAAAGGAGTGAATGGAATGGCATCAAACCCACGGAACCCACGGAACCCACGTATTTGATGTGTTTGATGTATTTGATACAATTCCACTCACTCCACTCCATCCACTACCACGAGCCTGTCCTCCCCAATTAAGGTGCCACCAACTTCCTGTGGTGTAGAGCTGATGAGAATGAAAGAGGGGTGTAGAGATGATCAATAGTTTAGAGGGGTGTAGAGACGATCAATAGTTTAGAGGGGTGTAGAGACGATCAATAGTTTAGAGGGGTGTAGAGACGATCAATAGTTTAGAGGGGTGTCATGGTTACGAGATGTTGATATACTTTTTAAAAATGAAAAGTTTTAAAGGAGTGAATGCATTTAGTAAAGGAAATTATAGATCAGAAAAACATAGAGATAGATAGGCTTTAATTTTCCTTTTATTCAGATAATAACAACGAATGATGCAAAATGAACAGAGAAGACAACATGCATAGGGTCACGGTGCCACAGCAAGGGAAGCAAAAACAACCAAGAAGAAAAAAAACAGAACATAAAACATAAAACATGACGGTCATGGAAAGGAATGCTTTTTCAAATCCGTTTTTTTACAAGTTTAACACTGAACTCTTTTTCAATCTAATGCCAAGAGCTGGTATAGGCCTAGCTTAGTAACAGATTTGGAAGTACTGGCTAGGTGATTTGACGGGGCTCCTGTAGTTCGGAGTGTCTAAAGGAGAGTGGCTAACTGACTTTCTCAGGGGGATGGTGAACATCGGGGTCTTCCTGACTCCAGTGGACCTGACAGACTTGTCAGCTGTGTGGGGAGCGGAGGAGCGGCCAGACATGGCTGCTACACTTGATTTGGGCGCCTCAGCGGTTCCAGTCCTTTTCGACGGGCGGGCCAGATATATCTGCACGGTTACTAGGTAGGTTAGGTGGAAGAGTTGGAAATGGGGCCAGTGGGAAGGAGGAGGAGGGGTCAGTAGAATATATCCAAGTTAGATTTGATTGACAACTTGCTCTTCTGCTACAATGGACGACCACAAAACACGGGACCGGTACGATACAAGCTACCGTGTCTACTGGTTTACAACCGCTGGTGGGCTAAACTACTGGGGCTCTCACTCTTCAAGTTACGCTTGAGACTTTTACTAAAAGACTGCATTAGTGGCTCAACATATAACTAATGTCTATGATAAACATGAGACATTAAAGCGTCTTCTTTTTTTATCTACTTTAGCTGGCATCAGGGTGAATAACAGTCATCTTTAAATATGTTCACTTGACCTACCATGCTTTTCTTATGTATTTTTAAATGTTTTATTTTTTTGTTGTTGCCACTGACAGCTTTGAATTTGTCACAAGGACCATGAGTTTCACGAGAGTCTGCTTCCAAACATGTCTCTTTCATCTTTCTTTAGCCAGGCTTGTGGAAATTGGGCATAAGCTGTCCATCAAACACTCCCTACTGAAGGCCATGCAAGAGAAGGCAACTCCAAAAAGACTTCAAAAGCAAAGACATTGTAATGCAAACAGCCCTTTTCAGGATACGTGATTCCAACACAAGACATTTGGCTTGTTGTGCTCTGAAAAGGGGGCTCTTAGGAGATCAGGGTGCACTGCAGGAAATATTTGGTGGGGTTCCTATGGTGACTAGGACAAAAGAGAGCTGTGTGGCTGTGAGCAAACATATCTAGAATGTGGCAATTCCACACTAAGCTTAACAGCTAGTCTAAAAGCATCACTGCAATCAACCAGACACAGTTCAGACTCAGTGTATTAGAGCATAGTTTCCCAAACTCTGCACTATAACTACACAGCTGATTCAAATAATCGTCTCATCATCAAGCTTTGATTATTTGGACCAGCTGTGTAGTGCTGGGGCAAAAACCAAAACGTGTACCCAGAGGGGGCCCAAAGACCGAGTTTGGGAAACCCTGTGTTAGAGTGTGTATGTTAGTCCACAGTTGGCATATTGGGGAGGGATACTATCACACTCACTGTCAACCCAAACCCACCCGTGCCATGGGGCTGCTCTCTGTGCATTGGGCCTATGACTCACAGGCAAAAGGAGTCAGTCAGTAGCCTATACTGTACGTTCTCGCACGAGACAAGAACAATAGCTGTAGTCTAAGTCTAATAGCTCCAGGTATGTGTAACGTAACATCCTGCCGACTACGCCATATTGTGATATGGAGGGGTCTTAGCTACCACACTATGTCTTTGGGTGCAATTCCCATGATGGTGGCGTAGTGTGTCAGATAACAACACCCCCCCCCATGCCACATACGGCTCCTTTATGCGTAGATGAACTATATGTCTAAGGCTTTAGGAGAACACAATGTCCAGAGAGCTGCTAACGTAAGGGGGCTTGAGGACCAAAACATACCTTTGCAGTGTGTCACTCGTCGCATCCCTTGTGAGTTCAGAGAGAAGGGGACAGAAGGACCAGGTGAGGTTTTGCTTCCTGTTCCTGACCTGGACTTCCTGTTCCTGACCTGGACTTCCTGTTTCTGACCTGGATTTACTCATCATTGGGACTTCTTCCACTTCCTCCGTTTTATGCAAGCGCATTGACAACACTTAGGTTATTGTGATTGAGGTATTTTCTGTTTGAATCTAGACAAATCATCCATCCATCCAATCTAATCTACCAGTCTGATCTACCCATCTACCAGTCTGAACAGGAGCATCTGACCATTTCACATAGGCCACAGGCTAAGCATGTAGTGTTTCTGTTACTTGCTCGGTTCTTATGGATTTGTGGAAGATTAGATGGGCTGCAGAGAGATTCTAATCAACAGAAAACAATTCCACAGATTATATGAAGGCACAGTGTCCATTGGGACTATTCAGATTATATGAAGGAACAGTGTCCATTGGGACTATTCGGATTATATGAAGGAACACTGTCCATTGGGACTATTCAGATTATACGAAGGCACAGTGTCCATTGGGACTATTCAGATTATTCAGGCATCATCTCGATAGCTGTTATGTGTAATCAGTTATTTGCATTGACTCGTTGACTTCTTCTTAAGGTTGAAGGTTTATGACACTACCCTGGGACTGTGCTGGTCTGATCAGGCCATTATAGACAATAATTGATTCATATCATCAACAAGGATATGTTGGTGCCAGTGCATTTTCTCTGCTGATCAGCACCCGCTATCTTGCTGGAATTAAACCTCAGCCACATTAAGGTTCAGCATGAATCAACCCCCAGCCACAGTAAGGTTCAGCATGAATCAACCCCCAGCCACAGTAAGGTTCAGCATGACTCAACCCCCAGCTACAGTAAGGTTCAGCATGACTCAACCCCCAGCCACAGTAAGATTCAGCATGAATCAACCCCCAGCCACAGTAAGGTTCAGCATGAATCAACCCCCAGCCACAGTAAGATTCAGCATGAATCAACCCCCAGCCACAGTAAGGTTCAGCATGAATCAACCCCCAGCCACAGTAAGGTTCAGCATGAATCAACCCCCAGCCACAGTAAGATTCAGCATGAATCAACCCCCAGCCACAGTAAGGTTCAGCATGAATCAACCCCCAGCCACAGTAAGGTTCAGCAAGAATCAACCCCCAGCCACAGTAAGGTTCAGCATGAATCAACCCCCAGCTACAGTAAGGTTCAGCATGACTCAACCCCCAGCCACTGTAAGGTTCAGCATGAATCAACCCCCAGCCACAGTAAGATTCAGCATGAATCAACCCCCAGCTACAGTAAGGTTCAGCATGACTCAACCCCCAGCCACAGTAAGGTTCAGCATGAATCAACCCGCAGCCACAGTAAGGTTCAGCATGAATCAACCCCCAGCCACAGTAAGGTTCAGCAAGGATCAACCCCCAGCCACAGTAAGGTTCAGCATGAATCAACCCCCAGCCACAGTAAGGTTCAGCATGACTCAACCCCCAGCCACAGTAAGGTTCAGCAAGGATCAACCCCCAGCCACAGTAAGGTTCAGCATGAATCAACCCCCAGCTACAGTAAGGTTCAGCATGAATCAACCCCCAGCCACAGTAAGGTTCAGAGGGGTGATGATCAATCAGGGAGAATTTCACCAGATAAATCAGCCTAATGGGATACAGCAATGTAATTTACACAGTGATCAATACCACTCTGGAGATCTCATAATGTTTACTGTTACTACTACTGTATACAAACTCATACAGTAAAACGTGTAGTACAGGTGTATTACTCCAGGTAAGGAAAGGAAAAAGGAAATCAGATGACAATGGAGGTTAAAATGCTTCATCGGAATTTATGTGAGGATGGAAGAGGTTATGGAAGGTTGGATGATTAATGGTTTGGAGGATGAATGTTTTCAACACGTTACAACAGAAACGTCACCGCTGTACATCACAGCACATCACAGAACAGCCTTGAGTGGTAGTCTGTGAGCTGAGAATTAATCAAGTGAGCAAAAGTGGTTGAAATTACGTCATTACAACGTCATTACAACCAAACTTGTGTCACTATGACGTCATTGCGACCAGTTTGGCCCGATGGGGGAGGAGGAGCTAACTTTAACCTGCAAAGAACAGGTAACATACCTTACATTTGTTTTGCACGTCTGTTAAACAATCCTGACCAATTGAATTAGCCCTCTAACTCACAGGGAGCCAATGAGTGCATGGCATCACTGATTAGAGTACCGTTGGTTCTTACCTGTATTGAAAACGGGCTCCTTCAGTTTGCTGCAGGGTGGAAGGGAAAAAAAGCTGTGTCAACACTTCCCGTCACTGCGACCAGGTACGTTCAATCAAGCGCAGATAAAGTATTTGAACGATAACTAACACTAATTGAACCCAGGGTCATGTGCAGTAGGGTGAAACGTTTTGAAACCAACTGAAACGGGTAGGTTTCCAATAAGAAAGGCTTGTTTTAGTTTTAGGTTTAAAAACATTTCACTGCGGTGTGCCTTACTGAACACTACCCAGGTCTGGCTGTGAAGGACTAGTCATTGTTGTTATGCTGGCTGTACCTTTCGCTGGCTCTCTTGCCGCTGGAGTTGCTCCCGGTGGAGCCGGCACGGGTGCGGTTACTCTTGGAGTCGCCGCTGTCTTTGCGCATCAGCGTACTCATCGTTTCGTTGGAGTTGGTTCTCCTCACAGTGCTGGGGAGAGATGGTCAAATGGACAATATAACTACCCGATGGTGCCTTTTAAATGAATACAGCTGCTTTAAAAGATATCGTCCAAGGAATGATGTTTCTAAGGTGCATCAGGAGTACTTCTTTACTTGTCTGTAAACTATTGAAATGAACACCCAAGATGTCTCTCTCTGGGGAGAGATGGTAAAGTAGATGATAAAATGACTGAATGGTAAAAGAGAGAAGATAAAAAAAACATGACCTGGCACACCTAGATAAATTATTTTGGACGAGGTGCTGACTAACGGCGAATAAACTATAAACTATCAAAATAAAGAGAGTCACACACACTCCATATATAAACTCCCAGTAATGTATTTAGCATTATTTGGTAAATACCCAATAAATTACTGGGAGTATCTGTTACAAGCCCTCATATGTCCTTGTTAAGTACAGACCATGATAGAACACCAAAGGAAGGCCCTATGCTAGAAAACCAGATTACTGATCCATGACAGAGAGAGACTTTTTCCTCTCTTTCCGCTGTGGACACATTTGTGAGGAGGGTATTAGAGGAGATGGTTGAAACGTGTCAAAAGGCTGCCCATTCAAATGCCTGTACAAAGGAAGGGCCTTATCAGCAGTCCATTGGCTAGAATGGCTTCCAGGCTCAAGTCTAATCCGGCATACAAAACCAAAGTCCATTCACTCTTGCCGTTGGGGCTGATGTTATCCCTCTGAAACAGGGTCCGGGGATGTGTGTGTGTGTGTGTGTGTGTGTGGGGTGGAGGGGGTCTTTGTTAGTTGAGGTATGTCAGGCAGCAGGCACACCTCAATCAGGAATGGAGTTAATTAGGCCATGGGGACTTTATTTAAATATTTTGCCAACATTGGTGGGCATGGGAGCAGCGCCTAATGTAGTTGATCTAATCAACACACACATGGTTACTGGTGAGACTGGGTCTGGGGGGTTAGGGCCAGACAGATGGAGAGACTGGGTTCTGGGAGGTTAGGGCCAGACAGACTGGAGAGACTGGGTCTGGGGGGTTAGGGCCAGACAGACTGGAGAGACTGGGTCTGGGGGGTTAGGGCCAGACAGATGGAGAGACTGGGTCTGGGGGGTTAGGGCCAGACAGACTGGAGAGACTGGGTCTGGGGGGTTAGGGCCAGACAGACTGGAGAGACTGGGTCTGGGGGGTTAGGGCCAGACAGACTGGAGAGACTGGGTCTGGGTGGTTAGGGTCAGACAGACTGGAGAGACTGGGTCTGGGGCGTTAGGGACAGACAGACTGGAGAGACTGGGTCTGGGTGGTTAGGGCCAGACAGACTGGAGAGACTGGGTCTGGGTGGTTAGGGCCAGACAGACTGGAGAGACTGGGTCTGGGGGGTTAGGGTCAGACAGACTGGAGAGACTGGGTCTGGGGGGTTAGGGCCAGACAGACTGGAGAGACTGGGTCTGGGGGGTTAGGGCCAGACAGACTGTAGAGACTGGGTCTGGGGCGTTAGGGCCAGACAGACTGTAGAGACTGGGTCTGGGGGGTTAGGGTCAGACAGACTGGAGAGACTGGGTCTGGGTGGTTAGGGCCAGACAGACTGGAGAGACTGGGTCTGGGGGGTTAGGGCCAGACAGACTGGAGAGACTGGGTCTGGGGGGTTAGGGCCAGACAGACTGGAGAGACTGGGTCTGGGGGGTTAGGGTCAGACAGACTGGAGAGACTGGGTCTGGGGGGTTAGGGTCAGACAGACTGGAGAGACTGGGTCTGGGGGGTTATGGCCAGACAGACTGGAGAGACTGGGTCTGGGGGGTTAGGGCCAGACAGACTGGAGAGACTGGGTCTGGGGGGTTAGGGCCAGACAGACTGGAGAGACTGGGTCTGGGAGGTTAGGGCCAGACAGACTGGAGAGACTGGGTCTGGGGGGTTAGGGCCAGACAGACTGGAGAGACTGGGTCTGGGGGGTTAGGGCCAGATAGACTGGAGAGACTGGGTCTGGGTGGTTAGGGTCAGACAGACTGGTGAGACTGGGTCTGGGGGGTTAGGGTCAGACAGACTGGAGAGACTGGGTCTGGGGGGTTAGGGTCAGACAGACTGGAGAGACTGGGTCTGGGGCGTTAGGGCCAGACAGACTGGAGAGACTGGGTCTGAGGGGTTAGGGCCAGACAGACTGGAGAGACTGGGTCTGGGGGGTTAGGGTCAGACAGATGGAGAGACTGGGTCTGGGGGGTTAGGGTCAGACAGATGGAGAGACTGGGTCTGGGGGGTTAGGGTCAGACAGATGGAGAGACTGGGTCTGGGGGGTTAGGGTCAGACAGATGGAGAGACTGGGTCTGGGGGGTTAGGGTCAGACAGACTGGAGAGACTGGGTCTGGGGGGTTAGGGCCAGACAGAACATTAGGAACACCTGCTCTTTCCATGACATAGACCGACCAGGTGAATCCAGGTGAAGCTTATCCCTTATTGACGTTCCCTGTTAAATCCACTTCGATCAGTTTAGATGAAGGGATGAAGACAGGTTAAAGAAGGATTTTTAACCCTTGATAAAATTGAGACATGGATTGTGTACGTGTTGCCATTCAGAGGGTGAATGGGCAAGACAAAATATTTAAATGTCTTTGAACGGGGTCTGGTAGTAAGTGCCAAGTGTACTGGTTTGAATGTGTCAATAACAGTAACGCTACTGGGTTTTTCACGCTCAACAATTTCACGTGTGTATTAAAATGGTCCACCACCCAAAAGACATCCAGCCAACTTGACACATCCAGCCAACTTGACACAACTGTGGGAAGCATTTGAGTCAACATGGGCCTGTGGAATCCCTGTGCATCCCTGTGGAACACTTTTGACACTTTTGTCCATGACCCGACCAATTGAGGCTGTTCTGAGGGCAAAAGGAGGTGCAACTCAATATTAGGTAGGTGTTCTTAATGTTTACACTCAGTGTATATCACTCTAGACCTATTGATTCAGTCTGGAGAAGGTTCTTCGATACGGCATCCATATTAGGAACTCTTCCACCCTCCCTCTTCTCCTCTTTATATCAATTTACTCTAGAGTCTGTGGTCTCATCCATCCACCATCCATCCGTCAGTCCAGGATTATGATAATTTGACTCCAGGCATAACCATCAGTGGAGGAGTGCCTTTTGTTCCCCTGACAGTAGTGATTGATTACCTGTGCTCCCCTTGCCCCAGTCAGCCCCAGTCAGTTAATCGGGGCCTGGTCTCTGAATGCCACGGCGGTGAGTATGGGGATGGCTGTGACAGCACTGTCCCTTTGTTTTACCGTCCATGTAAAATGTCAATGGCTCTCCCTTCTGAGGAGGGGACATTTATGCCAGGGGGAAAATGAGATGTGGCACAGACAGGCCAAACAGGATACAGTAGTAATGCAGTGAAGAGAAACAGTGTGGGTTTGTAGGAGACATAATGTGGGTTTGTAGGACATGTAATGTGGGTTTGTAGGAGACATAATGTGGGTTTGTAGGAGACATAATGTGGGTTTGTAGGAGACATAATGTGGGTTTGTAGGAGACATAATGTGGGTTTGTAGGATACATAATGTGGGTTTGTAGGATACATAATGTGGGTTTGTAGGATACATAATGTGGGTTTGTAGGAGACATAATGTGGGTTTGTAGGAGACATAATGTGTCACGACTTCTGCCGAAGTCGGTTCCTCTCCTTGTTTGGGCGGTGTTCGGCAGTTGACGTCACCGGTCTTCTAGCCATCGCCGATCCCTTTTTCATGTTCCATTTGTTTTGTCTGGTTCACACACACACACCTGGTTTCAGTTCCCTAATTACATGTTATATATTTTCCCTCTGTTTCCCCCATGTCCTATCCGGGAATTGATTATTCTGTAAGTACTCGTGCTATGTGTTACTGGTGCGCTACGGGTTTTGTACCCATGTGTTTGTTGTTTTGTATGCCGTTAGTTTTATATATTAAACTGCTCCGGCTATTCACCAAGTTCTGCTCTCCTGCGTTTGACTTCCCTGCCACCAGTTACTCACCCCTTACATAATGTGGGTTTGTGGGAGACATTATGTGGGTTTGTGGGAGTTATAATGTGGGTTTGTCGGAGTTATAATGTGGGTTTGTCGGAGACATAATGTGGGTTCGTTTCCCACGGGGGGCCAGCACAGAAAAAAAATGTATGATATGTATGAAATTGTATGAAATGTATGCATTCACTACTGTAAGTCGCTCTGGATAAGAGCGTCTGCTAAATAACTAAAATGTAATGTAAATGTAGACATAATGTGGGTTTGTCGGAGACATAATGTGGGTTTGTAGGAGACATAATGTAGGTTTGTAGGAGACATAATGTAGGTTTGTAGGAGACATAATGTGGGTTTGTCGGAGACATAATGTGGGTTTGTCGGAGACATAATGTGGGTTTGTCGGAGACATAATGTGGGTTTGTAGGATACATAATGTGGGTTTGTGGGAGACATAATGTGGGTTTGAGGGAGACATAATGTGGGTTTGAAGGAGACATAATGTGGGTTTGTAGGAGACATAATGTGGGTTTGTAGGAGACATAATGTGGGTTTGTCGGAGACATAATGTGGGTTTGTGGGAGACATAATGTGGGTTTGAGGGAGACATAATGTGGGTTTGAAGGAGACATAATGTGGGTTTGAAGGAGTTATAATGTGGGTTTTTAGGGGACATTATGTGGGTTTGTGGGAGATATAATGTGGGTTTGTTGGAGACATAATGTGGGTTTGTGGGAGACATAATGTGGGTTTGTTGGAGACATAATGTGGGTTTGTTGGAGACATAATGTGGGTTTGAAGGAGACATAATGTGGGTTTGAAGGAGACATAATGTGGGTTTGAAGGAGACATAATGTGGGTTTGTGGGAGACATAATGTGGGTTTGAAGGAGACATAATGTGGGTTTGTGGGAGACATAATGTGGGTTTTTTCGGAGACATAATGTGGGTTTGAAGGAGACATAATGTGGGTTTGTAGGAGACATGATGTGGGTTTGTACGAGATAATGTGTCGACTTAGTGGACTAATCAAATAAACACACCACAGGTGGGATGATTTCCTAAGTTGTATGATTTTTTTGTTCCTGTAGAACTGTGTATTTCAATAGTGTCCACGTACTGAGCTTTAGGGTACAACTGACTTTCACTACGTTCAACTACTCACACTGCCAGCTGGCAGCAAACCAGAACAAAATGTGGTTGTCTGCTTGGAATACAGTCGTTACTGTTTTTATAGGATCAATTAGTCAACACTAAAACACTAGGGTTGGTTTTACTCAAAGCAAGAAAAAATACTGTTGGAAGATGTCTCATAAACTGACCCTATATCTCATAAACTGACCCTATATCTCATAAACTGACCCTATATCTCATAAACTGACCCTATGTCTCATAAACTGACCCTATATCTCATAAACTGACCCTATATCTCATAAACTGACCCTATATCGGGTCACATGGTCAGGAAAACGCCTGGATTTAGGCCTACCAAAAGGTAATGGGAGCGATTTGAGCTGTTTACCTCTTGTTTGCTGTTGCAGCAGCATCCTTCCTGGAGTTGGAGAGGGATGGTAGCGTGCCACCACTTTTCTTTGGTAGGACAGTGCCGTTGTTGACCATGGGCCTTAGAGGGAGGGCAGCCATCATGGGTCTGGCTGTAAAACAAACACACACAGTAGCACAGAGTAAGTGGGGCTTTGCATTGAACCAGCTTCAACTGATGATCTGCCCTGAACCAGCTACAACATACAGAAAATACCCACTCCTCATGGTGACTAGCTGTTGGGAACTGTCATAGTCAGGTGTGAAGTGAACAAACCAGAAATGAGATTGTGACAACAATGTAAAGGCAATCATTTATAGGAAAGGTTGAATACAATGCTTTGGAGACATCCCAGCGTTGTCATTAAATCTGATGACATTATAAACGGAAACTGATTGAAATGATGTACTTATAACATAATTTCAACCGGTTTTGCCAAGTTTGCCCCACTGGAATTGATCACATGAAAGCATATCCAATACTAGACACTTCCACTGCTCTTCTGACTCGGTCATTTTGAATGGAGATGGAAGCCAATAAACGGCCCTCGACAAGAGATGTACAACTAATAGGCTGATGGAAAATTCATGGGACTAAGCTGAGTCATGTGATGACGTACTGAACGTGGCAGAGATGTTTAACTCTTGAACCTGATTAGAACTTAGCAGAAGAGTGTAAGTATGTCTTTACTGGTTCTGGTCCAAAAAAGACTGATGATGATAATGGAAGAAAAGCCCACTCAGGGCTAGGGTTATATGTAATATATACAGTATGCTTCTCCCGTGATCTAGTTCTGCATTTACATTTACAACATTTGGGCTGAAACAGCCTTCATCCTGACCGGTTGCATCACCGCCTGGTATGGCAACTGCTCGGCATCTGACCGTAAGGCGCTACAGAGAGTAGTGCGAACAGCCCAGTACATCACTGGGGCCAAGCTTCCTGCCATCCAGGACCTCTATACCAGGCGGTGTCAGAGGAAGGCCCAAAAAATGGTCAAAGACGGTCTCTGTTACCGCACGTCAAGCGGTACAAGAGCGCCAAGTCTAGGTCCAATAGGCTCCTCAACAGCTTTTACGCCCAAGCCATAAGACTGCTGAACAACTAATAAAATGGCCACCCGGACTATTTACATTGATCCCCCCCCCCAATCGCTACTCGCTGTTTATTATCTATGAATAGTCACTTTACTCCTACCCCCACACATAGACCCCCCCACCCCTGCTGCTACTCTCTGTTTATTATCTATGAATAGTCACTTTACTCCTACCCCCACACATAGACCCCCGATCCCTGCTGCTACTCGCTGTTTATTATCTATGAATAGTCACTTTACTCCTACCCCCACACATAGACCCCCCCATCCCTGCTGTTTATTATCTATGAATAGTCACTTTACTCCTACCCCCACACATAGACCCCCCCACCCCTGCTGCTACTCTCTGTTTATTATCTATGAATAGTCACTTTACTCCTACCCCCACACATAGACCCCCGATCCCTGCTGCTACTCGCTGTTTATTATCTATGAATAGTCACTTTACTCCTACCCCCACACATAGACCCCCCCACCCCTGCTGCTACTCTCTGTTTATTATCTATGAATAGTCACTTTACTCCTACCCCCACACATAGACCCCCCCATCCCTGCTGCTACTCGCTGTTTATTATCTATGAATAGTCACTTTACTCCTACCCCCACACATAGACCCCCCCACCCCTGCTGCTACTCTCTGTTTATTATCTATGAATAGTCACTTTACTCCTACCCCCACACATAGACCCCCCCATCCCTGCTGCTACTCGCTGTTTATTATCTATGAATAGTCACTTTACTCCTACCCCCACACATAGACCCCCCATCCCTGCTGCTACTCGCTGTTTATTATCTATGAATAGTCACTTTACTCCTACCCCCACACATAGACCCCCCCATCCCTGCTGTTTATTATCTATGAATAGTCACTTTACTCCTACCCCCACACATAGACTCAGTATTGGGTTACTTGTTTAACTTTACTTTATTTAGTAAATATTTTCTTAACTCTATTTTCTTAAAACTGCATTGCTGGTTTAGGGCTTGTAAGTAAGCATTTCACGGTAAAGTGTAACAAAAATCAATCAACTTTTTGTGTTATTAAAAAATTTACATTTTTATATTTGATTACCTGTTGTATTTGGCTTATGTGACCAATAAATGTGATTTGATCATCAGCCTTAATCAGCCGTCATCATCAGCATTCATCAGCCTTCTTCATCAGCCTTCATCATCAGTCTTCATCATCAGCCTTCATCATCAGCCTTCATCAATAGCCTTCATCATCAGCATTCATCAATAGCCTTCATCATCAGCATTCATCAATAGCCTTCATCATCAGCATTCATCAATAGCCTTCATCAATAGCCTTCATCATCAGCCTTCATCATCAGCCTTCATCATCAGCATTCATCAATAGCCTTCATCAATAGCCTTTATCATCAGCCTTCATCAATAGCCTTCATCAATAGCCTTCATCATCAGCCTCCATCATCAGCCTCCATCATCAGCCTCCATCATCAGCCTCCATCATCAGCCTCCAACTTGACTAGTGTGCTGCAGCTGAAACATTGTGTACTGTATGTGGACGCAGGAATAAAGAACTGGAGCAGCATATGCAGTCTGCAGACTTCTGTTCTTTTATTAGAAATCATGTCAGTCTCTCTGCTAGAACATCACTCACACCTTGAGTGACTCCATTCTAACATCATCAGGGGCCCACTTTACTCCCTCAGCATAATTGCTAACAGCACTGATAAGGGTTGCCAGGCCTGTATTTGTATGGATGGCAGAACAGTGGCTATAAAATATTTATCACTGCAGATAAAGCTGGTGGGGTTTGTTATAAGCTTGCTTTGCCCGGCTGGCACGCATGTGTATGCGTGGTTGCGTGTGTGTCCGTGGGTGTGTGTGTGTGTGTGTGTGTGTGTGTGTGTGTATGCAGTAGAATCACTCTTGGCAGGGCATACTGACAGAAGATATAGCAGAATTAGACCAAACAGACGCACCAGGCAGAGAGAGAGAGAGAGAGACATCAGAGAGAGAGAGAGAGAGAGAGAGAGAGAGAGACATCAGAGAGAGAGAGAGAGAGAGAGAGACATCAGAGAGAGAGAGAGAGAGAGAGAGAGAGAGAGAGAGAGACACACAGAGAGAGAGAGAGAGAGAGAGAGACACAGAGAGAGAGAGAGAGAGAGAGAGAGACACAGAGAGAGAGAGAGACACCAGAGAGAGAGAGAGAGAGACACAGAGAGAGAGAGAGAGAGAGAGAGAGAGAGCAGAGAGAGCAGAGAGAGCAGAGAGAGCAGAGAGAGCAGAGAGAGCAGAGAGAGCAGAGAGAGAGCAGGGAGAGAGAGAGCAGAGACATCAGAGAGAGAGCAGAGAGAGAGAGAGAGAGAGCAGAGAGAGAGAGAGAGAGAGCGAGAGAGCAGAGAGAGAGAGAGCAGAGAGAGAGAGAGCAGAGAGAGAGAGAGCAGAGAGAGATGACTCATACTAACACAGCTAAAATATGCATCATGTGACTAAATTAATCTACAAAACTAGGTGCACTGAGAATGATGATGTTCTCACAGTTGTTGTCTGTGAATTGTTGCAACATAATATGATTTAGTGTGGGTGTCCGTACATGCTAGAATGAAGGAAAAACCATGCAAGTGTTTCCACAGCATACCACCTCTCACCCACTCTGTGTTAGGGGACTGGAATGGCATGCAGTCTGGAGCACCACCAGCATCAGAATGCTCTCCATTGACCGTGTCCCAGTAGACACCAGTGCTCAGTAGACACCAGTGCTCAGTAGTATAATGCACATTTTAAGACATCCCTACTTCATTATGTCATAGGTAGAAGGGACATCTGGAAATGTTCACCATACATTAAACACAGTAGGCTCCATAGACACATGGCAGTGCTTGGTAAGGTTGCACAAAGCAGGCCATGTTAGAGGGGACAGATCCTACCTGGCTTTCCACCATTGCTTTCTGATGAGGGGGACCTTTTCATCACAGCTGGGTCTACAGCTGTAGATACACAGACCCACAACGACACAGAGTCCAGGAGAGGAGGATGAAAGAGTATCAGAAGTAGAAAGATGGATGGAGAAGAGGAAGAGATGGGACTGGGATGGGTGACTTTCTGTTTGTCACCGAAAGGGGTAAGGTTTCGCATCTATGTGTGTGTCTCTACCTGTGTGTGTGTCTACCTGTGTGTGTGTGTGTGTGTGTGTGTCTACCTGTGTGTGTGTGTGTGTGTGTGTGTGTGTGTGTGTGTGTGTCTACCTGTGTGTGTGTGTGTGTGTGTGTGTGTGTGTGTGTGTGTGTGTGTGTGTGTGTGTGTGTCTACGTCTGTATGTGCGTGAATCATCAGTTACCTTTGGTGGGCCCCCTCCTATTGGTCATGGCGTTTTGCTCCTCAGAGATGCTGAGGCGGCGCACCACGTCGGCCAGCGCTGACTTGAGCAGCTGGATCTCGTCCTCCTGCATCTGGACTCGCTGCTCCAGGGAGGCGATGCGGTCCGTCACCTCCATGCTGCTGGCTGCTGACGCGCTGTCATCTGGAGACGGCAGAAACACACACACTTATTAGGGTCTGACGTACACACACACACACACACACACACACACACACACACACACACACACACACACACACTCCTAGAGTGTTGTTTCTGTATTGATTATGGCTTTATCTCTGTGTCCTTGAAGTATTTTCGTTTTTAGCGTAGTTAGTACATCTGAGCACCATCCACGGAACATCGGCATCTGATAAATCTACAGAACAGCGATGGCGGTGCCAAATGTATCATGATGCCCCTCACCGTCCGCACCTGCCAAATCAACAGCCCCATTACAGACCCAGCCAGCCACCCTGCGGCCGACAAAACTCTACACACTGTACGCAAACGGTCGTCAAGCCTCTGACGCAGCCCACAAGTGTTTTAAATATGCAGTTGACACTAACAGAGAAACGTTTCCTCCACCCAGACCAAGCCTCTCTTCAAGGTTTTGACAGAGAAACGTTTCCTCCACCCAGACCAAGCCTCTCTTCAAGGTTTTGACAGAGAAACGTTTCCTCCACCCAGACCAAGCCTCTCTTCAAGGTTTTAACAGAGAAACGGCAAAATTCATCCAGTGGTGTTCAGATAACTTTCTTGAAATAAACGTTAAGAAAACAAGAGAAGGAAATCAATTTGAGAAGGAACAGAACTCCACTACCCCTACGAAGATCAATAGGGAATCAGTCTATAGAGTGAAATTGCAACAGAGAATGTTTTCTTTTACGCAAACTGAACTATTTTAATGTCGACCGCCATATCTTACAAATTTTCTATAAATCTGTTCTGCAGTGTGCTGTCCTTTGGTCTGATATGCATGTTTGGAAACAAGAAAGTGCCAGACCAAGTCAAGCTTTAGCGCTTGATTAAGACGGCGGGAAGGATAATTGGTATAGATCATGAATCAGCCGCCAACCTGCACACAAAACTCATCCTCCTAAAACTTGAAAGTATTTTACAGGATGGTGATCATCCCCTTCACTCAAAATTCAGTCACAGCAGCAGCCGGACAAGGGGAAAGAGACTTCTTCAAAAGAAAATTAAAACAGATATGGGGACTCTTTTACTCCAACAGCCACTAGGCTGTATAATAAATAGTCTGTTGGTCCCTCGAGTATACAGCATATTACACTTTCACTTTAAATGGGTTGCTATGGCAATTTGAATGAATTATTTTGTGTAGTTTCTGTGTTTTATGTACTTTATTTTTAAGCACATGACCAAATGAATTTCCCCTGGAAAAAGTTGATCTGAGTCACAAAGGGCAAAGGGCAAAGGCTTTTGTACAAGACAGCTTTATTCATGAGCTGTCTTGTCTTTCCATCTGTCTGTCTGTCCATCCTGTCTGTCCTGTCTGTCCTGTCTGTCCTGTCTGTCCTGTCTGTCCTGTCTGTCCATCCGTCTGTTCGTTCAGATGAGGTTGACACCACCACAGTAACCAATCACCCCCACACCCAACCAAAGCCCTCCTCGTGGCCTCCAGCTGCTCCCACTTTAATTCACTTGGCATCCCTGCAGTAATGATTACAGTTGATTAATGCTCCATTGGAGACATAGGCCAGGGTAAGTCTCAATACCGCTTTCCTCTGGGCCCATACTGCCTTTCGACATAGGCCTATAATAGGCTACTTTTAGTCATGAAAGTATACTGTGACTGCATGGGTAGATGGATAGATCTGGGAATTAAGATCAAGGTGGTGTGGTCTTCTTTCATGGCTTGTCCCTTTCGATTTGATAAGCACTACAGTCACCATCTGAGTAGGATTAGGTAGGTTCTGCATGCTCCATGGCTCCAGGATCATTGGAGTGTTAAGTTAACAGGTTACACTACAAACACACATTAGATTGATTTCCCATTAATGAAAACCAACCATGACGGTAGATTCTAGGAAATTGGCTTTGATGGGAATGAAAGGTGCATAACCCAAATCAATCACGATGACAAATATATCACGAGGAAGACATCAAACTTACTTACTGGGCCTTTAAATATACGATACTCAAACAAAATGGCCACCTAACCCAACGTGAAGGCTTTTTTATTAGACTATAAATGATTCCTTTGATGGAGACCTTCTTTAGATTCAGCTGTAAAGCCAAATCTGCTACTATAGCGGATGTTCTCTAAAGCAGAGTACACAAAGCCCACATCTCAGTGCTATAGCAGCTGCTTGGGGCAATGGAAGCACGGATACAACGACTGCCTGTCACAGCCCTGGTACCCCTGCGATCGGTCAGCCGATTGTACCGCTCACTAAGGTCACCTGGGCTCTCAATGGAATTGACTACTCCCACAGCAGACTGCTCAATAACAGAGAAAATAAGTCAGCCAACGGAATCAGAGTTAACACAAATCGGTGTTCTCCTCCCCGAAAGATGCTCCTTCATGAGGCAGTACCTTAATTAATTGTTTCTCAATATCTGGCCCCCGAACCGATACCGGTCTCAGAGATGATGCCAACCAGTCCCTAAGATGATGCCAACCAGTTCCTGACATGATGCCAACCGGTTCCTGACATGATGCCAACCAGTTCCTGAGATGATACCAACCAGTTCCTGTGATGATGCCAACCAGTCCCTAAAATGATGCCAACCAGTCCCTAAGATGATGCCAACCAGTCCCTGACATGATGCCAACCAGTCCCTGACATGTTGCCAACCAGTCCCTGAGATGATGCCAATCAGTTCCAGAGATGATGCCAACCAGTCCCTGAGATGATGCCAACCAGTCCCTGACATGATGCCAACCAGTTCCTGACATGATGCCAACCAGTTCCTGACATGATGCCAACCAGTCCCTGAGATGATGCCAATCAGTCCCAGAGATGATGCCAACCAGTCCCAGAGATGATGCCAACCAGTTCCTGACATGATGCCAACCAGTTCCCGACATGATGCAAACCAGTTCCTGAGAAGGTTCTCAAGTGCTAATTGCATTGTTAGCTGTCCACAAGGAGGAAGGACCATTGCTTGTCAATCCCTGGTACAGGAAGAACCATTGCTTGTCAATCCCTGGTACAGGAAGGACCTTTGCTTGTCAATCCCTGGTACAGGAAGGACCTTTGCTTGTCAATCCCTGGTACAGGAAGGACCTTTGCTTGTCAATCCCTGGTACAGGAAGGACCTTTGCTTGTCAATCCCTGGTACAGGAAGGACCTTTGCTTGTCAATCCCTGGTACAGGAAGGACCTTTGCTTGTCAATCCCTGGTACAGGAAGGACCTTTGCTTGTCAATCCCTGGTACAGGAAGGACCTTTGCTTGTCAATCCCTGGTATAGGAAGGACCATTGCTTGTCATTCCCTGGTATAGGAAGGACCATTGCTTGCCAGAGCCTGGGCCTGGGACCAAAAAGGTTGAGAAACACTGGATCAGAAGGTCATAGGACTGTAGGTTAGAGAAAGAATGCACAAAACATTCTGTTTGTTTTGCCTCAAAACTGAGACTTTTGTGTAGTGGCTTGTATCTATCTGGTTACCCTCAGTGTCAATACCAATCCATTCAGGATAGATGCTGTCCCAAGAAGTGTCAGACTCAATTAGAGAACCATCCATATAACTGCTCCTCTCTGCTAACACATCTACCTGTCCATCTACATTCCCCCAAATGGCTCTTGATATTCCTCACTGCGATTACCTTTCTCCAAAAATAACCAATGTCGTGACGGGTGAAGGGCCACATGTCTGCTTCTATAAGTGCTCGCTGATCAACCGAGCCTTGGCGTTTCGACCTAAGGCAGCCAGAAGGAAGTAAAGCGCTCTATTTTCTACCACAGACATTTCTGAGTAGATTTTTTTCAGGCCCCTGATGTCATTAATGCTGAACAACATAGCATCTTAACCTCCTCCTTTCCCCCCCATCCATTTCACCAGCTTCAGTCAGCCTCTGACAGATAATAGTTTCATTTATTTATTTTATTTTTCTGACAGGTATAGTTAAAGATGCATCGAGGAGACAGGAATAAAAAAGGGGCTGCTGTGGATGGTGCATGATCAAAGCAGAGAGGGACTCTATTTCTGTCTATGTATCCCCCTGTAATCTCATTAAAAATACAGCTCCTCTGCCTGAGCTATCTATCAATGCTGACTCACTCTACTTGACTTTATATTAGCCCGGAATGGCGGCATCTGAGGTGAGATTGAGATGAAATGAATGAGAAATGAACAAGAAATGAAAGAGAAATGGAAAGGAATCGCCACAGAGGACTCATCTTTGTTGCTTCATAAGATTATCTCAGAATGTTGTCATATTTCTAGATAGTTGCCTCTCTGGGAGAAAATATTAACAGGCCTAGCTGTGTGATTGATATACATTATATTTCCCTTCAGTATGCCGGAGAGGCCAAACAGTAGAGCTCAATTGACTCATGGAAAAAACGTGACTGTAAGCACTGACATGCAGCAGGGGTCACATGTCTCAGGACCAGTGAGTCACGCTATAGACTCCATTTCCACACGAAATCAATCTGGTGGTCTGGCTTCACTGAAAGCTTAGCCTAACAGATTAGCACAAAGTGCTTTCCAAAAAGGCAGGTTTAATAACCTAAACAAACTGTCTCTCAAATGTAAAATGCTCAAATTGTGGGCTGACACGAGTCTCTACAATCGTTCACTCTCTCAACCTCTCTCTTTTTTTTCTCAAGGCCATGAACAAAGATCACAATTCATTGACTGACTTGGAGGATGACACCCAAAGTTCATTATCCTCCAGATTCAATTTGTCTGAATGGTCATTCCCCGATTGAGAAGCTGTGAATCATGTCAGATAGAATTGAGTTAAAAACATATTGTAGGGAGGTCTGGGGTTGGTCTGGTGCAGGGATGGGAAACTTTGATGGGGGTGGGGGCCACAAAAAAATCAGAACTCATCATGAGGGGAAGCAGTTGCTCACTGGTCTGCATACCCACATGTGCTGGTTTAAATCTAATTTAATGCAATTCTACTCATTTTGCCATGGGGCAGAGATGAACATTTTCTGTGTTACAGCTAATTTCTTGCAATTCTACATTTTTTCCAAAGGGTGGAGGAAAATGTTTACAGGTTTTAATATGATATGTGAGTGAGACTGAAATCAATGCCCCCCGCCAGTAATTCGACCATGATTACTAAGTTTAGATAACTGGCCGATAGACTAACTAACCAATATTAAAAAGATCTAGCTGACATGGCCTAATTGAATGACTATCAGTGACTGACATAACAAGATAAGAAATAATTACCCATCCCTGGTCTAGTGGGTAACACCATGCACCACCTTTCAGCGCAGATCTGCCAGGTCCCATCGCTAATTAGGCACAAACACTCACATCGTAGTATCCAACCTAATCTAACCCAGCTGTCATTATGAGGTGGTGGGTCAAATGACAGAGGTGTATTAGCCAATGAGCTGGACAGATTACAGTTTGTCCATTTGACAGAGGTGTATTAGCCAATGAGATGGACACATTACAGTTCGTACATTTGGCAGAGGTGTATTAGCCAATGAGATGGACAGATTACAGTTTGTCAATTTGACAGAGGTGTATTAGCCAATGAGATGGACACATTACAGTTCGTACATTTGGCAGAGGTGTATTAGCCAATGAGATGGACAGATTACAGTTTGTCAATTTGACAGAGGTGTATTAGCCAATGAGATGGACAGATTACAGTTTGTCCATTTGACAGAGGTGTATTAGCCAATGAGATGGACACATTACAGTTCGTACATTTGGCAGAGGTATATTAGCCAATGAGATGGACAGATTACAGTTTGTCAATTTGACAGAGGTGTGTTAGCCAATGAGCTGGACAGATTACAGTTTGTCCATTTGGCTAACGAACGCCCTTGCTTGATCAGCTGGCGCTTAGGTCCTATAAATAGTACGGGGTGGATCAGAGAGGGGCCACTCACATTTTTTCGATGACCTGTTTAAAAGAGGACAGAAGGAAAGAAAGGAGGACCAGAGGAAGAGATTCTAGATTATCGAGGGGCCCAACTGCCCCCCTGGGACCCCACTACATGTCCCTAGAGGAATACCCAAGAATCCTCCTGACATCAGCCACATCCTTCCTCAGGTCAAACAGCGGTCAACATGTAACAGCATTAGCCCACATGCCCTCCTCCAGTTTTACACCCTGCTGGCTTAGGGTTTCATTAGGGGCCGGTCGGTCTGACATAGTCCCCCTGTTACCATACTCCCAAGACAAACGTGAGGAAGCCTGGAAATCAAGGCTAGGTCACCTCAGAGATATACTTTGGTGAATCTGGGGAGATGAAAGAGATAAGTGAAGCATTTTGTGGTGTTTACAAGGTCTGGTTGAAGTGATAGTAGTGCTGAGCTGTTAGTGCTTTTTGAGGTCGGTTCAGTTTCAGTTCGATCATAAAAAAAAGAATCGCGATTTCGGTTTAGAAGATTTTTTTTAGACATTAAATGCACTATGTATTATGTGGGTTGAATGCTGTAACAACACAGAATAAACCTATTAACAGAAGCCCCATGATGGTAGTGACTGCCCATTACTGCTTATCACTTATTAACTATCATTTACTCACATTACTTTACTTTAATAAAATATTTCAGTTATTGTGTATATTACATTTGTTTTATTTGATAACTTTATTATTTCATTCCAAGTCATCATCTCATCTCTATAGAGCTGCTGACTATGCTGTCTGACAAAATCACTATTTTAGTAGTTCTTCAAAGTAAATAAGGCATACAGTACTTTTATGACTGCTGAATACCAACTATCGATCACTTAGATAATGTATTTTCAGGTAGAGATACCTCGTGAAGAAACTTCTCTCTATGTATCGCCTCTTGATCACTCATTCTTCTTTCAGCTACATAGCAGATGCAAAAGAAACACAGACCGGACAAAATAGTAGCGCAATGGATTATGGTAATTCAGATAAAACAAATGGATTTCAAATAATCAAACTGTCTGTCAACTAGTTGTTAAAATAAATAAATGATAACCAACATTTCGGTTAATCGCTCAGCACTAAGGGATACATGAAAACCGAGAGAGGCTGACAGGCTTGGAACCACTTAATTTTAGCACCTGCGGTTGGAGCCAAAAGGCCAAAGCCAGGAAACCCCATTAGCATGCAAAGTGCACCTTGCATGTGCATATATATTAAGACAGCGCTAGGAGCATAATAGGTTGTCCCCTTCTCAACCCATTCTGTCAAACCCCCTCTGCTCTGTCTGTACAAGGTCCCTGGAGAGAGGCAAACACTGGGGAGATGGGTGGACTGACTGCTATTCTCTATATTTGTATTTTATTTAACTAGGCAAGTCAGTGAAACTAGGGTACGCTAGCGTCCCACCTGGCCAACATCCAGTGAAATTGCAGAGCGCCAAATTAAAAAACAGAAATACTCATAAAAATTCAGAAAACATACAAGTGTTATACATAGGTTTAAAGATTAACTTCTTGTGAATCCAACCACTGTGTCAGATTTCAAAAAGGCTTTACGGCGAAAGCAAACCATGCGATTATTTGAGAACAGCGCCCAGTAGACAAATCATTACAAACAGTAACCAGCCAAGTAGAAGAAGAGTTACACAAGGCAGAAATAGAGATAAAATGAATCACTTACCTTTGATGATCTTCATATGGTTGCACTCAGAAGACCTTCATTTACTCAATAAATGTTTGTTTTGTTCGATAAAGTCTCTCTTTATATCCAAATACCTCCGTTTTGTTCGCGCGTTTTCTTCAGTAATCCACAGGCTCAAACGCAGTCACAACAGGCAGACAAAAAATCCAAATTGTATCCGTAAAGTTCATAGAAACATGTCAAATGATGTTTATATTCAATCCTCAGGTTGTTTTTTGCCTAAATAATCGATAATATTTCAACCGGACAATAACGTCGTCAATATAAAAGATAAACAAGAAAGGCACGCTCTCGGGATTGCGCATGAAAAAGCTCTGTGACACTTTAGGGTCCAGTCATTCAGACTGCTCTTACTCCCTCATTTTTCAGAATACAAGCCTGAAACAATTTCTAAAGACTGTTGACATCTAGTGGAAGGCATAGGAACTGCAATTTGAGTCCTAAGTCAATGGATACTGTAATGGCACTGAATAGAATACCACAAAAATAAAAAAATCCTACTTGCTGGATGGATTTTTCACAGGTTTTTGCCTGCCAAATCAGTTCTGTTATACTCACAGACATTATTTAACAGTTTTGGAAACTTTAGAGTGTTTTCTATCCAAATCTACCAATTATGTGCTTCTGGGCCTGAGTAGCAGGCAGTTTAATTTGGGCACGCTTTTCATCCAAAATTCCGAATGCTGCCCCCTACCCTAGTGAAGTTAAGAACAAATTCTTATTTACAATGACGGCATAGGAACAGTGGGTTAACTGCCTTGTTCAGGGGCAGAACGACAGATTTTTACTTTGTCAGCTCGGGGACTTTATCTAGCAACCTTTCGGTTACTGGCCCAATGCTCTAACCACTAGGCTACCTGCAGCCCCGTACTGTAGGCTATAGTCTAACCATCCGATCTCAGAGTTCTGTCAAGCGATCCAGTCTGGCAGTGCTCTCTGAGGCAGAACCCACCACAGCAGCCTCCTTTTCCCCACACGTATACCCCCCCCCCACACCCACACACACACACCCCGACCCTCCATTCCCCACCAGGCTCAGTGGCACGAGACCAGAGGAGGAACACAGAGGAGACCATAGCATTCCTCTCCAGAACTTCTGTCAAAGAGCAAACAGCCACAATGCAGGCAGAGGATTAAGGAAGGGGATAATGATCCCATCTTGCTCGATGGTTATCACTATATGGGTTGGGTTGGGGGGATAGATTTGTCTATTAACAGGAAATGCACGTTTTATAGGCACTGTGTGAAAAAGCAATCTGGCCTCGTCTGAGAAGAGACATTTATCAGACTGGTGTAAAAGCCAACAAGCAAACAAACTAATCTGTACGCCAACCAATTAAACAGGGCTCAAATCGTCCCGTTGATTGGTAAAACTAGACACTAACAAAGAAAAGGTACAGCTGGTACCATGTGTTGCAATGGCCGCACAGCGACTGGTAACAGTGCACGATATTGGGATCCTGTCTCTGTCCAGATGAAGAACTCCCTCCCCCCTCTCTACATTCATCCTCGCTGCATCCCCTAGCACCCACTCCAAGCCTCGCCCAGGCTCCAGCTTACGGTAAGTTACTCACTCCCTCATAGAACACAGAAAAAAAAATAGCAGATGCATAGAAAATGAGGCAGCCTTTTTCTGCTGACTCATCACCAGTCTCTATGGGAGGAGGGTACAGCAGAGACCTGATGGCAATTAAAGACACACGCACACAAACAGCTTATTTAACCTTTATTTAACTAGGCAAGTCAGTTAAGAACAAACTCTTATTTACAACGACAGTCTACCCCCGGGCCAAACCCTAACAACGCTGGGCCAATTGTACGCCGCCCTATGGGACTCCCAATCACGGCCGGTTGTGATACAGCCTGGAATCGAACCAGGGTCTGTAGTGACGCCTCTAGCACTGAGATGCAGTGGATTGCTCTACTCTCTGCTTTGACATAATGCTCTTTTCAGTTGCCCGATTGGCCAACCTTTTCTCCCACAAACAAAGGCTTTGTGTACAAATGACAAATGGCAGGGAACTTTGGGCTTATTCAGACAGTGTTGTTGTAAGAGTTGGGATTTACATGGTGTGGAAACCAAACGAGAAAAGAAACACTGGACAGTCAAGGACATTCCAGGCCAGATACAGTGCATGGGCCTGATCATATGTCAAGCAGTTAGCTTAGAAGAATGGCCCAGAAATGCAACCTTGTTGACAAAACTATCCTTATAGGGGCACAAGAACAGCATAAAAGCTAAGTAAAACTGAACTAGTAAAACTGAACTAGAAAACTGAACTAGTAAAACTGAACTAGAAAACTGAACTAGTAAAACTGAACTGGTATTTGAGGGGAAAGACTGATCCGCCAAAAGCTACCTGAATGCTTTTGAAAATGAATTTCTTTAGGGCGTTGCAGCATTGCAGTGTTGCGGCATCACTACAGACCCTGGTTCGATTCCAGGCTGTGCCATTACCAGCCGTGACCGGGAATCCCTTAGGGCGGCGCACAATTGGCCCAGCGTCGTCCGGGGGGGCTTTACTTGGCTCATCACGCTCTAGCGACTCCTTGTGGCGGGCCAGGTGCCTGCAGGCTGACCTCGGTCGTCAGTTGAACAGTGTTTCCTCCGACACATTGGTGCGGCTGGCTTCCAGGTTAAGCGAGCGGGTGTTAAGAAGAGTGTTTTGAAGGGTCATGTTTCGGAGGACGCATGACTTGACCTTTACCTCTGCCAAGACCGTTGGGGAGTTGTAGCGATGAGCCAAGATTGTAATCATGAAATTGGAGGAGAAAAAGAGGGGGTCAAAAATAAATAACAATGAATTTTATTGATCTCATTCTCCTTTTTCCCTTAGATGGGATATTGAATGTTTTATAGATATATTTCTCTGTAAACAACCACAAGCTAAGGGGAATCATACCTCATAGCTATCCATCTACTAAACTGGGTTTATTTCCCATTTCTCCCTGTAATTTCTATTTGTATTTATTATGGATACCCATTAGCTGCTGCTAAAGTGTGTGTGTGTGTGTGTATGCATGTGTCTGTGCCAATGTTTGTGTTGCTTCACAGTCCCCGCTGTTCCATAAGGTGTTTTTTTATCAGTTTTTTAAATCTAATTTTACTGCTTGTGTCAGTTACTCAATGTGGAATAGAGTTCCATGTAGTCATGGCTGGATGTAGTACTGTTTGCCTCCCATAGCCTGTTCTGTACTTGGGGATTGTGAAGAGACCTCTTGTGGCATGTCTTGTGGGGTATGCATGGGTGTCCGAGCTGTGTGCCAGTAATTCAAACAGACAGCTCGGTGCATTCAACATGTCAATACCTCTCATAAATAAAAGTTTCAGCCAGGAGAGATTGACATGCATATTATTAATATTAGCTCTCTGTGTACATCCAAGGGCCAGACATGCTGCCCTGTTCTGAGCCAGTTGCAATTATACTAAGTTCTTTTTTTGTGGCACCTGACCACACGACTGAACAGTAGTCAAGGTGCGACAAAACTAGGGCCTGTAGGATCTGCCTTGATGATAGTGTTGTTAGGAAGGCAGAGCATCGCTTTATTATAGACAGACTTCTCCCCATCTTAGCTACTACTGCATCAATATGTTTTGACCATGGACAGTTTACAATCTAGTGTTACTCCAAGCAGTTTAGTCATCTAAACTTGCTCAATTTCCACATTATTTCTTACAAGATTTAGTTGAGGTTTAGGGTTAAATAATAATAACAGCAATGAACCAATCAAACCACTCAGCTCTGGGAGATACTCTCACCAGCATGAGGTTCATTATATCTGGGAAGATTAGAACTGGGCAATGAAAATATGGTTTTGATTTAGAAGGTGAAGCCAGGACATGTGATGGGCCCTGGCCTTGGTGTGGGGTAGTACGCAAATACAGAGAATTACATGAGAATGAAATAATTGTGCTCACCGATCATACTAATTGAATTCATCCACCGGTCATAATAGTTTCAGTGAAACATACATAACAGTTGGATTACTGGTCTAACTATTTGCATATTAAATCCAAATACCAGATTGGAATAATCCTGTTAGCTCCAGCTTTAGTTATAAACACACTTTTGTTTCCCGTAGACTTGTGCTGAATCCTTTTAACATCAGGGTTGTGTTCATTATTACATGAAAATAAAAAGGTTTAAAACAGTTTTCTAGTCCAGGTAGTCACTCTCAGTTCTGATACCTTGTCCTTGGTCTTTCTGTTGGTGCCTGATGAGGAAAGAGGAGATACCTCCTCAAGGTTAACCAGAGCACTAAAGAGTTTCTACCCCAGAATCCTGCTTCTGAAAATTTGATGAATTATGAGCCCTCCTGCTTCCTGTACTGAACTGCAAAGCCCCAGCAGTAGCCCCACCTCTCGCACCAACATTTCCACACATCCAATAGAACATAACATTTCTATCACGTTCTTCCACTGATATTCATATGCATGAAATGCAGCTGAGGGAATGCTTGTGTGGAGGAGTTGTCTACCCCAGCATGTGTTTCATGACCTCGTTATCTGTCTATAACTTACACATTCACAGTGCTAGAGGCTTATACTTCCACCCCCCCCCCTCCCCCCTCACTCCAATGCTATTTCCACTCTCCCTTTCACAGAAGGGAACATTAGGATGAAAAAAATGTGGCAGCATGATTTACACTATGTATTTCAGACATACAGTTGAAGTTGGAAGTTTATATACACCTTAGCCAAATACATTTAAACTCAGTTTTTCACAATTCCTGACATTTAATCCTAGTACAAATTCCCTGTCTTAGGTCAGTTAGGATCAGCACTTTATTTTAAGAATGTGAAATGTCAGAATAATAGTAGAGAGAATGATTTATTTCAGGTTTTATTTCTTTCATCACATTCCCAGTGGGTCCGAAGTTTACATTCACTCAATTAGTATTTGGTAGCATTGCCTTTAAATTGTTTAACTTGGGTCAAACGTTTTGGGTAGCCTTCCACAAGCTTCCCACAATAAGTTGGGTGAGTTTTGGCTCATTCCTCCTGACAGTGCTGGTGTAACTGAGTCAGGTTTGTAGGCCTCCTTGCTCGCACACACTTTTTCAGTTCTTCCCACAAATTTTCTATAGGATTGAGGTCAGGGCTTTGTGATGGCCACTCCAATACCTTGACTTTGTTGTCCTTAAGCCATTTTGCCACAAATTTGGAAATATGCTTGGGGTCATTGTCCATTTGGAAGACCCAATTGCGACCAAGCTTTAACTTCCTGTTGCTTCAATATATCCACATAATTTTCCCTTCTCATGATGCCATCTATTTTGTAAATCGCACCAGCCCCTCCTGCAGCAAAGCACACCCACAACATGATGTTGCCACCCCCGTGCTTCACGGTTGGGATGGTGTTTTTCAGCTTGCAAGCCTGCCCCTTTTTCCTCCAATCATAACGAAGGTCATTATGGCCAAATTGTTCTATTTTTGTTTCATTAGACCAGAGGACATTTCTCCAAAAAGTACGATCTTTATCCTCATGTGCAGTTGCAAACCGTAGTCTGGCTTCTTCCTTGCTGAGCGGCCTTTCAGGTTATGTCGATATAGGACTCGTTTTACTGTGGATATAGATACTTTTGTACCTGTTTCCTCCAGCATCTTCACAAGGTCCTTTGCTGTTGTTCTGGGATTGATTTGCACTTTTTGCAACAAAGTACGTTCATCTCTAGGAGACAGAACGCGCCTCCTTCCTGAGTGGTATGACGGCTGCGTGGTCCCATGGTGTTTATACTTGCGCACTCTTATTTGTACAGATGAACGTGGTACCTTCAGGCGTTTGGACATTGCTCCCAAGGATGAACCAGACTTGTGGAGGTCTACAATTCTTTTCAACTGTACTTCAACTGTATATTTAGCCCGCGCTTTACACTGTTCTCTGTGTGTTCCATAGTGAATAAGGGTCGTCGTGGGTTGATGACACCGTGTTCCATAGTGAATAAGGGTCGTCATGGGTTGATGACACCGTGTTCCATAGTGAATAAGGGTCGTCGTGGGTTGATGACACTGTGTTCCATAGTGAATAAGGGTCGTCGTGGGTTGATGACACTGTGTTCCATAGTGAATAAGGGTCGTCGTGGGTTGATGACACCGTGTTCCATAGTGAATAAGGGTCATCATGGGTTGATGACACCGTGTGTTCCATAGTGAATAAGGGTCGTCGTGGGTTGATGACACCGTGTGTTCCATAGTGAATAAGGGTCGTCGTGGGTTGATGACACCGTGTGTTCCATAGTGAATAAGGGTCGTCGTGGGTTGATGACACCGTGTGTTCCATAGTGAATAAGGGTCGTCGTGGGTTGATGACACTGTGTTCCATAGTGAATAAGGGTTGTCGTGGGTTGATGACACCGTGTTCCATAGTGAATAAGGGTCGTCGTGGGTTGATGACACTGTGTTCCAAAGTGAATAAGGGTCGTCGTGGGTTGATGACACCGTGTGTTCCATAGTGAATAAGGGTCGTCGTGGGTTGATGACACTGTGTGTTCCATAGTGAATATGGGTCGTCGTGGGTTGATGACACTGTGTTCCATAGTGAATAAGGGTCGTCGTGGGTTGATGACACTGTGTGTTCCATAGTGAATAAGGGTCGTCGTGGGTTGATGACACTGTGTGTTCCATAGTGAATAAGGGTCGTCGTGGGTTGATGACACTGTGTGTTCCATAGTGAATAAGGGTCGTCGTGGGTTGATGACACCGTGTGTTCCATAGTGAATAAGGGTCGTCGTGGGTTGATGACACTGTGTGTTCCATAGTGAATAAGGGTCGTCGTGGGTTGATGACACTGTGTGTTCCATAGTGAATAAGGGTCGTCGTGGGACGATGGAAGAAAAGGCAGAATACTACGACGAAAGGAAACTCATGGCCATGCTCTCTCTGTATGTACTGGATGATACACAACATGAAATGACTTGTTTGATGAAACAGCTGTTAACTTGTCCAGTGTATCTGTTTTACTGGACACTTACACATTAATTCATTATACTGTTATTACATTTGAATTACGTAGGCAAAGATCTTATGGATTGAATCAGAAAATATATCACTTTTACTTTCAGTCCCTCCATGTATTCATGGCGCTGCTTCATACTACCATGAACCAAGTCCCCCTTTCAGTGAGACTATCATCACACTTTGGATAAAGGTAGCTGTGTTCATTTCATCATCAAAAATAGTGACAAAATCATATTTTTCTGGGGCAATTGACGCAACTATATCTGACTAAACAAACCCAGAAAAAAACTGTAACTAAACAAAATAGATTTTTCATTTCAGTTAAAATCTGACTACTAAGTGGACTGGACAAGAGTTTTTGGAAAGATTGAGAGGTTTTCAGTGATAAGCACAATGAATATTAGCAGCACAGATGAGCAGTGCTGTTCTGTTCAGCAGTGGGAAGGATATGCCACACAGCGTACATCAGCTGGTGAGCTGCGGGGGACAAAGCGATGAGTGTGGGCAGACAGGCTTCGCTCTGGCTCCGCCTCCAATTATACACATCGCGCAGGCCACTCTCTTGCTTCTCCGTAGCTAACCAATCACCACCAGCCTTCTAGTTAGCTACCCTTTGCCTGGTTAAGAAACACAAGCTGCTTTACGAAATTATTAACAATAGCAGCAGTAAGTTTAATAATAAAACAATAGTCTAGCTCTGTTTTTCTCTCCCTAAGTATGGAAAAGTAGGCTGTCTTTTTAAATTGTGGTGTCACTCAACCCTCCCACTTTCTCCACTGCATTTCATAGACAGGTTCTGTAACCAATGTAGCCAAGACTCCTTCTTTTCCTTGGCTTAATTCTAGCCCTTACCGTTCAAACGATATGACCTATAATACCGTTGCTACTTTTTTTTCTTCTTTCTATCGTACATTTGGCGGGCCGCATTTTACACTCAGGAAGCATATCGAGGGCTGTTCTAAAACTAGGCTACTTGGGGACGGGACCGTTAAACATTGGTTTAGGCTACACCTTGTTCTGTCATGTTCCCTCATTAGCTAGCTATAGCTAATAACCTGGGGATGCGTTCAGCAGGACGCAACGTTTTGGAACGTTCAGATAGAAATATGCTATGTGGAACAAACATGCCTCTCTGACATGATGAATAAGGAATAACGTCAGCTCTATTCAGGAAATTTCCATTTGCAACATTTGAGAATGTATTTCGACTGAACATAGCCATGGTAACATTACCAGTAGCCTATATGCAAACATTTGGTGGCACAGAACGAAAGGAAAAGGGATAGCAAACAATTGAATTTCCACTACACTATATCTGACTGGCTGACTGACTGAGTTAATGACTCAGACTTGAACTTGAACTTGAACACTTGGACCAGGTTTCGAGCACTGGGACTCGGACCAGCCATAGGAACTCGTGACTCAACCATTGGTGACTCGGACATCGAGCACAAGGGGACTTGGGACTCGAGATTTAGTGACTCGACTACGTCACTAGGCGAAACAGTTATTAGCTCCCGTTCAAAGTCATTAGCCCCAGTTCTACTTCTGGACATCAGTGCATCGTCTGAGGAACGGTGATAACAATGTTAATGACGAAGGTGCATCCCATAGCGACGGAGGTGCATCCCATAGCGACGGAGGTGCATCCCATAGTGACCGAGGTGCATCCCATAATGACGGAGGCGCATCCCATAGTGACGGAGGTGCATCCCATAGTGACGGAGGTGCATCCCATAATGACGGAGGTGCATCCCATAGTGACGGAGGTGCATCCCATAGCGATGGAGGTGCATCCCATAGCGACGGAGGTGCATCCCATAGTGACGGAGGTGCATCCCATAATGACGGAGGCGCATCCCATAGTGACGGAGGTGCATCCCATAGTGAAGGAGGTGCATCCCATAGTGACGGAGGAGGTGCATCCCATAGTGACGGAGGTGCATCCCATAGCGACGGAGGAGGTGCATCCCATAGTGACGGAGGTGCATCCCATAGCGACGGAGGTGCATCCCATAGTGACGGAGGTGCATCCCATAGCGACGGAGGAGGTGCATCCCATAGTGACGGAGGTACATCCCATACCACTAAAGGTCATTTAGTTGACTAAAATGGCCCACTGCTTTCGTCATTTTGACTAAGACTTAATATTTTTGTCAAAACTACTAAGATTAGACTAAATTTTTAAAAATTGTGCCAAAATTAGCACTGCTAGGTAGTGTACATTGTTTTCTAAAAGCAGATGATTCATACATCACATGCCAATCAGACGGTTGCCATTACATAGGTAGTATCATTTCTGAACTGGCAACAGTGAGGGCAGCTACATCCACTCAGCAGCAACACAAGTCTACAGTTTCAGACAAGACGCTCCAAAGACCCCAGGAGCAGAGCAGTTTATGGCTTCGTATTGTACAACAGAAGCGACAACGCAGAACATTAGCCGTGAACCCATCTCCGAACAGGAGGAAAAGAAGGGCGGTTAAATGTAGACATCCTGACGGTGCCTTAACAGCCCAAACAGGTTTCTTCAACCCGACCTGCCCTCCACCTTTTGTCTGTCTGTTTTTGTTGGTTTGTTGCTAACCCTAATCCCGTTGCATGTGCTTGCATTAATGGCTTTACATAAACCAAAAAGGGGGGAGGGAACTGTGCCACTCTGTTGGTGTGCCAAGTACCAATCTCTTGGCGACATTGGTGATGCTGTGGGTAGTGCCAGTACTGCAGGCCCTAGAGGAGAGGGGATGTAGGGCAGTGACAAGGATGTCTGGTGAAATCTGAAGGAATAAGTCCATCTTATTGCCAGGGAAAAACAGCGAATTCTCTGGATTTACCAGTTCGTAGTCTATTGGCTGATCATTCATGACAACACTAAGTGAATACGACCAGCTCATCCACTGTCGGTGTTAAGTCAGACACCAAGGGATAGTAACAACAACAACAAAAACATCTTTAATCCATCTTCGTTAAAGGCTGAGGTGTGGAGGATACATTCGATACTGTAGATCCTCTTCTAGAAATACAGTTCCCTGATAATTGACTACTGCACTACTAATGGGGATAACTTCCCTTAGCAGCCCATCTCCTCAGGACAAAAGCCTGCTTTTCTAGTTTGCCGAGTCGCTGACCCAGTCCCCCTGCCATTATTCTGGTTGGCTGATCACTAACACATGAAGCGTTCAAGAACAAAATGACATCACTTTTACAGGCAGTTCCACAGCTGGCCAGCGCACCATTGGGTGATCTCAGAGCCTCCAGACTACACACTTACCCAATGAGTGTGTAGTTGGAACAATGAGGCCCTCTCGCCTGATATGAACCAAGCCCCTCGGTCAGTATGACAGTCTCAGTGAGAGTACATTGGAAAATCCCTGGCAACAGATTCACAACAGCTTGGCATGTTTCGTCTTCTGGCTTGTAAGAGGGAGCAGGACTTTCTGAAGTAATTACAAACCGTGTAAGGCAGTGTTTTGAAGTGCTCGCAAGCTTTTCGCTTACACAGCAGTGTCATTACCCACTACAAAATTAGAAAATGCCAACCACGTCAGACTAGGGCGTGGTTCTGTGCCAATTGGGAGACTTGAGAACATTCAAAACCCAGAGACTTTAGTCAATATTTTTTGTGTTTGACAACACCGTTATAGGTGATTTTGACTTGACTCTTGTACTTATTTGACCCAATACTTCTGTATGTGTGTTAATTATTAAACACCCTTTAGTGACAGAAAGTAAACAGTATGTCACATTGCAGTAACCTTTCTTCTTTCAGTCAGATTACAGGATCATTATTAACAGTGTAAAAGGTCAACGTCATCCTCGGAGGAGGAAGCTTTACTTATTTTGATCCAGCTTGACACCTGTTTTTCAGGTTACCCAGCATGCCTAAGTTACTCTTTGACATTATCAAGTCCTGCACACCACACAGCACACTATCAGTATCATTTTCCAACAATGGTAATTTAGTTCTATAACGTCAACCTTCTATAACTCATTAACCAACCACATCCTTAGATGATGTTTGAGTATTCTGTTTATTTTGCTCCAGGGTTCAGATCTAGGATCAGTTTCCCTATCCAAGTCCTAACATTGGCCATTAGTGGGCGAAATGCAACATTGAAATAAGACCAGCATCTAGAGGCAACCTACTCCCTTTGGCTCAGCAGAGCTCTAAGTAAGTATGTCAGACAGTGTCTCCTGTATCTGGGCAGACGTCAGGCTGTGTTGATAAGAGAGATTGATTGGTTGTGACAAAGTGATGTGTCATGCACCTTCACACACTCTACTAATAACCTGCAACCCCAATTCCACTTCCTGTCTCCAGCCATCATCACACTTGAACTGTCCAGTATACAAGCTGATGACAATCAGCACATCCCAATGCTTTATAAGAAGACAAGAGCCACAGACCAAACTGAAATGGAAACCAGCGGTGAAAGATCAGACCTTTGTTTATATCCCTTATCCTTTTCCTCATCCATATGTTTAGCTTTTTTTTCCTGCCGGTTGACATTTTTGCAGAGGGTGTTGACAATCCTTCGACCTAGATTCTTGGCAGAAACATTTCCTCAGAAGGTTTTGAATTCTATCTTTTTTTTCCGGCTCTGCATGGTTAAACTCGAAATTGTAATATTGTTCCCAGCTATGTCTGAATTCGGTTCATGGTATAGCCTACAATCCCATCTATGTCTTCCACATAAGACAGCATCTACTCAGCACCAAGGGTAAACATTCACTTTCATCAAAGCCTTAAGTCGAGTTTGAGCGCTATAATAGCCTCACGCCTGCATTTACAGCCCTGCCGGCAGGGACTACCTCTTCGGTGTTAAGTTTAAACAGGCAGTGGTGACATCTCATGTTAAGCACACCGACAGATTGTTGACCAGAAGGAGATTAGTTTACCGTTACAGAACTGCAGCAGCGAAGATGTGTCATAGAGGCTGCTGTAGCTGGAAAACCCGTCCTCCATTCTGGACTTCCACCGTGCTCCTCCACTCCCTCCTCTCTTGTTCCCTCTCTCCTCCAGCGAGTTCCCGTTACTTTCGCTTGCTTGCTACCACCAAGGCTCTTCCTCTATTCAACATCCAGGCTACCCGGGTCAGGCTACCCGGGTCAGTTAACATGGCAACCCATTCACTATGATTATGTCACGTGAACTCAGACTCTCCTTTTCTTTAAATGGTCCTGAGGACAAACTCCAAAAGATTAGAGGGGGAACCTCCGGGAGAAGTTCAAAACACAGGTTCTTGCTCCTCTTCTCCTCTTCTCCTCTCTCCTCTCTTCAGTTGCAGCTGTGTGGCGTTAAACCGTGTGCTGATCTCAACAAGAAAAACAGATTTGAGAGGCTTGAGCTGTAAGTGGAGCTCTGGCAGCAGAGACTGTGTGTGTGTGCGTGTGTGTGTGTGTGTGTGTGGGTGTGTGTGTGTGTGTGTGAGAGAGAGAGAGAGAGAGAGAGACAGCGAGCGAGCGAGAGAGAGAGAGAGAGAGACTGTGTGTGTGTGTATGTGTGTGTGTGTGTGTGTGTGTGTGTGAGAGAGAGAGAGAGACAGCGAGCGAGCGAGAGCGAGAGAGAGAGACTGTGTGTGTGTCTGTATGTGTGTGTACGAGAGAGAGAGAGAGTGTTTGTGCGTGTGAGTGTGAGTGTTTGGATAATGCCTTGGACAGAGTTCCCCGGCCCGGCCTTTCACTGACTGTGGACGAGTGAGAGCAGAGGGGGTTGGGCCTCTTTCAAAACACAGATCCTCCCTCTTGCCTAGAGAGGACACAGAGTGTGAGCGAGAGAGTGTGAGCGAGAGAGTGTGAGCGAGAGAGAGTGAGCGAGAGAGAGTGAGCGAGAGTGAGCGAGAGAGCAAGAGAGAGGGAGAGGGAGAGAGAGAGAAAGGAGAGAGAGAGAGAAAGGAGAGTGAGACAGCCTATGATCACCAGAAAGGAAAGGAGTACAGGGAAACAAGGAAGAAGCTAGGTTGCAGCTAGTAGAAGGAAATGAGATGTAGTAAGTAAGAAGCTGTGTTGTTGTTCAACTCTTCTAGCCTGCTGACAGAAACCTTCCTGTCAGAATAATAATCCCAAAAGAGCCACTGATACGAGAGAAACTGAATGGATATTAATAAATATAGAGTAAAGCTCTTTCTCAGTCCCAAAGAGAAGAATTCAAGCGAAGAGAGGAATCCAAGAGAAGAGAGGGATCCGTCCATTCAGGAGAAAAATAACAGAAACAGATGGAAGTGTAACACAGAGAAGAGATGGAGATTCGCTGAGACTAGCAAAGAATAGGGACTTCTATTGTAGAAGAGTGTCCCGGTCTACCGGTCAGAGTTCAACGGGTAGATAGAAATAGATGACGTAGAACAAATATATGGCTCTCTGACAAGCGGAACAAGGAATCACATCCGGTCTATTTGTGACATTCCTATCTGCAACGTTCCACAATATTTGGCTCTGGAGGCAGACTGGGGCAGAGAGGGATTTGGATCACAAAGTCACAAAACAATGTGAAGTCACATCTTCCCACTCCATTTTCCCAAGAAGCTAAAGAAGGTGGTTGAATACAATCAGCATTGTTATTATCAGCCTTCTCTGTCTTAAAGCAGACAGTGTAATCATCAAAGAAGATGTACGGAGGGAGGGAGGGAGGGAGGGAGGGAGGGAGGGAGGGAGGGAGGGAGGGAGGGAAAGTGCCGCTACATTTTGACTGGGGGTTTTCTGCAGCTGTCAAAGGAGAGGTAGGGGGGGATGAGAAGGAGGGAAAGGGAGGGAGGGAAGGAGGAGAGAGAGGGAGGAGAGGGAAGAAGGGAGGGAAGGAGAAAGACTGTCTCTACATTTTAACCTGGGGCTCCTGACTGCAGCCGTCACGGGGGAAAACCTCTTTCAATTATTCATGCACCTGGTGTGGGATGGAAAGAAAAATATATGCATAAAGATGACTGTGACCTATATTTACTTCTCAAATACTCCTCGCACTGTTCTGCCTCATGATAGGAAACAGGGCCAAAAACACAACAATGAAAGCTTTAATGATAGATGCAAGAAGGGACAGATCTCAGATCTGTTTCAACCTGGACTGCTTTGTCTCGGAGCATGTTAGTGATTTGTTAGGAGCTTTTCTACTGACTCTAGAACAGACCGGGGCAAGGTATCTCTGGTGGATACTGGTGGTGGAGCGTTCTCTTCTATTTCCCCTCAAGGGATTGCACTGTGCACTCTGTTCTGTTCCACCTAGCTAGTCTATTACACAACAGGATGAAGTCCCTCTTTAAGACTTCTATTTTCTGGCAACCTACAGGAGCGAACAAGGCTCCCCTGTGTAGTGCTTTTATATCAGAGATGTTAGAAACACTACTGGATCTGTCTGTATCAAAAAACGTTGCAGTGCTGCCTTCACTCGTCCGTGTTTTTCCTTCTGCATCACAATATGAATGATGGGGGACACCCTTTGAAAGATGTTTATCTGTCTGTCCAAGTTCAAATTGATCTGTTTTTCTCCTGGCATAGCGGTATGTCATACAAATTTACACACACAACAAATACCAATGTACACATATGCCTACGTATAAAACACAATGCTACGTATTTCCTTTAGATGTCCTCCACTGAAAATCACAATATTGTCTGAGGAAAGCCTTACTGTGGCTAAATTAGAATCCAGTCAGATTAGAGTGTATATTCTATTGTAGCTCCCCCAGTCTTTATAAGGGCAGTTCTAGATTAGGGAAGGAGAGGGTGAGGTAATACGATGGTTGGGTGAGGGGAAGTGAGGCAGGGGTATCCCGCGGGTGGCAGCTGGAGGAGGGATCTACTCCCCCTCACCCCGTTCCCCCCCCCCACCCCGCCCACTCACCCCGTCCCACTCACCCCATCCCCACCGCCCCATCCGCCACCCTGTCCCCTCATCCCACCCCCCTGCCCTGTCCCCTCACCCCGTCCCACTCACCCCATCCCCACCGCCCCATCCACCACCCTGTCCCCTCATCCCGCCCCCCTGCCCTGTCCCCTCACCCCGTCCCCCTCACCCCATCCCCACCGCCCCATCCGCCACCCTGTCCCCTCATCCCGCCCCCCTGCCCTGTCCCCTCACCCCGTCCCACTCACCCCATCCCCACCGCCCCATCCACCACCCTGTCCCCTCATCCCGCCCCCCTGCCCTGTCCCCTCACCCCGTCCCCCTCACCCCATCCCCACCGCCCCATCCGCCACCCTGTCCCCTCATCCCGCCCCCCTGCCCTGTCCCCTCACCCTGTTCCCCCCCACCCAGCCTGCCCACCCCCACAGCTTTGGGGCAGTATTAGACAGGGCCCACCAGTGGGCCAGGATTAAAGCCACAATCAAAGGTAGATGGCTGTCCAAGAGGATTAATCCCTTTCTCTATGATGTACCTACCATCTGCCTGGGGGCTGATGACCCCAATGTGTTTTTACTAGGGTGCGTCACAAAACTAAGTCCCCCTAGCCTTAGTCAAACATTGGAGTCATTCTCAATTTGTCCCGTTTGGAGAGATCTGAGGGCACCCAATATGCTCTAAATGGATCTCAGCCAAAATGTCTGTCTTTGTGTAAAGGTTTTTCCCCAAGTGTTCGGGTGTAACTGGGGTGTGTCACACAAATTGCCTAATAGTCAATTATTTGGCCAACCCTAGCCTAGGGACGAGGGTAGGTCAACCCCAATGTGTCTGTTGGAGATCTGAGGACACAAATTAAAACGGGAACCAAAATGGTTTTAGTCTGTCTGATGGGCTGAGAGAGTGCCACAGTAATGAGGGCCAAGGTTCATGAAGGGGTAATCAGCGGTCTGGGCAGCACACTGTCAGAGCCTCAGACTGAATCTCTATTCCATTTTACACTGGCTCATCTGGCTGTGAGAGCCGGATAGTGTGAACATAATAAGGCTGGTGACAGCAGGTCATCACCTCCTTTCCTCCTAATGTTCCCGTCTGTGGAAGGGAGAGTGGAAATAGCAGTGGAGTGAGCGTGTGTGTGTGTGTGTGTGTGTGTGTGTGTGTGTGTGTGTGTGTGTGTGTGTGTGTGTGAGCGTGAGCGTGAGCGTGTGTGAGCTTGTGTGTGTGAGCGTGTGTGAGCTTGTGTGTGTGTGAGTGTGTGTGTGAGCGTGAGCGTGTGCGTTGCTCCTGTGTTCAGACCTCTACTAAATGTAGTCTCTTTCTGAAATGACAACCTGAGCCTGCCTGACTCTCACCACCTCTGGATCTCAGCTAACGTCGTCACAGGAAAGCCCTGTTTGCAGTATGTCTCACCAAGCAACAGCAACTGTCCATACAAAAACATTATCCCTCACAGAATATTTTTTGGTGCGGAATATGGGCAGGAATAATATCTTGACCTATAAACCCAGAAGCTACACTATGTGATGGACTGTTCATGTTAATCAGCAGTACAGTCACTCATGTGTTGGGTTCATCCATCCACAAATCAATATTTCCTTTGTAATTTGTTTGTAATCTGAAAAAATATATTGTAAAATGTCCTTATTCCTTAATATAATAGGATAGGTGTGGAACTGTCACACAACATGACCAGCCAGTATCATAACATGACCAGCCAGTATCACAACCAGCCAGTATCATAACATGACCAGCCAGTATCATAACATAACCAGCCAGTATCAAAACATGACCAGCCAGTATCATAACCAGCCAGTATCATAACATAACCAGCCAGTATCATAACATAACCAGCCAGTATCATAACATGACCAGCCAGTATCACAACATGACCAGCCAGTATCACAACATGACCAGCCAGTATCACAACATGACCAGCCAGTATCATAACATGACCAGCCAGTATCATAACCAGCCAGTATCATAACATAACCAGCCAGTATCATAACATGACCAGCCAGTATCATAACCAGCCAGTATCATAACATAACCAGCCAGTATCATAACCAGCCAGTATCATGACATGACCAGCCAGTATCATAACATGACCAGCCAGTATCATAACCAGCCAGTATAATAACATAACCAGCCAGTATCATAACATGACCAGCCAGTATCATAACCAGCCAGTATCATAACATAACCAGCCAGTATCACAACCAGCCAGTATCATGACATGACCAGCCAGTATCATAACATGACCAGCCAGTATCACAACCAGCCAGTATCATAACATGACCAGGCAGTATCATAACATGACCAGCCAGTATCATAACATGACCAGCCAGTATCATCACATGACCAGCCAGTATCATCACATGACCAGCCAGTATCATAACATGACCAGCGAGTATCATAACATGACCAGCCAGTATCATAACATGACCAGCCAGTATCATAACATGACCAGCCAGTATCATAACATGACCAGCCAGTATCATAACATGACCAGCCAGTATCACAACCAGCCAGTATCATAACATGACCAGCCAGTATCATAACATGACCAGCCAGTATCATAACCAGCCAGTATCATAACATGACCAGCCAGTATCACAACATGACCAGCCAGTATCATAACATGACCAGCCAGTATCATAACCAGCCAGTATCACAACATGACCAGCCAGTATCATAACATGACCAGCCAGTATCATAACCAGCCAGTATCACAACATGACCAGCCAGTATCATAACATGACCAGCCAGTATCATAACATGACCAGCCAGTATCATAACATGACCAGCCAGTATCATAACCAGCCAGTATCATAACATGACCAGCCAGTATCATAACATGACCAGCCAGTATGATAACATGACCAGCCAGTATCACAACCAGCCAGTATCATACCATGACTAGCAAATATCATAATATGACCAGCCAATACCACAGTACACCAAAGTGCCTCATGTTTAGCCAGCAGCATACCACCCTGCATCCCACTGCTGCTTTGCCTCTGAATCTAAGCAGGGTTGGTCCTGGTCAGTCCCTGGACGAGGGCCAGTAGGAGGCACTCTTTCCTCTGGTCTAAAAACAAATATCCCAATGCCCCAGGGCAGTGATTGGGGACATTATAGGGTGCCGTCTTACGGATGGGACGTTAAACGGGTGTTCTGACTCGCAGGTCACTAAAGATCCCGTGGCACTTATTGTAAGAGTAGGGGTGTTAACCTGGTGCCCTGGCTACATTCCCAATCTGGCCCTCGTACAATCATGGCACCTAATCATCCCCAGCTTCCAATTGGCTCATTCATCCCCCTGTAACTTTTCCCCAGGTTGTTGCTGTAAATGGGAATGTGTTCTTTGTCAACTTACCTGGTAAAATAAAAAATAAAAAATAAAACACAGGGACTTGGAACAGAGGGAATATTATATTCCTATTGATTTCATCGTGTTAGTTCTATTCTAATGTCACGGGTTCAGCACAGAAACATTGTCACGGTACTGTGTTCAGAGAAGTGCTAGTGCCAGATCATAGAAGCTAAGGTTCTTGGGATTTATGAATCTGGGTCACAGTCCTTGTTCTGGCTTAGTCTTCCGTCACAGTCTAGAATTGCATTATGTGCAGACTTAAAAAATGAATACCATTTGCTATCTTACTACTACCTCACTATCATGATGTCTGTCCTTGATTCACGTGGTTAGTAACACCGACACAATGGCTACTACCAGCAACAGTTCAACTACCTAGTACATTGTTCTCTCTAATTCAAGGTTAAGTGAATTTGTTTTGGGGGAGCCATTGTTCTCGTCACGGAGACATCAAACAGAGTGCCCTGTCTCCTCCTCCTGGATCTCCCCCTCTCTCTTTCTATGCTTCATCTTAATAGCATAAATTGGCTTCTCCTCCTCCTCCTCCTGGCTCTCCCCCTCTCTCTTTCTCTGCTTCATCTCAATAGCATAAAGTGGCTTCTCCTCCTCCTCCTGGCTCTCCCCTCTCTCCCCCTCTCTCTTTCTCTGCTTCATCTCAATAGCATAAAGTGGCTTCTCCTCCTCCTCCTGGCTCTCCCCCTCTCTCCCCCCCCCTCTCCCCCTCTCTTTCACTGCTTCATCTCAATAGCATAAAGTGGCTTCTTCTCCTCCTCCTACTCCTGGCTCTCTCTCTCTCGCCCTCCCCCCTCTCTCTTTCTCTGCTTCATCTCAATAGCATAAAGTGGCTTCTTCTCCTCCTCCTCCTCCTGGCTCTCTCTCTCTCTCCCCCTCTCTCCCCCTCTCTCTATCTGCTTCATCTCAATAGCATAAAGTGGCTTCTTCTCCTCCTCCTACTCCTGGCTCTCTCTCTCTCCCCCTCTCTCTATCTGCTTCATCTCAATAGCATAAAGTGGCTTCTTCTCCTCCTCCTCCTGGCTCTCTCCCTCTCTCCCCCCCTCTCTTTCTCTGCTTCATCTCAATAGCATAAAGTGGCTTCTTCTCCTCGTCTCCATGCTTTAATCTCTAATGATGGGATAGAAATTGGAGGAGGATGCCAATTCCTCATAGAGATCCACCATATAGCTTTCATCTGGACTGGGTTTTAAGTGGCGTTGAAGGAGTAGAGATGAGGAGACGAGGACAGGAAATTGCTATTAAGACGACTGAGATGCAGCCGAGGAATGTCCCCACTCTGAGATGCAGCCGAGGAATGTCCCCACTCTGAGATGCAGCCGAGGAATGTCCCCACTCTGAGATGCAGGCGAGGAATGTCCCCACTCTGAGATGCAGCCGAGGAATGTCCCCACTCTGAGATGCAGCCGAGGAATGTCCCCACTCTGAGCCTCAGGCAGAAGGAGGAACCTGCCCTTGGGATGGACATAGACGGTAATCCTGAGGAGGCTGTGGATAGGCATATTACCTAGCAGCTTTTATACATTTAACACTTAACGTATGCAGTCAGCTTCAAGTACAGTAGATAGAGCTACATAAAAATTCCATTAAACCTTCAATCAAAGCACCAAAGGATCTGGGTGCGAAACACAGTTATTAAGCTATTCCAAAAGTTAACTTCGAAGCTGAATCTTAAAATCAAATTTAAAAAAAATTGTCCAATTGAAATTGACTTAGGTCATTGACGACAACATCAACACTTGATCTGGCTCTGTCAGACATCTTGTAGATGTCAAGATGAGATTGTTTAGCGTGTCAGTCAGGCTGGCGCGGACCCCACCACAGGAACCGACAGAGCCTCGTTAGCCCAGCCTGACACAGCCCCCAAAAAACACAGGACGGATCCCAAATTGCACCCTTTACCCTATATAGCGAATGCAACACGGTATATAGGAACACACACACACGGCACGCCACGTCCCATCACACTGGCATGTGTCTGGCTCTGACTGTGTGTGTTTGCTAATGAGGTTGATGATCTCTTCAAATCACAAGTGTTAAACAGCAAGAGGTCATATGCACTATATGCTGCCTGTGATTTGGCTGTGAGCACAGTACTGACAAGTCCTATTCAATCCAATTAAACGTTATTCATCTTTGACTGGCAATTATAGCGACTACTCCATCCTTTCGTAGATACAATGCACAATTCCTTTCACTGTGTAACTTCAATGTGTAACTGCCGTTCACCATATCTCATCGTCCTGACCTTCAAAGCTAAGTCCTACGTCCACAGTACCCTCTGGGCTTCCATGGATTCTTTCTAGTCAGCCAATGACGTCATAAAGTTCTCTGTGCCCATCAACAAGAAAATGTGCTCAACATGCGCACAAATGAACTCGTAAAGATGCACAAACACACATCACCCATCACTAGGATCTGGGTGCGAAACCTCTCTCTCTCTCTCCCCATTTAGGCCAAGTGAGCTGATGATGTCATTGAAGTGTGGATTTGGTTCCATAAACCAGGCTTGCAGCAGGGAGGCTGGTTAACCCACAATGCATAGCTCCCGTGTGCATACAACTGAGGGTCAATGGACAGTTGGGAAACTATAGTTTGAATACCATAGACCACACATACACACAAGTATGTGGACACCACTTCAAATTAGTGGATTCGGCTATTTCAGCCGAACCCGTTGCTGACAGGTGTATAAAATTGAGCACACAGCCATGCAATCTTCATAGACAAACATTAGCAGTAGAACGGTCTTACTGAAGAGCTCAGTGACTTTAAAAGTGGCCCCTGTCATAGGATGCTACCTTTCCAACAAGTCAGTTTGTCAAGTTTCTGCCCTGCTAAAGCTGCCCCAGGTCAACTATAAGTGCTGTGGAAACATCTAGGAGCAACAATGGCTCAGCCGCGAGGTGGTAGGCCACACAAGCCCACAGAACGGAGCCGCTGAGTACTGAAGCGTGCAGCACGTAAAAATCCTCTGTCCATGGTTGCAAATCTCACTACCAACATCAGCACAAGAACTGTTCGACGGGAGCTTCATGAAATGGGTTTCCACGACCGAGCAGCCGCACACAATCCTAAGATCACCCTGCGCAATGCCAAGCTTCGGCTGGAGTGGTGTAAAGCTCTCCGCCTTAGGACTCTGGAGCCGTGGAAATGCGTTCTGTGGAGTGATGAATCACGTTTCAGCATCTGGCAGTCCAATGGACGAATCTGGGTTTGGCAGATGACAGAAGAATGCTACCTGCCCCAATGCATAGAACCAACTGTAAAGTTTGGTGGAGGAGGAATAATGGTTTGGGGCAGTTTTTTATGGTTCGGGCTAGGCTCCTTAGTTCCAGTGAAGGAAAATCTTAACCCTACAGAATACAATGAAATTCTAGATGATTCTGTGCTTCCAACTTTGTGGCAACAGTTTGGGGAAGGCCCTTTCCTGTTTCAGCATGACAATGCCCCCGTGCACAAAGTGAGGTTCATACAGAAATTGTTTGTTGAGATCAGTGTGGAAGAACCTTAATGGCCTGCACAGAGTCCTGACCTCAATCCCATCTTTGGGATGAATTGGAACGCCGACTGTGAGCCAGGCCTAATCGCCCAACATAAGTGCTCGACCTCACTAATGCTCTTGTGGCTGAATGGAAGCAAGTCCCCGCAGCAATGTTCCAACATCTAGTGGAAATCAAATCAAATCAACGTTTATTTGTCATGTGCGCCGAATACAACAGGAATACAACAGAACTTACAGTGAAATGCTTACTTACAATCCCTAACCAACAGTGCAATTTTTAAGTAAAAAATAGGTATTAGGTAAACAATAGATAAGTAAATAAATAAATAATAAGTAAAATGACATATACAGGGGGTACCGGTACAGAGTCAATGTGGAGACTATATACAGGGGGTACCGGTACAGAGTCAATGTGGAGGCTATATACAGGGTATTACGGTACAGAGTCAATGTGGAGACTATATACAGGAGGTACCGGTACAGAGTCAATGTGGAGGCTATATACAGGGTATTACGGTACAGAGTCAATGTGGAGACTATATACAGGGGGTACCGGTACAGAGTCAATGTGGAGACTATATACAGGGGGTACCGGTACAGAGTCAATGTGGAGGCTATATACAGGGGGTACCGGTACAGAGTCAATGTGGAGACTATATACAGGGGGTACCGGTACAGAGTCAATGTGGAGACTATATACAGGGGGTACCGGTACAGAGTCAATGTGGAGACTATATACAGGAGGTACCGGTACAGAGTCAATGTGGAGACTATATACAGGAGGTACCGGTACAGAGTCCATGTGGAGACTATATACAGGGGGTACTGGTACAGAGTCAATGTGGAGGCTATATACAGGGGGTACTGGTACAGAGTCAATGTGGAGGTTATATACAGGGGGTACCGGTACAGAGTCAATGTGGAGGCTATATACAGGGGGTACTGGTACAGAGTCAATGTGGAGGCTATATACAGGGGGTACCGGTACAGAGTCAATGTGGAGACTATATACAGGGGGTACTGGTACAGAGTCAATGTGGAGGCTATATACAGGGGGTACTGGTACAGAGTCAATGTGGAGGCTATATACAGGGTGTACCGGTACAGAGTCAATGTGGAGGGACACCGGTTAGTCGGGCTAATAGTGGTAATATGTACATGACCGTATAGTTAAAGTTACTATGCACAGATGATAAACAGAGAGTAGCGCGTAAAAAAGGGGATGGGGCGGTAGCGATTTGATTACCTGTTCAGGAGTCTTATGGCTTTTGGTGGGTAAAAGCTGTTGGGGTAAAAGCTGTTGAGAAGCCTTTTGGTCCTAGACTTGGCGCTCCGGTATCGCTTGCCGTGCGGTAGCAGAGAGAACAGACTGGGGTGGATGGGGTCTTTGACAATTCTTTGGGCTTTCCTCTGACACCACCTAGTGTAGAGGTCCTGGATGGCAGGCAGCTTAGCCCCAGTGATGTACTGGGCCGTACGCACTACCCTCTGTAGTGCCTTGCGGTCAGAGGCCAAGCAGTTGCCATACCAGGCAGTGATGCAACCAGTCAGGATGCTCTCGATGTTGCAGTTGTAGAATCTTTTGAGGATCTGAGGACCCATGCCAAATCTTTTTAGTCTCCTGAGGGGGAGTAGGTTTTGTTGTGCCTTCTTCACGACTGTCTTGGTGTGTTTGGACCATTCTAGTTTGTTGGTGATGTGGACACCAAGGAACTTGAAGCTCTCCACCTGCTCCACTACAGCCCCATCGATGAGAATGGAGATGTGCTCAGTCCTCTTTTTCCTGTAGTCCACAATCATCTCCCTTGTCTTGATTACATTGAGTGATAGGTTGTTATTTTGGCACCAGCTGACCAGGTCTCTGACACCCTCCCTATACGCTGTTTTGTTGTTGTCTGTGATCGCTGTTGTGTCGTCTGCAAACTTAATGATGGTGTTGGAGTCGTGCCCGGCCATGCAGTCGTGGTAGAACAGCGAGTACAGGAGGGGACTGAGAACACACCTCTGAGGGGCTCCAGTCTTGAGGATCAGCATGGCGGATGTGTTACTATCTAACCTTCACCAGCTGGGGGCGGCCCATCAGGAAGTCCAGGATCCAGTTGCAGAGGGAGGTGTTTAGTTCCAGGATCCTTAGCTTAGTGATGAGCTTTGAGGGCACTATGGTGTTGAATGCTGAGCTGTAGTCAATGAATAGCATTCTCACGTAGGTGTTCCTTTTGACCAGATGGGAAAGGGCAGTGTGGAGTGCAATAGAGATTGCATCATCTGTGGATCTATTTGAGCCGTATGCACATTGGAGTGGGTCTAGGGTTTCAGGGATAATGGTGGTAATGTGAGCCATTACCAGCCTTTCAAACCACTTCATGGCTACGGACGTGAGTGCTGTAGTCATTTAGGCAGGTTACCTTAGTGCTCTTGGGCACAGGGACTATGGTGGTCTGCTTGAAACATGTTGGTATTACAGACTCAATCAGGGACATGTTGAAAATGTCAGTGAAGACACCTGCCAGTAGTTCAGCACATGCCCGGAGCACACGTCCTGGTAATCTGTCTGGCCCAGCGGCCTTTTGAATGTTGATTTGTTTAAAGGTTTTACTCACGTTGGCTGCGGAGAGATTGATCACACAGTCGTCCGGAACAGCTGATGCTCTCATGCATGACTCAGTGTTGCTTGCCTCGAAGCGAGCATAGAAGTGATTTAGCGTGTCTGGTAGGCTCGTGTCACTGGGCAGCTCGCGGCTGTGCTTCCCTTTGTAGTCTGTAATTGTTTGCAAGCCCTGCCACATCCAACGAGCGTCGGAGCCGGTGTAGTACAATTCAATCTTAGTCCTGTATTGGCGCTTGATGGTTCGTCTGAGGGCACAGCAGGATTTCTTATAAGCTTCCAGGTTAGAGTCTCTCACCTTGAAAGTGGCAGCTCTACCCTTTAGCTCAGTGCGAATGTTGCCTGTAATCCATAGCTTCTGATTCTGGTATGTACATACAGTCACTGTGGGGACGACGTCCTCAATGCACTTATTGATAAAGCCAATGACTGATGTGGTGTACTCCTCAATGCATCGGAAGATCCCGGAACATATTCCAGTCTGTGCTAGCAAAACAGTCCTGTACTTCCCAGAAGAGTGGATCACTTCAAAATCCTTATATGAAGCAAACCAGAATAGTTTTTTTTTTTTTTTTTTTTACAGATAGCTACGGGCACACTCCAACACTCTAACAAACGGAACAGTTCTGTTTAGTGAGTCCACCAGATCAAAGGCAGTAGGGATGACCGGGGATGTTCTCTTGATAAGTGTGTGAATTGGACAATTTTACTGTCAAAATGTAACGAGTACTTCTGGGTGTCTGTGAAAATGTATGGAGTAAAAAGTACATTATTTTATTTAAGAACATAGCGGAGTAAAATTTGTCAAAACTATAAATAGTAAAGTACTGATACCAAAAAAACTTCTTAAGTAGTACTTTAAAGTATTTTTAATTAAGTACTTTACACCACTGGACACAGGTAGGTCAGAAGATGTTTAGAATTACTTTAAAACGGCTACATGTTCTTTTCACCCCATGACAAAATGTGTAGAGTTGCAGGAAATAAGCTTTAAACCTGCAAAATTCTCTCCACCAACAAGAGGGTTGTGAACAGTGTCATGAATAGTGCTTGTGCCTATAGAAATAGACATGGCGGGGGTACGGAATGTTGCCCAACGCTGGAAGTGGGGACCCCTGGACTAACCCCTGGACTAACCCCTGGACTAACCCCTGGACTAACCCCTGGACTAACCCCTGGACTAACCCCTGGACTAACCCCTGAACTAACCCCTGGACTAACCCCTGGACTAACCCCTGAACTAACCCCTGGACTAACCCCTGGACTAACCCCTGGACTAACCCCTGAACTACAGAGTGCAGACATTCCAGTGGACACTGGATACAGTACTGCATCACTGTGTAGAATGGGTCCAATAAGTCCGTACCATTTGTCTTTTCTGAGGCGTGCGATGCATCATGTTCTGTGAAGCGACTACAATATTAATCACATCTGACTTGTCCCCTCCCCCACTTCCTGTACAGATAGGAACACACAGATAGCAGGACACGCACACACACACACACACACACACACACACACCACACACACACACACACACTTATTTTGCATCTGACTCAGGCTTTGAATGCATCACTTGGAAAGCAACTCAAGTAATCTCAGCTAGACCTACAGTCAAAGGGCACACAGACCCAGTACTTGAAATCAATACAGCCAAGAGTAAACGCAGCTTGTGAAACCATGCATCTCAGCATCCACGGTGGAGGACATTCCAATGTACTGTATACAATGTCATAAACCACATTTTCATCAATGATGTGTATAAACCCTGGATTACTGAAGCCACTGCGCAGCCATCTTGGTACTTTTGGAAGCTATATAAATGCATTTATTAATATCTACATTCATTTTTGACACATTTATTATATTACAGACACCTTAATGAATACTTTTAAATTATATTGTGTGTGCTAAACAAAAATAAATAGGAACAAATATATTTTTTAGAGAATACTAATGTTGCTGTCCCCACTACAACAACAAAATACTTAAATACGTGTAATTTGCCCTTGAAACATTTAATTGATCTACTGTAGAATTCCATTCATTCCTATGTAGGACTGCTCCTACTGGGGAGTACCAATATGGCCGACCGCTGGCTACAAAGCCTCTCAATGCCCAATACACAGCATCAGCAATCCAGGGTTTACATACGTCATTGGTTTCCATCCGACCATTTCATTAAGATTAATTACTTGAAAAAAGTCACGACTGGGCTGATGAAAATGCCTGTACAATTGTATAAATGCCGGCAGGACAGTTTGTTTGTTTGACACGGTGGGATCTTTTTGTGTCTGTAAAGTGTATTATGTGAGAATGAGCAGAGGAAACACCTACGCTCAAATATTGATATAATAGCCATGATATCGAAGTAAACTTCACACAATGATATGTTGTGTGGTCCTCCCACTATGACTCGGAAAACCATGCAGTTTATTAGGCTATTTATTAAATAAGTTATGACGAACTTCAAAGGGTGGTGAATCTGTACCCACCTAGCAAAATGCAGTTGAAAAGACTTGATTTCCAATCTACGCTCGGTTTTGGTTGAAAGTTGAAAAGACGTATTTTTCATATCGTTGAAAATATGTATTTTTATGGCGTTGAAAATACGTGCTTTTTAATGTAGTTGAAAAGACGACTAGGCTCGACTTCCAATCTACGTTCGGTTTTGGTTTGAAAGTTGAAAAGACGTATTTTTCATATCGTTGAAAATATGTATTTTTTATGGCATTGAAAATATGTATTTTTTAACGTTGTTGAAAAAAACGACTATATAAAGACGTCCATCTACATTCGGTTTTGGTTGAAAGTTGAAAATACATTTTTCAGGTTGTTGTTTCATTTAACATCCTTGCATACACATGGACACAGTATAAAAAAAATGGTCTATGATTTTTTTAAATTAACAATCATACATCACTCCAGTATCTACACACATTATTTATTTACAACATTCAAGTGCTAATAGTCTTTATTCCACTACTGAAGAAGCATGACTCAAATCACAAACACATATTTCAAACATCCAGCCTGACAAGAGATACATTTTGAATTATTCCATGGCTCACCATTAAGTGACTTATTGACAGTTAACAGTTATGCCACTGGTATGATAATATCACTAGCTAGATATTACAGTTGTCACTCAGTAATAAAGTGAAGTTCATCACAGCCTAACAAAACTCTGGTAATGGAATGCACAGCTCTCTCAGTTTGGAACTGCATTCTTCAGTGCTCACAGACACACACACACACAGAGGGGATGAAAGTTTTAACAAAACGTGGACCTGATTCATGATTTTGCACGCTTAAAACATGTTTGACTAACTAACAAACTAATACAAATGGTGCAGTAATCAAAGGTATCTAGGCATAAAAATGCATGCTGGCGCACCAACAGTAGGTCAATTTAGCCAACCATATTCCCCTCTCTTAACGCTATATTAAGCCCCTCTTACGAGCTAGCTAGCTAACTATGATCGTTGCATAACTACAGCAAGCTAGTTAGCAAACCATCTAACTATGCTTTCCCGCCTTGTTTACTAGCTATGTAGCATCTGACTGCAGGTAACGTCACCCAGAGTAGCTAACGTTAAGTAGCCAGAGTAGCTAACGTTAGCTAGCTAGCTACATAACTAATGTTAGTTAGCCACACACACACCAATGACTAGATAATCACCAGCAGTAGTTAGCTACATTAATTTGGCCAACTTATTGTCCTTAACTCCCCTTCTTGGTGGTTTATTAATGTCCCTTTCTCACAAACTATGAAAGCTAGTTAGATTTCTATACTGAAAAAAAAAATTAAACGCAACATGCAACAATTTCTAAGATTTTACTGAGTTACAGCTCATATAAGGAAATCAGTAAATTGAAATAAATGTATTAGGCCCTAATCTACGGATTTCACATGACTTGGAATACAGATACCTTAAAAAAAGGTGTCTGCCTCTTCAATGGCTGTGCAAAGTTGCTGGATATTGGCGGGAACACGCTTTCATACACGTCAATCCAGAGCATCCCAAACATGCTCAGTCAAATCAAATCACCTTTTATTTGTCACATGAGATGAATACAAGGCTATATATTTTTTATTTATTTCACCTTTATTTAACCAGGTAGGCAAGTTGAGAACAAGATCTCATTTACAATTGCGACCTGGCCAAGATAAAGCAAATCAGTTTGACACATACAACAACACAGAGTTACACATGGAGTAAAACAAACATACAGTCAATAATACAGTAGAAAAATAAGTCTATATAAAATGTGAGCAAATGAGGTGAGATAGGGGAGGTAAAGGCAAAAAAGGCCATGTGGCAAAGTAAATACAATATAGCAAGTAAAACACTGGAATGGTAGATTTGCAGTGGAAGAAAGTGCAAAGTAGAAATAGAAATAATGGGGTGCAAAGGAGCTAAATAAATAAATAAATACAGTAGGGGAAGAGGTAGTTGTTTGGGCTAAATTATAGATGGGCTATGTACAGGTGCAGTGATCTGTGAGCTGCTCTGACAGCTGGTGCTTAAAGCTAGTGAGGGAGATAAGTGTTTCCAGTTTCAGAGATTTTTGTAGTTCATTCCAGTCATTGGCAGCAGAGAACTGGAAGGAGAGACGGCCAAAGGAGGAATTGGCTTTAGGGGTGACCAGAGAGATATACCTGCTGGGTGCTGCTATGGTGACCAGTGAGCTGAGAAAAGGCGGGGCTTTACCTAGCAGGGTCTTGTAGATGACCTGGAGCCAGTGGGTTTGGCGACGAGTATGAAGCGAGGGCCAGCCAACGAGAGCATACAGGTCGCAGTGGTGGGTAATATATGGGGCTTTGGTGACAAAACGGATGGCACTGTGATAGACTGCATCCAGTTTATTGAGTAGGGTATTGGAGGCTATTTTGTAAATGACATCGCCGAAGTCGAGGATCGGTTGTATGTCTCAGTTTTTCGAGGGTATGTTTGGCAGCATGAGTGAAGGATGCTTTGTTGCGAAATAGGAAGCCACTTCTAGATTTAACTTTGGATTGGAGATGTGAGTCTGGAAGGAGAGCTTACAGTCTAACCAGACACCTAGGTATTTGTAGTTGTACACATATTCTAAGTCAGAACCGTCCAGAGTAGTGATGCTGGACCGGCGGGCAGGTGCAGGCAGCGATCGGTTGAAGAGCATGCATTTAGTTTTACTTGTATTTAAGAGCAGTTGGAGGCCACGGAAGGAGAGTTGTATGGCATTGAAGCTCGTCTGGAGGGTTGTTATCACAGTGTCCAAAGAAGAGCCAGAAGTATACAGAATGGTGTCGTCTGCGTAGAGGTGGATCAGAAACTCACCAGCAGCAAGAGCGACATCATTGATGTATACAGAGAAAAGAGTTGGCCCAAGAATTGAAACCTGTGGCACCCCCATAGAGACTACCAGAGGCCCGGACAACAGGCCATCCGATTTGACACGCAATATACAGGGAGTCAATGTGCAGGGGTACAGGTTAGTCGAGGTCATTTGTACATGTAGGTAGGGGTAAAATGACTATGCATTTGGGGTGGTAAATCGTCCCCGTGGCCATTTGATTAATTCATTTTTCAGCAGTCTTATGGCTTGGGGGTAGAAGCTGTTAAGGAGACTTGACTTGGTGCTCCAGTACCTAGACTTGGCGCTCCAGTACTGCTTTTTTTGGTCCTTCCTCTGACACGCCTAGAATATAGGTCATGGATGGCAGGAAGCTTACTGGGCTGGGGGTGGGGGGGGTCAATGTAAATCGTCCGGGTGGCCATTTGATTATTTATGTTTTCAGCAGTTTTATGGCTTGGGGGTAGAAGCTATTAAGGAGACTTGACTTGGTGCTCCAGTACCTAGACTTGGCGCTCCAGTACCGCTTTTTTGGTCCTTCCTCTGACACCGCCTAGTATATAGGTCCTGGATGGCAGGAAGCTTACTGGGCTGTAAGCTGCCCTCTGTAGCGCTTTATGGTCAGATGCAGAGCAATTGCCATAACAGGCAGAGATACAACTGGTCAAGATGCTCTCGATGGTGCAGCTGTAGAAACTTTTGAGGATCTAGGGACCATGCTATATCTTTTCAGTCTCCTGAAGGGGGAAAAAGCGTTGTCGTGCCCTCTTGTGTTTGGACCATAGTGTGTTTGGACCATAGTTTGTTGGCAATGTGGAAACCAAGGAACTTGAAACTCTTGACCCGCTCCACTACAGCCCCGTTGATGTGAATGGGGGCATGTTTGGCCCTCCTTTTCCTGTAGTCCACATCATCTCCTTTGTCTTGCTCACGTTGAGGGAGAGGTTGTTGTCCTGGCACCACTCTGCCAGGTCTCTGAACTACTCCCTATAGGCTGTCCATGATCCAGTTGCAGAGGGAGGTGTTTAGTCCAAGGGTCCTTAGATTAGGGTTGAGTTTTGTGGGCACTATGGTGTTGAACAATGAGCAGTAGTCAATGAACAGCATTCTCAAGTAGGGGTTCTTTTGTCCAGGTGGGAAAGGTCAGTGTGGAGTGCGATTGAGATTGCGTCATCCGTTTGATCTGTTGGTGTGGTATGCGAATTGGAGTAGGTCTAGGGTTTCCGGGATGATGGTGTTGATGTGAGCCATGACCAGCCTTTCAATGCACTTCATGGCTACCGACATGAGTGCTACGAAGCGGTAGTCATTTAGGCAGGTTACCTTCACTTTCTTGGGCACAGGGACTATGGTGGTCTGCTTGAAACCTGTAGATATTACAGACTCGATCAGGAAGAGGTTGAAAATGTCAGCCTATAGGCTGTCTTGTCGACCTGGCCGGCTGGTGCCAGAATAACAACCTATCACTCAACATAATCAAGACAAAGGAGATGATTGTGGACTACAGGAAAAGGAGGACTGAGCACGCCCCCATTCTCATCAACGGGGCTGTAGTGGAGCAGGTTGAGAGCTTCAAGTTCCTTGGTGTCCACATCACCAACAAACTAACATGGTCCAAACACACCAAGACAGTCGTGATAAGGGCACAACAAAGCCTATTCCCCCTCAGGAAACTAAAACGATTTGGCATGGGCCCTCAGATCCTCAAAAGGTTCTACAACATCAAGAGCATCCTGACTGGTTGCATCACTGCCGCAAAGCACTACAGTGGGCATCACTCCGACCACAAAGCACTACAGAGGGTAGTGCGTACGGCCCAGTACATCACTGGGGCTACACCAGGCGGTGTCAGAGGAAGGCCATAAAAATTGTCAAAGACTCCAGTCACCCCATGCTACCGCATGAGAAGCGTTACCGGAAGGTCAAGTCTAGGACCAAAAGTCTTCTCAAAAGCTTTTACCCCCAAGCCATAAGACTCCTGAACAGCTAATCAAATGGCTACCCAGACTAAGCATTGTGTCTCCCCCCAACCCCTCCACCTTTGGGATGATTATGTTGGGACGAAATAATTCGACATCCATGGATGTCACGTGCTGAGTGGGCAAGGTGATGAGCTTGAAGCTCCTTTCCAATAAATATCGAGGGTCATATTCTGGTGACATGATGATCGATGCTTGGCTGCCATTTGACAAATACAAAATAATATTGCTCTTATCCACAATCATCTCATAATGTAGGTAGCCTACCTGCACTGTATCTGCGAGCTGTTGGCTAGAGCGCACATGCCAAGACCAGAGTGGGTACATTTGCTGTATAACACAACAGTTTTTGTGACAAAACCATCAGTAGAGTTGACAATCCGATGGAAAACCATAGAACTTTTACATAACCTCATAAGTTATTTGTATGTGCACTAGGTCATCACGCACAGACTTCTATCTGCAAAAATGCAGTTTGATGGAAACGTCTCTGGTGGGAACACATTTTTAGAATACTTGCATGTAAATCTGATGCAAATTGCATTGAAACCTAGCTATATACAGTTGAAGTCGGAAGTTTACATACACCTTAGCCAAATACATTTCAACTCAGTTTTTCACAATTCCTGACATTTAATCCAAGTAAAAAGTACGATCTTTGTCCCCATGTGCAGTTGCAAGCCATAGCCTGTCTTTTTTATGGCGGTTTTGGAGCAGTGGCTCCTTCCTTGCTGAGCGGCCTTTCAGGTTATATCGATATAAGACACGTTTTACTGTGGATATAGATACTTTTGTACCTGTTTTCTCCAGCATTTTCACAAGTTCCTTTGCTGTTGTTCTGGGACTGATTTGCACTTTTCGCACCAAAGTACATTAATCTCTAGGAGACAGAATGTGTCTCATTCCTGAGCGGTATGACGGTTGCGTGGTCCCATGGTGTTTATACTTGCGTACTATTGTTTGTACAGATGAACGTGGTACCTTCAGGCGTTTGGAAATTGCTCCCAAGGATGAACCAGACTTGTGGAGGTCTACAATTTTTTTTCTGAGGTCTTGGCTGATTTCTTTTGATTTTCCCATGATGTCAAGCAAAGAGGCACTGAGTTTGAAGGTAGGCCTTGAAATACATCCACAGGTACACCTCCAATTGACTGAAATTATGTCAATTAGCCTATCAGAAGCTTCTAAAGCCTTGACCTCATTTTCTGGAATTTTCCAAGCTGTTTAAAGGCACAGTCAACTTAGTGTATGTAAACTTCTGACCCACTGGAATTTTGATACAGTGAATTATAAGTGAAATCATCTGTCTGTAAATAATTGTTGGAAAAATTACTTGTGTCATGCACAAAGTAGATGTCCTAACCGACTTGCCAAAACGATAGTTTGTTAACAAGAAATTTGTGGAGTGGTTGAAAAACTAGTTTTAACGACTTCAACTTTACCTTGATTAAATATAAATCAGTTTGATTGGAGGATCCCCCATCAATACCCAAACTAAAAGCAACGTTCAGCGATAGATTTGTAATACCTCACTAATCAAACGTGTGTAAGGCAAACCTAGGCCACAATAGACATCATATCACTAGGGGTACTTGTAGTCAAGCGATAGAGGGATGTTTGACATCAGTGGCCCAGAAACTATCCCCATCCCCATGTACAGTCTACAGCTCTTGGAGTTAAAACTGATGGCTATTTGTCACACACGCAGAACTGTCAACTCTCATCACATGTATAATACATCTCAGTTTCACCAGGCAGGTACCCAATCTGCCACCTCCTCCACCACCTAGTCCCCACCATCCTACTCATCCTTTGTTTCTTGCCCCAGGATGACCGTGGCACTGCAAATCAATTGGAGAGTAAAGGTATTGCATCAAAGAAAAACATATTTTTTTTACTGCTGCACTTTAATTATTTGTTACTTTTATTTATTTTTTTGGAGTGGGGGGTATTTTTCTTAACATTGCATTGTCGATTAAGGGCTTGTAAGCAAGCATTTCACTGTAAGGTCTACACCTGTTGTATTCGGCGCATGTGACAAATAAAAATGTATTTGGTTTGATTTGAAACAGAGATTCATGTGTCTTGGACATGGCCTAAAGGTAAATCAAATCAAATCAAATCGTATTAGTCACATGCACCAAATACAACAGGTGAAACCTTACAATGAAATGCTTACTTACTTAGATATGGTGTGCTGTGGATTATCTCACTCAATATAGCTGACATCATGATTACAATCTACAATATGTCATGTTTTAGTTCATATGCTTCATAAAGAGTAATATATACTCTTACCAAAGGCAATAAGTGTCTATAAAAGGCATCAGACCTCAAAATAATCTCTGTCCATATTACAGTTCTTGAAAGCCTTACAGTTTTCACTACTTTTGATAACGTTTTTCCAGTCAGGTACTTTCCTTCGTACCATAAGACACTGAAATTGTCTCACATTCGTTCTTATGCATTGCTGCCACGACAAACCACAAACATTTCCACTTCCAACCAGCTTCCAGCCTTTGCTCATACTGAAGGAATGTACACATTTGTAAACATGTGTGCATACTGACACCTAGTGTTAGGGAGTTGTAGCACATGAGACTGTCAGGGTTGTTACAATCTGGGGAAGTGGCAGTCTAAACTCTATTTCTACTATTTCTCATCTTGAAATCAGATTTTAAACTTAACCCTAACATTAACGCCACCATTAACCTGATATCTAACCCCAACCTTAAATTAAGACCAAAAGCTACATTTTGTTTTCATACATTTTTAGTGTAATCCAATCTACCTCATCCCCATACTGTATTTATTTATTTATTTATCTTGCTCCTTTGCACCCCAGTATCTCAACTTGTACATTCATCTTCTGCACATCCTACCATTCCAGTGTTTTACTTGCTATATTGTAAATACTTTGCCACTATGGCCTATTTATTGCCTTACCTCTCTTATCCAACCTCATTTGCACATGCTGTATATAGATTTTTCTACTGTATTATTGATTGCATGTTTGTTTATTCCATGTGTAACTCTGTGTTTGTCACAACTTCCGCCAAAGTCGGTTCCTCTCCTTGTTCCGGCGGCGTTCGGTGGTCGACGTCACCGGTCTTCTAGCCATCGCCGATCCACTTTTCATTTTCCATTTGTTTTGTCTTGTTTTCCCACACACCTGGTTTACATTCTCTCATTACTTGTCGTGTATATAACCCTCTGTTCCGCCCATGGCTGTGTGTGAAATTGTTTGTTGTAAAGTGTTTGTGCACTCTGACTGGTTCGCGACGGGTTATTTTGTACCCATATTTTGTTGTTCTGGGTGCCGTTGGTTTTTGCATATTAAACTGCTTCGGTTATTACCCAGTTCTGCTCTCTGCGCCTGACTTCACTGCAGCCAGTTACGCACCTCTTACAGTATGTGTCGAACTGCTTTGCTTTATCTTGGCCAGGTCGCAGTTGCAAATTAGAACTTGTTCTCAACTAGCCTACCTGGTTAAATAAAGAAAAAAATAAAATAAAAAATATAACGTGCTGATCCTAACTGACCTAAAACAGGGAATTTTTACTTGGATTAAATGTCAGGAATTGTGAAAAACTGAGTTTAAATATATTTCGCGAAGGTGTATGTAAACTTCCGACATCAACTGTATGAGTTATGCTGTTAGAGCTTTTGTGCCGAATGCACTGAGGTGTTTCAGGTGTCACATATACGGGCATGTCGCAGCAGTGTGTAGGAGGGAGAATCCAAAGGTGTGGGAAGTGTGCAGGAGGACATGGGACAGAGGAATGTGTAGTTTCAGTGGAAGAAGTCGCGTTTCAACTGTAAGGGTGCTCATGTTGCTGGGAATCGGAGGTGTCCGGTGCGACACCTCCGAGGCAGGTTGAGGTTGCCAGGTTTAGAGTAGTGCAGAAAGTGTCCTATGCTGATGCATTTAAGAAAGTAGAGGAGGATGGGTCAAGTGTGAGGGATTCTGAGAGGATTGCCATGAGTAGTAGATCTGTGCCAGAACAGAGGGACAGGCAAATGAGTGATATGTTTCAGTAAGGTTGGCTTGTTAGTGTTCATAGCAATGGTTATCAACTGTACCACAGAGATGAAACACAAATCACAGAAAATAGATGTTTTGGTGGCAGCAGCAGAGAAGTATTTGGGGGTACGAGATTTGACTTCAGAAGAGTTACAGGGTGTGTTGAGTAAGTGGTGTCCCGTCCTCTCAGGTCATTGGCCTGGGTAGGATCTGATAGGGTTAAAGTAGTGGAATAAGGTGATGGATTTTAATAGTATAGGGTTAGTTGGTAGGGTAGCCTCATTAAAAAATAGATGTATATTTGAATTTTATATATATATATACACAGTGCATTCGTAAAGTATTCAGACCCCTTGACTTTTTCCACATTTTGTTACATTACAGCCTTATTCTGGAATGGATTAAATCGTTTTTTCCCTCAACAATCTCCATAATGAAAAAGCAAAAACAAATTTATAAAAATGGAAATATCACATTTACATAAGTATTCGGACCTATTGTACTTTGTTGAAGCTCCTTTGGAAGCGATTACAGCTTTGAGTCTTCTTGGGTATGACGCTACAAGCTTGGCACACCTGTATTTGGGGAGTTTCACCCATTCTCCTCTGCAGATCCACTCAAGCTCTGTCAGGATGGATGGAGAGTGTCGCTGCACAGCTACTTTCTGGTCTGTCCAGAGATGCTCGATCGGGTTCAAGTCCGGCCTCTGGCTGGGCCACTCAAGGACATTCAGAGACTTGTCCCGAAGCCACTCCTCCTGTTGTCTTGGCTGTGTGCTTAGAGTCGTTGTCCTGTCGGCAGGTGAACCGTCACCCCAATAAATGTTTTGTCATACCCGTGGTATGTGATATACCACGGCTGTCAGCCAATCAGCATTCAGAGCTCGAACCATCCAGTTTATTGCGCGGTGTAGCCTATTTATGTAGGCCACCCGGATAATAGCTGTCCCATTCTTTCTACCATGATTCCACCATAAATCTTCATGTGCACAAAGAACATATGCCACAAGGACCTAAGTGTTGGTATAGCAATTATCTATCTATCAATAGATCGGGTCCGGACAGAGATACTCCTCAAGGGAAGAGAATAGGAGTGTCTGCTCTAGTCATTCTATTTCTATTATTAAACCTCTGCTATGCCATTCTCTTGCTTGAAGGTGGAGCTGCTTCTCATAGGTGAATATTTTCTTCTTCTTTTTTTCCATGGCCATACATTAGCCAAGTAGCCTATGAATAAAGGTTTATTATGGTCTACTAACTCCTGTTTTTCTAGCGTGAGGCAGCTTGATGTACAAGTACACTGGACAGGACACTAGTCTATCCTCAGGGTCTTACACCCAATCTGAGCAGAGACACATCGAGTCCCATTTTTACAGTCTATAGTATGACTCAGCCCGTGGACCGAACTGCCAACCTTCAAATGTGAGGGCGGACACCACAAGGCCACTGAGTTGGTTAATGAAAAACAAAACTCATTCAAATTAAATAAATACACATCGGAATATATTTCCTATTTGTTTTATTTTAATAAACTTTAAAGAATTGTATGTCTCACAACATAAGACTTTCTATTTCTAATTTAACCTTTAATTTAACTAGGCAAGTCAGTTAAGAACAAATTGTTATTTACAATGACGGCCTACCCCAGACGACGCCCTATGGGACTCCCAATCACAGCCAGATGTGATACAGCCTGGATTCAAACCAGGTACTGTAGTGACGCCTCTTGCACTGAGATGCAGTGCCTTAGACCGCTGTGTCACTCGGGGTGCCCAAGGATGAGCCACGAAGATGTCTTGAACATGCCCATGTCCCTTTTTCTCAACTTACAGTCTGCTTAGCTAGTTTAGTGCTACACAGTTTGATTTAGTATAGCTATGGAGTGAGAGTGCTGGGAGTGAGAAAGTGAAGGGACTATCCTAGACCCCATGGGGAGGGCCGGGGTGAGACCCCATTCTTTCTCCTCCCCTGCCGGTGCTGCTGTCAACCTTCAGCTCTTCTCAGTCTCATGCTGTACTTGTGTGAAATGAGCCCTCACTTAATGCCCATCGGTCGTACCAGATACGTGGGCACACATAAACACACAACCCCATGTGGGAACAGCTCATTCCCCTTTGTTGCTGACGTCAGAGAAACTAGATAACTCATGTTCCACTCTGGAAATGAACACTGCTTACAGGAAATTTAATCACACAGAAATCACTATCGGCCACTCGCTGTGAGGCACTGTCGAGCAGAAAACCATTGTTAAGAACCCCTCCCTCTCTCCTACAAACATGCACACAGTTATGTAAATAAGTCTCGATATGACAGAAAAGTACAGAAAATAAAGTCTCCATATATGGTCACATGAAGGGAAGCGCTCCTCTGGCTGAATATTTGCAGGGTGAGCTGTCCCAGTGGTCTCAGACCAACACAGGAAGGAGCTGATCGTCCCTGTCTGTCTGTCTGTCTGTCTGTCTGTCTGTCTGTCTGTCTGTCTGTCTGTCTGTCTGTCTGTCTGTCTGTCTGTCTGTCTGTCTGTCTGTCTGTCTGTCTGTCTGTCTGTCTGTCTGTCTGTCTGTCTGTCTGTCTGTCTGTCTGTCTGTCTGCTTGCCTGCCTGCCTGCCTGCCTGCCTGCCTGCCTGCCTGCCTGCCTGCCCTCTCTGTCTGTCTGCCTGCCCTCTTTGTCTGTCTGCTTGCCCTCTCTGTCTGTCTGCTTGCCCTCTCTGTCTGTCTGCCTGCCCTCTCTGTCTGTCTGCTTGCCCTCTCTGTCTGTCTGTCTGTCTGTCTGTCTGTCTGTCTGTCTGCCTGCCCTCTCTGTCTGTCTGCTTGCTCTCCCTGTCTGTCTGCCTGCCCTCTCTGTCTGTCTGCTTGCCCTCCCTGTCTGTCTGCCTGCCCTCTCTGTCTGCCTGTCTTTATGCCTGCTTTCCCTCTCTCTCCGTTTGTCTGAATGCCTGTCTACCTGTCTGTCTGTTTTTCTCCCTGTCTGTCTGACACTCACCCATAGGCAGTCCCTCGCAGCCGCAGTCTGACATGGTGACGAGGGACTGTTAGTAACGTCTTCTCTCCCCTCCAGCTGCGTCAGAGGGCTCCTGCTTCTCCTCCTCTCACAGAGTGTGTGTGCTGCCCCTCCACTACACGGCAGGCTGTGTGAGACCCTGGAGCAGAGTGGCCACTGTCTAACAGGCCGTGGGTCTGTCTGTCTCTCCGAGTGTGTTATGACTGCGGGACCCTAAGCATGCCTATCATAACACTAATGTCCAGGCTGCTATTGGACAGTTAGTCTGTTGGCAGCCCTACCCATCGGGATGACTCAACTCATTTCATCTTATGAATATTGAGAAGCCTCCTTATTAGATTTCTGAACCTCAAAAAAAGGTGTCAAATCCATGCTTTCTTTTAGATTTTAAATGTCCGTACATATTCGATACATTTCCTAGAACAGAGATAAATTATCTTGAAAAACAAAGAGACATTAGCAAATACAAATATTTTGATTTACTTTACTGTTCTTTTTCGTACCGGAGAAACATGATACTATTGAATGTTACTTTTCAAAGGGAATGTAGCATCCACAGAGAGAGGATTTCATCCTGAACACAGTCGAAAAAGACTCCTGCATAAATGTGCGAACTGATCGAACACTGGGAGTGCTCCTGTGAATACTTTGGTTCTGTTGGCAGAAGTAGTAGTGTATTTCTGCCACATGAGGGCGCCAATGTCAAATTGCACACTGTATTGGTATCCATGCTCAACACTGCAAAGGCTCAATTGCTTGAAAATCTGTCATCTTGTCTCCCAGCCATTATCTGCACTGATTAGAACAGATTTGATAGGTGAATACAATATGGTGCTCATCATTAGTCTGGCTTTTCAGCTGGTCAGTGCAGTGAAGAAGAGGAGGTTAGGTGGCGACAGACTTACATTTTTTATTTAACCTTTATTTTGACAGGGACTGTCAGGGAGTCTTGCCGAGACCAAGGTCATTTTTGCAGATGAGCCCTTTACACATCAATACAGCATAAAAAGCCAAACAGAGAAACCAAAACACTGTCATAGAAAAATAAATCCTCAATCAGCTGTTTGAAATGCCCTTGTATCAGCAAATCATTTGAATTTTTTTGGGGGGGAGATTATTCCACAAGGTGGCAAAAAACTCTGTAGAAACCAAAGAAATTTCCAGAGTTAGCCATCACCGAGACTGAGTATGGTAACTTGTATTTTCTAAAGGTTAGTAATGATGTTAGGTACAGTGGGAGTTTCTGTAATAGAGCATTATAAACAAAAAGAGAACAATGCATCAATCTACCAGACTTTAAAGAGGGACAACCTACTTTCTAATACAGAATGCAGTGATGTGTACTGAACCTGTAATAAAGCAACGTGATAAACTACATCCAATGGTTTCACTTTATTGGCAGCTGCATTCATATAGACGATGTCACCATAATCTAGAACAGGCAGGAATGTTGACTGAATGATCTGCTCTTTGCTATGTATCGAGAAGCATGACCTATTTTCGAAAGAAGAAGCCCATTTATATTCTCAGCTTCTTAACTAACTCATCAATACGCTTTTTAAATGATAGCTTTTCGTCAATCCAGACGCCCAGATATTTATAAGTGGGGACACGGTTAGTGTGGCCACCATCCAATGTACTAATGCATAATTCTGTCTTTCGGATGGGACATTAAATGGGTATCCTGACTCTCTGTGGTCACTAAAGATCCCATGGCCCCTATTGTAAGAGTATCCTGGATAAATTCCCAATCTGGCCCTCATACCATCATGACCACCTAATCATCCCCAGCTTCCAATTGGCTCATTCATCCCCCCTCCTCTCCCCTGTAACTATTCCCCATTTCTTTGCTGTAAATGAGAATGTGTTCTCAGTCAACTTACCTGGTACAATAAGGAGGCATTTAAAAAAGAAAAATATACATTTTTTAAGTGTTTTGGAAAATGAAATATACTTGGTTTTATCTGCCATTAGGGCAGTTTAAAACCCTGACGATAAATGAGTTCACCGAGGTGTGCAATTGTTTTTGATTGCCTTTAACAATTTGTTTGTGATGTTTGTGATGTTTATGATGTCTGTGATGTTTGTGATGTTTATGATGTTTGTGATGTTTATGATGTCTGTGATGTTTGTGATGTTTATGATGTTTATGATGTTTGTGATGTTTGTGATGTTTATGATGTTTATGATGTTTATGATGTTTTTGATGCCTGTGATGTTTATGATGTCTGTGATGTTTATGATGTCTGTGATGTTTATGATGTCTGTGATGTTTATGATGTTTGTGATGTTTAGGATGTCTGTGATGTTTATGATGTTTATGATGTTTATGATGCCTGTGATGTTTATGATGCCTGTGATGTTTATGATGTCTGTGATGTTTGTGATGTTTATGATGTTTATGATGTCTGTGATGTTTATGATGTTTATGATGCCTGTGATGTTTATGATGTCTGTGATGTTTATGATGTTTGTGATGTTTGTGATGTTTATGATGCCTGTGATGTTTATGATGCCTGTGATGTTTATGATGTTTGTGATGTTTATGATGCCTGTGATGTTTATGATGTCTGTGATGTTTGTGATGTTTATGATGTTTATGATGTCTGTGATGTTTATGATGTTTATGATGCCTGTGATGTTTATGATGTCTGTGATGTTTATGATGTTTGTGATGTTTGTGATGTTTATGATGCCTGTGATGTTTATGATGCCTGTGATGTTTATGATGTTTGTGATGTTTGTGATGTTTATGATGTCTGTGATGTTTATGATGTTTATGATGTTTGTGATGTTTATGATGCCTGTGATGTTTATGATGTTTATGATGTTTGTGATGTGTATGATGCCTGTGATGTTTATGATGTTTGTGATGTTTGTGATGTTTGTGATGTTTATGATGCCTGTGATGTTGATGATGTCTGTGATGTTTGTGATGTTTGTGATGTTTGTGATGTTTATGATGCCTGTGATGTTTATGATGCCTGTGATGTTTAGGATGTTTGTGATGTTTGTGATGATTATGATGTCTGTGATGTTTGTGATGTTTATGATGCCTGTGATGTTTATGATGCCTGTGATGTTTATGATGTTTGTGATGTTTGTGATGTTTATGATGCCTGTGATGTTTATGATGTTTGTGATGTTTATGATGTCTGTGATGTTTATGGTGTTTATGATGTTTGTGATGTTTATGATGCCTGTGATGTTTATGATGTCTGTGATGTTTATGATGTTTGTGATGTTTGTGATGTTTGTGATGTTTGTGATGCCTGTGATGTTTGTGAGGTTTATGATGTTTGTGATGTTTGTGATGTTTGTGATGTTTATGATGTTTATGATGTTTGTGATGTTTATGATGTTTGTGATGTTTATGATGTTTATGATGTTTGATGTTTGTGATGTTTATGATGTTCTAATGTAATGTAATGTACTTGTCATTGTATTTTGTATCTTGTAGTTTTTTCTTTTATTTTATGTCCTAAAAGTAACATTGAAAATGAGACTAGTCTCAATCGGGCTCCCCTGATTAAATAAAGGTTAAGAAATAAAACAAGTAAGTACCAATTTCAGTTTAACAAAGGCTTTCTGCAAAGCAATAAAGGCAGATTGTAGCTCCAAAAGAGCCTGGTCAACAGTGGGGGCAATAGCATACACAATAGTCTCATCTGCATACAGGAATGTATTTTTTGTTGTTGCAGATAGACCAATATTGTTTATATAGGAAGGAAAAAGTACAGGACCTAAAATCAACCCCTGTGGAACACCTTTCATAATATCAAGGAAACTTGACTTAACATCATCATATAATACACATTGTGTCCTGTCTGTCAGGTAGTTTTTAAACCAATGAAATGACACCTGATCCAGGCCAATTGCAAACAATCTTTCAATTGGTAGAGCACGGTTGACAGTGTCAAACACTTTTGACAGGCCAATAAAGAAGGCAGCACAGTGATTCCTATTGTCCATGCAATTTACCACATCATTTAAAACCAGGGATGCAGCTGAGACGGTGCTATGACCTGGTCTAAAACCAGATTGATAAACACTTAGAAACATTTCGTATCAAGGAAAGATCTAAGCTGAAAGTTGATCAAAGATTCCCCAAAATTTGCTAGGCAAGGCAGTTTAGAGATGGAGCGATAATTATTGATGTCGGAGGGGGTCACCACCTTTGTGGAGAGGGACCACATTGACCACATTCCAATCCCTGGGGATAGCACCCAAGATAATTATCAGGTAAAAAATATGTGTCAATGATTCTGTAATCAGGGGAGCAGAAAGAAAGAATCAAGCAGATCAGCCAAAGTGGATTTTTTTTTACATGAGTCTGTTTTATTTATTTAACCTTTATTTAACTAGGCAAGTCAGTTAAGAACAAATTCTTATTTACAATGATGGCCTCGGAACAGTGGGTTAACTGCCTTGTTCAGGGACAGAACAACATATTTTGACCTTGTCAGCTCAGGTATTCAATCTAGCAACCTTTTGGTTACTGGCCCAAAACTCTAACCACAAGGCTACCTGTCGCCCCAAGCAAGGCATCTAGCACATCACAAGTAGAAAGTTGTTGAAATGAACACAAACATTCACTAGAAGTTGATGGGATCTTCTAACGAGCCAACTGGAGTCTGAGAGAGGGAAGAGCAGTCGACTGACTGACCAAGGTCAATTAAACCAACATCTCTTTCAAATCAAAGGCCTGCAGATATAAAATGCTAATTAAAAGCATCACTTATCTCATTTTTCTCAGTAATTACATCAGAATCTGACACAACTTGCTTAGGCAGGGAAGGAGTGGAATTTCCACACTTTTAGACAATTGAGAAAGAGTCAAAGTGCCTTGAGGAAGGCAATATAAATACCTCGTAACTGCCATATAATGATGGAAAGTTCACGATTTACAGGATAGGATGGAATATGTAAGTGTAGTGAAAGGGGTGCATTCCAATGAGTCTGTGAGGACCTAATAAGTCTACATTTTCTCTGAACAAGTATTTATCATCGCATTATTAACAGATGTGGAAGATATGATCATATTCCAAACACATTCATCTCCTCATCTTCTTATCACATTATTTTATCACATTATCACATTATTTTATCAGATTATTTCATCAGATTATCAGATTATTTTATCAGATTATTTCATCAGATTATCAGATTATTTTATCAGATTATTTTTTCACATTGTTTTATCAGATTATCAGATTATTTTATCAGATTATTTTATCAGATTATCCGATTATTTTATCAGATTATTTTTTCAGATTATCAGATTATTTTATCAAATTATCAGATTATTTTATCAGATTATCAGATTATTTGATCAGATTATTTTATCAGCTTCCCTGATTATTTTATCAGATTATCAGATTATTTTATCACATTATCTGATTATATTAGATTATGAGATTATCAGAATATTTGAGCATATTTCTTATCACAAGTCAATGGTCTGAGCGATGACATACTATGCTTGTTTGAAGTGAGATGCAAGACACATTTCCCTAAGGGGATGCAATAAAAGTCAACTTTTGTGTCTGAACTGTATCCAGGCTGGGCTGCCTAGGTTGGACTGAGGTTATCACAGCCCAGTGCTGACAGACAAGCCTTTTAGATTAACACAGCAATATGTTTTTATTTTCATACATGTCAAATTCACAGGTGAAAACAATGACAAAACATCTCAAAACACCTCATCACCATTGATACCTGATTTGTCTAACTTCATTGAATTGTTTTATTTTTTTTATTCCACATGCACTTATCTACTTAAAAGCTACACAAGTATTTTTCTGTGCCACTTGTAGGTTATAGCACCCAAAGCTTGTTGGTGCATTCAGCTGAGTTGTTGTGTTGTGTTAAAACATGGCTGCCATGTTGGGTCGGTCAGGATGTTCAAATGTGTACTCCTAGGGTCAGACAGAGTTCTCCGTCAGCACTTCTGTGGAGGCTAGGGGAGAGCTGTCTCCAAAGATAATGTTGAGAGAGAGCCTGTCAGCCACAGAAGTGTCTCTCTGTCTGTCAGCCCGTCAGCCACTTCAAACCACTTCTGTGACCCTAAACGACAGTAGAGAGTGAGTAGGTTGCTTTATCTAGGCTGGATGGAGGTTGAGTTGTGTTTCGAAGCAGAAGGGGAAGAGACAGTCGGTTGTGACAGCTCTGGGCAGCTCCCTCACCCGAGCTCGGCTCCCTCCCCCGAGCTCGGCTCCCTCCCCCGAGGCCCTGCCTAGACCCCGAGGCCCTGCCTAGACCCCGAGGCCCTGCCTAGACCCCAACCAAAACCCTCCAACCTTCTTCTTTGATCTCCAAGCCTTTTTTTGCAGAAGAGCTTAAGGGTTCTCTCCCAAACAGAACTCAAACCCCCACCTCATAAAACCCTCCCTGCTGACAGAGTCTGGGATCGGCACTGACTGTTTTTACATCTCTAATCGTGGAAGATTACTTTCGCTGGAGGTAATATACTCCACAACCCCAAAGTGCTTGCTCCATTTATGCCCAATAAATGTGATCGTAAAAATATCAATGTTATTAGATGATGCTGTGCAGATTCACTTTCAGGGGCAGACTTCAGTTGGGAAGCCAGCAAAAATATAATTCTGTGAAATATAATAGAAGGATTAATCTAATTTGCTTTTCTCACTAAATATGTTGGCCTGCACTTTAAAGGGGAATTACGGTGCCAGATTGGCTTCAGGAAAGCTGTGTGTTTACTGGCTCTAAGTTACAGCCTTCCCAGATACATACTAGCCTTCATTTCTAATGGTCTGCCTGAAGAAATGGTCTTCCTGAAGTGAGCCAGCTCCATGAGTCATTACCACAGGTAGCCAGCCAAGGATTTGCATTTAATTAATATGACTGACAGACATTTACTGGCACTATGTTAATGATGCAGCACTTTATGGACTAATTATCTCCTAATGGTGCTAACTTTTACAGCCCCTCAATGATTCCCCTAACTGTTTAATGACTGTTGAGGCAACACGCAAATTAGGGTCTCTCCACATTGGCGGCAAGGTGGATGCATCCATCGCTGTTCAGTCCTACGCTTGGTGTGTCAGACCACAATCATTAACAAACCAAGTAAATAAATAAATACAGTACCAGTCAAAAGTTTGAACACAACTACTCATTTCAGGATTTTTCTATATTTTAACTTTTTTTCTACATTGTAGAATAATAGAAATATGAAATAACACTTTTGGAATCATGTTGTAACCAAAAAAGTGTTAAACAAATCAAAATATATTTTAAATGTGAGATTCTTCAAAGTAGCCACCCTTTGCCTTGATGACAGCTTTTCGCACTCTTGTCGTTCTCTCAACCAGCTTCACCTGGAATGCTTTTCCAACAGTCTTGAAGGAGCTCCCACATACAGTGGGGGGAAAAAGTATTTGATCCCCTGCTGATTTTGTACGTTTGCCCACTTACAAAGAAATGTTCAGTCTATAATTTTAATGGTAGGTTTATTTGAACAGTGAGAGACAGAATAACAACAAAAACATACAGAAAAACGCATGTCAAAAATGTTATAAAATGATTTGCATTTTAATGAGGGAAATAAGTATTTGACCCCTCTGCAAAACATGACTTAGTACTTGGTGGCAAAACCCTTGTTGGCAATCACAGAGGTCAGACGTTTCTTGTAGTTGGCCACCAGGTTTGCACACATCTCAGGAGGGATTTTGTCCCACTCCTCTTTGCAGATCTTCTCCAAGTCATTAAGGTTTCGAGGCTGACGTTTGGCAACTCGAACCTTCAGCTCCCTCCACAGATTTTCTATGGGATTAAGGTCTGGAGACTGGCTAGGCCACTCCAGGACCTTAATGTGCTTCTTCATGAGCCACTCCTTTGTTGCCTTGGCCCTGTGTTTTGGGTCATTGTCATGCTGGAATACCCATCCACGACCCATTTTCAATGCCCTGGCTGAGGAAAGGATGTTCTCACCCAAGGTTTGACGGTACATGGCCCTGTCCATCGTCCCTTTAATGCGGTGAAGTTGTCCTGTCCCCTTAGCAGAAAAACACCCCCAAAGCATAATGTTTCCACCTCCATGTTTGACGGTGGGGAGGGTGTTCTTGGGGTCATAGGCAGCATTCCTCCTCCTCCAAACACGGCGAGTTGAGTTGATGCCAAAGAGCTCCATTTTGGTCTCATCTGACCACAACACTTTCACCAGTTGTCCTCTGAATCATTCAGATGTTCATTGGCAAACTTCTGACGGGCATGTATATGTATTCTTGAGCAGGGGGACCTTGCGGGTGCTGCAGGATTTCAGTCCTTCACAGCGAAGTGTGTTACCAATTGTTTTCTTGGTGACTATGGTCCCAGCTGCCTTGAGATCATTGACAAGATCCTCCCGTGTAGTTCTGGGCTGATTCCTCACCGTTCTGATGATCATTGCAACCCCACGAGGTGAGATCTTGCATGGAGCCCGAGGCTGAGGGATATTGACAGTTCTTTTGTGTTTCTTCCATTTGCGAATAATCGCACCAAATGTTGTCACCTTCTCACCAAGCTCCTTGGCGATGGTCTTGTAGCCCATTCCAGCCTTGTGTAGGTCTACAATCTTGTCCCTGACATCCTTGGAGAGCTCTTTGGTCTTGGCCATGGTGGAGAGTTTGGAATCTGATTGATTGCTTCTGTGGACAGGTGTCTTTTATACAGGTAACACGCTGAGATTAGGAGCACTCCCTTTAAGAGTGTGCTCCTAATCTCAGCTCGCTACCTGTATAAAAGACACCTGGGAGCCAGAAATCTTTCTGATTGAGAGGGGGTCAAATACTTATTTCCCTCATTTAAAATGCAAATCAATTTATAACATTTTTGACATGCGTTTTTCTGGATTTTTTGTTGTTATTCTGTCTCTCACTGTTCAAATAAACCTTCCATTAAAATTATAGACTGATCCTTTCTTTATCAGTGGGCAAACGTACGAAATCAGCAGGGGATAAAATACTTTTTTCCCCCACTGTATGATGAGCACTTGTTGGCTGCTTTTCCTTCACTCTGCAGTCAAACTCATCCCAAACCATCTCAATTGGGTTGAGGTCAGGTGATTGTGGAGGCCAGGTCATCTGATGCAGCACTCCATCACTCTCCTTGGTCAAATAGCCCTTACACAAACTGGAGGTGTGTTGGGTCATTGCCCTGTAGAAAAACAAATGATAGTCCCACTCAGCACAAACCAGATGGGATGGCGTATCACTGCAGAATGCTGTGGTAGCAATTCTGGTTAATAACTTCTTCAAGATCGGTGGGTCCCCTGCGGGACGCTGAGTTAACATAGGCTAATGCGATTAGCATGAGGTTGTAAGTAAGAACATTTCCCAGGACATAGACATATCTGATATTGGCAGAAAGCTTAAATTGTTGTTAATCTAACTGCACTGTCCAATTTACAGTAGCTATTACAGTGAAAGAATACCATGCTATTGTTTGAGGAGAGTGCACAGTTTTGAACATGAAAAGTTATTTTAATAAACCAATTGGGCACATTTGTGCAGTCTTGAAACAAAATTTGGAATATAAATGCAATGGTTCATTCGATCAGTCTAAACCTTTGCGCATACACTGCTGTCATCTAGTGGCCAGAATCTAAATTGTAGCTGGGCTGGAATAATAGATGATGGCCTTTCTCTTGCATTTCAAAGAAGATGGTACAATAAAATATAAAAGGACGTTTGTTTTTTCTTTGTATTATCTTTTACCAGATCTATTGTGTTATATTCTACTACATTCCTTTCACATTTACACAAACGTCAAAGTGTTTCCTTTCAAATGGTACCAATAATATACAAATCCATGCTTCAGGGCATGAGTTACAGGCAGTTAGATTTGGGTATGTCATTTTCGGTGAAAATTGAAAAAAAAGGGTCCGATCCTGAAGAGGTTTTTAAGTATGCCTTGAATTATAAATAAATCACAACACTGTCACCAGCAAAGCACCCCCACACATCACACCTCCTCCTCCATGCTTCACGCTGGGAACTGCAAATGAGGAGATCATCTGTTCACCTACTCTGCGTTTCACATAGACACGGTGGTTGGAACCAAGAATCTCAAATTTCGGACCAAAGGACAGTTTTCCACCAGTCTACTGTCCATTGCTCGTGTTTCTTGGCCTAAGCAAGTGTCTTCTTCTTATTGGTGTCCTTTAGTAGTGGTTTATTTGCAGCAATTTGACCATGAAATCCTAATTCACACAGTCTCCTCTGAACAGTTGATGTTGAGATGTGTCTGTTTCATTAACTCTGTGAAGCATTTATTTGGGAGGCAATCTGAGGTGCAGTTAACTCTAATGAACATATCCTCTACAGCAGAGGTAGCTCTGGGTCTTCCTTTCCTGTGGCAGTCCTCATGAGAGCCAGTTACATCATAGCGCTTGATGGTTTTTGCGACTGCACTTGAAGAAACTTTAAAAGTTCTTGAAATGTTCCAGATTGACTGACCTTCATGTCTTAAAGTAATGATGGAATGTAATTTCTCTTTGCTTATTTGAGCTCTTCTTGCCATAATATTTTATTTTTAATTGTATTTATTTAACCTTTATTTAATGAACTAGGCAAGTCAGTTAAGAACAAATTCTTATTTACAAGGACGGCCAAACCCGTGTGCGCCGCCCTATGGGACTCCCAATCATGGCCGGTTGTGATACAGCCTGGATATGGACTAGGTCTATTACCAAATAGGGCCATCTTCTGTATACCACCCCTACCTTGTCACAACACAACTGATTGGCTCAAACGCATTAAGAAGGAAAGAAATTCCACAAATTAACCTTTATCAATGCTTCCATGTTAATTGAAATGCATTTCAGGAGACTACCTCATGAAGCTGGTTGAGAGAATGCCAAGAGTGTGTAAAGTTGTCATTAAGGCAAAGGGTGGCTACTTCGAAGAATCTCAAATATAAAATATTTGTTTAACACTTTTTTGGTTACTACATGATTCCAATTGTGTTATTTCATCGTTTTGATGTCTTTGCTATTATTCAACAACGTAGAAAATAGTAAATATAAAGAAAAACCCTGGAATGAGTAGGTGTGTCCAAACTTTTGACTGGTACTGTATACACTATATAAAGGGTATGCATTCACTATATAAAGGGTATGTATTCACTATATAAAGGGTATGTATTCACTATATAAAGGGGAAGTATACACTATATAAAGGGTATGTATTCACTATATAAAGGGTATGTATTCACTATATAAAGGGTATGTATTCACTATATAAAGGGGAAGTATACACTATATAAAGGGTATGTATTCACTATATAAAGGGGAAGTATACACTATATAAAGGGTATGTATTCACTATATAAAGGGTATGTATTCACTATATAAAGGGTATTTGTAGTTAGATTGAATACTGATGTTAACCTTCCTGGTTATATCCTTTTTCGGCAAGACAGATCTTCCAAAGGTGGGGGAGTGGAAATCTTTACCAAGGATCACCTTCAGTGATCGGTTGTCTCCACCAAGTCTGTCCCCAAACAATTTGATTAGCTGGTTTTAACCTGTTTAGGATAGGGGGCAGTATTTTCACGGCCGGATAAAAAACGTACCCGATTTAATCTGGTTATTACTCCTGCCCAGAAACTAGAATATGCATATAATTGTTTGATTTGGATAGAAAACACCCTAAAGTTTCTAAAACTGTTTGAATGGGGTCTGTGAGTATAACATAACTCATATGGCAGGCCAAAACCTGAGAAGATTCCATACAGGAAGTGCCCTCTCTGACCATTTCTTGGCCTTCTATAGCCTCTTTATCAAAAACAGAGGATCTCTGCTGTAACGTGACATTTTCTAAGGCTCCCATAGGCTCTCAGAAGGCGCCAGAACGGGCGAAAAACAGTAGGGCTTTTGGAAAGTGGTCGTTCTGAGAACAATGACACGGGTGCGCGCGTGCATGTGAAGACTCCATTTTCTATTTTCAGTGTTTGAACGAAAACAAGGTCTCCCGGTCGGAATATTATCGCTATTTTACGAGAAAAATTGATTTTAACCTGTTAGGGTATAGGGGGCAGTATTGAGACTTTTTGGATGAACCCGGGGAAAAGCTGAATGATGTAATTCCAGCCTCTGGCTGAAAAACATTAGCGCGTTTGGATAGTGGCCGGTCAGAGTACCATCAGACTGAGGCTCGTGCACGAGTCGACCCCATGTTTTATTTTCTTTCGTCTTTGAACGTAAACACGCTTTCCCGGTCGGAATATTATCGCTTTTTTACGAGAAAAATGGCATAAAAATTGATTTTAAACAGCGTTTGACATGCTTCGAAGTACGGTAATGGAATATTTTGAATTTTTTTGTCACGATACGCGCTGGCACGTCACCCTTCGGATAGTGTCTTGAACGCAAGAACAAAACTGAGCTATTTGGATATAACTATGGATTATTTGGAACCAAAACAACATTGGGTGTTGAAGTAGAAGTCCTGGGAGTGCATTCTGACGAAGAACAGCAAAGGTAATCCAATTTTTCTTATAGTAAATCTGAGTTTGGTGAGTGCCAAACTTGGTGGGTGTCAAAATAGCTAGCCATGATGGCCGGGCTATCTACTCAGAATATTGCAAAATGTGCTTTCACCGAAAAGCTATTTTAAAATCGGACACCGCGATTGCATAAAGGAGTTCTGTATCTATAATTCTTAAAATAATTGTTATGTTTTTTGTGAACGTTTATCGTGAGTAATTTAGTAAATTCACCGGAATTTTTCGGTGGGTATGCTAGTTCTGAACGTCACATGCTAATGTAAAAACTGGTTTTTGATATAAATATGAACTTGATTGAACAAAACATGCATGTATTGTATAACATAATGTCCTAGGAGTGTCATCTGATGAAGATCATCAAAGGTTAGTGCTGCATTTAGCTGTGGTTTTGGTTTTTGTGACATTATATGCTAGCTTGAAAAATGGGTGTGATTATTTCTGGCTGGGTACTCTCCTGACATAATCTAATGTTTTGCTTTCGTTGTAAAGTCTTTTTGAAATCGGACAATGTGGTTAGATAAAGGAGAGTCTTGTCTTTAAAATGGTGTAAAATAGTCATATGTTTGAAAAATTGAAGTTTTTGGATTTTTGAGGAGTTTGTAATTCGCGCCACACTCTATCATTGAATATTGGCGAGGCGTTCCGCTAGCGGCACATCTAGATGTAAGATTAAGCATTAAGATTTCAAATAACTCTTTGTTGACTGTTGCTGGGTGCTATCGTCCTCCATCAGCACCAGCCTGTACCCTACCTGTGTTAAGCTCTCTCCTGGCCCCTTACACTAAGTCTGAATTTGTCCTTCTAGGTGACCTAAACTGGGACATGCTTTAACCACCTGACCAAGTCCTAAAGCAATGGGACTCCCTAAATCTTTCTCAGATTATTACAAATCCCACAACGCATGACTCAAAACACCCAGAAAAAGCTCCTCTCATTGATGTTATCCTCACAAATAATCCTGATAGATATCAGTCTGGTGTTTTCTGTAATGACCTTGGTGATCACTGTTTTACAGTCTGTGTTCGTAATGGCTGCTCAGTAAAACGACCTGTCCTGATTTGTTATAAAAGTCTGCTAAAAAACTTTTATGAGCAAGCCTTTCTTCATGAACTGGCCTCTGTAAAATGGTATAGCATCAGCTTGATCCCCTCTGTCGAAGACGGTTGGACTTTCCTTTTTGATATTTTCAGTGGTATTGTTAACAAACACGCCCCCATAAAGAAAATGAGAATTAAAAACAGGTTCAGCCCCTGGTTCGACTGTGATCTTGCAGAGTTACTCCACCTCAAGAATTGCATTTGGCGAAAGGCTCAGCACACGCATACTCAGGCTGACTGGCTCTCATTCAGGCAAATGAGAAATAAGTGCACTCAGTCTATCTGGAAGGCCAAAGTTAGTTACTTTAAGGAGCAGTTCTCTCTCTCTCTGGGTCTAACCCCAAGAAGTTCTGGAATACGATTAAAGACCTGGAGAATAAACCTTCCTCCTCACATCTGCCCATGTCCCTTAATGTTGATGATGTGGTTGTTACTGACAAGAAGCACATGGCTGAGCTCTTTAATCAACACTTCATTAAGTCAGGATTCCTATTTGACTCAGCCATGCACCCTTGCCAGTCCAACATTTCCTCATATTCTACCCCTTCTAATGCAACTATCCCCGATGCTTCTCCCTCTTTCCCCCCTGTTCGTCCTTTATTTAAAGGGGGAGATCAAGCTGACCCTAACTGTTATAGGTATATTTCTATTTTGCCCTGTTTATCAAAAGTGTTGGAAAAGCTTGTCAATAATCAACTGACTGACTTTCTTGATGTTTATAGTGTTCTCTCGGGTATGCAATCTGGTTTCCGCTCAGGTTATGGATGTGTCACTGCAAACTTAAAGGTCCTCAATGATGTCACCATTGCCATTGATTCTAAGCAATGTTGTGCTGCTATTTTTATTGACTTGGCCAAGGCTTTTGATACGGTAGACCATTCCATTCTTGTGGGCCGGCTAAGGAGTATTGGTGTCTCTGAGGGGTCTTTGGCCTGGTTTGCTAACTACTTCTCTCAAAGAGTGCAGTGTATAAATTCAGATAATCTGCTGTCTCTGCCACTGCCTGTCACCAATGGAGTACCCCAAGGCTCAATCCTAGGCCCCACGCTCTTCTCAATTTACATCAAAAACATAGTTCAGGCAGTAGGAAGCTCTCTCATCCATTTATATGCAGATGATAGTCTTATACTCAGCTGGCCCCTCCCTGGATTTTGTGTTAAACGCTCTACAACAAAGCTTTCTTAGTGTCCAACAAGCTTTCTATACCTTAACCTTGTTCTGAACACCTCCAAAACAAAGGTCATGTGGTTTGGTAAGAAGAATGCCCTTCTCCCCACAGGTGTGATTACTACCTCTGAGGGTTTAGAGCTTGAGGTAGTCACCTCATACAAGTCCTTGGGAGTATGGCTAGATGGTACACTGTCCCTCTCTCAGCACATATCAAAGCTGCAGGCTGAGGTTAAATCTAGACTTGGTTTCCTCTATTGTAATCGCTCCTCTTTCACCCCAGCTGCCAAACTAACCCTGATTCAGATGACCATCCTACCCATACTAGATTACGGAGACATAAAATATAGATTGGCAGGTAAGGGTGCTCTCGAGCGGCGAGATATTCTTTACCATTCGGCCATCAGATTTGCCACCAATGCTCCTTATAGGACACATCACTGCACTCTATACTCCTCTGTAAACTGGTCATCTCTGTTTACCCGTCGCAAGACCCACTGGTTGATGCTTATTTATAAAACCCTCTTAGGCCTCACTTCCACATATCTGAGATACCTACTTCAGCCCATATCCTCCACATACCAGTCACATTCTGTTAAAGGTCCCCAAAGCACAGACATCCCTGGGTCGCTCCTCTTTTGAGTTTGCTGCAGCTAGCGACCGGAACGAGCTGCAACAAACACTCAAACTGGACAGTTTTATCTCAATCTCTTTATTCAAAGACTCAATCATGGACACTCTTACTGACAGTTGTGGCTGCTTTGCGTGATGTATTGTTGTCTCTACCTTCTTGCCCTTTGTGCTGTTGTCTGTGCCCAATAATGTTTGTACCATGTTTTGTGCTGCTACCATGTTGTGTTGCTACCATGTTGTTGTTATGTTGTGTTGCTACCATGCTGTGTTGTCATGTGTTGCTGCCTTGCTATGTTGTTGTCTTAGGTCTCTCTTTATGTAGTGTTGTGTTGTCTCTCTTGTCGTGATGTGTGTTTTGTCCTATATTTATATATATTTATCCCCCGTCCCCGAAGGAGGCCTTTTGCCTTTTGGTAGGCCGTCATTGTAAATAAGAATTTGTTCTTAACTGACTTGCCTAGTTAAATAAAGGTTAAAAAAAATTAAGAAATATGTGTACACTACATAAAGGGTATGTTGTATTATGTATTTGTATTTATTAAGGATCCCCATTAGTTCCTGCCAAGGCAGCAGCTACTCTTCCTGGGGTTCAGCAACATTAAGGCAGTTATATGCAATTTAAAATATTGCATGACGTTACATTTCATAACACTTTAACCAATACATTTAGTGTGTTCTCTCAGGCCACTACTCCACAATCACATATCTACAATGCAACATCCATGTGTATGTGTCTGCAGAGTGTGTGTCTTGTAATGTGTATACGTGTCTGTGTGTCTGGTAACAGTCCCCGCTGTTCCATAAGGTGTCTTTTTGAAATATTTTCTTTATCTGATTCTACTGCTTGCATCAGTTACCTGATGAGGAATAGAGTTCCATGAAGCCATGGATCTACTGTATGTAGTACTGTGCTCCTCCCATAGTCTGTTCAGAGTCCATCCATGGTCCATGGACATGGTCACTGGACGCCATAGTGAAACGTTGCCTTGGCTCCATTCTAGCTCCATGGGTATATGAGGCGGAATAAACCTTTGCCTTGGAGTTAACTTGGGGGACATTAAAAACACATGATCCATGGCCCTTCTCTCTCTCCCCGGGCCTGTCAAGTTCATTATTGCTACTCAGAGGAACAGGTCTGTCAGCAGATAGCCTAGGGCAGGGTTCCCCAACTGGGCAGGGTTCCCCAACTGGGCAGGGTTCCCCAACTGGCGACCCACAGGTTTTATTTGGCCAGCTAAATTTCTGAGCAAAAAAAAAGAAGAAAAAAATGTACTTTTGTTTTTACATTTACATTTTCTTTGTTGGACATAAACTGTAAAAACACCAGGAAATCATCATAATTTGAGAAATCTGTTTCCAGTATTCCCATGCATATCAGAGACACGTGATCATATACAAATGTAAGCAAGGTTTGAAATTATTATGTTTTAGTCAAATATTACATCTGTTTGGGATTTGAGGTCAATTTTCAGTCTACAAATTATTAGTAATTATGTTCCGGCCCCCCGACCATCCGCTCAAGAAAAACATCGCCCCACGGCTGAATCTAGTTGATGATCCCTGGCCTAGGGTCACATTCAGGAGGGCACAAAGTGCAAAACATTTTGCATCAGAAAACAAACATTCAGCTGTATACATCCCTGTTTCACTCCATTTCAAAGTGTTTACTCCATACCGAACACAATCTGTGAACTCACTCAACCCCTCACTGGCAGATCTCAGAACAGCCAAAACCCGAACGAACAGAGGGGCAACGATGCCCTGCATACGTCTCCCAGTGGCTTGTTTTTATGAACATATAATTTCCAGATGGAGGTCATGAATAAAAATAATGTAAACAAATCGAGTGAAACTGGAAAATAAAGCAACAGAAACAGAGGAGAGTAATAACAATCTCCCTGAAAAACACCATCTTGTCAATTTCGGACATAGGAATAGAGACATTCTGTATGTTATGTGATGGGAGAAGGGGGTTAAAGGGAACCATTATCTTTACTGTTTTTTTGCGGGGGGGTTCACTTTTTTGCCCTCCTCATTGAAAGAGCAGAGCTCAACCTTGAACCAGGCACAATTCAAGCTATACGGAACAACAGGCAGAGAAAAGGAGGAAATAGACAATCCCTACAGAGAATACAGACAATCCCTATGGAGACAACAATCCTGGGGCGGTTCATGTAAAAACACAACAAAATATATCATGGCTTGAAAATACTTTAACCAATACATTTAGTGTGTTCCCTCAGGCCACTACACCACAATCACATATCTACAATACAACATCCATGTGCACGTGTGTGTAGAGTGTGTGCCTTACATTAAATTTTTTTTACATTTTAGTCATTTAGCAGACGCTCTTATCCAGAGCGACTTACAGTAGTGGATGCATACATTTCATTTCAAGCATTTTTTTTTTTTGTAATGTGTATACGTGTCTGCAGAGTGTGTGTTTTGTAATGTGTATACGTGTCTGTAGAGTGTGTGTCTTGTAATGTGTATACGTGTCTGCAGAGTGTGTGTCTTGTAATGTGTATACGTGTCTGTGTGTCTCTTAACAGTTCCCGCTGTTCCATAAAGTGTCTTTTTGAAATATTTTCTTTATCTGATTCTACTGCTTGCATCAGTTACCTGATGAGGAATAGAGTTCCATGAAGCCATGGATCTACTGTATGTAGTACTCACCAACCCCACAGATTCAGGACTGTTCTTCCAGAGCAACTGTATGATCCTTCCCTGAAGACCTGGGCCATTTGCAGTGCCATTTAGGCATTAATAAAGCTGGCATGCTCATTCTACATCAGTGGTGTCATACCTGCAGGCCACAAATAGAATGATTGCAGGTCAGATGTGGCCCATGGGCCGGGAGTTTGAGACCCTTGTTCTACATAATCTTCAACAACATTTAACAATGTTGTGCCCTGCTGAAGACAGTCCAGTGCTACAGTATTTGTATTTGTACATTTTTTTTATTATGGATCCCCATTAGTTGCTGCCAAAGCAGCAGCTACTCTTCCTGGGGTCCAGCAAAATTAAGGCAGTTTATATAATTTTAAAACATTAAAATACATTCACAGATTTCACAACACACTGTGTGTCCTCAGGCCCCTATTCCACCACTACCACATATCTACAGTACTAAATCCATGTGTATGTATAGTGTGTTTGTTATCGTGTGTGTGTGTGTGTGTGTGTGTGTGTGTGTGTGTGCCAATGTTTGGGATGCTTCACAGTCCTCGCTGTTCCATAAGGTGTTTTTTTAATCTGTTTTTTAAATCTAATTTTATGTAGTTCCATGTAGTCATATCTCTATGTAGTACTGTGTGCCTCCCATAGTCTGTTCTGGACTTGGGGACTGTGAAGAGACCTCTTGTGGCATGTCTTTTGGGGTATGCATGTGTGTCTGAGCGGTGTGCCAGTAGTTCAAACAGACAGCTCGGTTCATTCAACATGTCAATCAATACCTCTCATAAGTAGTGATGAAGTCAGTCGCTCCTCCATTTTCAGCCAGGAGAGATTGACATGCATATTATTAATATTAGCTCTCTGTGTACATCCAAGGGCCAGACATGCTGCTCTGTTCTGAGCCAGTTGCAATTTTCCTAAGTCCCTTTTTGTGGCACCTGACCACACAACTGAACAGTAGTCAAGGTGCTACAAAACTAGGGCCTGTAGGACCTGCCTTGTTGATAGTGTTGTTAAGAAGGCAGAGCATCGCTTTATTACAGACAGACTTCTCCCCATTTTAGCTACTACTGCATCAATATGTTTTGACCATGACAGTTTACAATCTAGGATTACTCCAAGCAGTTTAGTCATTTCACCTTGCTCAATTTCCACATTATTTATTACAATTTTTGGTTGAGGGTTTAGGGTTTAGTGAGTGTTCTGTTCCAAATACAATGCTTTACGTTTTAGAAATATTTAGGGCTAACATTCCTTGCCACCTACTCTGAAACTAACTGCAGCTCTTTGTTGAGTGTTGCAGTCATTTCAGTCACTGTAGTAGCTGACGTGTATAGTGTTGAGTCATCCGCATACATAGACACTCTGACTTTACTCAAAGTCAGTGGCATGTTGTTAGTAAAAATTTTAAAAAGCAAGGGGCCTAAACAGCTACCCTGGGGAATTCTTGATTCTAACTGGATTATATTTGAGAGACTTCCATTAAAGAACACACTCTGTGTTATGTTAGACAAGTAACTCTTCATCCACATTATAGCAGGGGGTGTAAAGCCATAACACATACATTTTTCCAGCAGCAGACTATGATCAATAATGTCAAAAGCTGCACTGAAGTCTAACAAGACAGCCCCCACAATCATTCTATCATCAATTTCTCTCAGCCAATCATCAGTCATTTGTGTAAGTGCTGTGCTTGTTGAGTGTCCTTCCCTATTAGCATGCTGAAATTCTGTTGTAATTTTCTTTACTGTAAAATAGCATTGTATCTGGTCAAACACTATTTTTTTCCAGAAGTTTACTAAGGGTTGGTAACAGGCTGATTGGTCGGCTATTTGAGCCAGTAAAGGGGGCTTTACTATTCTTGGGTAGCGGAATGACTTTAGCTTCCCTCCAGGCTTGAGGGCACACACTTTCTAGTAGGCTTAAATTTAAAATGTGGCAAATAGGAGTGGCACGATCGTCTGCTATTATCCTCAGTCATTTTCCATATAGATTGTCAGACCCCGGTGGCTTGTCATTGTTGATAGACAACAATATTTTTTCACCTCTTCTACACTGACTTTACGGAATTCAAAAGTACAATTCTTGTCTTTCAGAATTTGGTCAGATATACTTGGATGTGTAGTGTCAGCGTTTGTTGCTGGCATGTCATTCCTAAGTTTGCTTATCTTGCCAATGAAAAAGTCATTAAAGTAGTTTGCAATATCAGTGGGCTTTGTGATGAATGAGCCATCTGATTCAATGAATGAAGGAGCCGAGTTGGCTTTTTTCCCAAAATGTCATTAAAGGTGCCCCAAAGCTTTTTACTATCATTCCTTATTAATTTATCTTTGTTTCATAGTGTAGTTTATTTTTATTTAGTTTAGTCACATGATTTCTTAATTTGCAGTATGTTTGCCAATCAGTTGGGCTGCCAGACTTAATTGCCATTCCTTTAGCCTCATCCCTCTCAACCATACAATTTTTCAATTCCTCATCAATCCAAGGGGATTTAACAGTTTTTACAGTCATTTTCTTAATGGGTGGTTATTAGTAACTGGAATAAATCGTTTCATAAATGCGTCAAGTGCAGTGTCCCTTTTCTCCTCATTACACACCACAGACCAGCAAATATTATTTACATAATCAACATATGAATCATTACAAAACTTATTGTATGACCTCTTATACACTATATTAGGCCCAGCCTCTGGAACGTTGGTTTTCCTAGATATGGCTATTATATTGTGATCACTACATCCTATGGATTTGGATACTGCTTTAAAGCAAATATCTGCAGCGTTAGTAAAAAATGTGATCAATACATGTTGATTTAATTCCTGTGCTGTTTGTAACTACCCTGGTAGGTTGACCGACAACCTGATCCAGGTTGCAGGCACTGGTTACAGCTTGAAGGTGTTTCCTTAGTGGGCAGCTTGATGATAGCCAGTCAATATTTAAATCACCCAGAAAATATATTTCTCTGTTGATATCACATACATTATCAAGCATTTCACACATATTATCCAGATACTGACTGTTAGCACTTGGTGGTCTATAGCAGCTTCCCACCAGAATAGGCTTTAGGTGAGGCCATATTACTTCAACAGTATTTAACATTAGATCGCCTCTAAGCTTCACAAGAATGTGGTTCTGAATATAGACCGCAACACCGCCTCCGATGGCATTTCTGTATTTACAGTAGATGTTAAAACCACGTATTGCTACCACTGCATCATCAAAGGTATTATCTAAGTGAATTTCAGAGTCAGAATATGAATGTCATCTGTTACAAGCAATTATTGACTTCATGGACCTTGTTTCTTAGGTTACATATGTTAATAAGGGCTATTTTTAGCACTTTTCTGGGTAGCTTGATTGTTTTTAATGCTTTACTGGGAAGCTTATCAGAGGTAGACTTACTCATGTTATTTACATTGGAGCTGATAGTGCAGGGTGAGCTGCATAAAGTGGTCTTCCTACTATTGCACACCGCCTCAGTGCTAACAGTGTAACTGGGGTTTATAGGCTCATGTTTACTGCTTACAATAGCTGTAGGATAAACAGATGTATTCGGTGCAATTAGGGGGACATAAATTAAATGACTTACATCGTGTTTGCCAATGCCCCTAAGATCACGCACATTTGATGCAGCATTATGACGACTCATTGTCACAACGGTAGGGATTAACTGAGCTGGTCTTGGATCATTTACCAGTCATTGTTCCAAACGCAGCCTTGAAAATGCGTGGACAGATTCCAGGAGCCAAGATGATTCGGATGGACACCGTTATTCCTGTAGAGTATCTTCTGTTTCCAGAAGGTGTCAAAGTTATCAATAAAAGTGACTCCAGCAGAGCTACAGTAGTCTTTTAGACAGATGTGTAATGCCAGCAGTCTGCTGAATCTTTCACACCCGCGGCCCAACGATGGTACTGGACCTGAAATGACTGGGCATTTTTTGGAGTCTTTTAAAGCTAAAATCAGTTCTTTAAAATCCATTTTCAAATGTATATCCAGTACTACTTGAAAGCTCAGTCCAGAAAGCAGTTTACATTTATATTTTAATAATTTAGCTTATGCTCTTATCGAGAGTGACTTACAGTAGTGAGTTTATACATTGTCATACTTTTTTCGTACTGGTCCCCCGTGGGAATCGAACCCACAACCCCTGGTGTTGTAAGCTCCATGCTCTACCAACTGAATCACACGCAGTGATCCAGTCAGTCATTGACTTAGTATTTTCTCCCCAATGCCTTATCATGCCAACCAGTTCTAACCTAGACAGTAGGGGACCAGGGACCATGAGACACTCCCGTAGCCCTCCATAACCTGCTTCTACCAGGCCAACCCCAGGCCGATCTTGGCTCATCTCTGGCTCTGCATACCTGCATTCAATACCTCCTCCTCTCAATGGAACTCACGAGAGCTCTCCCAAACAGGGAAGATGGTTTGTCCCATTCGTGTGCGAACAGGAGATTTACTTTGAATTGTTCTCAGGGCTCCTTAGTATTATGGACCTGTTCCATGAGAAAGGGCCTGAAAACAAGGAGCATTTACATGTAAGCCCTATAATGACCTGGCAAGTTGGCACGCATTCCCTGGGCTTTGTGCAAACTTGGCGGAGCACCATATGTCGTGGGATCTGCCCCCGTTGAAGTGGGAAACAGATTGAGAGGAGAGTGTGCCGAAAGGAATGCATACACATGCCAACACAGTGTGAAGTGTGATTGGCTGGTTGGAGAAGAGACGGGATCAATTCCTATAGTGATGCTGTCAAAAAGACAGATTCCAAAACACAATATATCAAAGCACTTTTAATATTAAACAACATTAAAAATTAAAACAAGCATATTGAAAGTTCAGAACAGCAAGTAATCATTGAACAGAATCTCTTTCGTTGAAAAAAAGTTACAGGTTCACACCCACAAGGTGTACAAAATAAAACACAAACAATGCAATGATAATTCCATTTTAGCATCACATATGGTATTAACTTAACTTGGCATTCAAATCAAAGACCATTACGAGGGAACGAAATGATTGTGATCATCTAGGCCGACTGCTGTGATGATATATATATATATATATATACACATATATACACACACATACATATATATACACACACACCTATATGCTTGTTACTATTCGCAGCCCTCGACGCACAAACCTGTATTCCTACGGTAAGCCACAGGGCGCATTATCATCAAAGTGTATTTGTATAAGAGTTTGTTTCACCCCCCCCCCCAGAGAGGGGCTTGGAGTCTTACCATTGGCTCCATGTAGCCTCGCAAACACAACACACAAGGCGGAGGTGGGAACAGAGAGGGGCTTGGAGTCTTACCATTGGCTCCATGTAGCCTCGCAAACACAACACACAAGGCGGAGGTGGGAACAGAGAGGGGCTTGGAGTCTTACCATTGGCTCCATGTAGCCTCGCAAACACAACACACAAGGCGGACGTGGGAACAGAGAGGGGCTTGGAGTCTTACCATTGGCTCCATGTAGCCTCGCAAACACAACACACAAGGCGGAGGTGGGAACAGAGAGGGAACAATTTCTTCATAATTATACCTGATGGGAAAATCTGGCAGCCAGATCAAACGAGCCAGTGAGAAAAAGCCCTATAAAATATATCACATTCATTTATTTTCTTCAAAAACAACCCCCCCCCCCCCCCCCCATTTTCCCAACTTCCGTTGTCTCACTCCTGATAGCGTAGTTCCCGGTGAGGCTTTGGTCTTTTTCAAATACACCTCCGAGTTCACATCTGGAACCAGATAGCTGAAACCGTTTTGGAATGAGGCAAGGAGCCGGCCTGCAGACAAGCAAAGATAAAGAAATAAGAAAAAAGCTAAGTTCTTCAGTGACTCAGAATGAAAGTAAATCTGAAATGGATCTTGATATCAGGTTTAAAGTAGTCAGCATTAAGGGGATTCAACGTGAATGATTTACGCATTTTAATGACAACAAGGAGTTCCCAAATTGATATAATTTTGATCTGTAAAAATGTGACTTTAAAAGGTGAAATTAGGCATTTTACATCGTTGACTTCCCAAAGCATCATTTTCCAATTCCACCCCTGATGACAACCACAGTTCAGTCAATGTCTCAAGGGTGACAATGAGTGACACTAACCTGTCCACGTCCTCTGGTTGTTCAGGCTGAAGCTAGTGCACTGAGGATGGGAATTACAGATGAAGGCCGCCTCCTTGGCGCTGTGCACCAACAGCATGCAGCCTTGGTGGTTGTACGAGGGCCAGCATCTGGATTCCATATTTCCAGAGGTGCTGATGCCTCTCATGACTGCATAATCTAATGGGGGGGAGAAGAAACACCAGAGTCTTTCAGAGACGTTGTGGGGCCCAACTTATCTGCTAAACATTAACATGGGATGTGAAGTAGGAGCGCCTGGCCTCGCTCCAACACAACATCAGAACGGAAGTCAACTCATTCACAGTGAGAGGAAGGTGGCAGGGGTGTCATGTTACCCCATTGGTATTCTTTAACCTAAACCTACAAGACCGGGGTTGGAAATGTTGTGGGGGGCACACTCATTTGGGGACAAGCGCTTCTGTTGGGGAATTTGTGAGGCAAACAGAGGCTCACTTTAAAAGTGAAAACTTAAGCTGGAAACAAAATGGTGACAGGTTTGAACTCCAGAAACACAGTGTTGCTTTATAAGAACAATCAGTAGAACAAATCATCTGGAAAAAGGGGAGACATTAGGTTTATCTGTTTTTTAGGTCTTGGACAGTGAATCTCCTCTGTATATCCTCGGTCTATGGAGTTCCAAAATTGAACTTGATGCTAAATCAACACAGACCATTCATAAGACCTATAGGCCCAGGAATCCATTTAGCCTGTAACTGAACACAGGTACTGGACAGTTACAGTTTCATTAAAAAACTCATTAGCCAGAACCTAGCTGCTTACAGTGTTAATACATGACAACACTGTTTGTCTAAAACATTACTTAATATTTCCAGGCTCAGTCCGCTCAGTCTACTTTCCGGGTTTACGATGATTACTATTCACAATGCAGCTGCATAACCCAGTTCTGGAACATGGAAATATCACTGCAGGATCTCAGCCAGTTGTTTTAGTTATTAATATTTCATAGAGTGAAGAGCTGGAGGGGAGGGGTCTGGAGCACTGTAAAAGCCATTTAGACCAGAGGCTGTAGTAAGACATAGCACATTACCTCTGATTAATGATGGAGGCATGTTGTCCAGGTGAATGCCGGACTTGTACAGATGGAGCACGTCTTCAAAGGCTTCCAACGTGTCATCCACGTCACCTTTCATCTCTCCTGGAGAAACACAGGTCAGCACAGGAAAGGCATGAGGGGAAACACCACTGGGATTAGTCATATGCTTGGTTATATGTGAACAAAACTACTTTCCCCTGGTCAGGCAGGCCCATGAGGTCGGTCAAAACACCTGGCCCTACTGTAGTTAGGGCTGTGGCGATCATGAAATGTTGTCAGCTGGTGATTGTCAAGCTAATAACTGCCAGTCTCACGGTAATTGACCGTTAATTAACAAACATGTTTAGCATCTCCTGGCTTCCACACATAGCCTACAAGCCACTGATAGAGACCTTTGGAACATCTACATTTAAAAAGGTCTAATAAATCAATGTAATATAGCCTACACCGTCACATTAAATCCATTATTTATTTTAGATAGGTCTAAAGAAACATGATATGAAGAAAATGTAGTCCATTTCAGAATAACATATGTTAGGCCCTGATCTGGCTATGCCACATGGCTGTGGCATACACTAGTTCACTTAGCAGACAAGATTTGGTTAGAATTCCATGGCATTATCTCATAGTATGAAGAATACAATTGAACAAAGCTGAATAAAATAGAAAGGATATATTCTCCAAATGAATTCTGAGGAAGCGCACACATGCGGCTATTCTGTGTTGAGCGGTTAACAAAGGAACAGGTTCTTCTATGTGCTTAATTTTGAGTTATTTATGCAACTTTAGTTGTGATACAAATGTTGGGCTACATGTTTAGATTTTTATTACATTCTAAGGCTGCATGAAAGGCAAAAAAGTTGCATGAAAGGCATGAGCTCTGCTTTGTTTTTTTGCGCAGGCTGTATACACTTCATCAGTCTCTCATTCACAATTTGGCAAACATTGATAATATTTTCACTAGGCCTCGAATTCCCAGCGTTTTGCGGCCAAAGTGGCCGTTATGCCCTTGGGCTGAATATAATAATTATATTTAGGGGTAGGCCGTCATTGTAAATAAGAATTTGTTCTCAATTAACTGACTTGCCTACAGTAGTTAAATAAAGGTTAAATAAATAAAATAAAAAACAATTCCCTTCTCCTGGCTGCCAATCACGGTGCTCCAAAGAACCTCTCACTGACATGGCTCACTCAGATATGTCAATTCTTATTAGCCAATGCCTGTCACGTGATTGGGTCCTTCTCACAGGCATCTCAGCACTGAAGTAGACTCCAAGCGAAGACAGACACATCGGGGACTCAACTGCGCGCGTCCCTCTTATTGAATTCCGAAGCGCATATTGAATATGTTAGAAGAACTATCCACATTTACTTTCGACAAGCCAACAAGATGAATAGGCCTAACATAGAGCAAAAGCACTGGCCTATGTCAATCTACTCTCCCACAAGTACAAATGTTGACCTAATCTATTGGTCTGAGAGAGAAATATTCCAAACATAGTCTAGGACAGTTGTGGGATGGGATAGATCCCAAATTAATACAACCACTCACATCCAAAAAAAACATTTAAAAGCAATGAGGCTGATGCAACAGATCAGAACGTTTAGCTTAAAATGTTGATAAACTATTAGGCTATTTGTTCACATTATAAGTGCAGCAATGCGCACATGGCAGTAGGCTATAAGCAAGAATGATCCAAAATGCAATCAATTAGCGGAAAAACACTGTTCTCAAAAGTGACCGCAAATGTGATTATGCATGTAATGCTTTATTATAAAGGGGCATTTGTATGGTGAAAATTATCTTCCCCAAACTTACGACTCACGTGCTGCTTATGTATGCCAGTTAGGCTTTACACCTGTTGTAAAGCGGATTAATGTGCTTCATTTTAAAGACGTTATTTGGCCATAAAAATCCCATCAAAGTGCAGGGCCTACAGTTTTAGGGAAAAACTCTGGGCTCTAACATATGAAAAGGCCATATTATGTCTTTCCAGATGTATAATAGTAATGGCGGGTCATGTTCAGTAGCACTGGGAATTGCAAGGGACCTCACAATACGATATTATTAGGATACTTAGGTGCCGATAAGATATGTATTGCGATTCTATACTGTGATTTTATTTGCGATTCGATGTTCCAAACACATTGCTCACCATATGTCTGCTGCAGAGGGACAAGAGAGAGCCATGAGAAAACTAGTTTTGATCAGTCATGGAAATAAATGTTTGGAAAGCAAACTGGCTCCCTATTTAAAAAGAAGATGGAGAACGAGCTATGAAGGAAAAATACTAGTTTGTGCAGGTACAGCCAACCAGCGCAAAAATAATACTGCGATATTGACAAAACAATGCGATCCGTCATATCATCAAAAATAATATCACGATACGTAACTGTATCGAGCCCACCCATCACTAATGTTCAGTCTACTCCAGTCCTCACCCGTTGAGTTCATGATGTGATCCACCAGATGTCTCAGAGCAGCTGGGGCTTGGTGAGGCAACAGGTAGGTGAAGAAATACCTGGGGCGGGGGAAAAGAAACACTTCTCATTCAGACAAGTTCCATCACATATGTCGCTCAATGTGGACTCCTCATCACAACAAACGTGCAGTAAACCTGTCAGGATCATTAGTGAATACATGTAGTCTTCAAAATGGAACAAAGCGAGGTCTGATCTAACTAAACCAACAAAGAGTGGGACTATAATGCAACATAACACCTACCTTACCAATTGTTTTTAACTAAGGGGCTGGTTTCCTGGACTTAGATTAAGCCTATAACTGAACTTAAATTCACTTTCAATGAAGATTCTCCATTGAGCTGTTTATTACTGTAGGATAAGCTTTAACTTCATCTGGGTCTGAGAAACTAGCAATGAAATGACTACATCTCACCGATCTTTGCAAAACACTTTAAAATATATTTTTTTACCGGTGTTAAGCTTTAGCGATGGGAGTGCAGCTACCTGTATTACCTGTAGGCGTTGTAGAGATTCCTCATCTCATTAAGCCCTCACACACTCCCTGGGCCGAGCAGGGCTGGCTGAAGTTGCGGAGGGGGAACTGTAAGACACAGTCCTGGTCCGTCTGACAGGTGGGCTCTGTCACACTAGCATCGTCTAGGTCTGTTAGTTTCAGCTCCCCAGACACCATGACGAACTGACGGGGTTGGAAGTCCAACAGAGCCACGGAGCCCAGAGGGGAGTGGGAGAGGAAGTGGAGGAGCCTCACCAAGCCCAAACAAACCTGAGGTAAAATATGTGCAGGTTTGATGTTGTTGTTGAAGTTATGGTTGTCATGGTCTACTCTGTTGTTCATTGACATGTATGTCATGTACATCGTAATTCATGATGATGATGATTTCATCATATGTGATAGTATTGTTTAGACTGTCAGCTGTGGTATGTAAAAAATGTGTGCAAGAAAATACTAACGTCTAACATCTTACTAATACAGTGTTGTTACAAGTGCAATTACAGGGTTAGAGGTTTAAGAGCAGTAAGGGAAAGGGGGATACCTAGTCAGCTGTACAACTGAATGCATTCAACTGAAATGTGTCTTCTACATTTAACCCAACCCCTCTGAATCAGAGAGGTGCGGGGGCTGCCATAATCGACATCCACGTCTTCGTCACCTGGGGAACAGTGGGTTAACTGCCTTGCTCAGTGGCAGAAAGACACATTTTTACCTTGTTAGCTCGGGGATTCGATCCAGCAACCTTTCGGTTACTGGCCCAACGCTCTAACCACTAGGTTACCTGCCGCCCCCATAACCCGTCCAGTTTCCTGAATGTCTCTCAGTGCAGCACTATAAAAAGAAGAGTTGGGTGAAGGACTGATGGACTCTTCACCATGTGTTTGATCACACGGACTGGGAAATGTTCCGGGTCGCCTCTAGGGATAGTACACTAACTCGGTGTCTAAGTTCATCAGGAAGTGCATAGAGGACGTTGTTCCTACTGTGACAATTATAAACTTATCCAAACCAAAAACCTGTGAAAGATGGCAGCATTCTCGCAAAAATGAAAGTGTGAACCACCGCATTTAACCATGGCAAGAGGACTGGGAACATAGACGTGTAGAAAAAGACCAGCTATGACCTCCGTAAAGGCAATCAAAGAGGCAAAACGACAGTACAGGAACAAAGTGGAGTTGCAATTAAATGTCTCAGAGACGAGAGATTGTGGCAGGGACTCCAGACAATCACGGTTTATAAAGAGAAAGCCAGCCACATCGGGAACACTAATGCCTCACTCCTGGACAAGCTAAACACCTTTTCCCACTTGAGGAAAACAACACCGAGCTGCCGACGTGGGCCCCCGCCATTCACGAGGACTGTGTACTCCCGATCTCCAGACGAGGACTGTGTGCTCCCAATGGCTGATGTAATTAAGACATTCAAGCATGTTAACCCTCACAAGGCTGTCGGCCCAGACGGCATCCCAACATGGGTCCGCAGACCAGCTGGCTGGAGTGTTTACAGACATATTCAATCTCTCACTATACCAGTCTGTTGTCCCCACTTGCTTCATCATTGGGGCCTCCTGAGTGGCGCAGCAGTCTAAGGCACTGCATCATAGTGCTTGAGGCGTCACTACAGAACCGGGTTCGATCCCGGGCTGTGTCGCAGCCAGCAGCGACCGGGAGACCCATGAGGTGGCACACAATTGGCCCAGCGTCGTCCGGGTTAGGCGAGGGTTTGGCCAGCCGGGATGTCTTTGTCCCATCGCTCTCTAGCAACTCTTGTGGCGGACAAGGCGCATGCACGCTGACACTGTCGCCAGTTGTACGGTGTTTCCTCCGACACGTTGGTGCGGCAGTGTGTCAAGAACTAGCGCGGCTTGGCAGGCTTGTTTTTCGGAGGACGCAGAGCTCTTAACCTTCGCCTCTCCCGAGTCCGTACGGGAGTTGCAGCGATGGGACAATACTGTAACTACCAATTGGATTTCAAGAAAACGGGGTAAAAAGTAAAAAATTATATATATATAGTTGAAGTCGGAAGTTAGCCAAATACATTTAAACTCAGTTTCACAATTTCTGACATTTAATCCTAGTAAAAATGCCCTGTCTTAGGCCAGTTAGGATCACCACTTCAATATTAAGAATATTGAAATGTCAGAATGATAGTAGACAGTGATTTATTTCAGCTTTTATTTCTTTCATCACATTCCCAGGGGGCAGAAGTTCACATACACTCAATTAGTATTTGGTAGCATTGCCTTTAAATTGTTTAACTTGGGTCAAACGTTTTGGGTAGCCTTCCACAAGCTTCCCACAATAAGTTGGGTGGATTTTGGCTCATTCCTCCTGACAGAGCTGGTGTAACTGAGTCAGGTTTGTAGGCCTCCTTGCTCGCACATGCTTTTTCAGTTCTGCCCACAAATTTTCTATAGGATTGAGTTCAGGGCTTTGTGATGGCCACTCCAATACCTTGACTTTGTTGTCCTTAAGCCATTTTGCCACAACTTTGGAAGTATGCTTTGGGTCATTGTCCATTTGGAAGACCCATTTGCTGCCAAGCTTTAACTTCCTGACTGATGTCTTGAGATGTTGCTTAAATTATGTGGATATATTGTCCTCCCTCATGATGCCATCTATTTTGTGAAGTGCACCAGTCCCTCCTGCAGCAAAGCACCCTCAAAACATGATGCTCCACCCCCGTGCTTCACGGTTGGGATGGTGTTCTTCGGCTTGCAAGCCTCCCCCTTTTTCCTCCAAACATAACAATGGTCATTATGGCCAAACAGTTCTATTTTTGTTTCATCAGACAAAAGGACATTTCTCCAAAATGTACAATCTTTGTCCCCGTGTGTAGTTGCGAACCGTAGTCTGGCTTTCTTATGGCGGTTTTGGAGCAGTGGCTCCTTCCTTGCTGAGTGGCCTTTCAGGTTATGTCGATATAGGACTCGTTTTACTATGGATATAGATATTTTTGTACCGGTTTCCTCCAGCATCTTCACAAGGTCCTTTGCTGTTGTTCTGGGATTGATTTGCACTTTTTGCACCAAAGTACGTTTATCTCTAAGAGACAGAACGCGTCTCCGTCCTGAGCGGTATGACGTCTGACTGGTCTCATCGTGTTTATACTTGCGTACTGTTGTTTGTATAGTTGAACGTGGTACTTTCAGGCGTTTGTAAATTGCTCCCAAGGATGAACCAGATTTGTGGAGGTCTACAATTTATTTTTCTGAGAGCTTGGCTGATTTCTTTGACTTTCCCATGATGTCAAGCAAAGAGGCACTGAGGTTGAAGGTAGGCCTTGAAATACATCCACAGGCACACCTCCAATTGACTCAAATGATGTCAATTAGCCTATCAGAAGCTTCGAAAGCCATGACATAATTTTCTGGAATTTTCCAAGCTGTTTAAAGGCACAGTCAACTTAGTGTATGTAAACTTCTGACCCACTGGAATTGTGATACAGTGAATTATAGGTGAAATAATCTGTCTGTAAACAATTGTTGGAAAAATTACTTGTGTCATGCACAAAGTAGATGTCCTAACCGACTTGCTAAAACAACAGTTTGTTAACAAGAAATTTGTGAAGTGGTTGAAAAACGAGTTTTAATGACTCCAACCTAAGTGTATGTAAACTTCCGACTTCAACTGTATATATAAATAAAAAGTAAAAAGATATTGCTGTTCATCGACTACAAATCAGCCTTCTTATTACCCTCCAAGCTTTTTTTATTTTAAATTGAACCTTTATTTAACTAGGCAAGTCAGTTAAGAACCAATTCTTATTTGCAATGACGGCCTACACCGGCCAAACCCGGACACGCTGGGCTAATTGTGCGCCGTCCTATGGGACTCCCAATCACGGCCGGTTATGATACAGCCTGTATTCGAACCAGGATGTCTCTAGTGACACTTCTAGCACTGAGATGCAGTGCCTTAGACCGCTGTGCCACTCGGGAGCTCCAGATTAAGCTCAGGGGTCTGGGTCTGAACACCTCCCTGTGCAACTAAGTCCTAGACTTTCTTGACACGATGACCCTAGGTGTTGAAGGTAGGCAACAAAACCTTTGCCATGCTGATCCTCAACACGGGGGCCCCACAGGAGTTCGTGCTCAGCCCCCTCCTGTACTCTCTGTTCACCTATGACTGTGGTTACGCACGTTTACAACTCAATCAACTAGTTTGCTGACGACACAACAGTGGTAGGCCTGATTACTAACAATGACGAGACAGCCTACAGACAGGAGGTGAGAGCCCTGGCAGAGCGATACGCGGAAAATAACCTCTCCCTCAACGTCAACAAAACAAAAGGAGCTGATGGTGGACGACAGGAGACAGCAGAGAGAGCACACCCCCATCCACATTGATGGGGGTCGCTGTGGAGAAGGTTAAAAACTTCACTGAGTACCTGAAATGGTACCCCCACACCGATACTGTGGTGAAGAAGGCAAACAGCGCATCTTCAACCTAATAAGGCTGAAGAAATGAATCTTGGCCCCTAAGACCCTCACAAGCACTCTGTCGGGCTGTATCACTGCCTGGTATGGCAACTGCACTGCCCGCAACCGCAGGTCTCTCCAGATGGTGGTTTGGTCAGCCCAACACGTCACCGGGGGCACACTGCCTGCCCTACAGGATATCTACAGTGCATTCGGAAAGTGTTCAGACCCCTTTACTTTTCAACATTTTGTTAGGCCTTATTCTAAAAGGGATTTTTTTTTAAATCCCTCATCAATCTACACACATTACCTCATAATGACAAGCAAAAATAGGTCTTTCGGTTTTTTGGCAAATGTATTTGAAATAAAAATAAACTGAAATATCACATTTACATAAATATTCAGAACCTTTACTCAGTACTTTGTTAAAGCACATTTGGCAGTGATTACAGCCTTGAGTCTTCTTGGGTATGACGCTACAAGCTTGGCACACCTGTATTTGGGGAGTTTCTCCCATTTCTCTCTGCGGGTCCTCTCGAGCTCTGTCAAGTTGGATGCAGGTCTTCAAGGTTTGTCAAGTGCATCCTGTTTCTATAACCAATGGAAACAGGATGCACCTGAGCTCAAGTTCGAGTCTCATTGCAAAGGGTATGAATACTTATGTAAATAAGGTATGTTGTTCATATTTAATACATGCTAAAATTTCAAAAAAACTGTTTTTGCTTTGTCAATATGGGGTATTATGTGTAGATTGATGAGGAATATAATTAATTTAATCTATTTTAGAATAAGGCTGTAAGGTAACAAAATGTGGAAAAAGTCAAGGGGTCTGAATACTTTCTGAAGGCACTGTAATATTATTTATATTCAAGTCGAGGCAGTCGGTCACATATTTATATTCTGGACTCTGATATTGCTTGTTGTGATGTTTTTTAATATCTTATCTTTTTTCTTTATTTTTTCTTGAGATTATTTGTGTATTAGTATTGTACTGTTAGACATTTACTGAAACACAAGCATTTTGCTACACTTGCTTTGACATCTGCTAATCTGTGTACGCGACAAATAACCTTTGAGGGAGCAGGCACCTCACCATTACTGTTACTCATTTCTCACCTTCACGGATCCCCAAATTAGTACCCCTGATGACTCTTCACCATGTATTCTAATGAGCTGATACTGTACTTGCAAACAGGAACACTTCTGGACGTTTACGCAAGCACATCCATGCACGTTCTCTCACACACAAAACGCACACACACAGACAATCAGTGTCACGCACACACACACAGACAATCAGTGTCACACACAGACAATCAGTGTCACACACAGACAATCAGTGTCACACACACACACAGACATATATGGGACACTACGCACACTAGAAAATAGTAGAGGGCTTAAGGCGTGAGAGAGGATGCCGACATTCAAGATCCCCGTGAGCACCGACATCTGTCCTTCAGCGTATTTTATCAGGCCCAGTTGGAATGAAGATGGGGACTGGGTTAATCCACTCCAGGCTAAGAATGCCATTTTCCCAGCAGCAGCTCTCTAACGACTTCCGCCGAAGTTGGTGCCTCTCCTTGTTCGGGCGGCGGTCGACGTCACCGGGCTTTCTAGCCGCCACTGATCTACGTTTCATTGTCCATTTGTTTTGTCTTTATTGTACACACCTGGTTTCCATTACATTATTATTTATTCCCTATTTAACCCTCTGGTTCCCACATGGTTTTGTGCGTGTTTGTTCGTTGTTAAGTGTTCGCTATTTCTGTGAGCTGGATTATTTTCCCTGCGTGGAATTATTTTGTTGGTTTATTCGAGTAAAGTACATTTTTACTCAGTTCTGTGTCCTGCGCCTGACTCTGTCCTACCCGCTGCACATTGACACTTGACAAGCTCCCTCTCCAACCCCCTATCATCCACCCCAGGTATACCCCAGTGGGAGCCAGGGGACGGGCTGTTCCTGATTAGCACTTTCTCCAGGGATGTGGAGGAGGAGTGCAGTAGAGAGAGAGAGATTGAGTGTGTCTGTGTTTGAGAGACAGCAAGAGAGAGAGAGAGCAGAGAGAGAAGTCAGAGAAAGAGCAGAGCAAGCGAGAGAGAGCGAAGTGAGAAAGAGAGCAGAGTGAGAGAGAAAAGAGAGTGAGGCAGAGAGAGAGCCCCAGCCAAGGAAGGCCTACAGCAGCACCTAGATCTTCTGCACAGATTCTGTCAGACCTGGGCCCTGACAGTAAATCTCAGTAAGAGAAAAATAATGGTGTTCCAAAAAAAGTCCAGTTGCCTGGACCACAAATACAAATTCCATCTAGACACCGTTGCCCTAGAGCACACAAAAAAACGATACGTGCCTCGGCATAAACATCAGCGCCACAGGTAACTTCCACAAAGCCGTGAACGATCTGAGAGACAAGGTAAGAAGGGCCTTCTACGCCATCAAAAGGAACATCAAATTCGACATACCAATTAGGATCTGGCAAAAAATACTTCAATCAGTTATAGAACCCATTACCCTTTATGGTTGTGAGGTCTAGGGTCCGCTCACCAACCATGAATTCACAAAATGGGACAAACACCAAATTGAGACTATGCATGCAGAATTATACAAATATATCTTCCTTGTACAACGTAAAACACCAAATAATGCATGCAGAGCAGAACTAGGCCGATACACGCTAATGATCAAAATCCAGAAAAGAGCTGATAAATTCTACAACCACCTAAAAGGAAGCAATTTCCAAACCTTCCATAACAAACCCATCACCTACAGATAGATGAACCTGAAGAAAATCCCATAAGAAAGCTGGTCGTGGGGCTCTGTTCACAAACAGAGCACCAGGACAGCAACACAATTAGACCCAACCAAATCATGAGAAAACAAAAAGATAATACTTGACATTGGAATGAATTCACAAAAAAACAGAGCCAACTAGAATGCTATTTGGCCCTAAACAGAGAGTACATAGAGGCAGAATACCTGACCACTGTGACTGACCCAAACTTAAGGAAAGCTATGACTATGTACAGACTCAGTGAGCACAGCCTTGCTATTGAGAAAGGCTGCCGAAGGAAGACCTGGCTCTCAAGAGCAGACAGGCTATGTGCACACTGCCCACAAAATGAGGTGGGAACTGAGACGCACTTCCTAACCTCCTGCCAAATGTATGACCATATACAAGACACTTATATGTCTCAGATTACACAGACCCACAAAGAATAATAAAACGTATCACATTTTGATGAACTCCCATATTTATGGGTGAAATACCGGTGTCCCATGACAGCAGCAAGATTTGTGACCTGTTGCCTCAAGAAAAGGGCCACCAATGAAGAACAAACACCATCGTAAATATAACCCATATTCATTTGTATTTATTTTTCCTTTTGTACTTGAACTATTTGCACATTGTTACAACAACGTACAGTGCATTATGAAAGTATTCCGACCCCTTGACTTTTTCCACATTTTGTTACATTACAGCCTTATTTCTACAATTGATTAAATTGTTTTTAACCCTCAATCTACACACACTACCCCATAATGACAAAGGAAAAACAGGTTATGAAATCTTTGCAAATTAATTTGTTTTAAAAACGGAAATATCACATTTACATAAGTATTCAAACCCTTTACTCAGTACTTTGTTGAAGCACCTTTGACAGTGATTACGGCCTTGAGTCTCGCGTATGACGCTACAAGCTTGGCACACGTGGCACACGTTTGGAGAGTTTCTCCCATTCCTCTCTGCAGATCCTCTCAAGCTCTGTCAGGTTTGACAGGGAGTGTTGCTGCATAGCTATTTTCAGATCTCTCCAGAGATGTTCGATCGGGTTCAAGTCCGGCATCTGGCTGGGCTACTCAAGGATATTCAGGGACTTGACTCGAAGTCACTCCTGCGTTGTCTTGGCTGTGTGCTTAGGGTTGTTGTCCTGTTGGAAGGTGAACCTTCACCCCAGTCTGAAGTCCTGAGCACTCTGGAGTAGGTCTTCATCAAGGATCTCACTGTACTTTGCTTTGTTCATCTTTCCCTCGATCCTGACTAGTCTACCAGTCCCTGCTGCTGAAAAACATCCCCACAGAATGATGCTGCCACCACCATGCTTCACTGTAGGAATGATGTCAGGTTTCCTCCAGATGTGACGCTTGGCATTCAGGTCAAAGATTTCAAACTTGGTTCATCAGAACAGAGAATATTGTTTCTCATGGTCTGAGAGTCCGTTAGTTGCCTTTTGTCAAACTCTAAGTGGGCTGTCATGTCTTTTACTGAGGAGTGGCTTCTGTCTGCCCACTCTACCATAAAGGCCTGATTGGTGGTGCTGCAGAGATGGTGGTCCTTCTATAAGGTTTTCCCATCTCCTCTGTGGAGATGGGAGTTCTTGAGCTCTGATAGAATGACCATTGGGTTCTTGGTCACCTCTCTGACCAAGGCCCTTCTTCCCTGACTCCTCAGTTTGGCCAAGCGGCCAGCTCTAGGAAGAGTCTTGGTGGTTCCAAACTTCTTCCATTTAAGAATGATGGAGGCCACTGTGTACTTGGGGACCTTCAATGCTGCAAACATTTTTTGGTACCCTTCCCCAGATCTGTGCCTTGACATCTAAGTCAGAGCTGTCCAGAGTAGTGATGCTGGACGGGCGAGCAGGTGCGGGCAGTGATCGATTGAATAGCATGCATTTAGTTTTACTTGTGTTAAATAGGCCTAGCTAGTACGGGGAAGAAAAAAAATGTATGAAATGAATTGAAATGTATGCATTCACTACTGTAAGTCGCTCTGGATAAGAGCGTCTGCTAAATGACTAAAATGTAAATGTAATAATCCTGTCTCGGACCTCTACTGACAATTCCTTACCTCATGGCTTGGTTTTTGCACTGTCTACAGTGGGACCTTATATATAGACAGGTGTGTGCCTTTCCAAATCATTTCTGAAAACTTATGTAAATAAGGAGATATATATATATATACATACACACACATACTGCTCAAAAAATAAAGGAAACACTTAAACAACACATCCTAGATCTGAATGAAAGAAATTATCTTATTAAATACTTTTTTCTTTACATAGTTGAATGTACTGACAACAAAATCACACAAAAATAAATCAATGGAAATCCAATTTATCAACCCATGGAGGTCTGGATTTGGAGTCACACTCAAAATTAAAGTGGAAAACCACACTACAGGCTGATCCAACTTTGATGTAATGTCCTTAAAACAAGTCAAAATGAGGCTCAGTAGTGTGTGTGGCCTCCACGTGCCTGTATGACCTCCCTACAACGCCTGGGCATGCTCCTGATGAGGTGGCGGATGGTCTCCTGAGGGATCTCCTCCCAGACCTGGACTAAAGCATCCGCCAACTCCTGGACAGTCTGTGGTGCAACGTGGCGTTGGTGGATGGAGCGAGACATGATGTCCCAGATGTGCTCAATTGGATTCAGGTCTGGGGAACGGGCGGGCCAGTCCATAGCATCAATGCCTTCCTCTTGCAGGAACTGCTGACACACTCCAGCCACATGAGGTCTAGCATTGTCTTGCATTAGGAGGAACCCAGGGCCAACCGCACCAGCATATGGTCTCACAAGGGGTCTGAGGATCTAATCTCGGTACCTAATGGCAGTCAGGCTACCTCTGGCGAGCACATGGAGGGCTGTGCGGCCCCCCAAAGAAATGCCACCCCACACCATGACTGACCCACCGCCAAACCGGTCATGCTGGAGGATGTTGCAGGCAGCAGAACGTTCTCCACGGCGTCTCCAGACTCTGTCACATCTGTCACGTGCTCAGTGTGAACCTGCTTACATCTGTGAAGAGCACAGGGCGCCAGTGGCGAATTTGCCAATCTTGGTGTTCTCTGGCAAATGCCAAACGTCCTGCACGGTGTTGGGCTGTAAGCACAACCCCCACCTGTGGACATCGGGCCCTCATGGAGTCTGTTTCTGACCGTTTGAGCAGACACATGCACATTTGTGGCCTGCTGGAGGTCATTTTGCAGGGCTCTGGCAGTGCTTCTCCTGCTCCTCCTTGCACAAAGGCGGAGGTAGCGGTCCTGCTGCTGGGTTGTTGCCCTCCTACGGCCTCCTCCACGTCTCCTGATGTACTGGCCTGTCTCCTGGTAGCGCCTCCATGCTCTGGACACTACGCTGACAGACACAGCAAACCTTCTTGCCACAGCTCGCATTGATGTGCCATCCTGGATGAGCTGCACTACCTAAGCCACTTGTGTGGGTTGTAGACTCCGTCTCATGCTACGACTAGAGTGAAAGCACTGCCAGCATTCAAAAGTGACCAAAACATCAGCCAGGAAGTATAAGAACTGAGAAGTGGTCTGTGGTCCCCACCTGCAGAACCACTCCTTTATTGGGGGTGTCTTGCTAATTGCCTATAATTTCCACCTGTTGTCTATTCCATTTGCACAACAGCATGTGAAATTTATTGTCAATCAGTGTTGCTTCCTAAGTGGACAATTTGATTTCACAGAAGTGTGATTGACTTGGAGTTACATTGTGTTGTTTAAGTGTTTCCTTTATTTTTTTGAGCAGTATATATATATATATATATATATATATGCAAAAATGTCTAAAAACCTGTTTTCACTTTGTCATCATGGAGTATTGTGTGTAGATTGATGATTTACAAAATAATAATAATACATTTCAGAATAAGGCTGTAACGTAACAAAATGTGGGAAAAGTCAAGGGGCCTGAATACTTTCCGAATGCACTGTATATAATATGTATACAGCCATAATATGACATTTCAAATATCTCTATTCCTTTGGAACTTCTGTGAATGTAATGTCTACTATTCATTTTTTATTGTTTATTTCACTTTTGTTTATAATCTATTTCACTTGCCTTGGCAATGTAAGCATATACAGTTGAAGTCAGATGTTTACATACACTTAAGTTGGAGACATGAAAACTCGTTTTTCAACCACTTTTGTTCTTGTTAACAAACTATAGTTTTGGCAAGTTGGTTAGGACATTTACTTCGTGCATGACACAAGTCATTTTTCCAACAATTGTTTACAGACAGATTATTTAACTTATAATTCACTGAATCACAATTCCAGTGGGTCAGAGGTTTACATACACTAAGTTGATTGTCCCTTTAAAAACAGCTTGGAAAATTCCAGAAAGTGATGTCATGGCTTTAGAAGCTTCTGATAGGCTAATTGACATCATTTTAGTCAATTGGAGGTGTACATGTGGATGTATTTCAAGGCCTACCTTCAAACTCAGTGCCTCTTTGCTTGACATCATGAGAAAATCAAAAGAAAAACAGCCCGAGACACGAGAAGAAAATGTGTAGAAAAAAAAGCCAGACTACGGTTTGCAACAAAGATCATACTTTTGGAGAAATGTCCTCTGGTCTGATGAAACAAAAATAGAACTGTTTGGACATAATGACCATCATTATGTTCAGAGGAAAAAGGGGGGGACTTGCAAGCTGAAGAACACCATCCCAACCGTGAAGCACGGGGGTGCCAGCATCATGTTGTGGGGGTGCTTTGCTGCAGGAGAGACTGTGCACTTCACAAAATAGATGGCATCATCAGGATGGAAAATTATGTGGATATATTGAAGCAACATCTCAAGACATCAGTCAGGAAGTTAAAGCTTGGTCGCAAATGGGTCTTCCAAATGGACAATGACCCCAAACAAACTTCCAAAATTTGTGGCACAAAGCCCTGACCTCAATCTCATAGAAAAGTTGTGGGCAGAACTGAAAAAGCGTGTGCGAGCAAAGGAGGCCAACAAACCTGACTCAGTGACACCAGCTCTGTCAAGAGGAATTGGCCAAAATTCATCCAACTTATTGTGGGAAGCTTGTGGAAGGCTACCTTAAAGGTTTGAAACAAGTTAAACAATTTAAAAGGCAATGCTACCAAATACTAATTGAGTGTATGTAAACGTCTGACCCACTGGGAATGTGATGAAAGAAATAAAAGCTGAAATAAATAATTCTCTACTATTATTCTGACATTTCACATTCTTAAAATAAAGTGGTGATCCTAACTGACCTAAGACAGGGAATTTTTACTAGGATTAAATGTCAGGAATGGTGAAAAACTGAGTTTAAATGTATTTGGCTAAGGTGTATGTAAACTTCTGACTTCAACTGTATTTCCCATGCCAATAAAGCCCTTTGAATTGAGAGAGAGCGCAAGAGAGAAGAGAGGCTAGTGCCTAGTGTTCTTCGTACCCGAAAGCGTTCCTCCCAGGGGCTCTGTAGTAGCTGGATCATCTGCAGTGGGATGCCCTGCTCCAAGATGGCTGCCCCTTTACTGTCCTCACAGTGGCCTCTGAGCTGCAGGGGGGAAATAGGTTATACTGCCCTATCAGGAGAGAATTGTGAGAAAGCAGCATAACCGTTTCAACACGCTCTCAGGACAAACCAGTAAAATGTGCTCTATTACTTTGGTCTGTTACGGTGAATAGGTAACGGTTTTATTTTATTTATTTAACCTTTATTTAACTAGGCACGTCAGTTAAGAACACATTTATTTACAATGAAGCCCGAACGACGCTGGGCCAATTGTGCGCCGCCCTATGGGACACCCAATCACGGCTTGTTGTGATATAGCCTGGATTTCGAACCTGGGTGTCTGCAGTGACGCCTCAAGCACTGAGATGTAGCGCTTTATACCGCTGCACCACTCCGGAGCAAAGTGTGTTCATCAAGGTAGTCATCACAGTAGCCTACAACTACAGTTACGACCGCTTACAATCAAGTTGCAAATTAGACTGTAATGGATTGATTAAATAGACTTGGTGAATTTTTAGAGCAATGGACAGAGTAGCCAACAGAGGGACACTGTATCTCCTACAGCTGCTGATGCAGAACTGAGACCCAAGTTCAGGAGAGGTTCAAGAGGAAATACATGGGAAGGTCCTGCAGATGCACATTGAGACTTTTCATCCAATTTACACATGCAGCAGAGCATAATAGACACAGAGAACGGGATAGCTCTTTAAATAGGCAACTTTGTCACACTGATGGCCAGAAAGTTCCTAGTTTTCTAACACTGTAGGTCATGTTTTTTTAAGGTAGGGCTATGTTGTTTGTGTAAGCCTCTGATACCTTAGTCTATGGAGATCAATAAAGTTATATTCTATTCCTTGGGCAATTTATGTATTTATTCAATGAATCCCCTTTTCACGTACCTTGATGATGTTTGGATGTTGCAGTCTCTGCAGCAAAACTATTTCTTTTTTCAGTTTGAAAGACAGGAGCTTGTGGCAGCCCAAGGGGTCTTTAAAATCCGCGAGACATCTCCCATGTCAGTTCCTTTGTCGTACACTGTCTTCAACGCGACAGAATGTCCCTCCGATAGCAGAACTTTGAGCACTATTTTGGTATAACCCGAACCAAGGATATCCACAGCTTTCATATCAGCAAGCTGATCACAGCCAATATGATCCTTATTCGTTCTAATAGATTCAATGGAAACTTCACTCTCATTCTCCAAACTAATATCCAATGTATTACTTTCAAATGATTGATGTTGCGCAAAATGTACGGATTCATTCAACAACCTCTCTACCCCAGAATAGATGAGGAAAGGGAGGATTTCCTTGCGTCTTTCGTTGAGTTCATGAACTAATGCTTTACGCTCCATAACAAAATCATCCTGAAGAGTTCCATTTGTAAATATTACTTTATGAACTCTGAAGTGCCAACTGTTCATAAAAAATGTTAAAGAAAAGACCAGAAAATATAAAAGTGCCGCGGCGCAAAGAGGGCTGCGCATTGTGGACAGTTCTTTCACGGGTTGTAGGAAAACACACTAAAAGCTTTCAAATCAAATCGGATAAATGATCTCTTTTGTGGTCGTGGTTAGAGAGAAAGCAAGGTTGAGCTCATTGTGTTTACCTCTTGAGGCACGCCCACCAGAGGCGTGTCTTCCCGTAAAAGCACGCCTCTGAGTTAGCTGATGCAGTGTTTTCACAAGTAAAATCAGGGATGGGCAAGTGTTGGACTGCGGGCAGCATAACACCCTCAGATCAATTTCCACCCCCCCAAAATGTAACTCAATCGGGGTGTCAATTTACTGTTGCAAATTATAATAGTAGAATACACAAGGTGCAATTTCGATATTTGGTTGTGCATCAGCAGTTTTTATCGTGTTGTGTAAAAGTTATTGATAGTTAGTCAATTAGCCATGTCAGCAATTTTTATTTATTTATTGCTAAATTCATTTATCATGATCGAATTACCGGCTGGTGGTCCCCCATTGACTTTGTTAAATCAGTCTCACTCAGATATCACATTAAAAACTGCAAACATGTCTCTCTGCCCAATGGCAAAAAAAATTTGAATTGGTGGGGGCCCACACCCTCATCAAAGTTGTTCATCCCTGGTTAAAATTGTTTTATATATTTATTTTTATTTATCCTTTATTTAACTAGGCAAGTCAGTTAAGATCCAACTCTTATTTACAATGCCGGCCTACATGCCAAACCCGGACAACGCTGGGCCAATTGTGCGCCGCCCTATGGGACTCCCAATCACGGCCGCATGTGATACAGCCTGGATGCATAAGCCTAATTCAAGAATTACAGAATATATATATATTTTTTTACAGAATATTCAAGTTCATATTCTTCCTAAACATTTAAAACTTTGTCACTCTGTAGACTTTCCTCTCACACACACACGTGCATTTAGCAGAGACACTCTTATCCAGAGAACACACTCTTATCCAGAGAACACACTCTTATCCAGAGAACACAATCTTATCCAGAGAACACACTCTTATCCAGAGAACACACTCTTATCCAGAGAACACAGAGAACACACTCTTATCCAGAGAACACACTCTTATCCAGAGAACACACTCTTATCCAGAGAACACACTCTTATCCAGAGAACACACTCTTATCCAGAGGACACACTCTTATCCAGAGGACACACTCTTATCCAGAGGACACACTCTTATCCAGAGGACACACTCTTATCCAGAGGACACTCTCTCTTGTCCAGAGGACACTCTCTCTTGTCCAGAGGACACTCTCTCTTGTCCAGAGGACACTCTCTCTTGTCCAGAGGACACTCTTGTCCAGAGGACACTCTTGTCCAGAGACACTCTTATCCAGAGTGACTTACAGTACTGCATTCATCTTTAAGATAGCTAGGTGAGACAATAACATAACACAATCGTAGCAAGTTTATTTTCCATCACCAATGTAGTTATTAGCAAAGTCAGTGCTAGTAGGAAAAGAAAATTGCATGGTTTAATTTTACCAGTAGTGACTAGTAGTCTATCAGTAGGACTACCCAGTATAGTGACTAGTAGTCTATCAGTAGGACTACCCAGTAGTGACTAGTAGTCTATCAGTAGGCCTACCCAGTATAGTGACTAGTAGTCTATCAGTAGGACTACCCAGTATAGTGACTAGTAGTCTATCAGTAGGACTACCCAGTAGTGACTAGTAGTCTATCAGTAGGACTACCCAGTATAGTGACTAGCAGTCTATCAGTAGGCCTACCCAGTAGTGATTAGTAGTCTATCAGTAGGCCTACCCAGTATAGTGACTAGCAGTCTATCAGTAGGCCTACCCAGTATAGTGACTAGCAGTCTATCAGTAGGACTACCCAGTATAGTGACTAGTAGTCTATCAGTAGGCCTACCCAGTATAGTGACTAGTAGTCTATCAGTAGGCCTACCCAGTATAGTGACTAGTAGTCTATCAGTAGGCCTACCCAGTATAGTGACTAGCAGTCTATCAGTAGGCCTACCCAGTAGTGACTAGTAGTCTATCAGTAGGACTACCCAGTATAGTGACTAGTAGTCTATCAGTAGGCCTACCCAGTATAGTGACTAGTAGTCTATCAGTAGGCCTACCCAGTATAGTGACTAGTAGTCTATCACTAGTCCTACCCAGTAGTGATTAGTAGTCTATCAGTAGGCCTACCCAGTATAGTGACTAGTAGTCTATCAGTAGGCCTACCCAGTAGTGACTAGTAGTCTATCAGTAGGCCTACCCAGTATAGTGACTAGTAGTCTATCAGTAGGACTACCCAGTAGTGACTAGTAGTCTATCAGTAGGACTACCCAGTATAGTGACTAGTAGTCTAAGTGTAATATATCTCATACAGGTGGGATTCACTTGGCATGTTATTAAATTAATTAATTTGGAAAAGAGATTAGGAGAGTCTAGACCCTTCAAATTCTAATCCAGACCTTGAAGTCAGTTCCAATGCTTTTGTTCATTCTTTCCCTGTAATTCAGGGACTGATTTACAACTGGGACACCAGGTGGGTGATTCCCCTGTAATTCAGGGACTGATTTACAACTAGGACACCAGGTGGGTGATTCCCCTGTAATTCAGGGACTGATTTACAACTAGGACACCAGGTGGGTGCAATTAATGATCAGGTAGAAGAGAAAACCAGCAGTACTTCAGAGCTCCAGGGTGGGATTTGAATACCTCTGGTCTAGACTGAAAATACCTTTGCATACACTTTACATTGAAAATAACAGTTTGATGATTGTCAGTCTAAACTGAAAAAGGTCAAATGAGATTTTGTAATAACTTTTTTTTTACATATAAAAAATCAACATGCTATTTCATTGTGAGATAAGATAGGTAAACATCTTCATGCAGATGGATGGAGTAACCATAGCAACACACCTTCCTAGTCTGTTTTTAGATGGCTTTTTTTTTTTTTAAATGGCACCATGCACAGTATTCATCAGCAAAATGTCATTATCTTCTTACGGGTACAAGGGCAGAGAAACAATAGCTAGCCAACTGCCAGTGCCAGGGAAAATAAACTGGAACTATACTTGGATGAAAGCCCTGCAGTTCTGCTTGCAATTACTTGAACTAACTATAGGTCTAATGGTATTAAAAATGTAACAGTTGAATTATTAACCATTACTTTCTATCCTAGACTGAAGGTCAGATGTGACGATTCATTGTGAAATATTGTTCACAGTTCACACTTCCCTTACTGAAATATACAATATATACATACAATATATACATACAATATATGTTCCCTGTGGCTCAGTTGGTAGAGCATGGTGTGTGCAACGCCAGGGTTGTGAGTTCGATTCCCATGGGGGGCCAGTACAAAAAAAAAAAAATGCATGAAATTAAATGTATGCATTCACTACTGTAAGTCGCTCTGGATAAGAGTGTCTGCTAAATGACTAAAATGTAAATATACCTTGTTGCTCATTTGGGAACAATCATCACAATTCTCATAGCATGCCTTTCAATACTCCTGGCCCTTTATCTTCCTATCTCGTGTTCATAAGCAACATCTTGCCTTTGGGAACCTCTTGTATCCCTTATTAGGGAAATCTTTCCGCTCCGTCTTGAGCTGTATCCAGGACATAAATAAACCATTTTCGCTCGCCTCACTACTCACTGAGAAGAAATCTGCCACAGGAAATTACCATGGGTGTCGTTTCAGGTCCAACCTTAATCCAGAGTAGACAAAGCTATAGGCGGGCTGAGGATGTAACGGCATTAGCCTCAACGCTTCATGATCAACCCTCACAGCTTATTTACAGACTGAATGTACAGTACAACATTGTCTTACAATATAGATACTAAACCCAGTGTTTAATGTGTCATGTGAAAATCCAATGGCAATGGGCAGATTGAAGCTCATTCTGAGTACTGTGCATCTGTAGGCCTACTGAAGTATCTTGTCATATAGACTACTCATACTTGCATAGATTTATTTTAAGCGCGAAATGCCATGTTTCAAATGTTATTAAGTCAATAACCTCAGAATTTCTTTGGAGCTAATTGACTGTTTCTCGAAAGAAAAAAAAGACTGTTTGGAACATGTACATCTAAATGTGAGCTACATCAATGGGTTCTTAACATAATATGCTACTCTGTAGGCATATTTAAAATGTTAGTCAAAATTATAATCCCTAGCTAACAAAAAAGAAATGGTTTCTCTAGAAAAGGAACTGCTTGCTTGGATCATCTAAATCACATGTTTTGACACATAGACAAGTTGTTGATAGGATGATTTCAGACTGTGTCTCTGTGTTGCAGAATACATTGGTATTTTCAACCAATTTTTTCCAATGGTTGCCCCTGAGTGTAAAAAAAACCCACCATTGATCTTTCCTCCAGCCTACACTAATGGGATCATTGATGACGACGAGGTGTCTGCATTATGATTCATATGTAGACACAAACCAGCTGGCGTGCCACTGATCCTTCACCAGAGGAGCCTGCATGATGTCTTTATGAAGAGTAACCGAAGGAGGAGCAGACTCGCTCCCTCTCAGGTCCCAGGGGCCTTTTCTGTCTGCATTAAAAAGGACAGCAGGGTGTCAATCAGCAGAAGAGCGTTATCACCTGATGGCTACATTGACAGCAAATTAGGTAACGGCTCTAAAATATGAGCTGGAGCTAAACTTTAATTAATGGAGTACTGTAATTCTATTTGGAAGCAAAACTAAGAGTATTTCCCAAATCTAACACTCTGGGACCACAATAATATATACAAAAAATAGGTGTAGCTTATTTAGTCTTCTGTATTGTATTTACACCAAAACAGTGTAATTTAACTATTGCTTCGGCCAATCTAATCTAAAAGGACAGTTGCTCGTTATATAGGCTACTTATGTGACAATACAAACATTTCGCTACACCCGCAATAACATATGCTAAATATGTGGATGTTACTAATAACATTTCATTTGATACTGTATTATTCACAATAAATTATTCAGACTTACAGGTTCATGGCATTCGGTCAGCTTTCTATATAAAAAGGTAAATAATAGATTTAAGAGGAGAGAAATGTACCAGATATTGTTTTGAACAGCGGGCTATGCACGGATCAAAACAATGCAGGCAGTATCGTCGATACATTGTATCCGTGTCATACTGTATAGGCCAGCACCACCCTCTATTGAACAGCGCCAGTGCTATTCACGGTCATCTAAACTTCTCCTCAACAGCAGAAGAGCTCATCACACCACGTCGACCAATAGCAAGCCAGGCTTTAGCAGATCGGTTACTCAAACATCCATCCATCCATCCCTTTTGCCGTTGTACAATAGAACCGATCTTACTATTCCAAGTAGTAAACACGAGGCTGAATTACTCAATTTCCCAGTTGGAAATTTCCCGAGAGGAGAAAAGTAACTGATAGAATGGATACTTGCTCTATCACCGATGAGCGCGCAGACGCTATAGTCATGGATTCGCCAAGAACTGAAAGACCTGCAAGGGAGACATTTCAAAGGTACGTAGCCTTTCGTTCTCTTTTCACCTCAAAAAAAGCACGGTGTTTGTCTAGTCGGCTGTTAAATTATTCCTCTGCATCATTAAATATACATTGGCATTGGTGCTTTGTCCAGCCATTATTGCCGTTATGTCAGTGTAGGCTATATCAATCTGTCTGTCAATGAAAATCAATTTTCTTTGTATTTGTACGCAGTTGATGACCAAAGCAATACATTTCATGGATTTCTCAGGATCCTATTCTTCAATATTGTATTTATTATAATGTACAAATGTGCAACTGCTTACATGAATTTGTAAATCAAGAGCAGACTAAAACAGGAAGAAGTCCATCTTTCATTTACTCGTTTTTGGTGGGTGAGAAATACATTGATTTGTATTTTGTAAAATGTGTTCTCAAATGCTCTACAATAGCAGCCAATCTCTCCCCAGAGTATGTTTAATTTAAATGTAATAGTCCAATAACAGGTTGAGTGTGGCAGTCAATTTCACCCAATCCACAACCAACATTCACTTCAATATGCAATCTCACGGGACCCAGAGATATCTGGTATTCCTCAGCTACCCACTCTGTGCTCTCCCAAGTCAGCATAATGCAGATATGTATACGACATTGCTGACACAATAGCCTACTGTAGGGTCGGCTCAGGGGAAACCACAAATCCACTGGGCAAAACTCCACCATGACAGTTGTTCGATAGATAACTAATAGTCACTACATTGTCCCTGCTTTAGTTTAGCCGTCAACATTGGACATACACTATATATACAAAAGTATGTGGAAACCCCTTCAAATTAGTGGATTTGGCTATTTCAGCCACACCCGTTGCTGACAGGTGTATAAAAATCGAGCACACAGCCATGTAATCTCCATAGACAAACAATGGCAGTAGAATGGCTCGTACTGAAGAGCTCAGTGACTTTCAACGTGGTACCGTCATAAGATGCCACCTTTCCAACAAGTCATTGTGTCAAATTTCTGCCCTGCTTCCCCGTTCAACTGTAAGTGCTGTTATTGCGAAGTGGAAACGTCTAGGAGCAACAACGGCTCAGCCGCAAAGTGGTAGGCCACACAAGCTCACAGAACAGGACCACCGAGTACTGAAAAATAATCTGTCCTCGGTTGCAACACTCACTACTGAGTTCCAAACTGCCTCTAGAATCAACATCAGCACAATAACTGTTCGTCTGGAGCTTCATGAAATGGGTTTCCATGGCTGAGCAGCCGCACACAAAAAAAAGCTTGCTGCCATTGGACTATAGAGCAGTGGAGATGTGTTCTCTGAAGTGATGAATCACGCTTTACCATCTGGCAGTCCGACGGACTAATCTGGGTATGGCGGATGGCAGGAGAACGCTACCTGCCCGAATGCATAGTGCCAACTGTAAAGTTTGGTGGAGTTGGAATAATGTTCTGAGGCTGTTTTTCATGGTTCGGGCCCCTTAGTTCCAGTGAAGGGAAATCTTAACGCTACAACGAACAATGACATTGTAGACGATTTCCAACTTTGTGGCAACAGTTTGGGGAAGGCCTTTTCCTGTTTCAGCATGACAATGCCCCCGTGCACAAAGCGAGATCCATACAGAAATGGTTTGTCGAGATCAGTGTGAAAGAACTTGACTGGCCTGCACAGAGCCCTGACCTCATCCCCATCAAACACTTTTGGGATGAATTGGAATGCCGACTGCAAGCTAGGCCTAATCGCCCAACATCAGTGCCCGACCTCACTAATGCTCTTGTGGCCAAATGGAAGCAAGTCCCCGCAGCAATGTTCCAACATCTAGTGGAAAGCCTTCCCAGAAGAGTGGTTGTTATAGCAGGAAAGGGGGAACCAACTCTATATTAAAGCCCATGATTTTGGAATGAGATGTTCGACGAGAGGGTGTCCACATACTTTTGGTCTGCAGTGTATTACAGTACTTTATGTAATAGCTATGGTTAGATGCATATAATTCTCTCAATATACTGATGAATTGGTTTGACTTGTGGATTAGGGAACTATTGGATAAACACTTAAACGCAATGAACAGGGAATAATACTAATGTCCGGTTTCTCCAACACAGACGAAAACTAGTCCTGCAGTCCAGCCTCAGGCCTAATTTGTGTCTGGGTAACTGGCCCTAAATGTTCTACGTAGAAGTATTTTTGTTGAGATGTGTGCTATAGGTGCATCTTGGGAGGTTACGAAAAGAAGGTCAATAAAGGGATAAGGTGAGATTCTGTCAGATGAACCATTTTTATATTTCTGTGTGCAGTATGAAGGAATTTAGAGTTAGTTTCGCAAGCTAATGTTTAACTAGCATTAGTGCAATGACTGGAACTCTGCAGCTTAACTACCAGAATCTCGTAGTATCCCTTTAAGTCAGCCACAAACAAAACGACCGCCCCCGCTGGCCGCAACTCTGCTTTAAGTTGATTTAGAAGTATTCTGAGCTCTAAAAGCGCTTAATTTTCAGTTGGGGTTTTTTTTCCCCCAGAGGTCACCGAAGACAAGAAAGCTGAGCATCATAGACCATGTGTCTGCCATATGGAAAGCTGAGCATCATAGACCATGTGTCTGCCATATGGAAAGCTGAGCATCATAGACCATGTGTCTGCCATATGGAAAGCTGAGCATCATAGACCATGTGTCTGCCATATGGAAAGCTGAGCATCATAGACCATGTGTCTGCCATATGGAAAGCTGAGCATCATAGACCATGTGTCTGCCATATGGAAAGATGAGCATCATAGACCATGTGTCTGCCATATGGAAAGATGAGCATCATAGACCATGTGTCTGCCATATGGAAAGATGAGCATCATAGACCATGTGTCTGCCATATGGAAAGCTGAGCATCATACACCATGTGTCTGCCATATGGAAAGCTGAGCATCATAGACCATGTGTCTGCCATATGGAAAGCTGAGCATCATAGACCATGTGTCTGCCATATGGAAAGCTGAGCATCATAGACCATGTGTCTGCCATATGGAAAGATGAGCATCATAGACCATGTGTCTGCCATATGGAAAGATGAGCATCATAGACCATGTGTCTGCCATATGGAAAGCTGAGCATCATAGACCATGTGTCTGCCATATGGAAAGCTGAGCATCATACACCATGTGTCTGCCATATGGAAAGCTGAGCATCATAGACCATGTGTCTGCCATATGGAAAGCTGAGCATCATAGACCATGTGTCTGCCATATGGAAAGATGAGCATCATAGACCATGTGTCTGCCATATGGAAAGATGAGCATCATAGACCATGTGTCTGCCATATGGAAAGATGAGCATCATAGACCATGTGTCTGCCATATGGAAAGATGAGCATCATAGACCATGTGTCTGCCATATGGAAAGATGAGCATCATAGACCATGTGTCTGCCATATGGAAAGATGAGCATCATAGACCATGTGTCTGCCAAATGGAAAGATTGCGTTTCATAATGCAAAAATTTTTTAAAAATACACTGAACAGAAATAGAAACGCAGCATGTAAAGTGTTGGTCCCATGTTTCATAAGCTGAAAAAAAAGATCCCAGAAATGTTCCATATGCACAAAAAGCTTATTTCTCTCAAATGTTGTGCACAAATTTGTTTACATCCCTGTCAGTGAGCATTTCTCCTTTGCCAAGATAATCCATCCACCTGACAGGTGTGGCATATCAAGAAGCTGATTAAACAGCATGATCATTACACAGGTGCACCTTATGCTGGGGACAATAAAATGCCACTTTAAATGTGCAGTTTTGTCACAACACAATGCCACAGATGTCTCAAGTTGAGGGAGCATGCAATTGGCATGATGACTTCAGGAATGTCCATCAGAGCTGTTGCCAGAGAATTTAACATTCATTTCTCTACCATAAGCCACCTCCAACGCCATTTTAGAGAATTTGGCAGTATGTCCAACTGGCCTCTCAACTGCAGACCACGTGTAACCACGTCAGCCCAGGACCTCCACATCTGCCTTCTTCACCTGCGGGATCGTCTGAGACTAGCCACTGGGACAGCTGATGAAACTGAGGATTATTTCTGTCTGTAATAAAGCCCTTTTGTGGGGAAAAACAAATTATGTTTGGCTGGGCCTGGATCCCCAATGGGTGGGCCTTGTGCCGAAGTGGGTGGGCCTATGTCCTCCCAGGCCCACCCATGGCTGCGCCCCTGCCCAGTCATGTGAAATCCATAGATTAGGGCCTAATTTATTTATTTAAATTGACTTATTTCCTTATATGAACTGTGACTCAGTAAAATCATCAAAATTGTTGCGTTTATATTTTTGTTCAGTATATTGGTCAGAAAAGGCACATACAAATACTTTTCTGTCCTTTTCATAATGATAAACCAGACACCTGTTATTGACACTGGAGGAGGGAGTGACAACGCTGGAGGTAATAGTTGAAAGATCCTGTAGTCAGTGTAGCATCTCTTGCACAACTCTATGCAGTGCCTTTCCAAACCTGTTTTTTTTTTTTTGCAAATGCATAGAGCTGTTACCTTTTGGTCTTGACTAATGATTAAAAAATAAAATACATTGTCCTATTTCATACATGTACAAGTGTGTATTAAAACACTTGTGAATTGCAGATGTTTTTTTTTTTTGCATATCCCACTCTCCCTGATGATATGCAACCACTGACACTCAGGTACCCTTGTCAAACTTCCCCATGATGCATCAGCTGCCTGCTTACTCAGTAGCCAACAAAAACCAACCACAACAATCAATATTCAATTCTGCATGAGAAGTACCAAATGCATCATAATAATGAGTCGAGTGGTTAAATGCTGTGAAACCAAAGAGAGTGGTTAAATGCTGTGAAACCAAAGAGAGTGGTTAAATGCTGTGAAACAAAGAGTGGTTAAATGCTGTGAAACCAAAGAGAGTGGTTAAATGCTGTGAAACCAAAGAGAGTGGTTAAATGCTGTGAAACCAAAGAGAGTGGTTAAATGCTGTGAAACCAAGAGAGTGTTTAAATGCTGTGAAACCAAGAGAGTGTTTAAATGCTGTGAAACCAAAGAGAGTGGTTAAATGCTGTGAAACCAAAGAGAGTGGTTAAATGCTGTGAAACCAAAGAGAGTGGTTAAATGCTGTGAAACCAAAGAGAGTGGTTAAATGCTGTGAAACCAAGAGAGTGGTTAAATGCTGTGAAACCAAGAGAGTGGTTAAATGCTGTGAAACCAAGAGAGTGGTTAAATGCTGTGAAACCAAGAGAGTGGTTAAATGCTGTGAAACCAAAGAGAGTGGTTAAATGCTGTGAAACCAAGAGAGTGGTTAAATGCTGTGAAACCAAAGAGAGTGGTTAAATGCTGTGAAACCAAGAGAGTGGTTAAATGCTGTGAAACCAAGAGAGTGGTTAAATGCTGTGAAACCAAGAGAGTGGTTAAATGCTGTGAAACCAAGAGAGTGGTTAAATGCTGTGAAACCAAGAGAGTGGTTAAATGCTGTGAAACCAAGAGAGTGGTTAAATGCTGTGAAACCAAGAGAGTGGTTAAATGCTGTGAAACCAAAGAGAGTGGTTAAATGCTGTGAAACCAAAGAGAGTGGTTAAATGCTGTGAAACCAAAGAGAGTGGTTAAATGCTGTGAAACCAAGAGAGTGGTTAAATGCTGTGAAACCAAAGAGAGTGGTTAAATGCTGTGAAACCAAAGAGAGTGGTTAAATGCTGTGAAACAAAGAGAGTGGTTAAATGCTGTGAAACAAAGAGAGTGGTTAAATGCTGTGAAACCAAGAGAGTGGTTAAATGCTGTGAAACCAAGAGAGTGGTTAAATGCTGTGAAACCAAGAGAGTGGTTAAATGCTGTGAAACCAGAGAGTGGTTAAATGCTGTGAAACCAAAGAGAGTGGTTAAATGCTGTGAAACCAAAGAGAGTGGTTAAATGCTGTGAAACCAAAGAGAGTGGTTAAATGCTGTGAAACCAAAGAGAGTGTTTAAATGCTGTGAAACCAAGAGAGTGTTTAAATGCTGTGAAACCAAAGAGAGTGGTTAAATGCTGTGAAACCAAAGAGAGTGGTTAAATGCTGTGAAACCAAGAGAGTGGTTAAATGCTGTGAACCAAAGAGAGTGGTTAAATGCTGTGAAACCAAGAGAGTGGTTAAATGCTGTGAAACCAAGAGAGTGGTTAAATGCTGTGAAACCAAGAGAGTGGTTAAATGCTGTGAAACCAAAGAGAGTGGTTAAATGCTGTGAAACCAAAGAGAGTGGTTAAATGCTGTGAAACCAAAGAGAGTGGTTAAATGCTGTGAAACCAAGAGAGTGGTTAAATGCTGTGAAACCAAGAGAGTGGTTAAATGCTGTGAAACCAAGAGAGTGGTTAAATGCTGTGAAACCAAGAGAGTGGTTAAATGCTGTGAAACCAAGAGAGTGGTTAAATGCTGTGAAACCAAGAGAGTGGTTAAATGCTGTGAAACCAAGAGAGTGGTTAAATGCTGTGAAACCAAAGAGTGTTTAAATGATGTGAAACCAAAGAGTGGTTAAATGCTGTGAAACCAAGAGTGGTTAAATGCTGTGAAACCAAGAGTGGTTAAATGCTGTGAAACCAAAGAGAGTGGTTAAATGCTGTGAAACCAAAGAGTGTTTAAATGCTGTGAAACCAAAGAGTGTTTAAATGATGTGAAACCAAAGAGAGTGGTTAAATGATGTGAAACCAAAGAGTGGTTAAATGCTGTGAAACCAAGAGTGGTTAAATGCTGTGAAACCAAGAGTGGTTAAATGCTGTGAAACCAAAGAGAGGTTAAATGACAAAAGAAACATCACCACCTCCCAATGATATGCAGTTACACATTTGCTATTGTAAGCAGAGAATCCCACTTCGGACACCAATGTATTTCTGCATGTTACTCCACATTATACACACCTTAAGAGTACATGGCCCGGAGACCATGAACGATTTGCTACGGTGTACGCTACTACTGAACACGACCTCCCTGGTACATCGTGTCGGTTCAAACAAAGGACAAATACTGACATGGTTCCCTCATGAACAACGTGCTTGCTAATTCCATCTCCATAAAAATCATTAAACAGGCCACCAGTAGTAGTAGTAGTAGTACGGGGGCCAAACATGAAAGCAGCAGTGTAAGCATATTAACACCTTTAGACCCAAATCCGAAGTAATATCAACGTTTAGCAAAATGCACAGCGCTGTTCCGCCCAGGGTGGTGCTGGCCGACTGTATGACAAGGATACAATGTAGCAGAGTATCGGCATAGTAACACCCTCTTTAGACTGAAATACAATGTCATGTCAACCTTTGATAGAACGTTTCCCATGTCAATTCATATTTGAGAGATTGGCAATATCTCAGGCGATTGTTGTTTGATACGTAGCTTGCATGCAGGGGGCTCGTAACGCCTAGCTGGAGGCATTTTTGTAACTGCTCTTATCAATCAACAATGAAATTGATCCACTAATTGCCTAGCTAATGCAAGCATGACCTAGCTCTATTAAAAGTGGTCAACGAGAAGCAGTGAAACGCAGAGTTTACCACTGCAGTAACACAGTGGGCAGCAGAAGCCCCCATCATGCTGCCGTCGGTGCCCTGTGCAGCTTGTGATGTGTCAGCTGAGGGGTACATGGCAACTTCTAAAAATTGGACAGCAAAGAAATAATGCTTTCACCGGAGTAAGTTCAGAAGCAAGCTGGTGACGCATCAGCCACCTAACAGCAACATATTTTCTTCTCCCTGCCAAAATGGTCATCTTGACGGGGTGATCTGAGTGGAACCACTACGTAGCTTTGAGAAATTGACTCCACACTTTTAAGCGACCGATACATCTTTAGACACTTTTTTTTAATTATTATTAATACAGCTACATTTTGAAATGCACAATGGCACACAGTCGAGTTGTGATGAATTTGCTGCCCACCTATCTCTCCCCGGTGGTTGGAAATGCAAATAAAGCCCTCAAGTACTGCTCTCTGTTTACTTACCCCGTCGCCTTGGTGATGAGGTGATGGGGTCAAAGAAGTGGCGTCTCAGTCCACCCAGACGACCAGGTCTGGAAAAACAACCCATAACGTCATTTGACCCTCTAACCGAAGTCAGATTGAAATTAGACTGTACATAAATGTCTGGTTGTCCCCAACAATGAAATCGGTGAGGGGACTGTGGATATGTTTCCGTACATTCGTACGTTTGTCACACGCAATATCTCAGACAGAACTGGGCCAATTTTGACTAAACTTGGGTGAATGATGCGTCTTGCCATCGAGATCCGGCATTTTTTTACAAAATGTATACTGATTGGCCCAAGGCGGGAGCTATAGTAATTAACTGAAATCTGTTAGTCACATGCGATATCTCAATTGGTCCAAGGGGGGACGTTGCATAATTCGTTGGGGGACGACATGTTTACTGTTGCCTTGTTTAATTCAGTCATACTATAGAGCCCTCAAACTCAACTCTGGACCTCAAAGCCAGTTCCACTGCATTTTGTCATTGTTCCCCTCTAATTAGACCTGGGACAAGAGGTGGGTGCAATTAATTATCAGGTAGAACAGAAAACCAGCCGTCTCCGAACCTCGTAGGTTCAGAGTTGAATACCCCTGCTACAGAGTATTGTAATAACGTGCATTCAATATTACTTACAGTTCAGTAAATAAGGATTCTGATTTAGAAATGTTACTTGTCATTAGGCCTAACGCAATTACTAATAGTGCTTAACGTAGTCAGCTCTCTCTCTCTCTCACTGATAGTCAGCAGTTTCATTGTGTATAGTTTATGTCCTGTTCTTTAGAGAAAACACCAGGAAGAAAAGCACATAACTTAACCCATAACATCTGTGCAATGCACGTCCTCCATAAACATGAGTCATTCTTCATCAGATCCACTGCAGCCTCCATCAACAGGACTCTCTTTTGGATGCTGAAATGCAGGCAGGGCAGATGGAGCATCTCTTGGACTAATTGGGCCTTCAAGCAATGAAACAATACTTTAGATGTCATTCCTTACCTAATTAATTTGGTTTGCCAAATTGGGTTTCAAGCAACGCAACAATACTTTGGAAGTCACCCCTTACACAATTCATTTGGTTTACCTACTGAAGGCTTAGTAAAAGTGTTGCAGCCAGGGAAGCAGCTGAGCTGAAACTGATTATCGAAAATTCTGGTGTACATTTGACAATAACAAACTCTGCCACTGTAGGGGTTATAAATAAATACACTTTCCCCCTTCTGTCTTTTCACAGTGAGATACCGGAGGTGTCACTGTGTCCTCCTGACAGCGTGTGCCCGGAGGCCCAGGCCACTCGGATCCAAACCGAAGGTGACCAGTCTGACAGCTGCAGCCTCCCCAGACCCTCCTCCTCCACCTCCTCCCAGCTCTACCACCAAGTCTCCCAGGGATGCACCTACCATTCACAGCAGCACCGACAATGTCACTGTTGTGGCCATCACAAGCCAATCAAAAGCAAAGCCTGTTTGGAGTCGCACCCAATCACTGTGGGTCCTCCTCACACCGACTGCTCGACAAGCGCTGTCAAGACGGGTCGCAGCTGCAGCCCCTCCCATGTCCCTTCCTGTCACAACGCTGTCCGCTGCCACTGGCTGCACGGTTCCCATGACGGCGGTGGCCTCCACAAGTCCAAACAGCATCATGTGGTCACAGTCAGGTCTGTAGTCCGTATGCTGTACACAAGCATAATTATCATGCAAAAATTATAAAAAGGTTAATGACGCAGAATTATTTGTCTATTTTAGGGATGACGGACTCTACTGGATCCCTAGAAAGTCAGTATCCACGACAACAACATGATTGTGTAACAGCAAAATGACCTACAATTTCCATTGCATCCTTAATGTGCACAGTGCATGGCAGTAATTAGGACAAAAATATATATTTAGTCTTTCATTTAGCTATACAACATGGTTCTAAGCTCAAAATAGTATTTCATTAAGCTATACAACATGGTCATAAGCTCACAATAGTATTTCATTAAGCTATTCAACATGGTCGTAAACTCACAATAGCATTGCATAACTCAAAATATGAGTACTGGTGACCAATGTTTTGAAATTGAATGTTAAATGTTGTACTTAACTGAAAAATACTTGAACCATGAGACTTTCCTAGCACACTCACCGAGTGAGACACACAGTACAGTCCTTTTACTATGCAAATCCCATTAGAGATAAGTGTCACAGATCTTCTTTTCCTGTGGCATTTTCTTGACAGTTACTCCCAGGTGGTAGTGAAGTACCCTCTGGCGGTGCTCGTCGGGTGTGCAGTAGTCCTCCTGGGATGCTCCCTAGCCGGCCTGTTGATTGGTCCCCTGCCAGACTTCTCTGACCCGCTGATGGTGAGTGCCTCTCTCTGCAGCGCTGTCGCGTTCTCTGCCAACTTTCCTGTCAAACCGAATGCTACTGTAAACCCCTTTTTTTAGCTCGTCCCTGCCTCTTGAAAAGCTGCCGTAAATAAAGTAGACCCGGCAGATGTCTCAAAAAAATGACATCTTGTCAGCTCAGAAATACAAGTGTAACCATATCAGTGCAATTGCAGGTATAATGAACAGTCAAGAATAGTTACATAAACAAATTGAATTACCATGTGTGTAATAAATGTGTACAGTTAAACTCATGGCGATCAACATGTAATGACCATGGCAGAGACCAGGGTAAAAATGAATCTTGAAGAATATTGAAGACAACGCTATATCAATCAACACTGTATGTACAATGTCACTATCAATTTTCAAAGCATCCATTCTAGTATGTCACTAAACCTTAGCATCTAATCAGTCTTTATTCACCTACTGTAGGCCAAACAGTCAGCATTAGGCGTACATATTTCTCATGTAAATTAATTCAGTATTGTTTTCCTGCTTCGGCTGTCGTCAGATGTTGTTCCGTTGACTTTGATGTTTTTAATGCAGGGGTTTGAGCCTCGAGGAACATACATCGGGGTGCGACAGTCTGCCTTGGCCAAGCTTCAGCAGAACACAGGGCCTGGAAACACACTGTCTCTGATACCGCAACACCTCAAAGACAAGACAGCTGGGAGGTACTGTGCTAAAACCGGAGGAGCTCTCCACCACACACAGAGAGCCCTGCACAAAATGGCTGCCACAACAGAGTAGAACCATGGGACATTGCGTTCACTCAGCCCCAGATTCTAATTACTCACTAAAACAGGCTACAATTTGGCATCTTTCAGTTCAGAGGCACGATAGAGATGGAACAGGGTTACACTTGCACATGATATAGTATAGCTACGATTAATAAATGCTGGATTATTGTATAGGGAGTCCATATGTCCATTGTTGCTTGGGGTGCTGATTTAGCTATTGCCTGTGTGATTGATATGAATTGTATAGATGTCTCATGTATAATTGTGTTGTGTTCATGTTTATTTTATTAAGCTATGGAGACGGTAGCGGAGGGGATGCCGGTGGGAGCCAGGAACAGTCGTCTAGGCAACGGTCTAAAAGAATGCTAGACAGGGATTCGGCCCAAGACACATTCCTCTGTGACGCTCCAGGTAGGCTACTAACATGTCTCTCTGCTACTAGAGAAATGCTCCTAAAACTTTAGCAGGAAACATACCCATAATGTATCAATCAAAGATCTAGGTATCGACGAGCTAGTTCATCATTCCAGTGTTCACTTTCAGTTATGAGCAAAACATAAGCAATCCCTCTAGATACATTTTTGTAAGTGGAGACTGAGGACAGTCTTTGTTGAGGGGTGCCATGTTCTTCACTCCATCTGTGACATCACAGGAGAACGCTACGCCCAGCTTGTCTTCCGCTCTGGAAACTCTGCCAGTCTTTGGAGCCTGAAGGCAATCTACTCCATGTGCGAGATGGAGCAGGCCAGGGTAGGTCTTCATGCATCTTACAAATCACCAGACCATCTGCCATATATCCACCATTACCAATCAGACCACAAAATCAGGGAGCCAACTCAAACAAATAAAATACCTTTCTGGGCTACAGAACTTGGCAGGCACTGATAGCACACATCTTAAAACGTTTACATTTATTTGAAAGAGAACAAAAAAAGGTGTTATTGATCCCCATTAGCTCGTAGATGAAAATAAGTTATGTGGAAATTTGCTATAAAATCTGTCCCTTTCAATTTACTCTTGTAATAAAAAGATATATGGAACATCAATTACATTGATTTTGCCATAGGTAGAGGGAGAATAAGTCAACACAAGTGTGTAAATGCCAAACTTCTCTTCTCCATGTTTCAGATTCGTTCACAACCCCACTTCCAAGATCTCTGCAAGCAACATATCCGATTGGAAGTGGACGGTGCCACAATCAGGGGCGGATGCTGTCCAAGTTGGTCACTGGGAAACTACCTTGCACTTCTCAGCAATGCCTCATCCTGTCTCAGCCTGACCTCTGTGCAAGTGTCAGAGAGTCTGAGCCTACTACGCTATTGCGCCCCATACTACCACGATGGAAGTCTGGTGGCATATTGTGCAGAGAGGGGCTCGCAAGGCAACTGTGCATCTGTGCCGACTCGGTGCAAACACTCTCGTGCCGTTTTCCAGATATTGCATTACCTGGTTGATAAGGACTTCCTAGGGCCACAGACAATAGAATATCAGGTCCCCTCACTGAAATATAGCCTCCTGTTTCTACCGGTGGAAAAAGGAGATCACTTGATGGAAATATACATGAACAGCCTTGAAGGTCGTGAGCTTACATACAAGAACACTACTATTACAGGAATGGACCTAGGCATCAAGCAAAAGCTTTTCAAGTATTACCTGGCTAGGGACTCCATCTACCCTGTTCTGGCTGTAGTTTCACTGTTCCTCACCATAGCCCTTTATTTGCAGTCTCTTTTCCTATCAGCTCTGTCTTTAGTTGCAATTGTGGGTTCTCTCTTGACTTCCTATTTCTTCTACAAAGTGGTTTTTCAGCTGACATTCTTCCCTTTCCTCAACTTAGCTTCAGCTTTCATCCTGTTTGGTAGTTGCTCTAACCACGCCTTCACTTTCATTGATTTCTGGAACCTACAACTATCCCAGAATCCACCCATTTCTCTAGAGATAAGAGTCAATCGAGTTCTCCAAGAGGTCGGATATTTGATATTGGCATCAGGCCTGACTTCTAGTGCCACGTTCTTCTCGGGGTTCCTGAGCAGCATCACGGCAGTCAGATGCTTTGCTGTGTACCTGGGAACGGCTTCCTTAATCTGTACTTTTTCCGCTCTTGCGTGGCTGCCCAGCTCGCTCATATTACGCGAGCGCTACACTGTGCCTGCCTCAGCCTCTGTTAATGCACAGGCATGGAAGCCTTGCTGCACGAAAAGTATTGGCGGGTTCTGGGACACAAGCTCGCGAAAGCGGTGCCTCTTCACCTTAGGTCAGAAGCTACGAGGGTTAAAGCGGGGACTGTCCGACACCTCCAATTTACTTTTCCTGAAAATCCTCCCATGTGGAGTGGTCAAGTTCAGATACATTTGGATCTGCTGGTTCGCAGTGTTGGCCGCAGGAGGAACATACATCTCAGTTGTAGACCCTGGTATGAGACTACCCACTTTAGACAACAGGGCAACTCAGTTATTCCGCTCTAGCCATCCCTTTGAAAGATATGACGCTGAATATCGCTACCAATTCATGTTTGAACGGCTGGTGAACGGGGAGGACAAGCTCATTACATTGACTCTTGTTTGGGGAGTCATTCCAACCGATAACGGCAATCACTTTGATCCAAAAAGCAATGGATCTTTAGTTATGGATCCAGAGTTTAACATGAGTAGCCCCGAGGCCCAGGTGTGGTTGAGAGACTTGTGTGGAAGAGTTCAAAACCAAAGTTTTTATTTACCATCATCATCATCATCTGAAAACGAAGGCTCAACAGACAACGTCTGTATTGTCGAGCAACTCATACACTGGGTGTCTATTCGACGATGCTCAGAGAGTGAGGATGCCTTCCATTTTTGCTGCAACGATATTCCCTTTCCTTACCCACCGGGTGTTTTTGAACAATGCCTGAGCATGATGGTGGCCGAGCGGCATGCAGAGGGCTATGTGTCCGAGGTTGGAGGCCTACATTTTGAGGCAGATGGTCGAATAGCAGCCCTGGTAATGGTATTTAGAACTACGCACCGCTATAGCTACAACTTTAGTCACACCACCCTTTTTTATAATGATATTGTGTCATGGTTTAATGGTGAAATGTCTGGCGCACCACTGGGACTAAAGGAAGGATGGTTCGTGAGCCAGTTGACACTATTTGACTTGCAACAATGTCTAAGCTCAGAAACCCTTGTGGTCACTGGGTTCTCTGTAGCCCTAGCGTTTGCCTTTCTTCTTCTGACCACATGGAATATTCCACTGAGTATTTATGGCACTGCTGCTGTTGGAGGAAGTGTTTTTGTCACCATCGGCCTCCTGGTCCTTCTAGAATGGCAGCTTAGTGGTGTGGAGGCACTCTTCATATCAGCTGCTGCTGGGCTGTCTGTCGACTTTTTAGCCAACTACTGCATATCATATAATTCAGCTCCACACTCTGATAGAATTGGAAGAGTTGCACATTCTCTGAAAAGAATGAGCTGTCCTGTAGCAATAGGATCCGGGGCCTTCTGTTGTGTGGGCATCGCCATGCTCCCTACTACTGCCTTGTTGTTCAGAAAGCTGGGGATTTTCTTATTTCTGGTGAAATGTGTAGCATGTGGATTTGCCACTTTCTTTTTCCAATCCCTATGCTGCTTTTTCGGTCCTCAAAAGAACTGTGGGAAAATAATGTTGCCATGTTCATCTGAACCGGGGACTGAAAGTCTGCCCTCCTGTTCAGCAGCAGAACCTAGGTCCTCGACCTGCGCAGCCAACGGGGCTTTTGGAAGATCAAGAGTTCGAAGGAATTTCAATAAAGACGAGGGTAATTACCTTTACCCGAACCATCAGCGTCAAAGACAGCGACAGGTAGGGGGCGGAAGGGAGCCTGAGCAGTATGAGCTTCAGCCATTGGCCTGTCAGCTGAGTGACAGCTTTGAGAACAGCACGTGTACTAGTAAGCTATCCAACAGACCCTCAGTTCTCTCGGATGACATCCAGTTCGGTGGGCTGAGTCCCAGGAGGGATGTGGAGAGGAGCAACATTGAGGCAGATAGTGAAGAGCTCTGTGGGAGGCACCACAAAGGCTGTCACCCACCCCCAGCTTTGCAAACCTCTTCCCCGTACAAAGAAAACACCCTAAGGCCTGTAGTACCTCCTCCAGGTGACCTGGCTAAGGAAAGGCTCTTGTGCAAGACGTGCAGAGGACAGCCTGCTGGCATCAAGCACTGGAACGTATCGCTGTCCTCTTCCTCAAGCATGGAGGACACCATCATTAGTCAAACAATAGAAACAATTTACCAGCCATCCCTCTCAAAGGACGAGGCCCCTAATAGTACCTTTAAGCGTCACCCTCACAAACGCCTACTGTCATCTCAGAGTTCATTTGACGGGCTAGAGGATTCCAATGAGACTTGCCTGAGTGACATTGAACCTGGACCCTCAAACCAACAGACTTCTATTGAAGCAGAGGGAGAACTGGAACCACAACCAGGGCACCTTAACGGAAAGAGAGACACCCTACGCCTCTCCCTGAGAGAGACCACGTATGAGACAGCCTCTCCGGGGTGTGGGAGGGGCCGTACGAGTCAGAGTGAAGGACCAGTGATGTTGCCAAACAGTAAACCAGATTTGCCTGATGTATGGATCAAACGAGATGGGCAGAGGGAAGATACAAGCTGAAATGGATTTCAAAAGATTATGTCTAATCTAAGCATGCAGAAGTATTCAGTTCATTATCTGTCAGCTTGATTAGCTCAGTCAGAAACTGCAGAATGTTACTTTGTGAATAAGATTCTTTGTAATGGATTTACACATTTTGGAAAATTCACAGCTGGACAGACACTGGAACTTGGATAATCACTGGACTTTTTGTTAATCCACTGTACTACCCTGATCTATATCCATCATCTGGATAGATTCTTAGACAATAATGTCATTTGAACACTTGAGAATTATTTCAAAATTAATTTTAGATGTGAGAGAAGGGGCTCTTTTGTTTGAACACATTGCGCTTGGCTATGTATTCCACGCACCCACCATCAAAACAAGACATTTTATCATAACATGGTGATGGAAGTTACATCACTACAAGTAGATCAGAAATTGTGTGTACTGTCAAATACATTTTGTAAACCACTTCACTGTTAGAATGTACAACACTCATTGCTGTTGTACAAAGTCAATGCCAAGAAATGTAACATTAATTTGGTGACTTAAGACAATTCTGTGTGTATGAATTATTTAGGGGACTTGAACAGCACTGTTATACACACAGTAGGGAGCTGCAGATGCACTGCAGATGTATATAGTGAGCCTTATCCTTTGATAATGAAAGAACGAAGGTCTTGTACATGAAACCAACTGATGTATTGGCAGGCCTGAATTTGACAAAGGTGATTTTACCAGCTTGGTGGCTCCTTCCATCATTAAACATGACTTGTAGATGACCAGCTTCACAGCACGGTTCAAAGAAATGTACAATTAGCGTTCTGAGTAATACGATCTCTACTAAGGCTTGACTGGGTAATCAACAATTGTAGTTCTACATCCGCAGAGCAGCCTTCACTACATTTCACCACCTCCTGGAACATCAGATTAAATATATATATGTTTGCCTTGACAGAACACATGCAGTATATGGATCATGGTGTACAATGTGCAGCATGTGCCAAATCTTTGCAACAGTCGTTTTTCCATGAAGAAAATGTAAATGTGTTTGTGAAAAGGGATTATCCTTTACATTAGTGGCAATATGGTTTCAGAGTTGTATTTTTGGTTCAAAATACAACCCAGAATAATGTATGTATTAAGGGTTTAATTATGTTTTGAAGAAATGACTGCAAAAATTAATGCGAAGAATTGACAACAATTGTAAAATGTGCCTACAAGCAGGGTTATTTTGAAGTTGTTTCATCCGAAAGGGTTTCCTTTTGACAACTGATTCAGTGATCATAAGTCTTGGATGAGCTTTTGAAATAATCTGCCTTAGAGAAAGGAATGATAGAACTTAACTTTAGGCTTTTGAGGAGCAGAGAAAACAGAAAGGTTGCAATGACTATTAAACCTGAGATAACACGATACTTGTACTCATTTTCACATGGTGGAAAGTAAAAAAAATAAAGTGTATTTTTTTTCCTGCAGAATGGGTTGTTTTATTCAATGTCATGAAAATACAATTTCATTGTCAAACTTTATGAAAATGTATTTGGTTTTCAATTAGAAGGGCTGTTGAAAATAAATCCTAGCTAAGCATCTTCATGGCTTAGAGTCCAATGGAAAATATATGGTCCAATGTAATATATCCCTTAACGTGAGTCATAGGGAAATGAATTATATAATTTAAAAACAGAATTATTCATGATTTACAGAACCGTGAGCCATAGAACTAACAACCGAGCTTGGTTCACCAAGTGTCCAAAGACACTTCAACAAAACAACAATAGTGATATTTTGCATCCTATTGGGCACATCACATAGTACACTGCCTGCACTTCTGTTGTACAACATCACTATAGTGCCTTAGTCTTCAATCCAGTCATCCTTGGCCCAGTCAGGTAGGCGAGTTGAATATTCAAAGTCTGGTCCTTTATAGCGCAACGCATGGAGGTACATGATGAGCTCCTTCTCAGTGGGGTCCGGACGGACAATCTTACACTCACTACACAGAGGGTCTTTCATGTTTGTAGCAGCTAAGTGAGAAGATTCTGTGGACTCTGTTTGATCCCCATTTTCATCAGTTGGTCCGGGTACTGCACCAGGTAAGGCTGGACTGCTGTGGACCTGATTTGCACTCTGTTCTACGTCACTCAGTGTACAGTCACTTGAAACAGAATTGCAAACACGTGGCAACAGCTCTGGCTGAGGTGTCTGAGCATCTTCGCCATCTACGTCGGTCCGCACATTGCTCACCTGTACCATTCCCTCATCTGGAATGTCTAGGAGATGAAAACTCTCCTTCAAGCGATGTTCCTCCAGAATTGCTTTGAGAAGCTCATCGTCGCTCATGCCCATCAGGCCTCCCTTTGCCCTTTGGGGACCCCAAGCAGAGGAGCCATAGACAGGGTCGTTGAGGATGGGGTAGCCCAGGAACTGGAGGTGGACGCGAATCTGGTGAGTGCGGCCAGTGAGAGGGAGGCAACGCACTACACTGGAGTGGCCGTTCCAGCTGAGCCTTTGGAAGACTGTGCGGCAATCCTTGCCTTTAGGATGCACTCTGCACAGTCCCACCTTGAAGGAGACCACCAGGATGGGCTCCTCACAGATGATCTCACCCTCTGGGAACTCCCCTTCCACTCGACAGATGTACTCCTTCTCCAGCTGTAAAAGATGACAGACTATCAGTCACTTATATCAAACTTTAACAAAGTATATTTTATGTTCCCTCTCAGAGAGAGATTATACTTGAGGCCCTATTTCATCCAAACTGATGACCAGATTTCTAGGATAAGTGAAAAAAAAAAAGTATATATTATTAGTAAACACAATGTCCCTTTTCAATTGAATGGTGCACACTGGACTAGAGGATGTCTTACCTGTCTGTCTCGCACCAACACATCCAGTTTCTGGGACACTTCCAAAGTCCGGGCGAAGAGCAGCACCCCAGATGTTAGGCGATCCAGCCGGTGCACAGTGTGAAGGCCACTTATGCCCCGTTCCTTTCCCAGGATGAAGATGACCGTGTTGTGACGGAAGCGCCCGCAAGGATGGACTGGCATCGAGGCTGGCTTGTCAACTACCAAAACCTCCCCATTATCTTCCAAAATCTCCAGTGGCCGTCCGACTACAGGTGGCTCATGGCGATGCACCGTATTCCTTAGGAAGTCGTTGTTCTGAGGGGGGAAAAGACAAGTCTGACAATATTTATTATGCACAGATTTAAAAATAAATAAATGTAGGGACAAAGTTAGACTGTTGTATCTATCTAATTCAAGCCAACATAATCATAGAGTCAGGGACGAGACAAAGATTGAACTCACCCTGAGTGTTACAGAGAGGTCATCCATTGGTGTTTCATTGAGTCGGATGCGTCCTAGTTTGGAAGCCATAACGTAGTACTCCAACGGCTCAGCTCGGAATTCACTGCTGAAAACCTCCAGAAGACTTTTCCCAATCCAGCGTCCCTTGCAGTACGTTTTGAAGTCGAAGTAGTACGGGCGCACTTTGCGTAGACCTCCTTCAAAATAGTATGTTGTTTCATCAAAATGCTCTTTGCTGAAGCTTACCCCAGGGTTGCGTTTTTGAGGGGGAGGAATGTATCTCTCTCCTGTACGGAGTTGTTTCTTCCCACCCCCTCGTCGTCTCTTTCCACGACTACTTTTCTCTGGCTCTTCCTTCTCTTCGCTCTTACGTTTACACGTTTCTTTCACCTCCTCTGTGGTAGAATTGACTGAAGTGTTTGAGGTATTTACCGCGGACACCCTCGTCATTTCTGTCGACTCCATTGTATGCGACATTACTGTAAAATGGTGTTGACGCAAACGTGGGCCAGATGACAACTCATTTACTGAGTTGTAAAGCGTATGTTCTTTTGTCACTTTACAAATTAAATCGCTATAATTTGTGACGTTTGTCAATTGCGCACTGCAAAGTCTAGCACGTGATAGTGTTCTGTTATTTAGCGTTATTTCGCGTTTGTTAAAGATTTGAAGAACATAGAAAATGTTCTTGACATAACGTACCATCAAATTTAAGAAAGAGTATCGTTTTCTCTAGGGAGTTCTGTAAAACCACTGTTTGTCGGTTAAAGGTAAATAAAATAATCTGTAAAATGTGTCCAAACTACTCACATGTATCTCCCGGAAGCAACCATGAAAGTATGGGTCTCCCTTCCAAATGACTACGGGCACTCGTCGATGACGCCCCTGTGTGTTAGTAGTCCGTTTCAAAGCCTTATCAAATATCCTCATCCTCCTGACACGGAATATTGCTTCACACCTAATGCTTCACACATACAACGTAATAAAATCATAGACCTAAATAAATAGCATTTATGATCTCTTATACAGGCAATGGTTAAATTGATAGAGGCAAAGTGTATAAAAAAAAAGGCCAAGGGCAAACAATCCCATCTCTCTCAAATAAAACTACATTATTTCCCATACAAACAAGCATTTTCATTACAATATTTGTATTAATAAATTATGACATTACTGTATAATCATTTCAGTATTTTTTTTTCTAAAATAAAGACTAAACTGCATCTATTCTCATCGTTATTTAAAAAGGGTTGTTTTTCTGTTGCCGATACAGACTAATTGTAATAATTTAAAGGTTAGACTATGTTAAGTTGCATTCACATCAGACATTAGAAAAAAATGAGTCTTCAATTTATCAAGACATCTTCCTGATAGTTGGTGAAGTACGATCACTCAATTTGTGTGAGGGTTGTCATATCCCTTTAATTTTTGTAAAATGAAAAACATGAATAAGCCGACCTTTCAGCTAGACATCTGTGAGGAACAAGCAGTGGTTTGAATGCATGTACAAAACGGGAGTACTTAAATGAACGATTTTAGCAATCACAGACAGAGTCATTAATCCAAAAGCCCTTGGCAACTCTCTTCAACCCTCTGGGATAATGTTCATCTGCTGCCCAGTTTTAGTCAATAAGCAAATGGGAAGTGTTGCTAGGCAGCAGACAGACAGAGATCTAAAAAACTCAATAGCTGCAGCACCAGCACCACCTCCTGCAAGGGCAACCACACCACACAGCAGTCAGAGCTCACCTCTGGAAAGAAAAACACAGAACAGCATCTCTCAAGAGATCAACTCTAGATGTGGGATGATGAATTAAGGCAAGGTCATGACGGCAGGCGATGACAAAACTGACATCAATTAAGGTTTAAGATTTTCATGACATTTATCTGCTTTATATTGTATACTATATATACACAATTTATGTAGCTAGTGTATACATACCCTTTATATAGTGTATACATAATTTTTTGGGGGGCTGCCTCCTCTCCTCCTGAAATGGAGGATATAATGCCTCATACCTCCGTCGTTCCATTTTAGCTTCCTCCAGCTCCTCCTTCGGGCGCTTGTACTCCCCAGCCTGGTGCCATGGTCCTTTACCATCCAGGATCTCCTCCCATGTCCATGACTCCAAGTAGCTCTCCTGCTGCTCCTTCCTCCGCTGCTTGGTCCTTCGTTGGTGGGTGGTTCTGTCACGGGCGTCGTAAGGAGTGGACCAAAATGCAGCGGGTATATTGATCATCTTCTTATTTTATTAAAGAGAAGACACTTAAACAAAACAAACGATGAAAACAGTCCCGTAAGGTGCACAGACTATACAGGAATCAACCACCCACAAAATAAAGAGAAAACTAACCCAACTAAATATGGCCTCCAATTAGAGACAACGACAACCAGCTGCCTCTAATTGGAGGTCCTACCAAAACCGCAACATAGAAATTGAAAAACTAGATAAACACATAGAAATAGAAAATGTAGAACATAAACCAAAAAACCCGAACCACACAAAACAAACACCCCCTGCCACACCCTGACCAAACTACAATAACAAATAACCCCTTTTACTGGTCAGGACGTGACAGTTTCTAGTGTAATATGCTTTGTTATTGTACAGAGGTGGTTGCACATTATTAGAGTAATTAAAGGAGTTAGCCAATTACCATATGAGTAACAATTAGCTATATGGTTTGGCATCATGCCAGATATATGGTACCTTGGCACGGGCTTTGTATTTATGCAATTTCAACTTGAAATGTATAATGTACAGCTACAGTATGTTGATGTGAATTGAATACCTAAGTATATTATTTTCTGTATTTTGCAGTTTCACAACATAAATGTTTTCAATATATTCATTCAAGAAAAGTCACGCCTTGGGAGTTTTATTGAAGATTTAGTTGTGAGCTATCTGTCTAGTTTTGCATGGGAATGCAATTCAAGTGCAGAATAACCAGCCTTTCAAAGCACTTCATGGCTACAGACGTGAGTGCTACGGGTCAGTAGTCATTTAGGCAGCTTACCTTAGTGTTCTTAGGCACAGGCACTATGGTGGTCTGCTTAAAACATGTTGGTATTACAGACTCGGACAGGGAGAGGTGGAAAATGTCAGTGAAGACACTTAGTTGGTCAGCGCATGCTCGCAGTACATGTCCTGGTAATCCGTCTGGCCCTGCGGCCTTGTGACTGTTGACCTGTCTAAAGGTCTTACTCACATTGGCTGCGGAGAGCATGATCACACAGTCTTCCGGTACAGCTGGTGCTCTCATGCATTTTTCAGTGTTATTTGCCTCGAAGCGAGCATAGAAGTTAAACAACTTCTTCGCCCGCTTTGAGGATAACACAGTGCCGGTGAGGCAGCTCGTCCTAAGGACTGTGGGCTCTCGTTCTCCGTGGCCGACGTGAGTAAGACATTTAAGTGTGTTAACCCTTGTAAGGCTGCCGACCCAGAGGGCATCCCTAGCTGCATCCTCAGAGCATGTGCAGACCAGCAGGCTGTAGTGTTAACGGACATATTCAATCTCTCCCTATCCCAGTCTGCTGTCCCCACTTGCTTCAAGATGTCTAACATTGTTCTTGTACCCAAGAAAGCAAAGGTAACTGAACTAAATGACTATCACCCCGTAGCAGTCATTTCTGTCATCATGAAGTGCTTCGAGAGGCTAGTTAAGGATCATATCACCTCTACCTTACCTGACACCCTAGACTTAATTCAATTTGCTTACAGCCCCAATAGATCCAGAGACAATGCAATCGCCATCACACTACACACTGCCCTATCCATTCTGGACACAACACAATTGGATTCCACGCTTCAAGATTGCTTCGATCACGTGGACTGGGATATGTTCCGCATTGCTGCGAAACACAACATTGACGAATACGCTGACTCGGTGTGCGAGTTCATTAACAAGTGCATCGGTGATGTCGTACCAACAGCGTCTGTTAAAACATTCCCCAACCACAAACCGTGGATTGATGGCAGCATTCGCGCAAAACTGAACGCGTGAACCACTGCTTTTAATCAGGGCAAAGTGACCGGAAACATGACCGAATATATTAAACAGTGTAGCTATTCCCTCCGCAAGGCAATCAAACAAGCTAAGTGTCAGTACAGAGACAAAGTGGAGTCGCAATTCAACGGCTGAGACACGAGAGGTATGTGGCAGGGTCTACAGTCAATCACGGACTACAAAAGAAAAATCAGCCCCGTCGCGGATCACGATGCCTTGCTCCCAGACAGACTAAACAAGTTTTTTGCTCGCTTTGAGGACAATACAGTGCCACTAACACGGCCCGCTACCAAAACCTGCGGGCTCTCCTTCACGGCAGCCAATGTGAGTAAAACATTTAAACGTGTTAACCCTCACAAGGCTGCAGGCCCAGACGGCATCCCCGGCCGCGTCCTCAGAGCATGCGCAGACCAGCTGGCTGGTGTGTTTACAGACATATTAAATCAAGCCTTATCCCAGTCTGCTGTCCCCACAAGCTTCAAGAGGGCCACCATTGTTCCTGTTCCCAAGAAAGCTAAGGTAACTGAGCTAAATGACTACCACCCTGTAGCACTCACTTCCGTCATCATGAAGTGCTTTGAGGGACTAGTCAAGGACCATATCACCTCCACCCTACCTGACACCCTAGACCCACTCCAATTTGCTTACCGACCCAATAGGTCCACAGACGACGCAATCGCCATCACACTGCACACTGCCCTAACCCATCTGGACAAGAGGAATACCTATGTAAGAATGCTGTTCATCGATTACAGCTCAGCATTTAACACCATAGTACCCTCCAAACTCGTCATTAAGCTCGAGACCCTGGGTCTTGACCCCGCCCTGTGCAACTGGGTCCTGGACTTCCTGACGGGCCGCCCCCAGGTGGTGAGGGTAGGTAACAACATCTCCAGCCCGCTGATCCTCAACACTGGGTCCCCACAAGGGTGCGTTCTCAGCCCTCTTCTGTACTCCCTGTTCACCCATGACTTTGTGGCCATGCACGCATCCAACTCAATCATCAAGTTTGCAGACGACACTACAGTGGTAGGCTTGATTACCAACAACGACGAGACGGCCTACAGGGAGGAGGTGAGGGACCTCGGAGTGGGGTGTCAGGAAAATAACCTCGCACTCAATGTCAACAAAACAAAAGAGATGATCGTGGACTTCAGGAAACAGCAGAGGGAGCAGCCCCCTATCTACATTGACGGGACAGTAGTGGAGAAGGTGGAAAGTTTTAAGTTCCTCGGCGTACACATCACGGACAAACTGAAATGGTCCACCCACACAGACAGCGTGGTGAAGAAGGCGCAGCCTGTCGGGCTGTATCACCGCCTGGTACGGCAGCTTCTCCGCCCATAACCTGGAAGACTCTCCAGAGGGTAGTGAGGTCTGCACAACGCATCACCGGGTGCAAACTACCTGCCCTCCAGGACACCTACACCATCCGATGTCACAGGAAGGCCAAAAAGATCATCAAGGACAACAATCACCCGAGCCACTGCCTGTTCACCCCGTTAACATCCAGAAGGCGAGGTGAGTACAGGTGCATCGAAGCTGGAACCGAGAGACTGAAAAACAGCTTCTATCTCAAGGCCATCAGACTGTTAAACAGCCATCACTAACATTGAGTGGCTGCTGCAAACATACTGACTCAACTCAAGCCACTTTAATAATGGGAAAATTTATGTAATCAATTTATCACTTGCCACTTTATATTATTTATATTAGATAATGTTTACATAACCTACATTATTCATCTCATATGTATATACTGTACGCCATACCATCTACTGCATCTTGCCATCTTGATGTAATTAGATGTATCACTAGCCACTTTAAACAATGCCACTTTATATAATGTTTTCATAACCGACATTACTCATCTCATATGTATATACTGTACTCTATACCATCTACTGCATCTTGCCATCCTGATGTAATGTATCACTAGCCACCTTAAACAATGCTGCTTTATATGTTTTCATACCCTACAATACTCATCTCATATGTATATACTGTACTCCATACCATCTATTACATCTTGCCTATGCCGTTCGGCCATCACTCATTTATATATTTTTATGTACATATTCGTATTCATTCCTTTACACTTGTGTGTACAAGGTAGTTGTTGTGGAATTGGTAGATTACTTGTTAGATATTACTGTATGGTCGGAACTAGAAGCACAAGCATTTCGCTACACTTGCATTAACACCTGCTAACCATGTGTATGTGACAAATAAATTTGATTTGAATTGAGTTCCATGTATTCATGGCTCTATGTAGTACTGTGTGCCCCCCATAGTCTGTTCTGGACTTGGGGACTGTGAAGAGACCTCTGGTGGCATGTCTTGTGGGGTATGCATGGGTGTCCGAGCTGTGTGCCAGTAGTTCAAACAGACAGCTCGGTTCATTCAACATGTCAATACCTCTCATAAATATAAGTAGTGATGAAGTCAATCGCTCCTCCACTTTGAGCCAGGAGAGATTGACATGCATATCAGTAATATTAGGGTGGCAGGTATCCTAGTGGTTAGAGTGTTGGACTAGTAACCGTAAAGGTTGCAAGATCAAATCCCTGCGCTGACAAGGTAAAAATCTGTCATTCTGTCCCTGAATGTCACGTCCTGGCCAGTATAAGGGTTAATTAGTATTGTAGTTTGGTCAGGACGTGGCAGAGGGTATTTTGTTTTATGTGGTTCAGGGTGGTGTGTTTGTTTAAAGGGTGTTTGATTTAGTATTTCTGGGTTTTTGGTTGATGGTCTATGTTTATGTATTCTATGGTTAGTCTAGTGTGTGTGTTTCTATGTTTAGTTAATTGGGGTTGGGACTCTCAGTTGAAGGCAGGTGTTGTCTATCTGCCTTTGATTGAGAGTCCCATATATTAGGGTGTGTTTGTTATTTGTGGGTGATTGTTCTGTGTTCAGCCTTATGCTTTGCAGACTGTCAGTTTATCGTTCGTTTTCGTGTTTGTTTTGTTATTTTTGTACGTTCATTTTGTAGTAAATAAAAGTCAAGATGAGCCTACACGTACCTGCTGCGTTTTGGTCATCCTACACCGACGAAAACCGTGACAGAATCACCCACCAAAATTGGACCAAGCAGCAGAGGAAGGAGCAGACGGATTTCGAGTTGGACTGGCGGGAGAAGTGGACTTGGGAGGAAGTTCTGGACGGGGCCGGACCTTGGCATCAGGCTGGGGATTATCAGCGCCCGCAGTGGGAAATTGAGGCAGCCAAGGCAGAGAGGCGGAGGTACGAGGCCATGGACGCGCTGAGGGAGAAGCACGAGAGGCACCCCCAAGACATTTTTTGGGGGGGGCACACGGGTAGTTTGGCTAGGCGTAGGAAGAGCCGGAAGCCAGCTACCCGTGGTTATATGGAGGAGCGTATGGGGTGGAGAGCGCTATGTTTCGCTGAGAAGCGCACTATCTCACCCATACGCACGCACAGTCCGGTGCGAGTTATTCCAGCCCCTCGCAGGTCCGTCAACCCAGTCCGACTCGTCCAGTTCCCGCTCCCCGCACTAGCCTTCAAGTGCGTAAACCCAGCACCGCCAGTCAACAGTCGTCAGAGCTGCCCGCCAGTCAACAGTCGTCGGAGCTGCCCGCCAGTCAACAGTCGTCGGAGCTGCCCGCCAGTCAACAGTCGTCGGAGCTGCCCGCCAGTCAACAGTCGTCGGAGCTGCCCGCCAGTCAACAGTCGTCGGAGCTGCCCGCCAGTCAACAGTCGTCGGAGCTGCCCGCCAGTCAACAGTCGTCGGAGCTGCCCGCCAGTCAACAGTCGTCGGAGCGGCCAGACTGCCCTGAACTGCCCCGAGTGGCCAGACTGCCCTGAACTGCCCCGAGTGGCCAGACTGCCCTGAACTGCCCCGAGTGGCCAGACTGCCCTGAACTGCCCCGAGTGGCCAGACTGCCCTGAACTGCCCCGAGTGGCCAGACTGCCCTGAACTGCCCCGAGTGGCCAGACTGCCCTGAACTGCCCCGAGTGGCCAGACTGCCCTGAACTGCCCCGAGTGGCCAGACTGCCCCGAGTGGCCAGACTGCCCTGAACTGCCCCGAGTGGCCAGACTGCCCTGAACTGCCCCGAGTGGCCAGACTGCCCTGAACTGCCCCGAGTGGCCAGACTGCCCTGAACTGCCCCGAGTGGCCAGACTGCCCTGAACTGCCCCGAGTGGCCAGACTGCCCTGAACTGCCCCGAGTGGCCAGACTGCCCTGAACTGCCCCGAGTTGCCAGACTGCCCTGAACTGCCCCGAGTTGCCAGACTGCCCTGAACTGCCCCGAGTTGCCAGACTGCCCTGAACTGCCCCGAGTTGCCAGACTGCCCTGAACTGCCCCGAGTTGCCAGACTGCCCTGAACTGCCCCGAGTTGCCAGACTGCCCAGACTGTCCCGAGTTGCCAGACTGCCCAGACTGTCCCGAGCTGCCAGACTGCCCAGACTGTCCCGAGCTGCCAGACTGCCCAGACAGCCTGGAACGGCCTGAGCCGGAGCCACTTCCAGAAATAGGTGGGTTGGGGAGGGGGGGTGTAGCACAGTGCCGTCGTTGACGGCAGCCACCCTCCCTTCCCTCCCTTTAGAAAAGGGGAATTTTTCTTTTGGTGTTGCTTGGGGTTATTTTTTGTTAAGGTGCTTCCGGGGTAGCACCTTTAAGGGGGGGGGGGGGGTACTGTCACGTCCTGGCCAGTATAAGGGTTAATTAGTATTGTAGTTTGGTCAGGACGCGGCAGAGGGTATTTTGTTTTATGTGGTTCAGGGTGGTGTGTTTGTTTAAAGGGTGTTTGATTTAGTATTTCTGGGTTTTTGGTTGATGGTCTATGTTTATGTATTCTATGGTTAGTCTAGTGTGTGTGTTTCTATGTTTGGTTAATTGGGGTTGGGACTCTCAGTTGAAGGCAGGTGTTGTCTATCTGCCTTTGATTGAGAGTCCCATATATTAGGGTGTGTTTGTTATTTGTGGGTGATTGTTCTGTGTTCAGCCTTATGCTTTGCAGACTGTCAGTTTATCGTTCGTTTTCGTGTTTGTTTTGTTATTTTTGTACGTTCATTTTGTAGTAAATAAAAGTCAAGATGAGCCTACACGTACCTGCTGCGTTTTGGTCATCCTACACCGACGAAAACCGTGACACTGAACAAGGCAGTTAACCCACTGTTCCTAGGCTGTCATTGAAAATACGAATTTATTTTCTTAACTGACATGCCTAGTTAAATAAAGGTAAAAAAAATATATACTCTGTGTACATCCAAGGGCCAGCCGTGCTTCCCTGTTCTGAGCCAATTGCAAATTTACTAAGTCCCTTTTTGTGGCACCTGACCCCACCACTGAACAGTAGTCAAGGTGCGACAAAACTAGGGCCTGTAGGACCTGCCTTGTTGATAGTGTTGTTAAGAAGGCAGAGCAACAATTTATTATGGACAGACTTCTCCCCATCTTAGCTACTGTTGTATCAATATGTTTTGACCATGACAGTTTACAATCCAGATATACTCCGAGCAGTTTGGTCATCTCAAATTGCTCAATTTACACTTAACTTATGACAAGATTTAGTTGACGTTTAGGGTTTAGTGAGTGTTTTGTTCCAAATACAATGCTTTTCGTTTTAGAAATATTTAGGGCTAACTTAATCCTTGCCAGCTACGCTGAAACTAACTGCTACATTGAAAGTCAGCGCCATCCACATTGTCCAGGAACAAAGCAAAGTAAACACAGCTCCTGCAGCGCTGGAAACGTTCAACAGCAACCTCCATTTGAGACCGCCGAGCCAGCTAGGCTAGCTGGGCTTTTGTGTCCCTCCCCTATACGGAATCTGTCAGAATCCTGGGACAGACAGCAGCGCTCACAGCAACTAAGCCCAACAGAGCCGCGGGATCCAAAATAAAATAAAGCTTTTAAACCGAGGTCTCTAGTTCAGGTTCCAAGCTCATCATTAAGCTCGGGTCCCTGGGTCTGAACCCCGCCCTGTGCAACTGGGTCCTGAACTTCCTGACGGGCCGCATCCTGGTGTTGAAGGTAGGAAACAACACCTCCACTTCGATGACCCTCAACACAGGGGCCCCACAAGGGTGCATGCTCAACCCCCTCCTGTACTCCCTGTTCACCCATGACTGCGTGGCCAAGCACACCTCCAACTCAATCATCAAGTTTGCAGATGACACAACAGTAGTAGGCCTGATTACCAACAATGATGAGACAGCCTCAGGAGGTGAGGGCATTGGCGGAGTGGCGCCAGGAAAATAACCTCTCCATCAACATCAACAAACGAAGAAGCTGATCGTGGACTTCAGGAAACAGCAGGGGGAGTACGCCCCTTATCCACATCGACGGGACCGCAGTGGAGAAGGTGGAAAACTTCAAGTTCCTCGGCGTACACGTCACTGACAATCTGAAATGGTCCACACAGACAGTGTGGTGAAGAAGGCGCAACAACGCCTCTTCAACCTCAGGAGGCTGAAGAAATTTGGCTTGGCCTCTAAGACCCTCGCAAACTTTTACAGATGCACAATTGAGAGCATCCTGTCGGGCTGTATAACCACCTGGTGCGGCAACTGCAACATAGGGAACATAATGGCAGAATCTGCAAAGGCCAGCAGCAGCAGGAGGACGAGGTTCGGAACAGGTTTTTTTCTTCTGGTTAGGCTATCTTGATCTCTGGCTCCCTCTTGAGTCATTTGTGTGTCTAAATTATTTAATCACAGTATGCTTATAGCATCAGACAAGCTCAGTAGCCTACAGTTGATTTCATTAAAACACATAGGGTGTGTCTATATATGGAAAAATACATGACAAAAGTGCCCCCTTAAACTTATGAATTATATAATGTAATTTGGAATGTGTGAAAAACTATTGTTGATATTGTCAACATACTGTACTTTCATGATAGGCTATATTGTTGTATGGGTTGTCATGATGTTGGCCTGTGGGTAAGGTTTATGACCCCCCCATAAATACCTTTCTCCCTCCCCCTCTCTCTCTGACCCTACTGAAGGACTTTTGAATAGCCTTTGTTAAATATAGAGAGTCTGGGAACATCAAACAAGTTGGGGGAAAGGAACCATATTTCGGAAATAGAACCAGTTGGAAATATGCCTTGGAACTTAATGAGTATGGATGTCAGTTCGGTTGTCATCTGAGACATTATGACTGATGACAGGACGACATAAACTGTACCTGGGAAAGTCTACACCTTCTAGTTATCAGATTCACATGGAATTGTTGTGCAATTTAAATGTTTGATATTGAAACTGTTTGTTAAGAGTTTAAATATAATTTTAGCTTCCAAATGAGAGAATTGGGTTTTCATAAGGAAAGAGCCCTGACCAATCAGTGGCCCGCCCCTGTGAAGAGACAGGGGTTATAAACGATGAAACACACACTTCTCCCCTCGCCACTATATAAGTCAGTGACAAAAACATAATCAGTCTGTTCCGGGTACGTGAGGTCTGCAGCCTCTGCATTAAAAGGACACACATGTCAAATACAGAACTAAGCCAACCTCAGCGTGAGCTTTGGTTGCGAATGATATGAACTTTGAACTCTCATTCACTACAGAAGTGATACTTCATGGCCGTTGAGTTAGCAGCGGCCGCTGTAGACGTGGGCTAGGAAAGGACGGACAACGTATCCAGTCTAACACACGACGAAGATACTACAACGTATCCATTTTACCACCAGTGACATTCTTCCGAGGACAGGAAGATCTCTGTTGGCCAACACGGCCAGCATCTACGACCAACCTACCGAAGCGCAGCTCAGAGTAAATATTTATTGCATTTTCCTTTTCCAAATGGGCGGTAATTTAGAATGCATACGATACTGTATTTACGATAGCCTAGCTGCTTTCTCAGTTACTCAGTCTTCCCGCTCTTTCATTCAAGCCCACCCCCTTTCTTTGTGTAACAAGCCGCCATGCCGGTTTAGCCCACTAGGGCACATTCTCCTATCATTTCCTTGTAACCATATTGTAACGGGCGTCGTAAGGATTGGACCAAGGTGCAGCGGGAACGTGTATACTCATCTTCTTTATTTAATAAAAAGAAGGAAAAAACAAATAAATCACGTATACAAAAAGAAACGAACGACACTAACAGTCCTATCAGGTGCTCAGACACTAAACAGGAGACAACTACCCACAAATCCCATAGAAAAAGCACCCCTCTTAAATAAGACCTTCAATTAGAAGCAACGAGGAGCAGCTGCTTCCAATTGAAGGTCAACCCCATTAACTAAACATAGACATAGAAAGACTAGAACTAACCTAGAAATAAACTAACAAGAACATAGCCCAACAAACCACGAAACACTCTAAACAAACACTCCTCTTACATAGTACATAGCCCAACAAACCCCGAACCACATCAAACAAACACCCCCTGCCACGTCCTGACCAAACTGCAACAACAAATAACCCCTTATTCTGGTCAGGACGTGACACATATCTGTTTGTTTTGCATTTCTGTGAATTATTTAGTTAGTAAATAAATTAGTTTAAGACAATTGATGTATTGATGACTCATAGTGAAGACTGGGTTCGTGCAGATAACCAACAATTTACGACGTTTGGAATGAGATTGACGTGAGGTAAACTAACACATCATTAAAGGAGGCTAATTGATCAGATATTATAATATCTGAAAGTTATATTAGGAAAATTATAACTTTGTAATCTGAATATTTTTCCTTGGTGCCCCGACCTTCTAGTTAATTACAGTTACATGATTAATCAGTTTAATCGCGTAATAATAATTACTGAGAGTTATTTGACAAACATGTCTTCCGTTTTAATGATGCCAAAGACACGACAGGGTGAAATTAAAAGTATTTTGTCATCTCTGCTTTGCCATGTTGACTAAAACATATTTCTTATAGCCAAACTATTGTCTTTCTTTTTACAGTTCAAACACATTTAGCATAGATAATGTAATTGTTGTAGTAGTCTTAAGCAAACCATCTTCAGTATCACAGTGGCACCTCCAAGTGCCACTCAGACCTTCTGGGAGAAAAGTATCTGGCATTGAACTTTGGTAGTAGTAGTAGTTGTATGTTTTAAGCTAAGGATCCCATCCTCTCCTCCTTCCAGACATGTCACCACCTAGATTACAAAGTTTGCATTAAACAAGTTCATGTCAGCACAAGGCATATACAAAATCTAGTAGAATAATTAGCCTCATACATTGTCTACTGGTATTGTATTTAAATGAAGAACATATAGCTGAACAATGTAAAGAATTTGTGAGTTAAGCTATTCTCTGACTCAGATGCACAATGTCAAGGGATGCATTGCAAATGCCGATAAGTCTAATGCCATCATACTGTGGGCCAGTGGTTCCCAATTCCCCCAACATTACAGTTTTATTGTAGCCCCGGACAAACACACATGATTCAACTTGTCAACTAATCATCAGGCCTTCAAAGAGTTGAATCAGATCAGTATATTTGTCCGGAACAGAAGCGTGCACACCGAGCAGGCTTGGCCTGCTCCAGTTGTAATACGTTTATACATTGTGTGTGACTTTTAAACTGTATTTTTGTTCACGAAATTTGCTAACATAGGTATACAAGGATGTACCCTTATTCTCTTGGGACATTCATTAGGACCTCTTCATCCGTAACCAGGGTTTCACGGCTCTCTGTATCTGAGGACAGAAAACATCATAAAGAAACAGGTTGCATTATACTAAAATTAGACAGCCCTGAATATTATGTTGGTTTATCTCTCTGTCCTCAGTTTTTCTCACTAGGGACTGGAACTATGGGAGGACATATTTTCATGATGTCCTCCCACAAAGGTACCTGCTCTATCCAGAGTAGCCTACTCTCCCTTCTCTGACAGCTGGAACTGCTAGCTAATCCTTTCACCCTCTTCCATGGTAACACAGCCAGCCACCAGACTGACTCTGGTCTTCCAACATGGTGCCTGGTGCGGTTGCTAGGTGATTTGTGACACAACTGCAAACCCTCTATAATAATAATCTGAAATCATAATGGCTATAATGATGTAATAATGCTCTCACATCATAATGCCCTTAATGGTGTAATAATTCTCTGTAATAACAATAAAAGATATGTTAGCTAGCCAGAAAACATTGCAAATGTAGCAAAAAGGGTTGTTTAAAATACTATATGTAAAATACTACATGTAAGTAGTATTATAGTAAGCTACAAATGTAGAACTAATATGAGTAGCAAAGCTTTTCCCAATTATGGAAATGTCACATTGATCTTCAAAATTTCATTTGGGTTGCGCAATGGCGGAAATGGAACTGGATGTCGAGTTTGAAACAAGAAGCGTGTCGAGTAAGGTTGGAGAAGATGAATGGAAAACAGTCGAAGGCTGGAACAAAATAGAAATTGTCTAAAATTGAAGAATATGATAAGTGTAATGCAGACAAGTATTAGTTTTCCGGTTGGGATGTGTTTTTTGGATAAGGATGAATATCTGGAAGATCGGTATGACGTCTTGGTGCTTTCAAGACAACTCTGAAAAAAAATGGTGAAATCATGATGCCAGTGATCCTCACATTGTAATGTCGGAGCTCCAGAAAGACGTCTGAGTTTCCGACTTGGAATTCCCAGTTGGATGACCGTTCAAAACGATTTTTCCCAGTCGGTGCTCGTTTTTTCCCCAGAGTGACCAGTTGTCTTGAACGCGCTGACATCGGAAGTCGGAGAGTTCCCAGTTGTTTTGAACATGGCATGACCATTAGGCAGAAGAGGCAATTGCCTCACATCATCAAGGGGCCTCGTGAGCTGGGCATACATTTTTTGAATTTTATTTTATGTATCCACCCCTCCTCATAATCCGCTCAAGGCATAATCAAAATCCGTCCGTTTAAGCTAGAGATATGTTTTTTGCATGGGCTGCGTCTCAATCCACCACATCTGCCGATGTCGGCCTTCCGCTTCAGCAGTGGAAGGGGTCTTCCCTAGTTATCCCGGCCACCAAGTCACCGCCCCCTCCCATTTATACAATTGATCGTCTTAAAATCTGATTAAAAACCTAGACCTAACCTTAACCAAACTGCTAACCTTATGCCTAACCTTAAATTAAGAACAAAAAGCTAAATTATTGTGTTCATGAATTTTTACAATATAGCCAATTTTGCCTGGGGCCTCCAAATCACAAAGTCCGACCCTGGTCTCGAGGAAGGTGAAACAGGTGCTGAGAAATGTGGAGTCAATTCAAGCGACCAGGAGCAGGATTGTTCTTATTAATTGTATTTCTGAGGAAGAGAGTGCATTGGGAATCTCAACTTTGGAGCAGGGCGCCTGATAGGGGAGTCATCTCCGGGGTGTCGATGGAAGTTGAGTTTAAATACCTAAGGAAAAGAATCCCAGGTGTGGTTAGTACCCGTCACCTGACCAGAATGGAAAAAGGAAAGAACGTCTGTTGGTTCTTTTTTTTAATACAAAGAACACCTCCCCATGCATTTAAAGATATATAAGGTACCACAGGAGGGGTATATAAGGTACCACAGGAGGGGTATATAAGGTACCACAGGAGGGGTATATAAGGTACCACAGGAGGGGTATATAAGGTACCACAGGAGGGGTATATAAGGTACCACAGGAGGGGTATATAAGGTATCACAGGAGGGGTATATAAGGTAAAACAGGAGGGGTATATAAGGTACTACAGGAGGGGTATATAAGGTACCACAGGAGGGGTATATAAGGTACCACAGGAGGGGTATATAAGGTATCACAGGAGGGGTATATGAAGTACCACAGGAGGGGTATATAAGGTACTACAGGAGGGGTATATAAGGTACCACAGGAGGGGTATATGAAGTACCACAGGAGGGGTATATAAGGTATCACAGGAGGGGTATATGAAGTACCACAGGAGGGGTATATAAGGTACTACAGGAGGGATATATAAGGTACCACAGGAGGGGTATATAAGGTACTACAGGAGGGGTATATAAGGTACCACAGGAGGGGTATATAAAGTACCACAGGAGATTGGTGGCATCTTAATTGGGAAGGACGGGCTTGTGGTAATGGCTGGAGCGGAATTGGTGGAAGGGTATCAAATACACATTAAACACATGGTTTCCATTCCATTCACCATTATTATGAGCCGTCCTCCCCTCAGCAGACTCCGCTGTAAGGTACGGAGTAAGACCATTCCTCCCCAAAATGCTACAAAGTAAAAAGTGTAAAGAATTTGGCCATGTTGCAAATGTGTGCAGACGAAAGATGTATACTGAAGATTGGAGCGAAGAAGGTCAGTGCTACAATTGTGGAGTAGAGGATCATGATCCAGAGTTCGTGAAATGCCCTGTAAAGGGTGAAGGAAGCCGAGGTGGTGTAAGCCAGGACGTTCTATCGGATCTCCTATATGGAGGCAAAAGGATGATGTGCCGCCCTCTCAGGCTCCTTGGAGGTTTTGTTTTATTTTTGCGATCGTTTCACCTTTTGGGGTGTAGTCTGCCAATAAAGTTTGAAGGAGAAAAAAATTAAATAATAAGAAGATGGAAAAAGAAGAAGATGGTGATGATGATTTCATTTGGCATCAGCTGTAGCATAGATATTAGAGAAAAGCATATCTGGCTGTAGGCCAGACAAACCTAACCACACTGATAACCTTATTTTTGCGATCTTTTTGTTTTCATCCCGCACAGTAGGTTGCGGTAATTCACCTTTTGGGGGTGTAGTCTGCCAATAAACCAAGAAGGAGAAAAATAAGAAGAACAAGATGAAGAAGAAAATGAAGAAAATAAAGATGATGACGATAATGATTTAATTTGGCCTCAGCTGTAGCAGAGATATTAGAGAAATGTATCTCTGGCTGTAGGACGGTCAAACCTAACCCTAACCACACTGCTAACCTTATGCCTAACCATGAATTAAGACCAAAAAGCTATTTTTTTTTTAACGATTTAACCTATTTTGACTTTGTGGCTGTAGTAACTAGAGACAACCATGTAGGACCCAGCTGTAGGACACACTTCCTGGTCCCCACAGAGCTGGCCAATAACATTGGGATTACATAAATGAAAGCCAATGAGCATTCATAGAACTTCAGAATGACTTGACAGGCAGTTACCTTATCTAGTCAGATCACTCAAAACACGCCAAAGAAGGATTGCCTTGTTTGGGATTTTGTTTGGGTTTCTTCCAGCTAGAGGAGCAGGCTAGCTAGCTAACGTTAGCAAGGTAAAGTCCTAGATACTACCTGGTAAAATACGGTTTAGCTGCTCTAAATTGAAGCCGAAGGTAAGACACCAATAAATACCTTTAGCTAGCAGAGTGAATGTTTACCATTTATAATTTGAAATTCCAATGACAAGGGGATTATTTTAGTTGCAGCTAGCTAACGTTAACTAAATTGGCGTTAACGTTAACTAGTTAGCTGCATCTCAAAGTAATATCCTAGCTAACAAATAGGAACAATCTGATTCATTGTTGCAGTTTATCTCATTTCTAATTTGGTGGACAGTTTACCAACACCTTGGATTTGGTGTACCTTCAAACTTAATTGCATTGCTCTAGCTAGCTGTAATTTAATTCATTATTGAGCTTGCTATTAGTAGTTCATAATAACCTTTTTTCCATGGTAGAAAAAGTACTAAATTGTCATACTTGAGTAAAAGTAAAGCTACCTTAATAGAAAATGACTCAAGTGAAAGTCACCCAGTAAAATACTACTTCAGTAAAAATCTCATAGGTAAATGGAATTTCTAAAATATATTTCTAAAATATATTAAGTATCAAAAGTATAAATAATTTCAAATTTCTTATATTAAGCAAACCAGACGGCACAATTTTATGTCTATATTTTTTTTTTACTGATAGCCAGGGGCACACTCCAACACTCAGACATTTACAAATGAAGCATTTGTGTTTAGTGAGTCCGCCAGATCAGAGGCAGTAGGGATGACCGGGGATGTTCTCTTTACAAGTGTTAATTGGACCATTTTCCTGTAAACATGTAGTGAGTACTTTTGTGTGCGAGGGGAAAATGTATGGCGTAAAAAGTACATTATTTTTATGTAGTAAAGTAAAAGTTGGCAGAAATATAAATAGTAAAGTCATGTACAGATACCCCCCAAAAACGACTTAAGTAGTACTTTAAAGTATTTTTACTAAAGTACTTTACACCACTGACTATTTTGTTGATGATGTTTGTCTCAACAGACCACTGTATCTACATGAAAATGATTGACGATTTTGAGAGTCATAACGCCCGGTCCAGCAGAGATCTGTGGTCAGAGATCTGCTGGAGCCTGCCTGACGTGCAGGAGGAAGATCAAGGCCAAGGAGAGGATAATGCGGCTCTGTTCAAAGATTCATTCCAACCTTCACATGTTGGCAGTGACCTACAATCTAATGGCACGTCTATGAGTTTCTCCTCTCACAGCGTCTGGGAACCTATGGAAGACTCGGATGTCTACATTGCTAGTTTAGGTAAAGTCAATCTAATATCAACCTTCTGTTATGATTCACCCTTATCTATGGCCCAGTTGATGCCATCAATAGGGCTGTGGCGGTCATTAAATTATGTCAGCCCATTATTGTCATGCAAAAGACTGGCAGTCTCACGGTAATTGAACATTAATTAACATAAACATGTTTAGCATCTCCAGCCTCTACTCATACAAGCAGCATACAAGCTTCTGATGCGCACCTTTGGAACATCTACATTTAAAAAAAGTATAATAAATCAATTGAATACACACCATCACAATAAATTCATTATTTATGTTAGTCTGGTCTAAACAAAACATTATGATATGATTTTATTTATTTTTTCCGAATATGTGTTGGCCTACTGTATGTTATCTGGCTATGCTCAGTTGGTAGATGCTCAGTTGGTAGCTCAGTTGGTAGAGCATGGTGTTTGCAACGCCAGGGTTGTGGGTTCGATTCCCACGGGGGGCCAGCACAGGAAAAAAAAATGTATGTATTCACTACTGTAAGTCGCTCTGGATAAGAGCGTCTGCTAAATGACTAAAATGTAAATGTAAAATGTATGCACCATGCCATAGGCTATAGGCTTGTTAATTTAGCAGACAAGATATGCTTATAAGTCCCGTGCCATTATTTTATATTATAGGATTTTATAATAATAATAATAATGATATATTTGGATTTAGCTGAATAAAATATAATCAATATTTTTCCCATTCTGGAGCGAGAGTGCGCGCATATGAAGTGGCTATGTTGAGCGTAAAAGTGATAATTTGAAACAGGTCCTATATACTAGATTTAGAGTTATTTGGCAACTTTTAGAATGCCTTAGAAATCAAAAGATATATGGGCTGCATGATGCGACTATATAGGGCTATTGATGCGACTATATAGGGCTGCATGATGTGACTATATAGGGCTGCATGATGTGACTATATAGGGCTGCATGATGTGACTATATAGGGCTGCATGATGTGACTATATAGGGCTATTGATGCGACTATATAGGGCTATTGATGCGACTATATAGGGCTATTGATGCAACTATATAGGGATATTTATGCGATTATATTAGGGCTATTGATGCGACTATATAGGGCTATTGATGCGACTATATAGGGCTATTGATGCGACTATATAGGGCTATTGATGCGACTATATAGGGCTATTGATGATTTGAGAAAGTCACACAAAAAAAAGCATGCACTCTGTTCCTTGCCTCAGACTGCACAGCCTGTTCTCTCATCAAGTGATCATATTTTCACCCATCAGACTATTTTCAATTTAATCTTGTCTTCATTAATATGTAACATTTATTTTATAATGATTTATAATGGCCCATTATCAAATGGGGAGGGGCAGGGGGGAAATACATATCATCCATATGCACCTGAATAGCAAATTGAGGCCGCTTTCCCGCCGATAAGTTTTTCACTCATGTTGGGTAGGCTACTCCGGTAATTTCGCTGCGCCAAATGTAATGTTCTACCTAAACTCTGTGTGCAATGGGTTCTCCCTGTTCCTGCAGCTACCCCGTGCTTAATTTGGGAAACCAAGTGAAATCTGTTGGAGAACATCGATAGTAACATGTTTTCACAACGAAACAAAGTATTTAATTTAACTGTTGACAGACCATCTCTTTGCACGCTGGGGAAAGGAATGAAGGAGAAAAGGGGAGGAGATGGAAACTCACAGTGATGAGATATTCTGTAGCTAAAGGTAATGTCTATTAATTATGGGACGGCAGGTAGCCTAGTGGTTAGAGCGTTGGGCCAGTAACTGAAATGTTGCTAGATCAAATCCCCGAGCTGACAAGGTACAAATCTGTCATTCTCCCCCTGAACAAGGCAGTTAACCCGCTGTTCCTAGGCCTTCATTGTAAATAAGAATTTGTTCTTAATTGACTTGCCTAGTTAAGTAAAGGTTAAATAAATAAAATAAAAAAATGAATATTTAATTAAAAATCTATTAATAGGCTATGCAAAATCCAACACAAATGCACTATAATTGTAGACTAAATCTGAATTAGTTTATTTTAGGCTAGACAAATTATTTACCAAAGATCTTAAATCAGTATTTTGTTTAATGTTTTTCTGCCATGTGTAATTATGTGGTTGGCTATGTATTGTATAACGGCACAATCATTATTTTAATTACGTTTTTGGGGGGGCTTGGGCTCATATATAGGCCTGTGCTTATGCATTATCTCTAATATGCATATGATGTTTTGAATGAATCATCACCTTAGATAGAGCTGACCAATTCGTTGTTAGGCTTTGAAACAACATCCAGAAGTACCATGTTTTCCACTAATGTCAGAGTGGTTAGCAGGACAATAGAGCCCTGAGTAACCAGGCCATTAGCGACCTGATGATCGTTAGCGAGTTGAGTAGGCTACTACTAATGCATGTCCAAAATGCATAAAATGAGATTACCGTGACTCAACTGTCATGTAGAATTTTACTGCAGCCATGGCGATAATATAGTCACCGTAACAGCCCTAGTCATGACTCATGACTGCAGCCGTGGCGATAATAGAGTCACCGTAACAGCCCTAGTCATGATTCATGACTGCAGCCGTGGCGGTAATAGAGTCACCGTAACAGCCCTAGTCATGACTCATGACTGCAGGTGTGGCGGTAATATAGCCATCAACCCTGGTCCTTGCTAGTATGGAACAGAAGCCTGTATACCCAACAGCTACCTAGGACCAGTGTTGGTGACCATCACTGCTTTACTGTAGTTAAGAGGGTCAGCCTTCTTTCCATTCTTGATGTTGGATTGACTCGGTACCGGTACCCCCTGTATATAGTCTCCACATTGACTCTGTACCGGTACCCCCTGTATATAGTCTCCACATTGACTCTGTACCGGTACCCCCTGTATATGTGGAGACTATATACCGGTACCCCCTGTATATAGTCTCCACATGAACTCTGTACCGGGACCCCCTGTATATAGTCTCCACATTGACTCTGTACCGGTACCCCCTGTATATAGCCTCCTTATTGTTATTTTATTGTTACTTTTTATTATTTTTTACTTTAGTTTGTTTTGTAAATATTTTCTTATCTCTGGAACTGCATTGTTGGTAAAGGGCTCTGAAGTAAGCATTTCACGGTAAGGTCTACACCGGTTGTATTCGGTGCATGTGACAAATCATTTGATTTGATTTGAAAGGTGTAAGCTGTAGTTCATGCAGAACATTTTATGTCCAGAAAGATAATGAATTGGGAAAGTATCCAAACACAGGTTTTACTGTTAATCCTAGTCTCCCCTGGCAACACACTGCAAAGTCAACATTTTTGACTTGGCTATTTGGAATGATTGTGAGAAAGCCAGAAATCAAGGTCCCATATTACTTAGCATACTATTGAAGTTCATTATAAATCCTGTCTTTTCAGAGAACCGTCTGAAGAGAATAAAGGGCCAGTGTACTGAGGTGACGTCCAGGGAGATGCTGCGCTCCCTATCTCAGGCCAAAACAGAATGCTGGGATAGATTGTTGCACGACGCTCAGAGCTCGGAACTCTTTCAGGAGGACGAGCTAGATCAGAGGTGAGTAGAAGAGCATCATTTGTTGTACAGGCAGAAGTAAGTCTATAAACTCACTATCACTGAACAGCGTTGTAGGCTGACTTTGTGAAATTTCTTACAGGTCCACTCATTGTTCTGTTATCAAACTTGCCTCTTTGTGTATTGATAGGATGTGTGATAACTTCCCTTCACAGTACCCTGGAGCATCTAAAGCGTTGGCTGGTACCTGAGAAAGTGGCCCTCAGCGCTGAGGAGCTGGAGTGTCTTCTCCTGCCGTCACTGAGCCGAGAGCAGACCTCCACGGACCAATCACAGAGCGGACCAGAGGCAGCCACTCAGAACCCTAAAGAGGACAAGAGTCCCATACCTGAGAAATAGATACCTGTTCACTGCAGACATTTTTTATACGTTATCATGTGTTATTCCTGGACAGAAACATGATTGGATTTCCTGTACTGTCATTAATAGGTTATGTGTATTTGTCTTTATTATTGAGGAGAAAGAATTCGGTGACATATTGTTGCAAATATTGGAACGGTCCAGTGTTTGTCATGTTACTCCTATCAAATGTTGTTGATTTTATGATATGGTTCAAATAAAAAGCAGTTAATTGTTGGGGTAATATCCTGAAACCACACCGGTTGCATTTTGTTAGGGCTACTACACCATGTTGGTCTATAATGTTGTAACGAGCTTTGGCACTGCTTTTAAGATACCAGTCCAATCAAGAGTATTAATAGGTCAGATGAAATCATTATAAATGTAGCTACTATATGTTCATCACCATGTGTATGGTAAATATACTACGTTCATTATTACCACGTGTATGGTAAATATACTACGTTCATTGTAATGTATGATAAATATACTACGTTCATTGTAATGTATGATAAATATACTACATTCATTACCATGTATGATAAATATACTACGTTCATTGTAATGTATGATAAATATACTACGTTCATTATTACCATGTATGATAAATATACTACGTTCATTATTACCATGTGTGATAAATATACTACGTTCATTACTACCATGTATGATAAATATACTACGTTCATTATTACCATGTATGATAAATATACTACGTTCATTATTACCATGTGTGATAAATATACTACGTTCATTATTACCATGTATGATAAATATACTACGTTCATGACGATGTATGATAAATATACTACGTTCATGACGATGTATGATAAATATACTACGTTCATTATTACCATGTATGATAAATATACTACGTTCATTATTACCATGTATGATAAATATACTACGTTCATGACGATGTATGATAAATATACTACGTTCATGATGATGTATGATAAATATACTACGTTCATTATTACCATGTATGATAAATATACTACGTTCATTATTACCATGTGTGATAAATATACTACGTTCATTACTACCATGTATGATAAATATACTACGTTCATTATTACCATGTATGATAAATATACTACGTTCATTATTACCATGTGTGATAAATATACTACGTTCATTACTACCATGTATGATAAATATACTACGTTCATTATTACCATGTATGATAAATATACTACGTTCATTATTACCATGTATGATAAATATACTAGGTTCATTATTACCATGTATGATAAATATACTACGTTCATGACGATGTATGATAAATATACTACGTTCATGACGATGTATGATAAATATACTACGTTCATTATTACCATGTATGATAAATATACTACGTTCATTACCACATGTGATAAATATACTACGTTCATTACCATGTATGATAAATATACTACGTTCATTACCACATGTGATTCATATACTACGTTCTTTATCATGTGTGATGTACTGTGCTAGATATTTTAGATTCTGATAGTTGGATGACAGATTCATTTTTATGATGGAAGCTTTTAAAACAAAGCTAATGAACTTGAAAAAAGTATTTCTCTACCTGTCTTTCTTTCAAGTTCAGAAAATACTCCCAAAAATCACTGGACATGGACTATGATACTGTATGGCCTTTACTGTATATCCTCTACTGTATAGCCTCTACTGTATATCCTCTACTGTATGTCCTCTAATGTGTAGGCTCTAATGTATAGGCTCTAATGTATAGGCTCTACTGTATATCCTCTACTGTATAGGCTCTAATGTATAGGCTCTAATGTATAGGCTCTAATGTATATCCTCTACTGTATAGGCTCTACTGTATAGGCTCTAATGTATATCCTCTACTGTATAGGCTCTAATGTATATCCTCTACTGTATAGGCTCTAATGTATAGCCTCTACTGTATAGGTTCTACTGTATATCCTCTACTGTATAGGCTCTAATGTATATCCTGTACTGTATAGGCTCTAATGTATAGCCTCTACTGTATAGGCTCTAATGTGTAGGCTCTAATGTATATCCTCTAATGTATATGCTCTAATGTATAGCCTCTACTGTATAGCCACCCCTACTGTACAGCATCTACTGTATATCCTCTACTGTATGTCCTCTACTGTATGTCCTCTAATGTGTAGGCTCTAATGTATAGGCTCTACTGTATAGCCTCTACTGTATTTCCTCTACTGTATAGCCTCTACTGTATATCCTCTACTTAATATGCTCTACTGTATAGCCTCTACTTAATATTCTCTACTGTATTTCCTCTACTGTACAGCCTCTACTGTATAGCCTCTACTGTATTTCCTCTAATGTATATCCTCTACTGTATAGCCTCTACTGTATAGCCTCTACTGTATTTCCTCTACTGTATATTCTCTACTGTATTTCCTCTACTGTATATCCTCTACTGTATAGCCTCTACTTAATATGCTCTACTGTATAGCCTCTACTTAATATTCTCTACTGTATTTCCTCTACTGTATAGCCTCTACTGTATAGCCTCTACTGTATTTCCTCTACTGTATAGCCTCTACTTAATATTCTCTACTGTATAGCCTCTACTGTATAGCCTCTACTGTATTTCCTCTAATGTATATCCTCTACTGTATAGCCTCTACTGTATTTCCTCTAATGTATATCCTCTACTGTATAGCCTCTACTGTATAGCCTCTACTTAATATGCTCTACTGTATTTCCTCTACTGTATAGCCTCTACTGTATAGCCTCTACTGTATTTCCTCTAATGTATATCCTCTACTGTATAGCCTCTACTGTATAGCCTCTACTGTATATCCTCTACTGTATAGCCTCTACTGTATAGCCTTGACTGTAAATTCTCTACTGTATATCCTCTACTGTATAGCCTCTATTGTATAGCCACCCATAGATGGCAGCATTGTGATCCACAAAATAACCTAGAGGTAAATAAATCCGCACAGCCAAATAATATGTTGACTGAGAACTAGTAGTGAGTGACATTCAGAATTATATCAACTTCCTTATGTAGTTCATTTGATAATAGTCAGCAGTAGGGACTCGAGCGAATGAAATCATACGGCTGTGGAGGTCCCCCCCAGCAAGCAGTCAGATTGCTTCTTATTCAGATGCAGCAGTGAAAAGGTGAACTACTTGAAGGGAGACAGATTGACGGAGGGAGCTGGGCAGATATCCTTCTCACAAGAGTTGCTTTGAGGAATCTCTCTTGGATCTCTGTTGAAGTAGTTCAACTACAAAAAAAAAGGTAAATATGTATTCAATGTGTTTTTGTTATATGTTTATAGAAATGCTGCTTCCAAAGGGAAATTAAAGAATATAGGATATTTAAAACGTGGATTGTAAAATAAGTTAAATTATGATTTTCTTTGGCATTAAGTGTGCATGCTTTTGCGTAATATAATTATTACTTTTTTTACTAAATGATATACATTCTGGAATACATTTATTTCAAACTATGACCATAGACTGTAGTTGATTTGATACAAGACCACTATACAGTATGATACAGAAAACATCTTGTTTGCATGTCAACTGATTTAAATGTTTGAAATTTAAGCCAATTTATTAGACAGGTGAGTGAGCATTAACATTTTTCCACAATGGAACAATAACTATAGCCAAAGGCACCGACTTTATGATTTATACAGTCTTCCTAGAAGTGGCTATGTTAGTAGACAAGTATGCATGGACAGTAACTAGTCGTGAAAGAGCTACTGGTCTAAAACTTCATTAATTAAACCATTCATCCAACCATTTATTCATCCATCCATCTCTTCATTAATTAAACCATTCATTCATCCAACCATTTATTCATCCATCCATCTCTTCATTAATTAAACCATTCATTCATCCAACCATTTATTCATCCATCCATCTCTTCACTAATTAAACCATTCATTCATCCAACCATTTATTCATCCATCCATCTCTTCATTTATTAAACCATTCATTCATCCAACCATTTATTCATTCATCCATCCATTTCTTCATTAATTAAACCATTCATTCATCCAACCATTTCATCCATCCATCTCTTCATTAATTAAACCATTCATTCATCCAAGCATTTATTCATCCATCCATCTCTTCATTAATTAAACCATTCATTCATCCAAGCATTTATTCATTCATCCATCTCTTCACTAATTAAACCATTCATTCATCCAAGCATTTATTCATTCATCCATCCATCTCTTCACTAATTAAACCATTCATTCATCCAACCATTTATTCATCCATCCATCTCTTCATTAATTAAACCATTCATTCATCCAAGCATTTATTCATTCATCCATCCATCTCTTCATTGATTCATTAATTAATTCTTGATACATTTTCCTGAGATATCATACTCTTGAGTGGTTAAACACTCCTGATATTTATAAAATCATGAATGATTTGGTTCTCCTCAAAGATGCATTTATTATGTAAAGGACTTAACTGATATATGTCTCTATCTGTCTTCTTGAAAATGGATTAGGCTAACATGATGAATTTTCTTACATTTAAGTCAAGTTTACCCATGGTTTACCAATGGTCCATGGTCCAGTTCACACCAAGGTCCAGCTGTGATCCACACAGAACCCAGTCACCTCAGACTCGTGTTTTCTCTGCACCAAAAGCTCAGAAATACATTTTGACTCATATCCATGAGCACATTGAGCTTTCCCACTTTTATAATTGACCCATATTGTCATTTGGAGAATCTGTTTAACCATGACCTAAATACACACATTGTGGCCTATCCGTGTCAAATCTGAATATGATTTAACTGTATTATTTAATAGTCCAGATCAGATTCAGAACGTTTGCTAATACCATTTGGAACTTGTCCTGTCCTGTCCTGTTCCCCCCCCCCCCCCCCAACATTAAATTGAATGTAGCTGTGGCCTTTTGAATGAAACATGTTTATTTTTGTAATGGCTGGCATGTTCTCTCTCCCCAACAATAGCAAAGGATAGAGGGAGAGATGTAGAATGCACAGTTCTGAATGTATTACTACATAAGACTGATATTGTCCAGGGAAAAGTGACCCTCATTGTCAGCTCAGGTCAATCCAAATGGGGCAGCAGGTAGCCTAGCTGTTAACAGCGTTAGGCCAGTAACCGAAAAGTTGCTGGTTCAAATGCCGGTGCCGACAGGTAAAATAATCTGCCGAGGTGCCATTGAGCAAGGCCCTTAACCCTAATTGCTCTGGATAAAAGCGTCTGCTAAAATGTAGAAAATGCAAATAACCTCTATTCAGAAAAAGTCTCTGAATACCAACAAGTCTCAATCATTTCACATTTCAACTATAGACTAATCACATAGCCTGCAAATGAGAGGCAAAGTGTTGAGGAGGCATAGTTCATTTCAAAGGTTATCCTGACTGATATTTCAGTAGGTGTTGTTGAATATGGAAGATGATAATTAGCCTTTTAAATATCATTATTCAGAACTTTTCCATGCTATGAGAGACTATGATGAGGTGATGAAATAGACAATGAATGAGATATCACAATTACACCATTGATAATATGCGATTTGACAGCCAAAGTACCCCTTAACATTAATTCAAGTGTAAAATGCAACATCACCTTTTGGTTTCTCTTTTTACTGCCCTGCATTGCTTCATTGTAGTACGATTTAGCCCTGATGTTGTTTTCCCTGATGTTGTTTTCCCTGATGTTGTTTTCCCTGATGTTGTTTTCTCTGATGTTGTTTTCCCTGATGTTGTTTTCCCTGATGTTGTTTTCTCTGATGTTGTTTTCTCTGATGTTGTTTTCTCTGATGTTGTTTTCTCTGTTGTTGTTTTCTCTGTTGTTGTTTTCTCTGGTGATGTTTTCCCTGATGTTGTTTTCCCTGATGTTGTTTTCTCTGGTGTTGTTTTCCCTGATGTTGTTTTCTCTGGTGATGTTTTCCCTGATGTTGTTTTCCCTGATGTTGTTTTCTCTGGTGTTGTTTTCCCTGATGTTGTTTTCTCTGGTGTTGTTTTCCCTGATGTTGTTTTCCCTGGTGTTGTTTTCCCTGATGTTGTTTTCTCTGATGTTGTTTTCCCTGATGTTGTTTTCCCTGATGTTGTTTTCTCTGGTGATGTTTTCCCTGATGTTGTTTTCCCTGGTGTTGTTTTCCCTGATGTTGTTTTCTCTGTTGTTTTCCCTGATGTTGTTTTCTCTGTTGTTTTCCCTGATGTTGTTTTCCCTGGTGTTGTTTTCCCTGGTGTTGTTTTCTCTGATGTTGTTTTCCCTGATGTTGTTTTCTCTGGTGTTGTTTTCCCTGGTGTTGTTTTCCCTGGTGATGTTTTCCCTGGTGTTGTTTTCTCTGGTGTTGTTTTCCCCGATGTTGTTTTTCTCTGGTGATGTTTTCCCTGATGTTGTTTTCCCCGATGTTGTTTTTCTCTGGTGATGTTTTCCCTGATGTTGTTTTCCCTGGTGTTGTTTTCTCTGATGTTGTTTTCTCTGTTGTTTTCTCTGATGTTGTTTTCTCTGTTGTTTTCCCTGGTGATGTTTTCTCTGGTGATGTTTTCTCTGATGTTGGTTTCTCTGATGTATTCCCTGTTCTGTTGTGTGTTACAGGAATGGACAACAGGGAGTTTTCTCTGAACTGCTCTTGGGTAGAGAACACATCTCTCCCTGCCTACTCCTCATCATCCTCCTCCTCCTTCACTGGGTTGGATCTCCTATTTGACCTGAAGCCCCTATTCATCCCTCTCTACTCCATGGTGATCCTGGTCGCCTGCTCTGGCAACCTCCTGCTGCTCTTCCTCATCGGCCTCAACAAGAAGAGACACAACACCACCAACTTCCTGATCGGCAACTTGGCGCTAGTCGATTTGGTCATGTGCATCTTCTGCGTACCCCTGACGGCCTCCTATGCCTTCGACAAGCGAGGGTGGCTCTTCGGACGCTTCATGTGCCACTTTGTCACCTTGATGCAGTCGGCGACGGTTTTCGCAGCCGTCTTGTCCCTCACAGCCATTGCAGTGGACCGGTACGTCGTTGTGGCCTATCCCATTCGCAGGCGGGTGGGTTGCCAGTTCTGCTGGGGTTTGGTGGCTGCCATCTGGTTGTGTAGCCTTGCGTTTTCCACTCCCACAGCTCTCCACACTGGCTACCTGGACCTGAGCGCCACCGGTCTCCACATGGTCATCTGTGAGGAGTTCTGGCATGGCCAGGAGTGGGGACGCCTTGTCTACTCCTGCTTTGTCCTGCTCTTCTCTTACTTTGTGCCACTCGCCGCTGTATCTGCATCCTACCTCGCTATCTCCTACCACTTGAGACAAAGGAACATTTCTGGTTTGATGGCGGCGGGTCCTGTCTCCAATCAAATTAACTGGGGGCGAAAGAGAAGAAAGACGTTCTGCCTCCTCCTTGTGTCGGTGCTCTGCTTCGCCTTCTCCTGGCTCCCTCTTCAGGTGGTCAATCTCATCCGCGACCTGGATACTGACTTCACCATCCTGGGCAAGAGCCACGTCAACGTTATCCAAGTGTCATGCCACCTGTTAGCTATGAGCTCGGCGTGCTACAACCCATTTATCTACGCGTCGCTCCACGACAAGTTCCTGTCCTGCCTGTGTCATCGTGACCTCTTCCCCCGTCACAGAGGAGAGGGGGGTCGAGGGCCAAGGGGGAACAGCAGCAGCTTCATGACATCCCACCGACTGCACCGTGTGAACACCTTCTCCACCCTGGGCGACAACCCGGTGGTTCTGGGGAACAAGATGCCACAGGAGAGCTGGCTGTTGCGGCAGGCACATAAGTCCTCAACCACTACAATAATTGACCATAATTACACGTAGTTGGAGTTTGAATGAGGAAGCACCTTATGGCGCATGGGCCAGAGCACTGAAAGCGAAGGATGTATCTGAAATATCAATTTCCTCCCCTTTGACCTCATCCTCTAATTAATTCTGAGAAGGACGTCTGTAGTCATTGGTAGAAGATAACTGCCAAAATAAAGGAAACACCAACATAAAGCATCTTAATAGGGCGTTGGGCCACCACCAGCCAGAACAGCTTCAATGCACCTTGGCATAGATTCTACAAGTGTCTGGAACTGTATTGGAGGGATGCGACACCATTTTTCCATAAGAAATTCCATAATTTAGTGTTTTGTTGATGATGGTGGAAAGCACTGTCTCAGGCGCCGCTCCAGAATCTCCCATAAGTGTTCAATTGGGTTGAAATATGGTGACTGAGACGGCCATGGAATATGGTTTACATAATTTCATGCTCATCAAACCATTCAGTGACTACTAATGCCCTGTGGGTGGGGGCATTGTCATCCTAAAGGGGGCTAGCAAAAATAATGGCCTGCCCAGCATTTTTTATACATGACACTAAGCATGATGGGATGTTAATCGCTTAATTAACTTAATTAAGCACCTGCTTTCAATATACTTTGTATCCTTCATTTATTCAAGTGTTTCCATTATTTTGTCAGTTACCTGTATATCTATGAAAATACAATTTATGCAGAAATATTTTTAAACAGTTTTGTTGGCCACACAAAACTATCATACTATGAAGCAGATCAAAATGTGGTCATTATCTCACATAATAGACAGGGTAGTTTGGGGCCTGAATGCTAATTGGCCGAAACAGCATTCCAGCGGTGTGTATATCAGACAATATTTACCACAGGTATGACACAATTTTTTTTTACTGTTATATTTATGTTGGTAACGGGCTTATAATAGCAATAATGCACCTTGGGGGTTTGTGGTATATGGCCAATATACCACGGCTAAGGGCTGTATCCAGGAACTCCGCATTACGTCATGCATAAAGCCCTTAGGCTGAGTATATTTAAGCAATATGGTACGAGGGGGTGTGGTATATGGCCAATATACCATGACTAAGGGCTGTTCTTAGGCACGACGCAACTCAGAATCGTGGTATATTGGGCATATTTCACAAACCCCCTAGGTGCCTTATTGCTATTATAAACTGGTTACCAACGTAATTAGAGCAGTAAAAATAAATGTTTTGTCAAACCCATGGTATCAAATCAAATTATATTTGTCACATGCGCCGAATACAACAGGTGTAGACCTCACAGTGAAATGCTGACTGACAAGTCCTTAACCAACAATGCAGTTCAAGAAAAGTAAGTGTTAAGAAAGAATTTAATAAAATAAACTGAAGTAAAACATAGAAAAATAACAAATAACTAAAGAGCAACAATAAAATAACAGTAGCGAGGCTATATACAGGGGGTACCGGTACAGAGTCAATGTGGAGGCTATATACAGGGGGTACCGGTACAGAGTCAATGTGGAGGCTATATACAGGGGGTACCGGTACAGAGTCAATGTGGAGGCTATATACAGGGGGTACTGGTACAGAGTCAATGTGGAGGCTATATACAGGGGGTACCGGTACAGAGTCAATGTGGAAGCTATATACAGGGGGTACCGGTACAGAGTCAATGTGCGGGGGCACAGGTTAGTCGAGGTAATTGAGGTAATATTTACATGTAGGCAGAGTTAAAGTGACTATGCATAGATTATAAACAGAGAGTAGCAGCAGCGTAAAAATGGGGGTCGGTGGTGGTGGGGGGGATGCAAATAGTACAGATAGCCATGTGATTAGCTGTTCAGGAGTCTTATGGCTTGGGGGTAGAAGCTCTTAAGAAGCCTTTTGGACCTAGACTTGGCGCTCCGGTACCGCTTGCCGTGGGATAGCAGAGAGAACAGTCTATTCAGTAAATGGCTGTTTATTTGACACTACAAGACACTATAAGACACTATACAGTCTGATATACCATGGCTTTCAGCCAACCAGCATTCAGGGCTCCAACCACCCAGTTTATAATGACCAACATACCACACCCTCTCAGGCCTTATTGCTTAAATAAACATAGGAATCAAATAAACCGCCATTTAATGAATAGAGTGTGGTGTCAATATGCTTCACTGATTGGATTATGGTGTCAGTATGAATAGATTGTGATGTCAATATGATTTGCTGAATAGATTGTGGTATCAATATGATTTACTGAATGGATTGTGGTATCAATATGAATAGATTGTGGTGTCAATATGATTTACTGAATGGATTGTGGTATCAATATGAATAGATTGTGGTGTCAATATGATTTACTGAATAGATTGTGGTATCAATATGCTTTACTGAATTAACTGTGGTGTCAATATGAATACATTGTGGTGTCAATATGCTTCACTGATTGAATTATGGTGTCAGTATGAATAGATTGTGATGTCAATATGATTTACTGAATAGATTGTGGTATCAATATGCTTTACTGAATTAACTGTGGTGTCAATATGAATACATTGTGGTGTCAATATGCTTTACTGAATAGATTGTGGTGTCAATATGAATAGATTGTGGTATCAATATGATTTACTGAATAGATTGTGGTGTCAATATGATTTACTGAATAGATTGTGGTGTCAATAGGATTTACTTGTCACGTCCTGACCAGTAAAGGGGTTATTTGTTATTGTAGTTTGGTCAGGACGTGGCAGGGGGGTGTTTGTTTTATGTGGTTCGGGGTTTGTTGATATATGTGTTTATGTAGAGGGGTGTTTGTTTTGAGTATTCCGGGGTTTTGGTTATGTTCTATGTTGTGTATTTCTATGCTCTATCTATGTTGTGTATTTCTTTGTGTTGGCCTGGTATGGCTCTCAATCAGGAACAGCTGTACATCGTTGTTGCTGATTGAGAGTCATACTTAGGTAGCCTTGTTTTCACATGTCCCTTGTGGGAAGTTGTTTTTGCACTGCTAGGGTTAGCCTGCATTCCCGGTCGGGTTCTTGTTGTGTTATTTAAGTGTTCTAAATAAAAGATAAAATGAGCACTCAACCCGCTGCGCCTTGGTCCAGTATATACGACGAACGTTACATTACTGAATAGATTGTGGTATCAATATGATTTACTGAATAGATTGTGGTATCAATATGATTTACTGAATAGATTGTGGTATCAATATGATTTACTGAATAAATTGTGGTATCAATATGATTTACTGAATACATTGTGGTATCAATATGATTTACTGAATAGATTGTGGTATCAATATGATTTACTGAATAAATTGTGGTATCAATATGATTTACTGAATAAATTGTGGTATCAATATGATTTACTGAATAGATTGTGGTATCAATATGATTTACTGAATAGATTGTGGTATCAATAGGATTTACTGAATAAATTGTGGTATCAATATGATTTACTGAATAGATTGTGGTATCAATATGATTTACTGAATAAATTGTGGTATCAATATGATTTACTGAATACATTGTGGTATCAATATGATTTACTGAATAGATTGTGGTATCAATATGATTTACTGAATAAATTGTGGTATCAATATGATTTACTGAATAAATTGTGGTATCAATATGATTTACTGAATAGATTGTGGTATCAATATGATTTACTGAATAGATTGTGGTATCAATATGATTTACTGAATAAATTGTGGTATCAATATGATTTACTGAATACATTGTGGTGTCAATATGCTTTACTGAATGGATTGTGGTGTCAATATGAATAGATTGTGGTGTCAATATGCTTTACTGAATAGATTGTGGTATCAATATGATTTACTGAATAGATTGTGGTATCAATATGATTTACTGAATACATGGTGGTGTCAATATGATTTACTGAATAGATTGTGGTGTCAATATTTACTGAATTTACTGAGTTAACTGTGGTGTCAATATGAATACATTGTGGTGTCAATATGAATAGACTGTGGTGTTAATGTACTTTACTGAATGGATTGTGGTGCCAATACTATTTACTGAATAGATTGTGGTGTCAATATGAATTGGTCTCCTGAGTGGTGCTGTGGTCTAAGACACACTGCATCTCAGTGCAAGAGGCATCACTGCAGTACCTGGTTTGAATCCGGGCTGCATCACATCCGGCCGTGATTGGGAGTCCCATATGGCGGCGCACAATTGGCCCAGCGTCATCCGGGTTTGGCTGTGGTAGGCCGTCATTGTAAATAAGAATTTGTTCTTAACTGACTTGCCTAGTTAAATACAAATAATAGATTGTAGTGTCTAAGGGGCTGATTCAGACTTAAGAATTTATACCTTTCCTACGCACTTCTCAGTATTTGGTATGCAGAGTTACCTTATTCAGTCGCATAACGCGCTCTGGTTACCTTACGTGGTCTGAATAAATTTCATTCAGCCGCTAAAAGCCATCCCACTTGCTGGCCAACATATTTTAATAATAATATATGCCATTTAGCAGATGCTTTTATCCAAAGCAACTTACAGTCATGTTTTCATACATTATCCCCTGTGTATTTATACCTGTGTTTTCTGTCTGTCTGTTGCCAGTTCGTCTTGTTTGTTCAAGCCTATCATGGGTTTCTCTCAGCTCCTGGTTTTCTCTAGTCTCTCTTTTTCCGCGTCCTCCTGGGTTTTGACCTTTGCCTGTCCTGACCCTGTACCCGCCCGCCTGACCACTGCCTGTCCTGACCCTGTACCCGCCCGCCTGACCACTGCCTGTCCTGACCCTGTACCCGCCCGCCTGACCACTGCCTGTCCTGACCCTGTACCCGCCCGCCTGACCACTGCCTGTCCTGACCCTGTACCCGCCCGCCTGACCACTGCCTGTCCTGACCACTGCCTGTCCTGACCCTGTACCCGCCCGCCTGACCACTGCCTGTCCTGACCCTGTACCCGCCCGCCTGACCACTGCCTGTCCTGACCCTGTACCCGCCCGCCTGACCACTGCCTGTCCTGACCCTGTACCCGCCCGCCTGACCACTGCCTGTCCCTGACCCTGTACCCGCCCGCCTGACCACTGCCTGTCCTGACCCTGTCCCCGCCCGCCTGACCACTGCCTGTCCTGACCCTGTACCCGCCCGCCTGACCACTGCCTGTCCCTGACCCTGTACCCGCCCGCCTGACCACTGCCTGTCCTGACCCTGTACCCGCCCGCCTGACCACTGCCTGTCCCTGACCCTGAGCCTGCCGACCAGTACCTTTGCTCCTGCTCTGGATTATCGACCCCTGCCTGCACCTGTGGTTACAATAAACATTGTTACTTCACTCAGTCTGCACTTGGGTCTTACCTTGGAACCTGATCGATACAAAAGACCACCTAGATATAGGAATCAAATAAACAGACATTTACTGAATAGATCGCCTTTATGCACGAAAGAAAGAAAACGGTGGTTTGATTCATTTAGAAAATGTCCACATTCAGTTCTTTAACCCATGGTAATGGTGTAAGATTAGTGTGCATAGAATTCAAATAGGGAGAATAGTGTACAATAGTAGTCTATACCCTCGTCTATTACCTGCACTAACCATGGAACTGTGATGACACAGCCAAGTATTGTGTCGCGTTCAACACTGTTATGGCTTGGTCTGCGCTCCGCTTCATAACGATTTAATAAGCCTACATATCTTTACAAATATATATTATCAACTGTTGCTAATGATCCTCAGCAACAACCACACGGCAGTAATGGCGTTTACAGAGGAAGCAAATTAAGGTAAACAAAACAATGTCATTAAATGGAATGATAATGTAGGCTACACCAACTGAAGGGAAGTAACAGTGAATTGGCAGTTGAATATGTGTGGTTATTAGGCCTACTGGTGGACGATACTGATAGTGACTAATATTTAGCTTGATAGAAATAGGAAACAGAGACAGTCAGGGTAGCCCATAATTAAGACATTAGAGAGTGCCCATCCCTGCAAGTTAAAAGGCAGTACAATTTAAATTCTACATATTTCATTTCATAAACTTTACTGTGGGAAAGTTGATATGTTGATATGCTTCAGTTTGCTGCCATATGAATGGTTTCACATTTGTCTCCAGTGATTATGAGGTAAAATATATCTAAAAACAAGTGTCATTTATAATTCCTTTATCTAAACGGATTACTAATTTACCCAGCTCTTCTTAATAACTCTTATCCAGCTGTAAATAACAGCGCAGAATAAAGTAGATGCTTTTCCCACTTGGAACCGGTAGGTTCGCCAGACGTTATTCATGGTTTACTCTCACGTAAAGGTGGTGCAATCTTTTATTCAATTCCCACCTCAAACGAATAGTCGGTGAATAGCATGCTATTCTCATGCTTAAGATCAGAAGACGCATAGAGAAAAAAGTCTATAAAAACGTAATTACGTTCCATTTACACGCGCTTAACTCGGGTCGGAATCGGCCCCAATGTGAATAAATTGTGGTGTCAATATGCTTTATTGAATGGATTGTGGTGTCAATATGCTTTACTGAATGAATTGTGGTATCAATATGCTTTTCTGAATGAATTGTGGTGTCAATATGCTTTACTGAATGAATTGTGGTGTCAATATGCTTTACTGAATGAATTGTCATGTCAATATGCTTTACTGAATGTATTGTGGTGTCAATATGCTTTATTGAATGGATTGTGGTGTCAATATGCTTTACTGATTGAATTGTCATGTCAATATGCTTTACTGAATGAATTGTGGTATCAATATGCTTTTCTGAATGAATTGTGGTGTCAATATGCTTTACTGAATGAATTGTGGTGTCAATATGCTTTACTGAATGAATTGTCATGTCAATATGCTTTACTGAATGGATTGTGGTGTCAATATGCTTTACTGAATGGATTGTGGTGTCAATATGCTTTACTGAATGGATTGTGGTGTCAATAAACTTTTACTGAATGAATTGTGGTGTCAATGTGCTTTACTGAATGGATTGTGGTGTCAATATGCTTTACTGAATTAATTGTGGTGTCAATATACTTTACTGAATGGATTGTGGTTTCAATACTCTTTGCTGAATTAATTGTGGTATCAATATGATTTACTGAATGAATTGTAGTGTCAATATGCTTTACTGAATGGATTGTGGTTTCAATACTGTCACGGCCCCTCCTCTGCAGGGCAGGGGCGGTTCCTCCTGCAGGCAGAGGAGGGTCGTTAGTGATTGGAGCCACCTGGGCTCAGGGTATTTAAACTGCTTCACTAACCTCTCGCTCTCTGCTCCTCCAGGTATGATCCTGTTTTTGTTCCTTTGTAGTTTTACGTTGTTTCCACTCAGTCATATTCACACACACAGATTCATGCATCCCTGCACTTTACATACACCCTACATTATGACATTTCCACACCTCGTTCCCTTTTCTTTGTTTAAAGTTAATAGTTTTTGGTTTATAATAAAGAGCCTTTTTGATTGGCCTATACCTGTTGTTCGTGTCCCCTCATTTTTGCCACAGGTTATGAGCCGGCCTGTGACAATACGGTTTACTGAATGAATTGTGGTGTCAATATGATTTACTGAATGTATTGTGGTGTCAATATGCTTTACTGAATTAATTGTGGTGTCTATGATTTTCTGAATGAATTGTGGTGTCAATATGCTTTATCGAATGAATTGGGGTGTCAATATCCTTGTGAATGAGACAGATGTTCAATTTGTTTGCAAATGTTTGAAAGATTTCCCTGAGACACTTTACTGTACATATAGCTTATGCAGCTCAAGAGATTGAATATCATTTATGATGTGTACGGAAATATTTTTGAATTAGTTATTTATAATCCTCAAGATGAGCAAATGTTTAACGGTGTAGTCCTATTACACTACTACTCCAATTTGAATCAATACTCATAAATGTTAAAGTGAAATGTAATATTGTGTAGATGTTTGTTTCTTTAAATGTCGTGTTCTAACAAGTAAAATTAACCATTTGTTATGTTGTTTTGTCTATTACATTACGACAGGATGAACTCGATTGTCACGGCTGTCAAAAGGAGCGGACCAAAGTGCAGCGTGTGTTTCGTTCCACATATTTATTTAATCCGTGAAACTATGCAATACATCAAATAACTGAAATTGACAAAAAGAACAAACCGTGACGCAGAGGAGAAACAAACACTACTCACAAATAATCACTCACAAAAACAGGTGGGACAAACATCAGCTTAAATATGACCTCCAATTAGAGACAACGACGACCAGCTGCCTCTAATTGGAGATCATACCAAACAAAACCTACATAGAAATACAAAACTATAAACTGAACATAGAAATACAAAACATAGACAAACACCCCCTGTCACGCCCTGGCCTACTCCACCATAGAAAATAACCACTTACTATGGTCAGGACGTGATAATGAACATACCATTGTGTAGCATTTTGGATTATCATGCAGCATGTTGGTTGTGTTGCTCTTGATGTTAAAGTTGAACATTAAAATAACATTGAAGAACCTGTGGATTGGGCCACTCTGAGACTAATACTTACTGATGCTTCATTTGAATAAACAGATGCTTTGGAAACCACTCCACTACTCAATATGTCTGGCTTAGTTACGATGCAGCCATCAGCCAGGTGTCTGAGAAGATTTTCAGATAGCTTATGCACTTTGCAGTGCTTAAATGTAAGTTTGATTTGTGCAAATGATGTGCAAATTAATTCACAACCCTGAATATGTAAATGTCACGTTGGTATGCAACTGATGAAGTCAGAATCATCCAATATGTTTTATTGCCAGGGACCTCACGATACGATATCATCACAACACTTTGGTGCCGATATGACATTTATTGCAATTCTCACGTTTCTAAACTCAGCAGAAAAAGAAACGTCCTCTGTGTTTATTTTCAGCAAACTTAATATGTGTACATATTTGTATGAACATAACAAGATTCAACAACTGAGACATAAACTGAACAAGTTCCACAGACATGTGACTAACAGAAATTGAATAATGTGTCCCTGAACAAAGAGGGGGTCAAAATCAAAAGTAACAGTCAGTATTTAGTGTGGCCACCAGCTGCATTAAGTATTGCAGTGCATCTCCTTTTCATGGACTGCACCAGATTTGCCAGTTCTTGCTGTGAGGTGTCACCTCACTCTTCCACCAAGGCACCTGCATGTTCCCGGACATTTCTGGGGGGAATGGCCCTAGCCCTCACCCTCACCCTCCGATCCAACAGGTCCCAGACATGTTCAATGGGATTGAGATTCGGGCTCTTCGCTGGCCATGGCAGAACACTGGCATTCCTGTCTTGCAGGAAATCACGCACAGAATGAGCAGTATGGCTGGTGGCATTGTCATGCTGGAGGGTCATGTCAGGATGAGCCTGCAGGAAGGGTACCACATTAGGTGAGGAGGATGTCTTCCCTGTAACGCACAGCGTTGTGATTGCCTGCAATGACAACAAGCTCAGTCTGATGATGCTGTGACACACCGCCCCAGACCATGACGGACCCTCCACCTCCAAATCGATCCCGCTACAGAGTACAGGCCTCGGTGTAATGCTCATTCCTTCGACGATAAACGCGAATCCGACCATCACCCCTGGTGAGACAAAACCGCAACTTGTCAGTGAAGAGCACTTTTTGCCAGTCCTGTCTGGTCCAGCGATGGTGGGTTTGTGCCCATAGGCGACGTTGTTGCCTGTGATGTCTGGTGACCTGCCTTACAACAGGCTTACAAGCCCTCACTCCAGCCTTTCTCAGCCTATTGCGGACAGTCTGAGCACTGATGGAGGGATTGTGCATTCCTGGTGTAACTCGGGCTGTTGTTGTTGCCATCCTGTACCTGTCCCGCAGGTGGGATGTTTGGATGTACCGATCCTGTGCAGGTGTTGTTGCACGTGGTCTGCCACTGCGAGGATGATCAGCTGTCCATCCTGTCTCCCTGTAGCGCTGTCTTAGGCGTCTCACAGTACGGACATTGCAATTTATTGCCCTGGCCACATCTGCAGTCCTCATGCCTCCTTGCAGCATGCCTAAGGCACGTTCACGCAGATGAGCAGGGACCCTGGGCATTTTTCTTTTGGTGTTTTTCAGAGTCAGTAGAAAGGCCTCTTTAGTGTCCTAAGTTTTCATAACTGTGACTTTAATTGCCTACCGTCTGTAAACTGTTGGTGTCTTAACGACCGTTCCACAGGTGCATGTTCATTAATTTTCATGGTTCATTGAACAAGCATGGGAAATAGTGTTCAAACCATTTACAATGAAGATCTGTGAAGTTATATGGATTTTTATGAATTTTCTTTGAAAGGGTCCTGAAAATATGTATTTCGATTCGATACTGTGATTTTATTGCGATTCAGTGTTCTAAATGTATTGCTAACCATATGTCTGCTGCAGAAGACTGAGCCATGACAAAACAAGTTTTAATCAGTCATGGAAATAAAAGTGCTGAAAACAAATTGTCTCCCTATTTATAAAGAAGATGGAGAACATAAACCGGTGAGCCTGGCACCTACTACCATACCCGTTCAAAGTCACTTCCATTTTTTTGTCTTGCCCATTCACCCTCTGAATGGCAAACATACACAATCCATGTCTCAAGGGTTACATTTTTTTCTTTAACCTGTCTCCTCCCCTTCATCTAGACTGCTTGAAGTGGATTTAACAAGTGACATCAATAAGGGATTAAATATTTCACCTGGATACACCTGGTCAGTCTACAGTGAGGGAAAAAAGTATTTGATCCCCTGCTGATTTTGTACATTTGCCCACTTACAAAGAAATGATCAGTCTATAATTTTAATGGTAGGTTTATTTGAACAGTGAGAGACAGAATAACAACAAAAACATCCAGAAAAACGCATGTCAAAAATCTTAAAAATTGATTTGCATTTTAATGAGGGAAATAAGTATTTGATCCCCTCTGCAAAACATGACTTAGTACTTGGTGGCAAAACCCTTGTTGGCAATCACAGAGGTCAGACGTTTCTTGTAATTGGCCACCAGGTTTGCACACATATCAGGAAGGATTTTGTCCCAGTCCTCTTTGCAGATCTTCTCCAAGTCATTAAGGTTTCGAGGCTGACGTTTGGCAACTTGAACCTTCAGCTCCCTCCACAGATTTTCTATGGGATTAAGGTTTGGAGACTGGCTAGGCCACTCCAGGACCTTAATGTGCTTCTTCTTGAGCCACTCCTTTGTTGCCTTGGCCGTGTGTTTTGGGTCATTGTCATGCTGGAATACCCATCCACGACCCGTTTTCAATGCCCTGGCTTGGCTGAGGTTCTCAGCCAAGATTTGACGGTACATGGCCCCGTCCATCGTCCCTTTGATGCGGTGAAGTTGTACTGTACCCTTAGCAGAAAAACACCCCCAAAGCATAATGTTTCCACCTCCATGTTTGACGGTGGGGATGGTGTTCTTGGGGTCATAGGCAGCATTCCTCCTCCTCCAAACACGGCGAGTTGAGTTGATGCCAAAGAGCTCCATTTTGGTCTCATCTGACCACAACACTTTCACCCAGTTGTCCTCTGAATCATTCAGATGTTCATTGGCAAACTTCAGACGGGCATGTATATGTGCTTTCTTGAGCAGGGGGACGTTGCAGGCACTGCAGGATTTCAGTTCTTCACGGCGTAGTGTGTTACCAATTGTTTTCTTGGTGACTATGGTCCCAGCTGCCTTGAGATCATTGTAGTTCTGGGCTGATTCCTTACCGTTCCTATGATTATTGCAACTCCACGAGGTGAGATCTTGCATGGAGCCCCAGGCCGAGGGAGATTGACAGTTCTTTTGTGTTTCTTCCATTTGCAAATAATCGCACCAACTGTTGTCACCTTCTCACCAAGCTGCTTGGCAATGGTCTTGTAGCCCATTCCAGCCTTGTGTAGGTCTACAATCCTGTCCCTGACATCCTTGGAGAGCTCTTTGGTCTTGGCCATGGTGGAGAGTTTGGAATCTGATTGATTGATTGCTTCTGTGGACAGGTGTCTTTTATACAGGTAACAAGCTGAGATTAGGAGCACTCCCTTTAAGAGTGTGCTCCTAATCTCAGCTCGTTACCTGTATGAAAGACACCTGGGAGCCAGAAATCTTTCTGATTGAGAGGAGGTCAAATACTTACTTCCCTCATTAAAATGCAAATCAATTTATAAAATTTTTTACATGCGTTTTTCTGGATTTTTTGTTGTTATTCTGTCTCTCACTGTTCAAGTAAACCTACCATTAAAATTATAGACTGATCATTTCTTTGTCAGTGGGCAAACGTACAAAATCAGCAGGGGATCAAGTATTTGTATTTTTTCCCTCACTGTATGTCATGGAAAGAGCAGGTGTTCTTAATGTTTGTGCACTCAGTGTAATCAGTTCATTCGGGAAGTATTCAGACCCTTTCACTTTTTCCACATTTTGTAACGTTACAGCCTTATTTTAAAATGGATTAAACAGTTTTTTTCCCTCATCAATCTACACACAATAACCCATAATGACAAAGCAAAAAACGGTTGTATGAAGTAAAAAACTATGAGAATATCACATTTACATAAGTATTCAGACACTTTACTCAGTACATTGTTGAAGCACCTTTTGGCAGCTATTACAGCTTTGAGTCTTCTTTATGATGTTTCAACATTTTTTACAAGAAAAAAAAATGTATGGAAACGTATGAAATGTATGCCTTCACTACTGTAAGTCGCTCTGGATAAGAGCGTCTGCTAAATGACTAAAATGTAAAAAATGTAAAATGTTACAAGCATGGCACACCTGTAATTGTGGAGTTTCTCCCATTCTTCAGGTCTATCCAGAAATGTTAGATCGGGTTAAAGTCTGGGCTCTGGCTGGACCACTCAAGGACATTCAGAGTCTTGTCCCGAAGCCACTCCTGCGTTGTCTTGGCTGTCTGCTTAGGGTCATTGTCATGTTGTAAAGTGAACCTTCACCCCAGTCTGAGGTCCTGAGCACTCCGGAGCAGGTTTTTATCAAGGATCTCTCTGTGCTATGCTTTGTTCATCTTTCCCTCGATCCTGACTAGTCTCCCAGTCCCTGCCACTGAAAACATCCCAAAAGCATGATGCTGTCACCACTATGCTTCAACTTTGGAATGGTGCCAGCTTTCCTCCAGACGTGACGCTTGGCATTCAAAGAGTTCAATCTTGGTTTCATCAGACCAGAGAATCTTGTTTCTCATGGTCTCATGGTCAGCGACGCTCCCCATCCAACCTGCCTTTTGGCAAACTGCAACTAAGCTGTCATGTGCCGTTTACTGAGGAGTGGCTTCCGTCTGGCCACTCTACCATAAAGGCCTAATTGGTGGAGTGCTGCAGAGATGGTTGTCCTTCTGGAATGTTCTCCCATCTCCACAGAGGAACTCTGGAGCTCTGACAGAATGACCATTAGGTTCTTGGTCACCTCCCTGACCAAGGCTCTTCTCCCCTGATTGCTCAGTTTGGCCAGGCGGCCAGCTATAGGAAGAGTCTTGGTGGTTCCAAACTTCTTCCATTTAAGAATGATGGAGGCCACTGTGTTCTTTGGGACCTTCAATGTTGCAGAAATGTTTTGGTACCCTTCCTCAGATCTGTGCCTCGACACAATCTTGTCTCGGAGCTCTATGGACAATTCCTTCGACATCGTGGCTTGGTTTTTGTTCTGACATGCACTGTCAAATGTGGGACCTTAAATAGACAGGTGCATGCCTTTTCAAATCATGTCCAATCAATTGCATGTACCTCAGGTGGACTCCAAGTTGTAGAAACATCTAAAGGAATATCAATGGAAACAGGATGCACCTGAGCTAAATTTTGTGTTTCACAGCAAAGGGTCTGAATACTTGTGTAAATAAGGTATTTCTGTTTTTTATTTTTAATACATTAATACCTTTTTTTCGCTTTGTCATTATGGGGTATTGTGTGTAGATTGAAAAAGGGAAGGGTTCTGAATACTTTCCAAATGCCATTTAGCTGGCGCTTTTATTCAAAGCAACTTACCGTCAGGCGTGCATACATTTTACATGTGGGTGGTCCTGGGAATCAAGCCCACTAGCCTGGTGTTGCAAGCACCATGCTCATCCAACTGACCTACAACTTTTTAAATTTGTTTTATTTAACTAGGCAAGCCAGTTAAGAACAAATTCTTATTTACAATGACAGCCTAGGAACAGTGGGTTAACTGCCTTGTTCAGGGGCAGAACAATAACAACAGAACAGCTTGGGAATTCGATCTAGCAACCTTTCGGTTACTGGCCCAATGCTCTAACCACTAGGCTACCCGCCTCCCCTACTGACAACCTCTACAGTATAATATGAAGAATCACTGCAAAGACAACATTTATACCACTCACTAATGAATTCAGTGACTTATGCAGTGAGTAGGTATAAACAGTAGGAGTGGGTAATAATTATACCAAAATCCATAGATTTGTTGATGACAATGGTGCTTGTCCCCCAACATGGCTGGTTATTTTACTAGGCCCTGTCTGTTGTGCTGAAACCGTAAAAACAGGATAGGGTCATGATCAGTAGGCACCACATGAAAAACAGACTGAAACAGAGAATGATTTTAACCTCACTTTGAGCATCTGGAAAATCACATTATCAATTTAATCTATTATTATCATTATTAATTATTACCTTCTACTAGTCCAATAGGAAACTTTTTTTTTCCATTGCAAAATTAAAACATTTTCAGTTGCTTGCCCCTAATGAACACAGACACAGAACATAATACATCATCCAGTCAAATACATCCCAAACATCTTATTGTTCACACATTGCCCAGATAAAAGTGAGGGACACAAGATGCGAAGGAGACCAACACCGCAGGTAAAACCATCCCCAGTGAAATTCAATAAAGAGCTGTACAAATGACATCAGTTAGTGCAGTGTTACATTTTACATATTTAGCAGACACTCTTATCCAGAGCAACTTACAGTAGTGAATGCATACATTTCATACATTTTTTTTTCCTGTGCTGGCCCCCCATGGGAATCAAACCCACAACCCTGGCATTGCAAACACCATGCTCTACCAACTGAGCTACAGGTAAGCTGCTTATGATGCCATCTCCACCGCCTTCACCATTATACTTACACATATGTTTAACTGAGTGGGGCATGAGTCAAATCTCTTCAATGCTTACTTCAATGAAAAGGCAATCAAGGTGACCTATAAATAGATTTTTGATTACTCCACTGTTTTCACATGGACTGAGGTCAAAGAAATCCCTCAATACTTCCTATGGAGATCCTGGTTTTATGCTTTAAATCAAATCAAATCAAATCAAATTTATTTATATAGCCCTTCGTACATCAGCTGAAATCTCAAAGTGCTGTACAGAAACCCAGCCTAAAACCCCAAACAGCAAGCAATGCATGTGAAAGAAGCACGGTGGCTGGGAAAAACTCCCTAGGAAAAACTCCTGAGAAAGGCCAAAAACCTAGGAAGAAACCTAGAGAGGAACCAGGCTATGAGGGGTGGCCAGTCCTCTTCTGGCTGTGCCGGGTGGATATTATAACAGAACATGGTCAAGATGTTAAAATGTTCGTAAATGACCAGCATGGTCAAATAATAATAATCATAGTAATTGTCGAGGGTGCAACAAGCACGTCCGGTGAACAGGTCAGGGTTCCGTAGCCGCAGGCAGAACAGTTGAAACTGGAGCAGCAGCATGGCCAGGTGGACTGGGGACAGCAAGGAGTCATCATGCCAGGTAGTCCTAGGGCTCAGGTCCTCCGAGAGAAAGAAAGAAAGAAAGAAAGAGAGAATTAGAGAGAGCATATTTACATTCACACAGGACACCGGATAAGACAAGAGAATACTCCAGATGTAACAGACTGACCCTAGCCCCCCGACACATAAACTACTGCAGCATAAATACTGGAGGCTGAGACAGGAGGGATCAGAAGACACTGTGGCCCCATCCGATGATACCCCCGGACAGGGCCAAACAGGCAGGATATAACCCCACCCACTTTGCCAAAGCACAGCCCCCACACCACTAGAGGGATATCTACAACCACCAACTTACCGTCCGAAGACAAGGCCGAGTATAGCCCACAAAGATGTCCGCCACGGCACAACCCAAGGGGGGGGCGCCAACCCAGACAGGAAGACCACGTCAGTGGCTCAACCTACTCAAGTGACGCACCCCTCCCATGGACGGCATGGAAGAACACCAGTAAGTCAGTGACTCAGCCCCTGTAAAAGGGTTAGAGGCAGAGAATCCCAGTGGGAAGAGGGGAACCGACAAGGCAGAGACAGCAAGGGCGGTTCGTTGCTCCAGCCTTTCCGTTCACCTTCACACTCCTGGGCCAGGCTATACTTAATCATAGGACCTACTGAAGAGATAAGTCTTCAGTAAAGACTTAAAGGTTGAGACTGAGTCTGCGTCTCTCACATGGGTAGGCAGACCATTCCATAAAAATGGAGCTCTATAGGAGAAAGCCCTACCTCCAGCCGTTTGCTTAGAAATTCTAGGGACAATTAGGAGGCCTGCGTCTTGTGACCGTAGCGTACGTGTAGGTATGTACGGCAGGACCAAATCGGAAAGATAGGTAGGAGCAAGCCCATGTAATGCTTTGTAGGTTAGCAGTAAAACCTTGAAATCAGCCCTTGCCTTAACAGGAAGCCAGTGTAGGGAAGCTAGCACTGGAGTAATATGATCAAATTTTTTGGTTCTAGTCAGGATTCTAGCAGCCGTATTTAGCACTAACTGAAGTTTGTTTAGTGCTTTATCCGGGTAGCCGGAAAGTAGAGCATTGCAGTAGTCGAGCCTAGAAGTAACAAAAGCATGGATTAATTTTTCTGCGTCATTTTTGGACAGAAAGTTTCTGATTTTTGCAATGTTACGTAGATGGAAAAAAGCTGTCCTTGAAGCAGTCTTGATATGTTCTTCAAAAGAGAGATCAGGGTCCAGAGTAACGCCGAGGTCCTTCACAGTTTTATTTGAGACGACTGTACAACCATCCAGATTAATTGTCAGATTCAACAGAAGATCTCTTTGTTTCTTGGGACCTAGGACAAGCATCTCTGTTTTGTCCGAGTTTAAAAGTAGAAAATTTGCAGCCATCCACTTCCTTGTGTCTGAAACACAGGCTTCTAGCGAGGGCAATTTTGGGGCTTCACCATGTTTCATTGAAATGTACAGCTGTGTGTCGTCCGCATAGCAGTGAAATTTAACATTATGTTTTCGAATGACATCCCCAAGAGGTAAAATATATAGTGAAAACAATAGTGGTCCTAGAACGGAACCTTGAGGAACACCGAAATTTACAATTGATTTGTCAGAGGACGAACCATTCACAGAGACAAACTGATATCTTTCCGACAGATAAGATCTAAACCAGGCCAGAACTTGTCCATGTAGACCAATTTGGGTTTCCAATCTCTCCAAAAGAATGTGGTGATCGATGGTATCAAAAGCGGCACTAAGATCTAGGAGCATGAGGACAGATGCAGAGCCTCGGTCTGACGTCATTAAAAGGTCATTTACCACCTTCACAAGTGCAGTCTCAGTGCTATGATGGGGTCTAAAACCAGACTGAAGCGTTTCGTATACATTGTTTGTCTTCAGGAAGGCAGTGAGTTGCTGCGCAACAACTTTTTCAAAAATTTTTGAGAGGAATGGAAGATTCGATATAGGCCGATAGTTTTTTATAATTTCTGGGTCAAGATTCGGCTTTTTCAAGAGAGGCTTTATTACTGCCACTTTTAGTGAGCTTGGTACACATCCGGTGGATAGAGAGCCGTTTATTATGTTCAACATAGGAGGGCCAAGCACAGGAAGCAGCTCTTTCAGTAGTTTAGTTGGAATAGGGTCCAGTATGCAGCTTGAGGGTTTGGAGGCCATGATTATTTTCATCATTGTGTCAAGAGATATAGTACTAAAACACTTTAGTATCTCCCTTGAGCCAAGGTCCTGGCAGAGTTGTGCAGACTCTGGACAATGAAGCCCTGGAGGAATACCCAGATTTAAAGAGGAGTCCGTAATTTGCTTTCTAATGATCATGATCTTTTCCTCAAAAAAGTTCATAAATTTATTACTGCTGAAGTGAAAGCCATCCTCCATTTGCGAATGCTGCTTTTTAGTTAGCTTTGCGACAGTGTCAAAAAGAAATTTCGGATTGTTCTTATTTTCCTCAATTAAGTTGGAAAAATAGGATGATCGTGCAGCAGTGAGGGCTCTTCGATACTGCACGGTACTGTCTTTCCAAGCTAGTCGGAAGACTTCCAGTTTGGTGTGGCGCCATTTCCGTTCCAATTTTCTGGAAGCTTGCTTCAGAGCTCGTGTATTTTCTGTATACCAGGGAGCTAGTTTCTTATGACAGATGTTTTTAATTTTTAGGGGTGCAACTGCATCTAGGGTATTGCGCAAGGTTGAATTGAGTTCCTCGGTTAGGTGGTTAACTGATTCTTGTCCTCTGACGTCCTTGGGTAGGCAGAGGGAGTCTGGAAGGGCATCAAGGAATCTTTGGGTTGTCTGAGAATTTATAGCACGACTTTTAATCTTCCTTGGTTGGGGTCTGAGCAGATTATTTGTTGCAATTGTAAACGCAATAAAATGGTGGTCCGATAATCCAGGATTATGAGGAAAAACATTAAGGTCCACAACATTTATTCCATGGGACAAAACTAGGTCCAGAGTATGACTGTGGCAGTGAGTAGGTCCAGAGACATGTTGGACAAAACCCACTGAGTCGATGATGGCTCCGAAAGCTTTTTGGAGTGGGTCTGTGGACTTTTCCATGTGAATGTTAAAGTCACCAAAAATTAGAATATTATCTGCTATGACTACAAGATCCGATAGGAATTCAGGGAACTCAGTAAGGAACACTGCATATGGCCCAGGAGGCCTGTAAACAGTAGCTATAAAAAGTGATTGAGTAGGCTGCATAGATTTCATGACTAGAAGCTCAAAAGACAAAAACGTCATTGTTTTTTTTTTTGTAAATTGAAATTTGCTATCGTAAATGTTAGCAACACCTCCGCCTTTGCCGGATGCACGGGGGGTATGGTCACTAGTGTAACCAGGGGGTGAGGCCTCATTTAACACAGTAAATTCATCAGGCTTAAGCCATGTTTCAGTCAGGCCAATCACATCAAGATTATGATCAGTGATTAGTTCATTGACTATAACTGCCTTGGAAGTGAGGGATCTAACATTAAGTAACCCAATTTTGAGATGTGAAGTATCACAATCTCTTTCAATAATGGCAGGAATGGAGGAGGTCTTTATACTAGTAAGATTACTGAAGCGAACACCGCCATTTTTAATTTTGCCCAACCAAGATCGAGGCACAGACACGGTCTCAATGGGGAAAGCTGAGCTGACTACGCTAACTGTGCTAGTGGCAGACTCCACTAAGCTGGCAGGCTGGCTAACAGCCTGTTGCCTGGCCTGCACCCTATTTCATTGTGGAGCTAGAGGAGTTAGAGCCCTGTCTATGTTCGTAGATAAGATGAGAGCACCCCTCCAGCTAGGATGGAGTCCGTCACTCCTCAGCAGGCCAGGCTTGGTCCTGTTTGTGGGTGAATCCCAGAAAGAGGGCCAGTTATCTACAAATTCTATCTTTTGGGAGGGGCAGAAAACAGTTTTCATCCAGCGATTGAGTTGTGAGACTCTGCTGTAGAGCTCATCACTCCCCCTAACTGGGAGGGGGCCAGAGACAATTACTCGATGCCGACACATCTTTCTAGCTGATTTACACGCTGAAGCTATATTGCGCTTGGTGACCTCTGACTGTTTCATCCTAACATCGTTGGTGCCGACGTGGATAACAATATCTCTATACTCTCTACACTCGCCAGTTTTAGCTTTAGCCAGCACCGTCTTTAGATTAGCCTTAACGTCGGTAGCCCTGCCCCCTGGTAAACAGTGTATGATCGCTGGATGATTAGTTTTAAGTCTAATACTGCGGGTAATGGAGTCGCCAATGACTAGGGTTTTCAATTTGTCAGAGCTAATGGTGGGAGCCGTCGGCGTCTCAGACCCCACAACGGGAGGAGCAGAGACCAGAGAAGTCTCGGCCTCCGACTCCGACTCGCTTAATGGGGAGAACCGGTTGAAAGTTTCTGTCGGCTGAATAAGCGACACCGGTTGAGCATTCCTACAGCGTTTCCCTCCAGAAGCCATGAGAAAGATGTCCGGCTGCGGGGACCGTGCGAGGGGGTTTATACTAACGTTACTATCTGTACTTGCTGGTGGCACAGACGCTGTTTCATCCTTTCCTACACTGAAATTACCCTTGCCTAACGATTGCGTCTGAAGCTGGGCTTGCAGCACAGCTATCCTTGCCGTAAGGCGATCGTTCTCCTGTATATTATGAGTACAACGACTGCAATTAGAAGGCATCATGTTAATGTTACTTAGCTTCGGCTGTTTGAAGTCCTGACGAACCATGTCCAGATAAAACCTCCGGGGTAGGAAAGTTGAATGAAAAAAAAAGTTGAGTGAGGGGAAAAAGTAAAAATATACGGTAATGAAAAAGTAAAAACCGTCAGGTAGCAAAGTAAAAACGGCAACAAAAACGCACAACAGCGTAAACAAGTCTGCAAGTTGTGACCGGAAACAGGAAACAGGTGCAGATTGAACACTCCCTTGCTAAATTAGCCTAATTCACTGACCATTTATAATTAGGCTACAACATACAACTAATTATGACATGACTTAACTGACGTCAATGCTATACGGGGACCGCTCAATTAACTGTGGCCTTTGATGTGTAATTGCATTTTCAGAAAGGAAATGACATTCAATGGTATTTGTATTTGTATTTGTATTTATTATGGATCCCCATTAGCTGCTGCCAAAGCAGCAGCTAGTCTTCCTGGGGTCCAGCAAAATTAAGGCAGTTTATACAATTTTAAAAACATTACAATACATTCACAGATTTCACAACACACTGTGTGCCCTCAGGCCCCTACTCCCCCCCCCCACCACATATCTACAGTACTAAATCCATGTGTATGAATAGTGCGTATGTTATCGCGTGCGCACGTGTGTGTGTGTGTGTTAATATGGTGCCAATTGGGACTATATAGGGAATATGGTGCCATTTAGGACTATATGGGGAATAGGGTGCCGTTTGGGACTATATGGGGAATAGGGTTCGATTTGGCACTATATAGGGAATAGGGTTCGATTTGGGACCCGGACAAGGTCTTCACTCTGAAAAGGGCATCCATTATAAAAAGCTGCAGCACTCACTCCTTCCTTCTCTCCAGCAGCCCCCAGATTCCTGGGCCATTGTTAGCCTTTCTTATGATGTACCTTCATTGTCATGCAAATACCAGGGGTCAGGTGCTGTACCTTAGGCTACGCACTACGCTAATTTATACCGTCATTTGTGGAGCGGGGAAGAGATTGACAAAGGTGTTGCCAACAATATATAGAATTTATAGGGAAATTATGGGGAGGATGGTTTTGGGGCATCCCCCATGCACCACAACCACCCACCCCATTTTGTCTTTGTCGTATGTTCAAGTATTGCGTTTAGTATTGTGTATAGTATTGTCTTCCCGGACATATGTTCCCGATACACTTGGCATTCACAGGCGATCAGGAACAACACTTCAATGAATTTCACGTGGCAAAGCAGCATGGGATATCAAGCTGATGCACATGATGATGTTTTCATGTAAAGAGCCTGATTTTAAAATGGCCTCTTTCACTTTCAAATATACACCCACTCTCAGAAGATGTGATGGGGCATCTCCTCATAATTAGGTATTAAGGATAATTATAGATTATATTGTTGATAAACCATATCAGGAACTCTGAAATAATTTTGAGAGAGGCAACACAACAACCCCAACACCCTCCAAAAAGGCATGGGAAAGAACAGTCAACCTGGCCATCACCCAAAATGTTTCCATCATTTTTCTCCAGATAAATCTACTTCTGCCGTGTCACATCGAATTACATAATTTGTCATTCTGCATAAGTAATCAGTAAAAACTCTATGCATTTGTAATTTTCCTGTGCTTCCTGTAAACAATTCAAGAAATCCAATTGAAAGGAGAGTATCATGGGGGTTTCTGAAATATGTACTTGTCAAACTCATCTGGCTTTGTGATGTTTAGTCATTTTGATGTAATATATAAATCCATCATGTTAGTTGAACCTGTTGTTGTGTCCCAAGTGACACCCTAATCCCTATGGCTTGATAAAAAGCATGACACTAAATAGGGAATAGGGTGCCAAACTCTGAGCGTATCTCAATGGTCTAAGGGCTCTGACACACTGGAATTTTGTATCCGACAATTTCGTAAGCATCCAATGCTTTTTTAATGGCAGTCAAATTGCTGGACGAACGACAGCGAAGATGCATTGTCTGACAAAAAAATGTACAAAAATGTACAAACGCCATCTTTCTTCATACAATAGTTGACTTGAGTTCTGCTTTTGAAGGACTAACCCCGTTTACAACCACAGTTTTAATGCGAGTAAAGTCATACCTTAGATAAGAAAATCAGGACGGCTGTGATGGAAACAGGAAGTTTCGTTACAATTTTATAAATGCCAAAAGATAATTTGCCCATTCATTATGGTGGGATCTAATTGTGTTGGTAAAATGTATTTTTTGGGAATTGACAGTGGAAACGCCTTTATGTGCAAATATTGATATAATAACCATCATATGGAACTAAACTTGGAGTCATGTGATGGTGTGTGGTCCTCCCACTATGATTCGGGAAACCATGAGGTTTATACTTGCTCTTTTTTTATACGATTTAATTTGATATCTTATAGACAATACAAAAACATACACATACAAATGACTACACCATACAAACATCCCTACATCACACTTGCCCAGATCCACTAGCTCCATCTCCAGCACCCTTATCACATTCAGCCACATGGCCTCAAACTGCACCCTTTTGTTTCTCTCCATCGCATGCGCTCTTTCAATTTTTTGATAATAAAGCATTTCACCTTTCCATTCTGTGAGCAACGGAGGATTGGCTGATTTCCAGTTTCCAGCGAGAATACTTTTTAAAAAGATAATTGATGAGATTGTCCAACCCATCAGGGTGTCATGTCTTGAAATATACAGACAGACGAATTACAAGTAAATTTACTTTGCAATACCTCTGACATCCATCTTTCCAACTCCGCCCATAACTTTTGAATTTTGTAACATTCCCAGAAGGCATATTGAGTCATTAGTAGTTTTACACTTTAGACATGACTCTGCCATTGTGCTGTAAAATGTGGGAATTTTATCTCTAGTATAATACATTCTATACATGAATTTGTACTGGATTAAGCGTACATTTTCGTTAACTGTAATCTTGTGCTAATATCTTGTAACGATATCAGTTATATTTAAATCTTAGTTCCAATAGTTCTTATTTTTTAAGAGATTGTCAGTTCTGCAAGGTTTTGTCTATCTTCCATATCATATGAATAACCTTTTATAACTCAAATAGGATTCCCTCAAGAATGCTCTGATGTCCAAAAGATTTCAAATCGAAATTTGTGATATAAAACTTTTAAGTTGGATGCATTTGAAAATATCTACGTTGGTCAACCAAAAATGGCTTTTTAAAGCTGTCATGGAAATAAATGTATTTCCTATTATCAAGTCATTTATGGTTTCTACGCCTTTAGTTTTCCATGTGGGCCAATTTATAGATGAATTCTAAATAGCTATCCAAGGTACACTATATGACCAAAAGTATGTGGACACCTGCTCGTCAAACATCTCATTCCAAAATCATGGATGTTGGAACATTGCTGCGGGGACTTGCTTCCATTCATCCACAAGAGCATTAGTGAGGTCAGGCACTGATTTGGGACGATTAAGCCTGGCTCGCAGTCGGCATTCCAATTCCTCCCAAAGGTGTTCGATGGGGTTGAGGTCAGGGATCTGTGCAGGCCAAAACAGCCCCAGACCATTATTCCTCCTCCACCAAACTTTACAGTTGTCACTATGCATTTGGGCAGGTAGCGTTCTCTTGGCTTCCGCCAAACCCAGATTCGTCTGTCGGACTGCCAGATGGTGAAGCATGCTTCATCACTCAAGAGAACGCGTTTCCACTCCTTCAGAGTCCAATGGCGATGTACTTTACACCACTCCAGCCGACGCTTGGCATTGCACATGGTGATCTTAGGCTTAAGTGCTGCTGCTCGGCCATGGAAACCCATTTCATGAAGCTCCTGGAGAACAGTTATTGTGCTGATGTTGCTTGCAGAGGCATTTTGGAACTCGGTAGTGAGTGTTGCAACCAAGGACAAATGATTTTTATGGGCAACGCACTTCAGCCGTCGGCCATCCCGTTCTGTGAGCTTATATGGCCTACCACTTTGCTCCTAAATGTTTTCACTTCACAGTAACAGCACTTTTGTTGACCGGGGCAGTCGAACGGGGTAGCTCTAGCAGACCAGAAATTTGATGAACTGACTTGTTGGAAAGGATGGCATCCTATGACGGTGCCAACGTTGAAAGTCACTGAGCTGTTCAGTACGGCCATTCTACTGCCAATGTTTGTCTATTGAGATTGGATAGCTGTGTTCTAGATTTTATACACCTGTCAGCAATGGGTGTGGCTGAAGCAGCCAAAATCCACTAATTTGAAGGGGTGTCCACAAGCTTTTGTATATATAGTAAAAGCCTTGGGTAGCAAGTTGATACAATTCCAAGTCTGGAAGGTTAAAACCACCTTCAGACTTTGGAAGATGTAAAACATGGGCTTCCGAGTGGAGCAGCGGTCTAAGGCACTGCTTCTCAGTGCTAGAGGCGTCACTACAGACACCCTGGTTTGTATCCAAGCTGTATCACAACCGGCCATGATTGGGAGTCCCATAGGACGTCGCACAAATGGCCCAGCGTTGTCCGGGTTTGGCCGGTGTAGGCATTCATTGTAAATATGACATTTTTCTTAATGGACTTGCATAGTTAAGTAAAAATAAAAAATATAAAAAAACATTCATTTTTATTCTATGCATTTTATTTGTCCATATAAAGTCTGTTATGACCGAGTATACTTTTTTGAAGAATGTCTTCGGTGGGGTAATAAATAGAAAAACAGCCATGCCATTTTAAAGAGGTTTATTCTACCTATAATATTTATGGGAAGATTATTCCACATAATTAGATCTGCTTTCATATTGTTCAGTAATAGGATAAAGTTATCTTTATATATTTGTTGTTTGTTGTCACTAATTAAACATCCGAGGTATTTAATATTTTTTGTGGTCCACATAAAGTATTGCTATAGATCATGAGTTATTCTTTAACTTTTTAATATTGCCATTATTTAGTTTTTTCTGAAAATATTTTTTGCAAAGGGGCCATTGAGTTTTCAATATTGGTCAGGTATATTAGGTGGTCATCGGCAAATACATTTTAACTATTTTCTACATTATAGAATAATAGTGAAGACATCAAAACTATGAAATAACACTTATGGAATCATGTACAGTAGTAACCAAAGAAGTGTTAAACAAATCAAAATATATTTTATATTTGAGATGCTTCAAAGTAGCCACCCTTTGCCTTGATGTCAGCTTTGCACAATCTTGGCATTCTATCAACCAGCTTCACCTGGAAACCTTTTCCAACAATCTTGAAGGAGTTCCCACATATGCTGAGCACATATTTGCTCTCTAGCTATTTAACTTAACAGTTTGTGTAACAAAACTATCAGTAGAGTTGAAAATGTGATGGAAAGACATTGAAATTTAGATTTTTATTTGGTACATGAAAACTTAAAGGTGCAATATGAAGAAATCACTCCGCCTTTTCCTGGTTGCTAAAATTCTAATTGTTTGCTTATTTTCAGTTTATTTGGGGGGAAAAGCAAAGCATAGAGAATCATTGTACCATCTAAACCGCTGTGAAATATATTTGTATCTTCAGGTGTTTGAAGCTGGTGTACAAAACCAGAACTTAAGAACGGGAAGCATAAAAATAGCGCACATAGAACATATCTACCACTTCTTAGAATTGCTTTCAATGAGAATGACAGATCTATAATGCACATTTCTCTGTGAATTTGGTGGAGTCACCCAAAAAGTTACAGATTTAATCTTTAAGTGAAAAAGTCAATTTTGTCTACACTATGAAATCTCAGAAATCTTTGCCTTCACCTCTATGACAGATGAAGGACAGTTCAGACTATTGAGATGCAGCTCATCTGTGGGTTTTTATCAGGGTGTCTTATAATCTCTCACAGGGCTGCCCACTAGAAAGGCCCTGCCAAGCGGAGTCCCAGGCTACCAGTGGGACTCCATTCTAGGGCTTTAGAATCACACATTAGAATGGAAACACAGGTAGTTGCCATTGAGTGGCCATGACTAATACCTGTTCCTTCACTTTCCATGGCAGCCGGCGTCTGTTATAAGGAGAGAACCAGTGAGAACTGGCTGGGGTAGAAAGGGCATGGAGAGAGAGCACACGGAAAATAAATCCATACCAATTTGTAGTAGTCACACAAAGAGCTCCCAGGGACTAATCTTTCAGTCATTCCATTTTAACTGTGTTGGTCACACAGTGGCATAATACCTGACAGAAGATGATATTGACAGCTTTTATCTGGCTTGGCATAATAACTGATAATGACAGCTTTTATCTGGCATAAAATTATATATGATATATTTTATCTTGCTTTCACAAGGAGCCAGAGCTGGATCATTGGGGATGGATTGTAGTTTGATTTACCTTTTAGTCGTTCTTATCCAGAGTGACTAGGGTTAAGCGCCTTGCTCAAGGGCACATCGGCAGATTTTTCACCTAGTCAGCTCGGGGATTCAAATCAAAGATTTTTTGGTTACTTGCCCATTGTTCTTAATCACTATGCTACCTGTTTGATAACGGCAACTAAATAATGTATTCTCTGTTGAGGCTGAGAAAACAGAGAACAAAGATGGAGCCTACCCTTAACTAAAGGTATTTGTTGTTGCAAACTTCCCGCAAGATCGTGGGAAATTTGCTGCAAACTAAATAGTGTGCCACAAAATGTTGCCAGTAGTTTGCAAAGTGGTGAACCGGTGGCAAACCTTTGGAAACAATAATATTTATTGCCACTAGTGGCAAACAGTTTGACAGAATCCGTTTCAGGGGTACAGGTGTTCCAAGACCAGTAACAGTTGACGACCAGTCAAGGGGAGAAGAAAACTGTTACAAATGGAAACCAAGCGATCTAGCTACCTACTGGTGAGTGTCCAGCTTATTAAACTTCCTAATGAACGTAAAATGTGTTAGCTAATTGATGCCTCGTTAGCAATGTCATGTTTTATGGTATAGAGTGAAACTATTATTTATTTTTTTGCTATTTCAGTTTCGACCTAGACAGAGTGAAAAGAAGGAAGCCTGGACAGAAGAAAAAATATTCCAAAACATGCATGCTTTTCAAACATTGTGGTGACTGCATCATGTTATGAGTATGCTTATCATCGGCAAGGACTAGGGAGTTATTTAGAATAAAAATGAACGGAATAGAGCTAAGCACAGAAAAAATCCTAGAGGGATACCTGGTTCAGTCTGCTTTCCAACAGACACTGGAAGACAAATTCACCTTTCAGCAGGACAACAACCTAAAATACAAGGCCAAATATACACTGGAGTTGCTTACCAAGGCAACATTGAATGTTCCTGAGTAGTCTCGTTAGAGTTTTGACTTAAATCGTCTTGAAAATCTATGGCAAGACTTGAAACTGACTGTCTAGCAATAATCAACAACCAACTTGACAGAGCATGAAGAGATTTTAAATAATAATGCGCAAGTATTGTACAATCCAGGTGTGTAAAGCTCTTAGAGACTAGGTCATAAAGACTCACAGCTGTAATCACTGCCAAAAGTGATTCTAACATGTACTGACTCAGGGGTGTGAATACTTATGTAAATTAAATATTTCTGTTTTTCATTTTAAATAAATTCGCCAACATTTCTAAGAATATGTTTTCACTTTGTCATTATGGCTTATTGTGTGTAGATGGTTGAGAAAAAAAATCTATTTAATCTGTTTTGAATTCAGGCTGTAAGACAACAAAATGTGGAAAAAGTCAAGGATACTTTCTGAAGTCACTGTATATGCATGTCCATATGCTAGCATCACTGTTCAGTAGCATGTTAGTTAGCACAACAGCTGAGGTAGCAACAATATGGAGAAGGGTGTATTTGCGGCCCACAATTCGGGGCTTTCCTGCATGTGGTCATTCGTACATCTGCAGGATTCCCTCTTTATATACTGAACAAAAATATAAACGCAACATGTAAAGTGTTGGTCCCATGTTGAAATGAGCTGAAATCAAAGATGCCAGAAGTTTTCCATATGCACAAAAAAAGCTTATTTTTATCAAATTTTATGCACAAATTTGTTTACATCCCTGTTAGTGAGCATTTCTTCTTTGCCAAGATAATTCATCCACCTGACAGGTGTGGCATATCAAGAAGCTGATTAAACAGCATGATCATTACACAGCTGCACCTTGTGCTGGGGACAATAAAATATCTAATCAAAGGGAAGTGTGACTGCAGATTCTTTCAAACAACACTTTATCATAAGATTTTAAAAAATGAAGCAATCAACATCACCAAGAATGGTTCAGAGTTGAAAGCTTAACAAACATAGCCGTCTCTGGAAATACACACAACCCCTTTCTGTATACGTGGCAGTCAGCAGATAGTGTGTAAAAGGTAATTAGTTAGCACATTCACAACAGCAAATCACTATAATGTGCTCCTTTCTGCAAGTTTCCATACATGTGACTTTCTGTAGATAGTAAACCCACGGGATGTCACATGCACCGGCCGCACCTAAGCGGACCTTAGCTATACGCTCAGTCTTACGACTAAGTCCCACAAAGACAAGTTTGTATCTTGTTAGAAAAACACTAGCATATAACAAGAGACAATTCTTTAAACAGTAAAACACGGGATAGCATGACTAATTATATAATTCTCCAAGATATTCCCTCCCTTTTGAGACTAAGTCTCAACCTAATAGAAAATTACTTACAAGCATTTCCATTAAACAAGCATTTTTACTAACAACATGCCACTGACTTTGAGTAAAGCCAGTGTCTATGTATGCGAATGACTCAACACTATACACGTCAGCTACTACAGCGACTGAAATGACTGCAACACTCAACAAAGAGCTGCAGTTAGTTTCAGAGTGGGTGGCAAGGAATAAGTTAGCTCTAAATATTTCTAAAACTAAAAGCATTGTATTTGGAACAAAACACTCACTAAACCCTAAACCTCAACTAAATCTTGTAATAAATAATGTGGAAATTGAGCAAGTTTAGATGACTAAACTGCTTGGAGTAACCCTGGATTGTAAACTGTCATGGTCGAAACATATTGATGCAGTAGTAGCTAAGATGGGGAGAAGTCTGTCTATAATAAAGCGATGATCTGCCTTCTTAACAACACTATCAACAAGGCAGGTCCTTACAGGCCCAAGTTTTGTCGCATCTTGACTACTGTTCAGTCGTGTGGTCAGGTGCCACAAAAAAGGACTTAGGAAAATTGCAATTGTCTCAGAACAGGGCAGCATGGCTGGCCCTTGGATGTATATAGAGAGCTAATATTAATAATATGCATGTCAATCTCTCCTGGCTGAAAGTGGAGGAGTGATAGACTTCATCACTACTTATATTTATGAGAGGTATTGACATGTTGAATGCACTGAGCTGTCTGTCTAAACTACTGGCACACAGCTCGGACACCCATGCATACCCCACAAGACATGCCACCAGAGGTCTGTCTAAACTACTGGCACACAGCTCGGACACCCATACATACCCCAAAAGACATGCCACAAGAGGTCTCTTCACAGTCCCCAAGTCCAGAACAGACTATGGGAGGTGCACAGTACTACATAGAGCCATGAATACATGGAACTCTATTCCACATTAAGTAACTGACGCCAGCAGTAAAATTAGATTTAAAAAACAGATAAAAAAAACACCTTATGGAACAGTGGGGACAGTGAAGCAACACAAACATTGGCACAGACACAAGCATACACACACACACACACACACACACACACACACACACACACACACACACACACACACACACACACACACACACACACACACACACACACACACAGATAAAAAAAACACCTTATGGAACAGTGGGGACAGTGAAGCAACACAAAGCATACGCACTATACACGCACATGGATTTAGTACTGTAGATATGTGGTAGTGGTGGAGTAGGGGCCTGAGGGCACACAGTGTGTTGTGAATTCTGTGAATGTATTGGATTGTATAAAATTGTATGAACTGCCTTAATTTTGCTGGACCCCAGGAAGAGTAGCTGCTGCTTTGGCAGCATAAAAATTACAAATATAAATACAATACATGTAAAATGCTTTCTTACACGTAATACATTACAATTGCAAATGACCTCCGTTGTCATTGAGTTTCAACTCTCCACATAGTGCAATTCATTCTCAAGGGGAAAGGAACAGATTAATTTAAACATCAGTACATACTTTATCACCACGCACAAGGCAATAGCTTCGTTGAGACTGACCGTATTGCCACAGGGTCACCATGACGATAGGCCCTTAAATCTACCTTGGGAGCACCATTCACTTAACTCCTGCCGTGAGCATGGCCTATGGACATGCTGCACCATTAACTTCATGTTTTTACCTTGGTGTTATGGATTATCATAGTCCTTATCAGACATGTAATCAAACATAGGAAATAAATCAAGTAAATGGGGTTCTGAGGTGTCTCCTTCAGGGGTCAGTAAAGGCATGGTAAGAATAGTCTCAAAGGCTTTGCTGCACAATTTCTTAACACAAGTCATAATGAGCATTATCGTAAAAAAAAGATAACTAAGCCAATAAATCAACCAATGAAATATTGTAGCTCTCATAACAACAAATAATGACTGAACCCATCCAAACGGATTCCAATCACCACTGAGCTCTTTCAGATGTTCCTCTACAATAGTAAAGTTACCCTCACCCTGGGGTATGAATGTACAGCAATGGTCACCTATCATTTGGCACACTCTTATGCAAACATTCTGTCACCGTATGTACTTAGCTTCCGGCTACAAATACATTTTGCACAATGAATCATTCTATCTAATTCATAGCACGTTAGCCACTACTGCTAGTCCACTTACATAGTTATAAACATACTTAAAACATGCTCAAGTCAATTGTACTGTATCATCCAGAAAGCCATATGCATTGATGCGCTTTAACATTAGAATTATAATAACATAGTAAAATAAAATACACACACACATAAGATTAACATGTAATGTGCCAAATCCACAAAAAACATCAGCCAATTCCTAAGGGAAAAGATACATTTCGATGGGAGTTAAAATAGTTCACAATACTTGAGCCTCTTTCTGCCCACAACTTCAATTCAGTCAGTAACATAGACCCAATGCTATTTAAATGACCAGTAAATCCAGCAAATAACCCAATTATAATGGTTTATAGTCTTAACATCTGGCACATAATAACAACACAATTATCACAAAATAGCCTTAAAGTTCATCCAAGTGTTTCTTTGCAAAGATTTCACATGCGCAAAGGGGATTTAGCAGTCAACGAGTTGAATCGACATTCATTGATTTGGAAACAGATCTGGCAAGGTCCATAAAAACAGATTATATTTTCCGTAGCGACTTAAACTATCAAAATAAAGAGAGTCGCACACTCCACATATAAACTCCCAGTAACTTATCGGGTATTTACCAACGTTTCGGCATCACTGTGCCTTCCTCAGGGTAATGTCATGAATTATTGAACCAGGTTTTGTAGACACACAGTGCAATTAGTGTAACCAATGACAATAGTGAGGGGTGCGTCATAATGATTAAGTTAATTAGAATGAATTAGTGAAACTGTTAAAAAACAATAGTTTATGGCATATTAAATATATTAGGCTATTGTTATCATATAGAAACATAATAGAATATTGTACATAATATTAGCATCAACATACATTATTGTTTAATTCAATTTCACATATTTAATTGTTTCTTATTTAATTTCACATTTTCACATTTGTTACATGTAATCTTTAGGTTCAACCTTAATGCATAATAAACATCATCAACAGGGGAACATATTAGGTGTACACTAATAATCTGTAGAAAGAACATGTATAAGATGTATAAGACTTGTTCATGAAAGAAAGAATTGTTCATAAGAAGGGCCTGAGATCAAAGTCAATATTCAGACCACTAGGGGTCAATGTTTTTAGACAGGATATCCAGTAAGCCTCCCATTGTCGTAGTAGGATCTCCATGTTACCTCCTCTCCTTGGTAGAGCAACATACTCAATGCCTGGGTATTTGAGGGAGGAGATTCCTTCATTACATCACATTTACTCCACAGTGATTTTTAATTTGATGGAACCCCCCCCCAAAAAATTGACGTTGTTACTAGTTATGTCTACATTCCGTGTTAATTCTCCCTAACTCTTACTGCGAAGAAAAAAAAAATTCAAGCCGTATGGGCTATTCTATTTAAATGTATTAACCGGACCGAGAAAATCCCATAGTTTATAGTTTAATTGGATAGGAAAAGTGAATTCCCCATACTTTCCTGTCATAAATGTAACACATATTGCCCCTACACTCACTTTTCGAATGACCACAGGGCCCACACACTACGCTTCGGTATCTTTCTGCCACCCCTGCAATTTATATGTATTTTATTTTTATTTCACCTTTATTTAACCAGGTAGGCCAGTTGAGTACAAGTTCTCATTTACAACTGGGACCTGGCCAAGATAAAGCAAAGCAGTGCGACAGAAACAACAACACAGAGTTACACATGGGATAAACAAATGTACAGTCAATAACACAATAGAAAAATCTATATGCAGTGAGTGCAAATGTAGTAAGATTAGGGAGGTAAGGCAATGAATAGGCCATAGTGGCGAAATAATTACTGGAGTGATAGATGTGCAGATGATGATGTGCAAGTAGAGATACTGGGGTGCAAAAGAGCAAAAATAAATAACAATATGGGGATGAGGTAGTTGGGTGGGCTATTTACAGATGGGCTGTGTACAGGTGTAGTGATCGGTAAGCTGCTCTGACAGCTGATGGCGGTTATGATATTGTATAGGACCTTGAGCGTGGCTGAGGTGCACCCATGACCAGCTTGGAAATCAGATTGCATAGCGGAGAAAGTACGGTGGGATTCGAAATGGTCGGTGATCTGTTTATTAACTTGGTTTTCAAAGACTTTAGAAAGGCAGGGCAGGATGGATATAGGTCTATAACAGATTGGGTCTAGAGTGTCTTCTTTGAAGAGAGGGATGACCGCGGCAGCTTTCCAATCTTTATATCCATGCTGATGGATATATACATGCTGATAACAGGTTACAAACCTGACATCAAAGCAGACGTACACATTCTATCAAAATACTCACATACCCAATCTGTGTTCAAATACTCATACTAATATACTATATACTACATGCTCTAGTTATGGTATTTGTGCCTTTTAAATTGGTAACGGTTTTGACACCTTGTATTAGAACCAATACTGTTACGTCTGGCAATTTACTACTGGATAATATGTGTTCATTTATTCGATCACACAGTGCAGCCAGTCGGGCTGATAGGGTCCATAATATTAATCTCTCGTCAATACACACACTCAGGAAACAAAAACCAAAACACAAAACAAACAATATTTGGTTAGTAATGTTTTCCTTTCTTAGAATTTGAAAAGAGTAATTTCGCCTCCATGAAAATATTTTTTCATTACTCTATATAATTTTAAATGTTGCATATGCACATTTCCGTGTAGGGTTTACATGTATAGCTGGTTTCCCAATCATAACCAATCATAGCTGTTTTACCAGTATACTGATTCATACATTTTCTTTTACAATGTTTATTTAATTTTGTATACACACATATATATATATATATATATATATATTTTTTTTTTTTTACCTGCAGGAATATTTTCTTATTTCTTCAGGATTTTATCCTGGAACACTTTCATCAGGACTCTGTCCTTGTATCTCTATAGTACCTCAGGATCTTATTCTGGAATTGCTTTCATCAGGACTCTGTCCTGGTATCTATAACATGCGTGACAGGATAGGTACTGTTTGGTGTAGCACAGAATTTTAGACCAACCTTAGATTGGCTCTCTTCGTCCTCAACTCGAAACAGGAGTCTGAAAATGTTCATGTCCAGTTGCAGCAGCTCTTTTGAAATAAGAAAATGCATGAAAACCCTCTGCAACTGGACATGGACATTTTATGAGACTCCTGTTTCCACTAATCAAAGACGAAGACAGCATCGCCAAGCTAAGGTTGGTCTAAAATTCTGTGCTACACCAAACAGTACCTATCCTGTAACTCCCAGTAATGGTTGGTTGACGATGAAGACAGTATCTCTGGTTGAATCACATTATCTGCTGTAACAGTCTGTAGCTAAGAGAACTGGTGATCAGCAGATGATGGGAGAGGTGGTCAAGATGAAATTGCCAATCCAAAGAAACATACACTAAGTTCAGGGCACACTTGTACAGCTGTGTGAGGAGTGTTGTCATGAACTGCCATTCAACCTCTCTTGGGTCATCTTCTACTTGAAATCCAGCATAATGTCCAATCCATCGAGAGGGCTACAGTTCACAGGATACAGTTCTGCTACAATGAAACACGCAGGCAAAGGAATTCTGTTTCTCTCCAAGAATCCACTCCAGGAAGAAGCCCAGGCACCAGATGATATTTTCTGTAAGACATAAAAAGATAATACATTATACTCCATTGCAAAGTTTTAACAACAGTTTAACTGTGCCAGTATAACAACAGATTAGTTGAACATGAATACATGTACATAGACACAGAGATTACATTTAGAACAATAGCTATCCTAATAGAAAGAAATATGGCATAACCCTCAACCTTTGCACAGTGACCAGACTGTACAAATGTACCTAGGTAGGTAGGCCGACAGTATCTAGCTACAGCCATGCCTAACAGGTATACTTAGTCACATCTTTCTTTTATATAGTAAAGCCATATTATCAGTTTTAGAGATTTACAATAGTTAAATGACTGCATTATTGTTTCTCCTCACTGTTAGCTAGTAAACTTAGCTAGCTAGCTAACTTGCTGGATTTGTCTTCTTCCCTCTTGGTGATGGCATCGGTTCTAGTTAAATCCAACTCTTTGTTTCTATATTCCAGTTGAAACATTTATGGTTGAATGATGCCAAGTAGTAAAAAAAATGCTCCATCATCAAATTTATGTTGATGAGAGGAATCATTTAAAGCCATTGTGGTCTGGTCAGTTCTTTCAGTTTTGCCCAAAGGATTGTGTTGTTAGCTCCCTTTCAAAAAAGCCTGCCTTGGGGGAGAGATGGGACCAGAGCACAAAGCACTACATCACACCATCTGTAGTCTTTCAGCGACTGGCAAAAATGTGTCAGCTTGTATATTTAGCAATGAATCTGCTGATAGGAACATTGTGGAAAGACGTTCAATGGCTCTATCGTACAAAGACAACCCTATCTACACACACAAAAAAGTAAAGTGCGATCAGTATCACATAGAGCAGGACCAAATTTATTTTCAGATCTCGCCCCCGATATCTATACACCGGAAGCTAACATAGGGTGTATCAGTCAGAGTGCGAAGCCCAAACCTGCCTTGCTCCTGGGCAATTATGAGTGAAACACAACTCTGACCTATGAATGCATCAGACATAATGGAAACCAGCCCAGATTCCCCCAGGGTGAAATTCCCCTTTAAGTTCGGACTCCGGTACACAGTCGGGCACTCCAATATTGTAGGTGGTGGTAATGCACCATAACAACCGCCAATAAATCCTGTTTTCCTGCAGTTCTGTTCACTAAGGCAAGGGCAGGTGAACGACACTGTGTGGCGGGTGTGACACCGGTAGCTAGCTAGGTCCCCCAAAAAACTCAGATAATACTTTTATTTCCCTGTTGACCAACATTTTAGTTCCATAGACAATCAGGGGAAATCAAGAACATCAAAAGTGTCACACAAGCATGTAACGTGAACTAACTCACTTTTGTACATCGCGCTGGTCCGAACAATTGACCTTATTTTAGCGCCCAAATAATGTAATACTTCCAGATCAACGGTAATATCAATACCATTGTAAAGCACAATTTCTCCCCTTTCCAACAAAATCAATGACGAGACCTTAATGATGCCCATCTCTGCATGATTCAAGAAGGCAATGAGCTCCGTCGGGTCTTTTTAAAAATGGCGGGTGGGGAAGCGAAACAGATTGTGTGATAGTGAGGAGAGATGTCGTGTGGGGAAACAGCTTTTTTTCACTCGATCTGTCCAACTTATCACCTTATCGCCTCTAAAATGTAAATAAAACACTCTAAAGAGTTTATATAATGTGTCATTACATACCTATTTGAAGGTTTGTGTTGAATTTGAATCAGGTTTTTTAGGGCGGTGCTAAAGTGATTTTCAGAAGTAGACAGCGGCTTTTGAGAGTCATGATAGCTTGCAGTGATGACACAAAAAATGACTAGGTATCCCCTTTACCCTGTCCCTTTCTTGTTTTTAAACGGTGAGAGAAGTGCTACACCTGGTGGAGAGAGGCTGTAAGACAGAATTAGTTGCTTTATGCGTGCTGTACATTACGTCATGACACGTCACGATGTAACGTACAGCGTCGGAAGGGGTCAGTTTTCTCAACTTTTCTCCAATACTATAGAGCCATTACCATGTCAATCAACGCTTGAATAGAAACCTAGTTCACACCACAGATTTTGATGTCAACACAGTCCCATTAGTTTTCTTTGCAGCCTCGTTTGAACGTCGCTGGTTGCACACATTTGTGTAGAATGGGGAAACGTACGTTAGATGGCTGCTCGAGGTGGGGGGGGGCGTTCATGCGGTGGTGTAAAAAGTACCCAATTTTCATACTTGAGTAAAAGTAAAGATAAATTAATCAAAATGACTCAAGTAAAAGTGAAAGTCATCCGTTAAAATATTACTTGAGTAAACTTGTAAAAGTATTGGTTTGAAATATACTTAAGTATCAAAAGTTTTATGAAATTGCAAAAATATGCTTAAATATCAAAGTAAAAGTATAAATCATTTCAAATTGCTTATATTATATATTTTAGTTTTTTATTATTATTTATGGATAGCTAAGGGCACACTCCAACACTCACACATAATTTACAAAGCAAGCATTTGTGTTTAGTGAGTCTGCCAGATCAGAAGCAGTAGAGATGACCAGGAATGTTCTCTTGATAAGTATGTGAATTGGACAATTTATGTCCTGTTAAGCATTCAAAATGTAATGTGTCAGGATAAATGTACGGAGTAAATTACATTATTTTCTTCAGGAATGTAGTGAAGCAAAAGTAAAAAGTCAAAAATATAAATAGAAAAGTAAAGTACAGATATCCCAAAAAATTACTTAAGTAGTACCTCAAAAGTATTTTTACTTAAGTACTTTACACCGCTACGTTCATGCAGGGACCAATAGGATACTCGTGAGGGGGCATTCATGGCCAAGGGAAGGGGGGGGGTCTTGTAAACAGAAGTAAATTCAATGGCTCTCTAGGTGCAGTTGACCACACATGTAAAGGTAGATTTAGTAGGTACCAGTTTATGCTAGCTACATTGTTTGTTTAAATAGCATTTATACAAGGCAGAAACATTGTTTCCATACTGAAAAATATTTAGAATGCCAGTGTCAGTGAGAAGCATAGCAACATCGAGGTAACTTTGTAATGGGTCACCCCGCTTTTGTCACAATTCTCTAAAGCTGAACCCAGAAGCAGACCAGGACAAGGTGAGTAAAATGAAGTTGAGTATTTATTTACAGTCTCGAGGTGAAAATAGAATAATCCAGGAGACGGAGCGGCAGCGGAGGTGAGTTGATGAGAGTGTATAGGCAGACCCAATGAAGTCACTGAAACCACCGACGGCCAGGCAAGGGAGATGACTGTAGACAGAGTAAACGGGGGTGAGTAACCGGCAAAAAGTACAGAACAACAAAACTAACTCTGGTAACATGAAGCTGATACGCTGACACAACATACTGTTCATTGCTAACGATCCGGGCAGGGAATGGATGTCAGGTCAGAGCTTATGAAGAGAAGAGGTGATGATCAGGACCAGGTGTGCAGATGGCTGATGAGATGCAGGTGCGGGTAATTAAGAGATGTCCCGCCTAGCTTCGTCAACTGGCAACCAGACAGGGTGCGTTCAGGAACCTCAGGAAACAGACTCCAAAACAAAAAAACAGTCAGGCAGAAAACAGACTCAGGAAGCGGGATTCCTGACAGCTTTTCTAAATACATACCTGCCCATTAGTCGCAGAGTCTGCCTTTTAATAAGATGCCAAAATAGAAAATGTTTTAAGTATTTGTTTTCAGTATCTTAATGTTGTTTTGTGTTGTGTTTTCTGATTGTTTCAGTGCATGCATTCAACACGCTTTGGACAAAGGACTTCCACAGGGCAGGCATCTCCAAAAGTTCACTCAAAAAGGCAATAGTTCTGAACTGGGATTGATTAAGTTTTTGTTGTTTTAATTATTTAACTGTTTTTCATTCTCTTTTAAACTTCTATTGGTTGAATGCTCATTGCTTAGTTATCACATGGCTCAAGTAAATTCGGCAGTTGCCTCATTAAACATAGTAAGGTTAACATCCCTATAGTGTTCACATTTCTCACATGTAAATGTTGTAAGAAGAAACAAATATATAATATAATAAACAATTTATTTGGGAAATATCCAGTCTTTTCTCTTTTCTTCATTAGCATGCTGATGATTTTAAGGTGTATTGTGGGACTCTGCATAATGTTTTCATTGTGAGATGGATCAGAACATTGTATTGGATTTATTTTGATATGTTAAGACATTGAATACATGTTGTTTACAATATTTAGTAAATGCAGTATGTTACGTTTAGTTTTCTCTGTGAGAGGCAAGTGTATTTAAAGTTATATGTAATTTGGTTTAAGTAGATAAGACATTTCAATGTTGTTATACACAAAGTAAAATAAATAAATAATGCACATTCATGATGAGTTTGCAGCAAACAGTAGAATGTTCACCAGAATTGTTTACCTGAAGTTCACAAGTCTCCGCAACAGTTTGCCACAAAACTAATTTGCATGTGAAAATATGAGCTTGCTGCAAAATTGGCCAAAGTTTTGCCAGAGCTGTTTGCCAGAAGCAAGGGTTCTCTCTCAGGAGCCTATTGGAAAGTTATGACATTCTGGATTAAGGGGGCCGAATGCTAGCCAGAACTAAAATAGACCACTGTTCAATAGTCTTGCTCACCGGAATCTGTGCACTCCAGCGACTTTAGAAGAGACTAATTCTTCAATGCTTTTCTGTACTGTTTAAAGGAACTTCTATAGTCGGTGGTTCAATCACTGGTCCTCATGATGCTCATCGCAGACCTGGGAAAATTCCCCATCCTGCTCTTATCACTTCCCTCCAAGTCTGGATTGTTTGTAAAAAAAGAGACTAATGGATTAATCTAGTCTGAAATGGTATGAAGGATCTCACACCAACCCTTTTAGTATAGAGCTGTCAATATGAGACACATTCAAAGACCGGTAGCCTATACCACATGCCCTAGGGTGGACAAATACATTTCTACAGGTCACATCATTTGACTTACTTTCCGATGACTGTGTTTACACAGGCAGTCCAATTCGGATCTTTTTCCCAAATATTGGCAATACTGATTGGTCAAAAGACCAAAAGAGTGGAAAAAAGATTAGAATTGGACTGGTTAGTTATGTCCTAGCATATCCACATTCACTCCCGCCACATCTCTATACTACAGCCAACTTAGAAGGAATGCCATTGACTTTCAAGCCAAAAACAAACATTAATAAAAGCTTAATAATTGCTTCCTCTGCGGTTACCCATTCATAAATGATTGCTCAGAACATAATGTACTGCCCTTTTGACTCCGCCAGCAACAAGAACTGAGCAATCTGCTCTGGTACCTTTGAGGTCAAGAGGAAATGGGAAATGGATGCCACCAGCCTTTGTTTACAGACCAAATTGACATAACAAGGAGGTGGTAGAAAATTACATGTCTCAAAATACAGAAAAACAATATTACACCGAGACCTTGAATTAGACGGAAGAACATCCGTAAATAACATGAGCTTGAAGTCACAAACAGATTAAATTGATGCACTAATGTTTTTTGTTAAGAAAAGCGAAGTACTCCAAATTGAAAATGTTATGGACAGCTGAAAATGGGATGAGTGATGCAGGTGTACTCCATTTTCTAAGTGTATTTAGGTGTATTTATCTACTGTTTTGTGTGTGTGTGTGTGTGTGTGTGTGTGTGTGTGTGTGTGTGTGTGCATGTATTTGTGCGTGTTTGTTTGATAAAAGCTTATAAAGGGTAAACTTCTTAGAGTTCATTCCCTTATTCATCTATTGCCTTGGGTGTAGTTGTATGCATGTGTGTTTTCTCTCACGTGTGTCAACGTGTGTGTCCACGTGTGTGTGTGTGTGTGTGTGTCAACGTGTATGTGTGTCCACGTGTGTGTGTGTGTCCACGTGTGTGTGTGTCCACGTGTGTGTCAACGTGTATGTGTGTGTGTCCACGTGTGTGTGTGTGTCCACGTGTGTGTGTGTGTGTATTTCCACTCATACCTCCGCAAGCTGCTGTAGAGATACACTTTTACAAGGTCCCTAGTGCAAATGGACTTCGATCCGCCGTATGTTTCAGTGAACAGATGTTGTACAGTTTGGGTCAATTACAGTTACAAGGGGATAAAACTAAGAAGTTTACCCTTCATTAGCTTTTATTAAACATCAAACATGCATGCTGTTAGACATGCAAATGTGCCATGGTATTCAAAACCCAGAAGCTGATTGAGTGGTAAGAGAGCCTCATGAATATGCATGACACCCCTAATTACTGTATTGGATGAAAGACGCCACACATCTCTATCTCCTTGACACCCCCATCTCCTGATCCACTCAACAAGAAGAAATGAATGGCCTCCATTAACTAACAAGGAGAGGTGGATCCATGTTTTCTAGTTAAGGATGGGTTTGGCGCAGACTTGGGAGTAGTGGGCCAAAAACAGATGTCTTTGTCTGCTCTTCACACTCCTCATGGCGTCTCTACATCACGTCTGTATTTCCTGTACATTATCATGCCTTACTAAAGGGGCAATCCCACAGTTGAAACGATTAACGATTGTCTCCCCGCCACTGTTTCGGTAAAAAGCGGAGTCATGTGAGGAATCTGTAAAAAGTCAACAATTAAATATCTTTTATCATATTGTTCCAATATTTATTGGATTGGAGGATCAATATGAAAGAACTTCTGGGTCTGTGGGTATCAAGTGTCTCCGGGTAGCAGTGCTGATCTAGGATCAGGTCTCACTGTCCATGTAAACAAAATGAATTGTGATCTAAATGACACAACTGATCCTACTCTGAGATGCTTGATGCATACGGCCCATGGAGACATCAATATTGTATTTGTCAGAAGACAGAATGATGTTAAATAAAACACTGAGAGATGAACTAGTATGACACCTTGTGGTGGGTTGTTCTTAGTACACTTCTCAGCCTGTTCCTAGCAACAGCTCACCCACCTTACAGGACCAGAAGGAAATTACACACAAACTTTAAAATATATATATATATTTTAAAGTGGGGGGAGAAAAAGAGGAAGAAGAACGTATGCAAAGATTTGCCCTATTGACTTTGCAACATCATCGAATGAGACTCTTGGGTTAAAACTAATTGTTTATTCCATTCAAATATTTGTTTATTACATGTTAAATAATACAAACAATGTGCTATGAATATCCTTTCCAGAATTCCCAGAACCTCTAAAACTCGGAATATATGCACACAAGAACAAAGAAACTGGGAATTGAGAGTTTTCTACACTGGGGAATGAGTTGAATGGGACATTTTACACTCATTCTATATCCTTTTTGGTACATACATTTCTTAGCAATTAACAGAATTTCATGAAAAAAAAGGCATTTAAAAAAGACATAAAAAATAACAATAATCTTGGCCTACTTTTCATGGAAAGTTATTGGACACCGAGTTCACCGAGACAGGCAGGCACAACAGTCAAAGTAAGAAAAATCGATCGCATCTCGATTGGACATAAAAAGGACTTGAGCGTGTAAGAGGATACTCCTATGGCTTGTGCTCTATACATCGAGATACATCTTAGAAGCAGGTGTGTGTGTGTGTGTGTGTGTGTGTGTGTGTGTGTGTACGTGTGTTGATCAGACAGGAAGCTTTTTCAGGAACTGTGATACCAAACTTTGATTCCCTCTGATCTAGGCAAACACACATGTAGATGAATCCACAGTGTGACTTCCATGTTAACGAATCAATAGCATTTTCAGTTTAAGGACACAGTCGATGATCTCATAATGGAACATGGATTAGTGCACAGTAACATGGGGAGGGGCTTGTACTGAACTGTAGCTCCACTCACTGGCAACCTTGGTTAAGATGGAAGGCAGGTTTTTTGGTGAGGTGTGAACTGAACGTATTGGAGCTTGCATCCTAGATGTCAACCGGCGGGATGTAAGGCAAGTTATTATGGGTAATGGCAGTGTGGGTGTTGTGTTCAAACCCCCGTTCATTGGTCAATTCAAGGCAGGGTAGTAGGGACAAACAACGATCGTGGGGGTGGCCCGGTTGAGTCACTGGTCATTCTCATGCTGAATCCCAAACCAGTCCCTTCCCCTCAACCCTCAGCCCTCCATTTGCGCTTTCACGTGCACCTCCTTCATATGAACAAGTGTCCCAAAGCTGAGGGTGTGAAAATGATCAGCCCCTTCGATAGCCACTTCGACCGAGCCAGCAAAGCTGCCGGTTCCAAAGCGAAGAGCTATTCCAACATGTAACGCAATATATTTTGTACAATTTCATACAAAAGAATGGAGCATTTGTTGTGTCTGATTTATATCCTGTAAAATGACAAGGGAATTTGTTCATTTGAATTTCATGCTCTTATTATTTAAATGTCATACATGAATTGCATAATTCAAGTCAAGAGTGTGTCCCGAAGTTAATGGGTTTATTTAATCCCCTCGACACTCTGGGAGTTTTGTCAGCAACACGTGACTACGTAGGGCCATGAATTGGTAGGGGTGAGGTATAGTTGGTAGGGGTGAGGTATAGTTGGTAGGGGTGAGGTATAGGCGAGAGGCTGGTTTGGGATTCACTGGTACTTTACCTCTAAGACAGTGCAGACAGAGAGTTAGTGTTTGGCGAACGCCTGGATCATTTCTACTTAGGAATGATAGTTATCTCGTAGTCGCCTTCCTTGCTTTGAAAATACTAAACAATGCACTCTTAAATTACTTTAAAAAATAAATTAAACATTTCTCCATATAGAAATAAATATTTCTCTGCACTTAAGCCAATTAAACCTTAAACTCTAGACTAAATCACTACAGATAAATATGTTAAGCCACCATCTAATTTATGAGTCATCCCATTAAATACAAAACAAGTCTTAACTGATACCATCTGCCAACACAACGTAACTAATAACCCACATAGATACAGGCAAAGTCATGGGACGATGCAAAAATAAAATAATAATTTGGCAAATCAGTTTTATTAAAGGGGATTTGTGCTCGGGGTGATAAAACACAATTCCTCTTTGACCAAGTGTGACCCTTTGCAAATCCCTCAGAGTGAGAGATAGAGACATTGGGCAAAAGCACTTCCAGACTTAGAGACTTCCTCAGCCTAAAACTGTCAACATCTTCCACTCCTTTCAAAACAGAGTGGCTTGTTCGGTCTCAAAATCCTGTCTTTTCAGCCTTCTCTTTCACTGTTTAAGATTCCTCCGTTCCACCACTATCCTCACAAGTGCTACTGCAGACTCTTCAGGATGCGTCCATAGCGGAAGTCGTAGACGTGGCGACACATGAACACCAGGTCAGGGTCGATGTCCGTTGGCACACAGCAGTGGGCAGGGACGGCGTATTCGACGGAAGGCGGCACCACTCTGGTGGCACTTTCAGGGAGATCCTCCCCCTGACGAGTCACCAAGGCACAATATCTGAAACACCAAGCCAAAGGACATGTCAAAAAGACTGCGCAAATAAGTGAACAAATACAATGCAACAAATAAAATGTAATAGAATCCACTCAACATCTTGTGTCTCCCACATACTATTCCTTCTCACACCCCATCTCCCATCAGAGATGAACAGACCTTACCTACAGTACTGTGCTAACGTCAACACGTAGCACTTGTCTTCAATGCAGGCCACGCTGTTTTCATCCTGATGCCGAGATGCAAAAATTTCATTCTGGAAAGGAAGTTGGGTGACAAGAGGGGAGTTAAACTGTATGAATCTCATGAACCAAAACAAATCTAATGTTATTTGTCACATGCGCCAAAAACAACCTTACAGTGAAATTCTTACTTACAAGCCCTTAAAAACCAACAATGCAGTTTTAAGAAAAAATAAGTGTTAAGTAAAAAATAGATAAAAGTACAAGTAACAAATAATTAAAGAGCAGCAGTAAAATAACAGTAGCGAGGCTATATACAGGGGATACCGGTACAGAGTCAATGTGCGGGGGCACCGGTTAGTCGAGGTAATTGAGGTAATATTTACATGTAGGTAGAGTTAAAGTGACTATCCATAGATAATAAACAGAGAGAAGCAGCAGCGTAAAGGGATAGTTCAGAGATTTAACATACTGTATTTACATATATCAAAATATGTCATTTCTGAACGATCCCCTAACTACGTATGTCTGACATCATCATCATCATCATCATCATCAAGACCCACTTGGGAAGGTCTATACAGACTTTTCTGATGTGCAAACTAACTAGCCAAAATCTAAAATTGACCCTCAACCAAACCCATAACCAACTCTAAAATATCAGTTTGTACATCAGAAAAGTCTGTATAGTCCTTTTCAACCCACTTCCCCATCAGGAAATCACCCAGTCATGGGAATTCCAAAAATTGTGCAGTCTAAGTTTTGATTTAATCCCAGCTGGTTATCCTTTCAGAGACTTCCGTAAAGCAGAGCAGTAGCTTTGGTCTTCTCAAAGCCCAGGGTATTCAGCAGAGCACACTGTAGTAAAACATTTTACAACCGTAATGAAAATCAGTTTTTTCATTGGACGAGTTCAGCTAGTGCCTCCCGGTTTCAAAACGTTTTCTCCCTACTGAACACACCCCAGCTCTCTCTCGCAGAGCATTGTGAATAAGGCTGCTGTTTATTATTCATAGCCTGGGTGAACAAAGTGTGTTTGTTCCTGGGGGATATTGACAACGGGAAGCCTGTACAGCCTATTTCTCCAGGAAATACATAATTAAATGGAAACAATGTGTTTGCCATCTCTTTTCCCAGGCTGAGTCTGCACAAACATTGGGGATGGCAGCCACAGTGTGAACTGGGCTTTCCGGAGAACTCACCTCACAGTGAGAGCTGGGCTTTCCGGAGAACTCACCTCACAGTATGAACTGGGCTTTCTGGAGAACTCACCTCACAGTGAGAGCTGGGCTTTCTGGAGAACTCACCTCACAGTGTGAACTGGGCTTTCCACAGAACTCACCTCACAGTGTGAACTGGGCTTTCCAGAGAACTCACCTCACAGTGTGAACTGGGCTTTCCACAGAACTCACCTCACAGTGTGAACTGGGCTTTCCACAGAACTCACCTCACAGTGTGAACTGGGCTTTCTGGGGAACTCGCCTCACCGTGTGAACTGGGCTTTCTGGGGAACTCACCTCACCGTGTGAACTGGGCTTTCTGGGGAACTCACCTCACAGTGTGAACTGGGCTTTCTGAAGAACTCACCTCACCGTGTGAACTGGGCTTTCTGGAGAACTCACCTCGCAGTGTGAACTGGGCTTTCTGGAGAACTCACCTCACAGTGTGAACTGGGCTTTCTGGAGAACTCACCTCACCATGTGAACTGGGCTTTCTGGAGAACTCACCTCACAGTGAGTGTTGGGATCGCGTCCTCCCTGTGTGTGTTCTGGGCGATAGAACCAAAACAGGCTCATCATCATCTCTCCTGAGGACACACAGACAGTGCCATTTTCAGAGTGAGAAGAGGATTACTAAAGTTGTATCGAATTGAACATTTGATGTGATGTGTAGGGAGACTATCCATAATCATTTAAACTTTTTTATCACATTCTACAAAAGTTTGTGGCAAACAGAGCGTTTGATTGCTGACTGGAATGCCAGATGGGCAGGTTTTGTACTTTTTCATACTACTCCATCAGTTGCCTGGCACACTGTCTGTGCCAGGCAAGCTCACTTAAGTGCCGACCAAGTATTTAAAACAAAACCAACACTATTTTAAGCGTTTTTTAAACACGGCGATAGTTGTATTTTTCATCCATCTGTATCAGTTTAGCAATGTGTGAAAGAGGCAGAACTTCACCTGATTCGGGGTCCTTCCACAGGGCTGAGATTTTGGCTACATAGGGCAGAGACTTCTTCCTGGTACCGGAGCGCAGCAGGACTGTGTCTCGAACCCGAATAACCTCCCCGTCTCGCTGTACTCCTTCGAAACATTTGCGCAACACTGTCGTCTCTTCCCCCTGGAAACATAGTCAATATGTCATTGTTGTTGGGACATACTATTAGCATTGTTGTTAGCACATGCTAATCACCTGGTTATTAGCATTGTTGTTAGCACATGCTAATCACCCGGTTATTAACAGTGTTGTTAGCACATGCTAATCACCCGGTTATTAACAGTGTTGTTAGCACATGCTAATCACCCGGTTATTAACAGTGTTTTTAGCACATGCTAATCACCCAGTTATTAACAGTGTTGTTAGCACATGCTAATCACCCGGTTATTAGCATTGTTTTTAGCACAGAAGTAAGAGTGGATGGTAATAATACCATACATGCATACAGACTAAGTTTTCCTTTAGAGGAAATTCTAATACTCTGTAGCCTCAGCTAGCTAAATTAAAAGGTACAACCAGTATCTCTTAACACACAGCGACACATACCACAGCGAAAACCTCCTTCTCGAAGGGCACGCCCACGGGTAGCCAGCCATTGGTTGCCCGGCGACGGGTGATCCTCTGCTGCTTGGCAGCTCCGCTGGCGGCAGGTCCCAGCTGATGCTTGTCTTGAATATGGGAGCCACCACGGACCCCAGACCGAGAGCTGCTGGGTGGCTTTGCACTCTGAGGACCCTCCCGCGTCACATGCAGCGGAATCCTCGGTTGGCTGGGGTCCGATAGAGGGTTCTGGAGGCAGGGCACTGATTGGCTGGCTGGGGGAGCGCCGGCGGTGGCGAGGCAGCCTGGTGCGGGGGAAACTGGGACAGAGGGGGGGCTGTGGTCCTCCAAAGGCGAGGAGTAGTCTTCTGTGGAGAAAAGTGGAACTGTCAGACACTGGAGTGATCAGTCTCTTAAACGCACACTCACCAGCACATCTTCACATAGTTCACATTCATCCTCTCCTTTCCTGCCATGGGCCACTCTGTTTCAGCTCCACTGATATTGAAACAGTGATGCTGCGTGCAGTAGAGATAAGAACACTATCTGTATCCGCTGTCTTAATTGTAGCTGTGAGTCACAGGACTGGCCACAGGGCTGGCCACAAATGCACATCAGAGTAGCAGAGATGGCCATTTGTTGTGGCCTGATGGACCCCAGACAGGAAGTGTGGAATCAGAGAGCTGGTTAAGGATATTGAGAGTGATCGGATGGAGGGAACATACATCTGTACAAGCAAAAGGCTCTCTGAGACATTTACAAAGAGCGCACAAGTAAAAAGGGGTAATAAAATAATCTTGGATGTTACACATCCGCTGAACAGCCAACATGAAGCACTGCCTTCAGGGAGCGAACCAACAGAGCTGCTAAAAGTTTTGTACAGGCACCAGTACGGCTTTGAAATGAAAATGGATGGCTGTGACTTACATTTTATCTTGCATAAACCTTGTCAGCATTTGTATCCATTATGTGTTAATGTTGCTGTCTACATGTTCACATCTTTCTGTTATCCGACTTGACACAACTGAACCTTCTGGAATAATGTAATAATTCTGATACTGTAATAGTGATGCAGTGGAGAGATGTTTTTTTTAGCATTCATATACCACTAGTGTTTGTTCGTGGAAATCTAGGATTCCATCAGCTGATGCATGATTGGCTCTGTACACAATGGAAGTGGAGATGATGTAGTGTAATGTAGGAGTGTGTGTGGAGTCTTTGAAAACCCCAAAGGAATCAACCCACCACACTAGAGCAGGTTCACCTGAACATTAAAGCCAGCTAGGATGACACAGCAAATGTCACATTATAATAGACTCTCGCAATCGGATAGCTTGTGGTAGTAGGAAGTCTCCGTCACTTGTCAGGGGAAAAGGGTCGATTTCTGTGTCACATCAAAGCAGGCAGCTCAACAGAGGCAACAAGACATCGCCAAATACCAATTTACCTCAGCTAATAGTGCCTCTGAGCGGGCTAGCCAACAACACGCCATCTTGATCTGTAATCAGCATACTTAAATGAGGTCATGAGTGCTGCTGTGGTCCCCGACAAATACGATCTGACCACAGACCAGCTGAGAACAAATTCCCTCAGTCGTCATCCACTGCTCCTGAGGCAGTGACTCAAGTACTGTAAAGGGGCTATGGGACTCCTGGCTGAAATGACATGTGGAATCATTTCAGTCTGTCTTGAGTGTGTATTAACAAACTATATATATATATATATATATATATATATATATATATATCTTTGTACCAGAGCTCGATACTGTACACACAAGACAGGCTGAAATGATTCCACATGTTACACATATACAAGACAGGCTGAAATGATTCCACATGTTACCCACACACACACAAGACACACACACACACACACACACACACACACACACACACACACACACACACACAGAAATGATTCCACATGTTACACACACACACACACACAAGACAGGCTGAAATGATTCCACATGTTACCCACACACACACACAAGACACACACACACACACACACACACACACACACACACACACACACACACACACACACACACACACACACACACACACACACACAGAAATGATTGCACATGTTACACACACACACACACACACACACACACACACACACACACACACACACACACACACACACACACACACACACACACACACACACACACACACACACAAGACAGGCTGAAATGATTCCACATGTTACACACACACACACACACACACACGACAGGCTGAAATTATTCCATATGCTACACACACACACACACACAAGACAGGCTGAAATGATTCCACATGTACCCGCAATACACACACACACAAGACAGGCTGTAATGATTCCACATGTACCCGCAAAACACCAGTCTCAACGTCAACAGTGAAGAGGCGACTCCGGGATGCTGGCCTTCTAGTCAGAGTTGCAAAGAAAAAGCCATATCTCAGACTGGCCAGTAAAAAGAAAAGATTAAGATGGGCAAAAGAACACAGACACTAGGCAGAGGAACTCTGCCTAGAAGGCCAGCATCCCGGAGTCACCTCTTCACTGTTGACGTTGAGACTGGTGCTTTGTGGGTACTATTTAATGAAGCTGCCAGTTGAGGACTTGTGAGGTGTCTGTTTCTCAAACTAGACACTCTAATGTACTTGTCCTCTTGCTCAGTTGTGCACCGGGGCCTCCCACTCCTCTTTCTATTCTGGTTAGAGCCAGTTTGCACTGTTCTGTGAAGGGAGTAGTACACAGCGTTGTACGATATCTTCAGTTTCTTGGCAATTTCTCGGATGGAATAGCCTTCATTTCTCAAAACAAGAATAGACTGAGTTTCAGAAGAAAGTTATTTGTTTCTGGCCTTTTTGATCCTGTAATCGAAACCACAAATGCTGATGCTCCAGATACTCAACGAGTCTAAAGGCCAGTTTTATTGCTTCTTTAATGAGAACAACAGTTTTCAGCTGTGCTAACGTAATTGCAAAAGGGTTTTCTAATGACCAATTAGCCTTTTAAAATGATAAACTTGGATTAGCTAACACAACGTGCCATTGGAACACAGGAGTGATGGTTTCTGATAATGGGCCTCTATAAGCCTATGTAGATATTCCATAAAAAATCTGCCGTTTCCAGCTACAATAGTCATTTACAACATTAACAATGTCTACACTGTATTTCTGATCAATTTTATGTTATTTTAATGGACAAAATAATGTGCTTCTATTTCAAATACGAGGACACTTCTAAGTGACCCCAAACTTTGAACAGTAGTGTATATATGACCACTGGGAGTAAATGGGGTTTGGTTGATCAGAGAGCACAGCTTGGCATCTCCAGATGAATACTCCAAAGCTTCAATAGTAAATACAGTACATTCTATTTACACAATCTGTGGTGATTACTCATTGGACCTAGTCACCCAACTAATGCCTAGAGTGGCGGGCAGGGATAAAGAAACAAAAGTTCAACTCAGGACTGTGGATTTAAACCCTACAAGGCTTTTAGATCCCACTGAATGAATCCCTAGAACACCTAATCCTAACCCTAGAACACCTAATCCTAACCCAAGAACACCTAATCCTAACTCTAGAACACCTAATCCTAACCCTAGAACACCTAATCCTAACCCTAGAACACCTAATCCTAACCCAAGAACACATAATCCTAACCCAAGAACACCTAATCCTAACCCTAGAACACCTAATCCTAACCCTAGAACACCTAATCCTAACCCTAGAACACCTAATCCTAAAACACCTAATCCTAAAACACCTAATCCTAACCCTAGAACACCTAATCCTAACCCTAGAACACAACTGAACAACTTTCTTGAAAACTTTAGATTCTTGCCTCACCTGTGACATTTCTGATTCTCTGTATTCTAAAAAAGGTAAAAACATGAGAATTTTCGCGGCAGATTGTTGCTGATTTGACTGATTGACTAAAAGAGGTCACTGAGCCATCTCAAATATGTGGTTAACACTCTGCAATCATCATGACCCATTCACATCATTATTACTACATATCTATAGGCATTTCTGCCTTCTCTTACCCATCTTGATGTTATGGCTGCAGCTGGAGCAACCTGCATTATAGCAACACCCCCTGCTGGCGAGGGTTGTTACTGCTCTGTAGGGGTAGCGACTGATTCTGCAGGGTTCTCCATAGCAGTAGACCGGGTGGGCGATTCCTGAGGGGTGGGAGCCGGTCGGGGACAGCAGCTTGGGACTCTGGACCCCACCAGGGCACAACGTGATGGAGGCCACAGAAGAGGACGGGTAGGGCATGGGGCTGGAGCTCATGGAGGTCATGAGAGTAGAGGAGGTCTCGTGGTGGGCAAAGTGGACATAATAGCCTGAGAAACATGGGTAAGGGTGGGGGCCTATGGTCAGGGCATGTGGGTGGGCAAGGGAACGGGGAGAGAGGAGGTAGTCCTTGGAGAGCGAATGCTCCTCAAGGTCGTCGTCACCGAAGCTCTTTTGGCCAAGGAACAGGGCCAGTCGGTGGCAGTACTCCCCCGACCTTTCCTGGGAGCAGCAGCAGAAAGAAGGAGTCACCTGGGTCTCGACTGGCTCCTCCACAGACTTCATCAGGTAGCCAAGCAAAGATCCACACTGGAAGTCAGATCTGATGAAGCCATTCCCCCCTGTAGTCCCCTCCCACTGGGGTTCTGGGTGGAAGTATTCCCTTTTACAGAGATCACAGCATCTCTGAACCAGCTGTGGATGGGCCTGGGATTGCCTGTGATGGAGTTCATGATGATGCCGTTTCTTTAGCTTGATCCTCACTACCCCACTCAGCTGGTTGTAGTTGGTCTTGGCCCCCCGGTGTTTGGCTTTGAAGGAGGTGCTGGTGATCTTGAGCAAAGCAGCGGCATTGAGGCTGGCCTGACGCCGAGGGATGGGACCGTACAGACTCAGCAGACCCACGTCCTCCATCTTCATAGCCTTTTGGTATTTTTTGGAACTTCCAGTTCCACAAATGTCTGATTTTACCATCTTAGGACCACTTGGGGTGTTGTGGCCCAAAATGATTGCATCCTTTGCCAGATTCCCATTGGACTGTAACTTATTTGCGAGTCTGGACCCTTGCGGATGTTCTCTGTATAAGAGCAGACTATTCACAGCCTCTGCGTTGAGAGAGGCCAGCCTCCGTTTGCGAGGTTCCACAACAGGTAATGTGCATAACACTTTTGATTGATTGTTTGGTTCCAGCGCTAGCCGATAGGCTTTGCAGGTCTTTTGTCTAGACTTGCAGGGCTTGGTCCTTCCACGCACCAGGCTATGGCTCCCTTCTTCTTTGGTCTCTATTGGAGTTTCCAAGCAGCTCCCCTTGTCCTTATCACCGCTTGTCTCCAGACGAGTGAGAAGGACTCGACAGTCGAGGCTGTCCCCCTCGCATAGATCCAGCTTCCTGCCCTCCTCCTCTTCCCACAGTTCATTGCTCTTCTCCTTCACACTGCCTCTCTTTACCTCCTTGGGCCTCCCTCTTTTTAGTTTTGGCCGGGCTCCCCCCACCATGGCCTCCGCATGTGGCAGACCTACCTGCTCCCAGGAGTCACTGGGGCGGTATCTGCATGGGTCATCACATCCCTTCATACAGACCCTGGGGGAGGAGACCAAGAAATCAATACATGGGGAGAGTTTTTTGCAAAAACCGACATGACAGTGGATGAATGCCCAATAAGAAAGTTTGGCTCAATACAGTTTTTATTACGGCCATAAAAAAACAGCTATATTTTATCTGCTGAAACACTGATGTGGTTGACCACATATTTTGCAACTGGTAATTGGCTTAAAGATTAAGCCTGTAGTAGTAAAAACGGTTAGCACAGAGGGGATATGGGTTTCAAAAAGCGACAAGGTCAGAAAGATACCGCTGCTGACTGACATAGGATCATATCCATGGAGGAATTACCCAACACACACACACACACACACACAGAGTCATATTTCCAGGAAAGCTAAATCTTGTCCTTATCCTATTGTACAGATCCAAGTGATTCATCAAACAAGCTTCAGATACTACTTTATCTACATCCTCACAGAATAAATTGCAATAAACGTTTAGCTCTCAGGAAATACAATCACATTCTAGTCATAATGTCTAAGAGTGGATTGGTCATTTACAATTCGGAAAATCGCCACTTTCCACAGTGGTCATTCATATCTAAGACTCACGGATTGAATTTGTTTTTTTCCAATACTGGCTGCACTGAAATAAAACCTAAAACCTGAAATGACCCATAATCTTCTGAAGCCTTATGATGACTTGTTTTCTCTTACGGCACTTCATCTTCTATCATACTATGACCATATCATAAAATGGGCCTATCATCAATCTGCAACCATTCAAATGTTGGTGTGACTACTACCCACTGAAATCAATGCAGGAAAACACCCATAAGTCACACCCCCTCCCCCCAATTAATTTGTTTGATATCATGAGGCAGTGGGAAATTCTTATGACATAAATGGAGGAGTTTTTTTTTCACACATCCAAGACATAAACATTCCTCCCTTACAGGAACCCAGTCTGCCATCCTATTGATGTAGTTCTGTTATTCCCACAAATCAGTTAGAACAGAAGTACAGGAGACCCCCATCTCTATGCCTCATTTTTAGTAATTTTATTTAATCTTTATTTAACTAGGCAAGTCAGTTAAGAACAAATTCTTATTTACAATGACAGCCTACCAGGGAACAGTGGGTAAACTGCCTTGCTCAGGGGCAGGAATACAGATTTTTACCTTGTCAACTCGGGGATTCAATCCAGCAACCTTTCGGTTACTGGACCAATGCTCTAACCACTAGGCTACCTGCCGCATCATATGCATGATTGCTACCAAACCCAAGTGGCTTACAGATCTGTGTTCTCTCAAGTACGAGCTTTGGAGTGCCAGATAAGTGGGGTTTGCACTTTTGGAACTATTCCATTGAGTTCATTGTGCCAAGCAAGCTCAATCAAGCGCAGTATTTGAAAGAAAAACAAATACTAACTGAACACAGGTCTGGTCCTTTTCATCTTCACAATATCCTTTCACTGGTTTCCTCCAATCTTTCAGAAACAAATAGCATCCTTTGCAAACCCACTACTGAGTCAAGATTAGAATAAGATAAGACTAGAATAATTTTTAACTTTTTTTTAAACAGATGCCTGTGGTTTTGGTAATATTGTTTTCAAAGTTTATGATCATTTCATTTACAAATCAATACTAACATGTGTTTAAGAGAATAATCCCCACAAGTATTAAGAGCATAACCAAATCCAAATGTAATTGTTCTTCTAAAAACAAGCCAACTCTATACAAGATTAGTTGTTCTTTCTTCCGTATTTTCCTATTCTATAGCAAACATACACGTTTTAAATGACACCCACAATAACGGCAAATTGACTTGATTCTGCACAGCATTTTTAGCCTTGCACTTCCAAACGTCCCACAATTTGGTTGGCCATTATTTCCAGTGGACCATGAAATGTAATACATGAGAAAGACTAATTTAATTTACAGATAACGAGAGAACAGAAGGAGACACACATTGAGTTTCTGTCTATGGATATCAAATCAAGTTGCTTCGTTGGGATACGACAGAAGGCTATGCAATGGATCAAGTGTAACTGAAGCACATTGTTTTCTACAGAAACGTTATATTGAGAAAGGGTCAAACTCTGAATAACTTGGATTAAGAAAAATATATATGTTTCTATGCTAGGCCTATAGCATCTAAATCATATTTTCTCTTTATTTTTTTTATTTTACTTTCAATCACACCAAAAGTTGGTGTTGGGGAAATATTTGCAGTTTGGCCACAATGAGTGACCAACACATTGCAAGTGGATGGTGACAAATAGCCTACTGCTGGATATGGAATAGCCTAATAATCTAAAGGTATCATCGTGTAACCCACAAAACCTGCCCTAAACTCAAAGAATACTGAGAGAGAGAGAGGCAAAACACCATGGATATGGTGAGGGAAGCGACCTTGCGCTACAGTGCAGTTCCCATAGGGCGTCATATCAATGGAATCCATATTATCACCGTCCTGGTTTATCACATTCATTTATCATCCATGATGAGCACGGGGCTATAAAACCACTAGATCGGCAACACACATTATGATTAACTAATAACTCATATGGGTGTTCATTATTACTAATCGGATATTTGATATTATAGGCAGTCATTATGGTCTGCCCAGAAACCCACATTATGAGATTGATAAATGCATTGCCAGAATCTGAATTATTGAGTTCGGCCATCGACATGGGATATTCTAACAGGATGACAGGCTGTGGTATAATATCAGAAGTAGGGGTTCAGGTGGATGCAAGGCGAGGAATAACTATGGTCACTGGCTATGCTTAATAAAGCGGTTATAAGCATGTTATTACAACGTATCTCACTCAATTAAGATTTACATTAAATATGACGTATATCCGCTATGCAATTTTACCTTCGGTCCCGATGGAAGGTCGGTTTGAGTCCACTCTTAATTCAGAATACACCTTTTATAAATGATGACCAGAGTCGAGGTTTAATTGCGAGAAAACGATGGCCCAATAGAGACGTGGTAAAACGGTGACCTACTTCCGAAGTAGCATGCTGGAGATAATATCCAGGCGCTGCATTCAGACGCTGCTGTTGCGCTGTGACATCGACTAAAATATCGTTCCAAGAGCTACGATTTTCTCAAAAGATTCCTATTATCGAAGTTTACCGAGGTCAAAATGAACTGCCAGAAATTGCAATATCGCTCTGTTCTACCTTCAACGATCAAGTTTTCTCCGACAATTAAAACTTGCTGCATGAATCAAACCTGCTTCACGACACTGCGGCGCCCTGGACTATGAAAAAATCAATATCAAGCGGAAACTTTTTTACAAAGTCTTCCTTGAATCAACCCCAATCGGAAAATCTCCAAACCAAATGCAAACCAATGACAACGACGGTATTGCGCGTCTTTGAAATCTAGGTTGTCCAATCAAAGTCTCTTTCCTCCATGGGATGGAACAAATTCAGTTCAGGCTATCCAATGTCCACCTATCAAAACAATAAAACGGTGAAATACATTTCAAATCAATATCCTGCAATGAAAGTATAGGCCTAATTAAACCTATATGAAATCCACGCCTCTTCTGCTCCTATTGCTTTGAATAACATTTTGAACACCCACTAGGTTATTATAGCTTACTTCTCAACCATAGCCATTCTAAACATAAAGGCTCTCTGATATTTGCCTGAGGACTCGGAAGTGAATTATTTCACTACTCCATCTTCACTGCATGCTTCAGTCTGAGACTGCCATCATTGAAGTCGTTTGTGGTGAAGTCAAAATGAGGGGGTGTTGTACAATACAAAGTAAATCAGCGATTGGATCATCTCTAACCAATCAGAGTATCAAAGACAATGATGACTTCTTCTGGATCTAGCACAACCCATCGGTGTCTGGGATCAATCAGAACGGTTAGAATGCGTTTGCATTCTAGAAATAGTCCGGGAGGTACTCAGATCCCGATTTATTGTGGAAAAGAAACTGACGTCCGTGGGAGTGGCCGAGCGTTTGCCCGGAGTTAGGTGTTTGGGTAGCCACGCAACTCTGATATATTTTCGCACTTCAATAAATGGTATAATGTTGAGCTAATAATTAGGCTGAGACAACTTTATGGTAATTTTAGTATAATGTTGGCATCATGTCAAAAATCACACTTATTGGGGTAAATCATAATTGGTCTCATCAATATTAAGTTTGTAGTGTATGATAAACAGCTGTAAAAGCCTCATGTCTGATTTAATGGGGTATGAAAACTGCTAAATACAGTAGGCAGACAGCAGAGAGCTTGACCCCTTACACTGAATCAGCATCTAAATTGCATTCTGAGCACTTGCTCCTCACTTAGCATGACATTTAACACCTAAGCCTTTCCTTTCTGACTGGAACCAACTTTAACAATGTCTTTGTGCAATGGTTTTTAATTACAGTATAGATTCATTCTGACTCCAGTTTTAATGGGACAATATCATGCGCCAATTCCCCTATTCTGAATAAGTGAACATGAACAAAAAACATCTTCCTCATATCTTCAAATGAGTCATACATGTTCATTAAAGTGCAACTGAAGGAAATAAACAATACTAAGTGGCCTATGTGGCATCGATATTAGTCAGAAACACATTTACTCTAGTGTCAAAATTGACTACAAAATGTAAATAGGATAATTTTGTTCATAAATTCAGCCTTGTCCAAAACGGAGTTTTGTAAGCGAGTTTGTCAAGACTTACTACTTGAGGGTTAAAAGAGTCTAAAAGAATTTGGTTTGAAATATACTTAATTATCAAAAGTAAAAGTCTAAATAATTTCACATTCCTTATATTAAGCAAACCAGATGGCAGAATTTATTTTTATTTTACTGATAGCCAGGGGCACACTCCAACATAATTTACAAATGAAGCATTTGTGTTTAGTGGGTCCGCCAGATCAGAGGCAGTAGGGATGATCTCTTTAAAAGTGTGTGAATTTGACAATTTTCCTGTCCTGCTAAGCATTGAGTAACATGAGTACTTTTAGTTGTCAGGGGACATTTATGGAGTAAAAAGTACATTATTTTCTTTTGGAATGTTGCGGACAAGTAAAAGATGTCAAAAAATATGAATAGTAAAGTAAAGTACATTTACCCCCCAAAAACTATTTACTGTAAGTAATATTTTAAAGTATTTTTACTTAAGTACTTTACACCACTGAAAACCTCGGCAAAAATGTCTGAATAATTTACAGATTACTTGAGTTAACTTCGGTTCATTCTGACTATTTTGAGGAAGTGATACTGGCTTTGTTACTATGGTGTCTAATGGGGGACAAACATCAGTAACTGCCACATCGAACCGCATCCCCAAGACTGAAATGAAGCTACAGAGAAACACATGCGGAATAGGTACATTCAGTTGCTCTTTAAGCCACAAACGGAAGAAAATGGACTGAAACCGCGAGGGACTACAAATCAACATGGATCTTTCCAATAACAAACTTTCATTTTTATTTTCTGTTGAAAAACCTTTTCCATTGCGTGCCTTAATGAATGCAAACCAGGTGCCATGAGATACATTTTTTTAATTTAGCATCCCTTTGAAACAGTGGTGTTAAAGTACTTAAGTAAAAATACTTTAATGTACTACTTAAGTAGTTTTTTGGTGTACCTGTACTTTACTATTTATATTTTTTACTACTTTTACTTCACTACATTCCTAATGAAAATAATGTACTTTTTATTCCATACATTTTCCCTGACACCCAAAAGTATTTGTTATATTTTGAATGCTTAGCAGGTCAGAAAATGATCCAATTCACACACTTATCAAGAGAACATCCCTGATCATCTCTACTGCCTCTGATCTGGCGGACTCACTTTACACAAATGCTTTGTTTGTAATCGATGTCTGAGTTTTGGAGTGTGACCCTGGCTATCCATTAAAAAAAATATATTGTGCCGTCTGGTTTGCTTAATAGAAGGAATTTTTAATTATTCATACTTTTACTTTTGATACTTAAGTATATTTAAAACCAAATACTTTTAAACTTTTACTCAAGTAGTATTTTACTGGGTGACTTTCACTTTTACTTGAGTGATTTTCTATTAAGGTATCTTTACTTTTACTCAAGTATGAGAATGTAGTACTTTTTCCACCACTGCTTTGAAACAACTTTCATAATCAATATCAAGCAGGATAGAGAGATAGACATGACACCAATTTGAGAAGTTTACAAAAGCTTCAAAATCAGTTAATAAAGTACGGTTAGAGTAGTTACTATATCCAAAGTTATTTACCATTAATATTGACACAGCATGTCAGGTGTTGAATGCTTGAATGTACAGAAGACGTACACAAACTTCAAACTGTTTGATGCTTGCCATGAACTCAACAGGCAGTAAATGTGAACATTCATTTGTACACGTTCGTGTGCACAGATTTGTAGATGACAGTTCACAACCTCTGTTCAGATAGGAGATGACACAGGAAGTCTAGTTAGCTTCAGCTCATCTTCAAAGAGCAGGGCAAGATGCCAGGGACACATGGAGCTGAGAGAGTGAGAGGAGACTTGAAACTAACCACTGTGTGTTTGTGTGTGTGTGTGTGTGTGTGTGTGTGTGTGTGTGTGTGTGTGTGCGTGTGTGTGTGAGAGAGAGAGAGAGAGAGAAGACTTGAAACTAACCCCTGTGAGTGAGTGAGAGTGAGAGAGAGTGAGAGAGTGAGGGAGTCTACTTGCGGTCAGCATTTTAGATCTCATCACATCAACTCACAAGGAAATTTTCCCGTTACAACCTGCCCTTTGTTGACAGCTTTTCTACGCCAGTAAAAAAAAGGTTGACATGCCTCTCAAAAACCATCAGTAACAATGGACCTCTGACTAGCAGGGTCTGTCTTTCCGAAGATCTGAAGTGGGGAGGTGCCCAATTTCACTCATCTGTCACTTTGAAGGACACTTTATGCCATGTGCTCTGTGCTTTTCAGTGAACGATAAAAGACATACAAAACCCCTCGGGGTGACAGTGGCTGACTCCTAAAACAGGAGTTACTGTCCCTCACCATGTAAATACTCAAGTGTGATAAGAGAGAAGCCAGGGAGCCCTTCAAATCCATTGCAGCTGTGGATCCACCAACAGCTGACGTTGGTTTGTCTCAGTGGCCGTTTTCCTCGAAACAGACCAGTACATTTCACAGCTGTGGCATTTGGCTTGATTCCAGGTAGTGGCTGATGTGCTTGAGGATTGTAGCGTGGCCATATGAAACAAGTTATCCTCAACATTAGAGCAAGTTTAAGATGTGACTTATTAAACGTTCCATGCTGGTACTAACTTAATTCAGGCATTACTAGTCGCACCATCAGTGTATGTAACTTCGATGCCCTTGGAGTTTTTATTATGTGTAGGGGACATTGCTTTCTGGTATCACAGCAATGTAAATGCTGTTTGTGACTGAAGGTGGTTCTCATCTTCAGAGAGTAGTTTACTACAAAGATAACCTCCGGGCTGTCCTGTTACATTTTTTTTAATCACTAAGCACAAACTCTGTTTGTGATATCACCAATGATAATCTTGACACTCATAGAATTAGATACAATTATACGTCATCTATTTGATTAGATGATCTGCAGAAGCATAACTGGACATACGATTTCTTTAATGACTTGGTGGCAGCAGTAAGGTCATTTTCCAACAGGACACCATGAGACTGCGTCCATCATCGACACTGAAGCGAATTCGGGGTGTAGCCCCCGATCGGGACTCGAACCCTGGTCCAGTGATGGTCAACCCAACACCTCAGCCATTATGCCAAGAGATCCAAACCTCTTGACGAGGTCACTAAGTGTTGGGTTAAGGTTGCTACAATATGATCAATCCATACACTCTAACCACATGAGAGTCGTCTATTTTAGAAAGTGACACCAGCAGAGATAAACCATCAATGGGCTTCTCTTCCCCTTTAAAATTATTTTTGAATGACTGCCCTTGAAACAGGCTCTACCAAGAAAGTTAACCATAGAGTTTTTATGTATAATTTATATAGTGAACAAAAATATAGACGCAATATGTAGTGTTGGTTCCCTGTGGCTCAGTTGGTAGAGCATGGTGTTTGCAACGCCAGGGTCGTGGGTTTGATTCCCACGGGGGGCCAGTACAAAAAATAAATAAATAAATAAAAATATTTAAATGCATGAAATGAAATGTATGCATTCACTACTATAAGTTGCTCTGGATAAGAGCGTCTGCTAAATATGTAAAATGTAATGATTCATGAGCTGAAATAAAACAACCTAGCATAAAGCTTATTTCTCAAAAAATGTGTTTACATCCCTGTTAGTGAACATTTCGCCCTTGCCAAGATAATCTATCCACCTGACAAGTGTGGCATAACAAGAAGCTCATGTTTAACCTTTATTTAACTAGGCAAGTCAGTTAAGAACAAATTCTTATTTACAATGACAACCTACCGTCAATCAGGGCAGAACAACAGATTTTTACCTTGTCAGCTCGGGGATTCAATCCAGCAACCTTTAGGTTACTGGCCAAATGCTCTAACCACTAGGCTACCTGCCGCCCCATTAAACAGCATGATCATTACACAGGTGCACCTTGTGCTGGGGACAATAAAAAGGCCACTCTAAAATGTGCAGTTTTGTCACAACACAATGCCACAGATGTCTCAAGTTGAGGGAGCGTGCAATTAAAAAAATTAAATAATGTATTGTCACGTGTCAAAATTACTCTGAAATGCTTACTTACAATCCAATCCCTTAACCAACAACTCAGTTAAAGAAAAATACCTTAAAAAAGTAAGTAATAAAAAGTTACAAATAAGTAAAGAACAGCAGTAAAATAACAATAGCGAGGCTATGTACAGGGGATACAGGTACAGAGTCAATGTGCGGGGGCACAGGTTAGTCGAGGTAATATATACATGTAGGTAGAGTTATTAAAGTGACTATGCAAAGATAATAACAGATGTGTGTGTAACCACGTCAGTCAAGGAACTCCACATCTGGCTTCTTAACCTGCAGGATCGTCTGAGACCAGCCACCGGACAGTTGATGAAACTGTGGGTTTGCGCAAACAAATCATTTCTGCACAAACTGTCTCAGGGAAGCTCATCTACAGTGCTTCATCCTTTAAAAGTTGTGATCTTACACCGCGGGACTTAGAGGTACCCAGCGTCACGGCTTCATTGCTCCAGACCACCACAAGGGGGAGTTAGAGCACTCATTATGCATTTGGGTCCCAAGGTTTTTATATGACCAATCATATCGAGTGGTTCCAATGACGAATTTTGACACGAGCCACCTTGATGTGTGGCGTGCTTCAACAAAGATGGCTGACAAAACATTACGGCGGAACCAATTGTAAGTTGCAATAATGTCATAACGAGTCAAGCAAAAATGTACAATTGAGAGGAATATGTTAGTTAATGTAGAGACAATCGTTTGTGCATATTTTTGTCATATAGTTAATTAACGAAAATCACTATTTAGCAAGTTATCTGACTAGTTAACATTAGCCAGCTAGCTAGTGTTAGGAGAATGAATTTGTAATTCGTGTTGTTGAATGTTTTAGGGACTCCTGAGAAAACCAGCAAACCAGGCTGTCGCCTTGTGAAACAGTGGATGTAAAGAATCTAGCTAGCTAAAGCATTTACTGCAAATTGAATGTACAATTGTGTAAGCTTGCCTTGCAACGCAGCTGAAGTAACATAGCTAGCTAACCATTTACTTGCTTACTGTGTAGTGGAGGATAAAAATAACTGTATGCCTATGGATGTGTAGCTAGCTATAGTATGTAGCCGATCTGTGTATGGACCCTAAAACGTTAGGATCTGAACTAATATTCATACCAATTTATGAACCTCAGCTATCATAGTGATTGTATCAACTTCAAGTCTGAATGGCATTAATGAAGCCTATGGATAGTGTATAATATAATAACTGTATTGTGCCAAGGATGCACATCCTATATACACATGTACTGTAGTTATTACCACGCATGAGATAACCACATTGTAGCCTGTACAATCAAATCAAATCAAATGTATTTATTTATATAGCCCTTCATATATCAGCTGAAATCTCAAAGTGCTGTACAGAAACCCAGCCTAAAACCCCAAACAGCAAGCAATGCATGTGAAAGAAGCACGGTGGCTAGGAAAAACTCCCTAGGAAAAACTCCCTAGAAAGGCCAATGAATATATTCACTGATCATGTACTCTTCCTTGGCAAATAAAGGTGCGGTTCAGGTATGAATCTCTGAGACATTATTTTTCAGTCATTATTTTAATGATGCTGTGTCTGTTTTGACTGGAGTGATGCTTAGAATTCCATAAAAAATGTATCCCTTTTATTTCACCACTACAATCTGTTCATCGGACGAAATTGGAAAAAACAACTTGTGTAGAATGCAAACATCCGCACCTCGATGGTGTCAACTGTGCTTATGTCTGCGTAATGAAAAAGTAGGAAAAAAATAAAAGCTTCCGACTATTTCGGGTCTAGCGATCGATGACGAACAAGCTCACTGCCCAGACTTACAAAGAGGAGATTCTCCTGATTAAAATGGTGCCCATGTAACAGTTTTGCTTCCGTCCCTCTACTCGCCCCTACCTGGGCTCAAACCAGGGACCCTCTGCACACATAGACTACAGCCACCCTCGAAGCATCGTTACCCATCGCTCCACAAGAGCCGTGGCCCTTGCAGAGCAAGAGGAACAACTACTTCAAGGTCTCAGAGCGAGTGACGTCACCAATTGAAACGCTATTAGCACGCACCCCGCTAACTACCTAGCCATTTCACACCAGTTACACCAGACTTGAAAAAAATCTAAATACACACATTGTGAGATATTTGGCGAAAGACAGACATGCCTACATTTTCCCGATAGGAAACAATTGGAAGACCGCAGAGTTCCAAAATTATTTTAGTTGTTTGCATTTTAACTACAAAACAACGTGAGCAGGTCTCATTGCCAACAATAGCGAAGCAGGCATTGTGACGTTGAACAATAAGTTAGGAATAGAACGTTCGGAAGGCGAGTTGGTGCCACGGTGCTCAATAGAACTAACAGGAGATGGCAGGGTGAAAAATGCACTAAAATAAGGTATTTTCGCGATTACTTCAAAAACGACGGCAAGCAGCTGGAAAATATGATCATATTATGAAACTGGGCTCCACTGCGGATGCAATGAAGTAGTTTTTATCAGAAAAGAACGTTGTTAAAAATGTCATGTGTCCAGCCTACTATCTACACGGATTTCAGAGCACTCTCGTCTGAGTGTACCAGAGCGCAGAATAATTACTTTACGAGCGCTCAACACCCATGGAATATGGCCGGTATCAGTAAACGTCGGAAAAAAATTTAATTCAATTGTTTCCAGCAGCACATTTACAGTCACCAACGCTCTGGTTAACATGAAAACTGCCTTACCAGCTCTGCTAGGGCGAGTAAAATGGTCAGAGTTGTCTCATTTGTGTCTGGAAATAACTAGCCAAAGTTTGCTTGGGTGCTTGACTGCCGTTGTAAGGCCAGAACCCTCAAAGGAACCCTAGTCCTCGGCCCGAAAGTCCAGTGTGCGAAACGCTCCAGAGAGCGAAACGGTCTGAATTTACAAACTGACAATTTTTCTCTGAATGGAAACACCATAATATTAATCAAATTAAGGCAAATTTCTTAAAATCAATCCCATATACTATGTTATTACAAAAAAGGTTTTAAATTCTCTGGTAATGCCAATACGGAATATCATCAAATGTTTCTCAAAGATGCCCTCTGGTGGTCAAACTAGCAATAACTTGCAGTAATAGAAGAAATGGCTGAGAATTAAATGACATGCCACAGAATGCTGCAGTAGCATGCAGGGTGTGCCGCAGTCTGCTGCAACTTTTAAAGGAGGAACCACTGTACATGCTCGTTGTCCTCACCAGGGTCTTGACCTGACTGCAGTTCGGCGTGGTAACTAACTTCCGTGGGCAAATGCTCACCTTCCATGGCCACTGGCATGCTGGAGAAGTGTGCTCTTCACAGATGAAACCCCGGTTTCAACTATACCGGTCAGACAGGGTGTATGGTGTCGTGTGGGCAAACTGTAACTCAGTCAAATCTTTCAAATTGTTGCATGTTGCGTTTATATATTATATATATATTTTCAGTGCAACACAATAAATAGGAACGAGCTGCCAGTGCTTTACTACTGTATGGCTTGAAGCTAAGAGTAAACAGTAAAGATCTTGACAAGCTATTTCAGATATTGATAAAAGTGAATGAGCATCATCTCAAGATTGAAATTGATTAAAAAAAACACATTCCCCTAAACTGATAGCGTGATTGAAGAAAAAGGGATGAGAATAAATGAGCAAAAAAATAAATAAACAATGGCTTTAGTCTGACAGATTTGTTTAGTGCCACTAACAGTGAGAACAATAGTGTATTCAGTGAAACGCTCAGAACTTCATAGATTACCCAGTCATATCATTGCCAGTCAGTCATATCGGTTCTACACAAGATTTGATATGAAAACATTTCTCTCTGGATGTTCTGTAATGCTGCACCCTTTAGAACAGACCCCGATGCTGAGCATCCATGTGACTCATCTGCATCCAGCTCTGGCTGTGTTACACAGGCAGCCCAATTCTGATATTTTGGTCAATTATTGGCAAAAGAGCTGCTAACCTGATTGCTCAAAAGACCATTTAGTGGAATTCAGACAGAAAACGCCACGTATTCGTTTAACCACTTATTAGAAAGTAAATGACAATACATTAGGTATTGGCATTAGGCTCTGCAGCTTCAGGGTAGCTCACTGCCATAGCAAAGCTCAACCATTACAAAAGCATAGCCCAAACAGTTGGAGGCTGGGGTGGGAAAACAGAAAAACAGACACGCATGGCGATGGCGAGTAACGCATGTTACAGCAACAGCATGTCACCAAGAACCACCAGCGCATTGTGGCTATCAGAGGATGTGCAGAAACTGGTCAACTAAATAAACTGCCATGTTAAGGTAGGGTGATGAATCTAACTAAATAGACCTCCATGTTAAGGTAGGGTGATGAATCTAACTAAATAGACCTCCATGTTAAGGTAGGGTGATGAATCGAACTAAATAGACCTCCATGTTAAGGTAGGGTGATGAATCGAACTAAATAGACCTCCATGTTAAGGTAGGGTGATGAATCGAACTAAATAGACCTCCATGTTAAGGTAGGGTGATGAATCGAACTAAATAGACCTCCATGTTAAGGTAGGGTGATGAATCGAACTAAATAGACCTCCATGTTAAGGTAGGGGGATGAATCGAACTAAATAGACCTCCATGTTAAGGTAGGGTGATGAATCAAACTAAATAGACCTCCATGTTAAGGTAGGGTGATGAATCTAACTAAATAGACCTCCATGTTAAGGTAGGGTGATGATAGGGGCCAACGATCGTCCACAAAACAATCACTTAGGGTAAGGTCAGAGTCTTATGCCTTCCATCTGCTCAGTAATCAAAACAAAACCATCTCAGGTATTGTTGTTGCTCAGTGTACAACTGCACAATATTGCATCTGATGTCCAAAGACCAAAGTGCACTTTTCCATATGAACTCTTATTACTATCCAAGTGCACAGATTCTTCTGCTTTTTCATGAATTGCATATTTAAAAGAGGATTATTCATTCAGAATAAAGAGAGTGACAAAGCAGGCAGTGCAAGTAACCAGCAGGGCACTTTGTGGAAGAAATAGGATTATGTATAGACTTCCTGTATGGCTTTATGCTTCCATTCATGGTGCATTACAAATAGGCTCTGACATTTCTGGAGGCTACTGCAAAGTGTCATCTTGTCACAGCCTTCCCATAACCCATTCGCTACATTTCATTAAAAGGGGCAATCAAACAATAAAGCGGTCACCCCGCCACCTTTTTGGTTAAACTTCATATGGATGGGGCTGGAGAAATGTAACCACTCGCAAATTCATAGACGGGGCTATGGATGCAAGGACAGACCATCCATGAGATCAGAATTAAAGCTTTAACCATGTTAAGACTATAGAGAGTATTTTGGGTTCTGATGGTCTTAGTTTATTTAAAAAAGGTCCAATGCAGCTGATTTTATCTCAATATCAAATCCTTTCTGGGTATCAATGAAGTACCTGTGATTGTTTTAAATTAAAATGGTAAAAATGAACAAAAATGTAGCTAGGACTGTCTGCGAGTGGTCTGAGTGGGAAGGGGAAAACTGAAAACTAGCGGTTACTAGCAGAGAGGATTGGAACTGTTTCTCATTGATCTATTAACTAAATTTACCACCTGGCTAAAAAAAACATCCCAAAAAAACAGGCTGAAATTGAGCGTTCTTTCCAAACAACTCTTACACTAAAAGGGCATTATCATATTTTCACAGTATTATGCCAACCTCATAGTGTGGAAACATATAAAACACAGGAAAATTACATTTTTGGACTGCACTGGGCATTTAAGTTCATGAGGTATTTACAAGTTATATTCTTCAAGAATCAATGAGTTTATATCACAAATTTAAAAGTAAAAAAATTGATGTTTGATTGTTACAGAACTGATTGTTACAGCAAAAATGTTTTGTAATACAGTGCATTCGGAAGGTATTCAGACCCCTTAACCTTTGACATTTTGGTAAATTACAACCTTATTCTAAAATTGATTAAAATTACTTTTTTCCTCATCAATGTACACACAGCACCCCATAATGACAAAGCAAAAACAGGTTCTGAAATTTTTGCTAATTTATTAAAAATAAAAAAACTGAAATATGACATTTACAGTTGAAGTCGGAAGTTTACATGCACCTTAGCCAAATACATTTAAACTCAGTTTTTCACAATTCCTGACATTTAATCCTAGTAATAATTCCCTGTTTTAGGTCAGTTAGGATCACCACTTTATTTTAAGAATGTGAAATGTGAGAATAATAGTAGAGAGAATGATTTATTTCAGATTTTATTTCTTTCATCACATTGCCAGTGGGTCAGAAGTTTACATACACTCAATTAGTATTTGGTAGCATTGCCTTTAAATTGTTTAACTTGGGTCAAACGTTTTGGGTAGCCTTCCACAAGCTTCCCACAATAAGTTGGGTGAATTTTGGCCCATTCCTCCTGACAGAGCTGGTGTAACTGAGTCAGGTTTGTAGGCCTCCTCGCTCACACACGCTTTTTCAGTTCTGCCCACAAATTTTCTATAGGATTGAGGTCAGGGCTTTGTGATGGCCACTCCAATACCTTGACTTTGTTGTCCTTAAGCCATTTTGCTACAACTTTGGAAGTATGCTTGGGGTCATTGTCCATTTGGAAGACCCATTTGCGACCAAGCTTTAACTTCCTGACTGATGTCTTGAGATGTTGCTTCAATATATCCACATAATTTTCCTGCTTCATGATGCCATCTATTTTGTGAAGTGCACCACACCCTCCTGCAGCAAAGCACCCCCACAACATGATGCTGCCACCCCCATGCTTCACGGTTGGGTTGGTGTACTTTGGCTTGCAAGCCTCCCTCTTTTTCCTCCAAACATAACGATGGTCATTATGGCCAAACAGTTCTATTTTTGTTTCATCAGACCAGAGGACATTTCTCCAAAAAGTATGATCTTTGTCCCCATGGGCAGTTGCAAACCGTATTCTGGCTTTTTTATGGCAGTTTTGGAGCAGTGGCTTCTTCCTTTTTATTTATTTATTTATTTATTTATTTATTTTATTTCACCTTTATTTAACCAGGTAGGCAAGTTGAGAACAAGTTCTCATTTACAATTGCGACCTGGCCAAGATAAAGCAAAGCAGTTCGACAACATACAACAACACAGAGTTACACATGGAGTAAACAACATACAGTCAATAATACAGTAGAAAAAAATAAGACTATATACAATGTGAGCAAATGATGTGAGATAAGGGAGGTAAAGGCAAAAAAATGCCATGGTGGCAAAGTAAATAAAGTATAGCAAGAAAAACACTGGAATGGTAGATTTGTAGTTTAAAGAAAGTTCAAAGTTCACATCTAAATAATATGGTGCAAAGGAGCAAAATAAATAAAATAAATAAATACAGTAGGGGAAGAGGTAGTAGTTTGGGCTAAATTATAGATGGGCTATGTACAGGTGCAGTGATCTGTGAGCTGCTCTGACAGCTGGTGCTTAAAGCTAGTGAGGGAGATAAGTGTTTCCAGTTTCAGAGATTTTTGTAGTTCGTTCCAGTCATTGGCAGCAGAGAACTGGAAGGAGAGACGACCAAAGGAGGAGTTGGCTTTAGGGGTGACCAGAGAGATATACCTGCTGGAGCGTGTGCTACAGGTGGGTGCTGCTATGGTGACCAGTGAGCAGAGATAAGGGGGGACTTTACCTAGCAGGGTCTTGTAGATGACCTGGAGCCAATGTGTTTGGCGACGATTATGAAGTGAAGGCCAGCCAACGAGAGCATCCAGGTCGCAGTGGTGGGTTGTATATGGGGCTTTGGTGACAAAACGGATGGCACTGTGATAGACTGCATCCAGCTTGTTGAGTAGGGTATTGGAGGCTATTTTGTAAATGACATCGCCGAAGTCGAGGATTGGTAGGATGGTCAGTTTTACGAGGGTATGTTTGGCAGCATGAGTGAAGGATGCTTTGTTGCGAAATAGGAAGTCAATTCTAGATTTCACTTTGGATTGGAGATGATTGATGTGAGTCTGGAAGGAGAGTTTACAGTCTAACCAGACACCTAGGTATTTGTAGTTGTCCACAAATTCTAAGTTAGAACCATCCAGAGAAGTTATGCTGGATGGGCGGGCAGGTGCAGGCAGCGATCGGTTGAAGAGCATGCATTTAGTTTTACTTGTGTTTAGGAGCAGTTGGAGACCACGGAAGGAGAGTTGAATGGCATTGAAGCTCGTCTGGAGGGTTGTTAACACAGTGTCCAAAGAAGGGCCAGAAGTATACAGAATGGTGTCGTCTGCGTAGAGGTGGATCAGAGATTCACCAGCAGCAAGAGCGACATCATTTATGTATACAGAGAAAAGAGTTGGCCCAAGAATTGAACCCTGTGGTACCCCCATAGAGACTGCCAGAGGTCCAGACAGTAGGCCCTCCGATTTGACACACTGAACTCTGTCAGAGAAGTAGTTGGTGAACCAGGCGACGCAATCGTTTGAGAAACCAAGGCTACTAAGTCTGCCGATGAGGATGTGGTGATTAACAGAGTCAAAAGCTTTGGCCAGGTCAATGAATACGGCAGCACAGTATTGTTTCTTATCGATGGCGGTTACGATGTCGTTTAGGACCTTGAGCGTGGCTGAGGTGCACCCATGACCAGCTCTGAAACCAGATTGCATAGCGGAGAGGGTGCGGTGGGATTCGAAATAGTCGGTAATCTGTTTGTTGACTTGGCTTTCGAAGACCTTAGAAAGGCAGGGTAGGATGGATATAGGTCTGTAGCAATTTGGGTCAAGAGTGTCACCTCCTTTGAAGAGGGGGATGACAGCAGCTGCTTTCCAATCTATGGGAATCTCAGACGACACGAAAGAGAGGTTGAACAGGCTAGTAATAGGGGTTGCAATAATTTCGGCAGATAATTTTAGAAAGAAAGGGTCCAGATTGTCAAGCCCAGCTGATTTGTAGGGGTCCAGATTTTGCAGCTCTTTCAGAACATCAGCTGAATGGATTTGGGAGAAGGAGAAATGGGGGAGGCTTGGGCGAGTAGCTGTGGGGGGTGCAGTGCTGTTGAATGCAGTAGGGGTAGTTAGGTGGAAAGCATGGCCAGCATGGCCAGCATGGCCAGCATGGCCATTCCTTGCTGAGCACCCTTTCAGGTTATGTCAATATAGGACTCGTTTTACTGTGGATATAGATACTTTTGTACCTGTTTCCTCCAGCATCTTCACAAGGTCCTTTGCTGTTGTTCTGGGATTGATTTGCACTTTCCGCACCAAAGTATATCCATCTCTAGGAGACAGAACCCGTCTCCTTCCTGAGCGGTATGACGGCTGCGTGGTCCCATGGTGTTTATACTTGTGTACTATTGTTTGTACAGATGAACGTGGTACCTTCAGGCGTTTGGAAATTGCTCCCAAGGATGAACCAGACTTGTGGAGGTCTACAATTTTTTCCTGAGGTCTTGGCTGATTTATTTTTATTTTCCCATGATGTCAAGCAAAGTGGCACTGAGTTTGAAGGTAGGCCTTGAAATACATCCACAGGTACACCTCCAGTTGACTCAAATTATGTCAATTAGCCAGAAGCTTCTAAAGCCATGACATCATCTTCGGGAATTTTCCAAGCTGTTTAAAGGCACAGTCAACTTAGTGTATGTAAACTTCTGACCCGCTGGAATTGTGATACAGTGAATTATAAGTGTAATAATCTGTTTGTAAACAATTGTTGGAGAAATGACTTGTGTCATGCACAAAGTAGATGTCCTAACCGACTTGCCAAAACTATAGTTTGTAAACAAGAAATTTGTGGAGTGGTTGAAAAACAAGTTTTAATGACTCCAACCTAAGTGGATGTAAACTTCCGACTTCAACTGTACATAAGTATTCAGACCTTTTCCAAAGTACTTTGTTGAACCACCTTTGGCTGAGATTACAGCCTCGAGTTTTCTTGGGTATGACGCTACAAGCTGGGCACACATGTGTTTGGGGAGTTTCTCCCATTATTCTCCACAGATCTTCTCAAGCTCTGTCAGGTTTTATGGGGAGCATCGCTGCACAGCTATTTTCAGGTGTCTCTAGAGATGTTCGATCAGTCCGGGCTCTGGCTGGGCCACTCAAGGACATTCAGAGACTTGCCCTGAAGCCACTCCTGCATTGTCTTGTGCTTAGGGTCATTGTCCTGTTTGAAGGTGAACCTTCTCCCCAGTCTGAGAGTGCTCTGGAGCAGGTTTTCATCAAGGATCTCTGTACTTTGCCCTGTTCATCTTTCCCTCAATCCTGACTAGTCTCCCAGTCCCTGCCGCTGAAAAACATCCCCACAGCATGCTGCCACCACCATGCTACACTGTAGGGACCTCCCTGACCAATCCCATTCTCCCCTGATTGCTCAGTTTGGCCAGGCGGCCAGCTCTAGAAAGAGTTGTTGGTTCCAAACTACTTCCATTTAAGAATGATGGAGGCCACTGTGTACTTGGGGACCTTCAATGCTGCAGAAACGTTTTGGTACCCTTCCCCAGATCTGTGCCGAGGCACAATCTTGTCTCGGAGCTCTACGGACAATTCCTTCGACCTCATGGCTTGGTTTTTGTTCTGACATGCACTGTCAACTGTGGAACCTTATATAGATAATTGTGTGCCTTTCCAAATCATGTCCAATCAATTGAATTTACCACAGGTGGACACCAATCAAGTTGTAGAAACATCTCAAGGATGATCAAAGGAAACACGATGCACCTGCAAGCGGTCTGAATACTTTCCGAAGGCACTGTACAGTATAGCCTACCAGCTCTATAAAATCTGTGATTCAACTTTTTTCTCCAAAAACCTTCCCAATTAAATGACTGCAAAGTAGGCCGAACTGGCAGAATGATATCATGATGATTTGTATCAATAGGGTGCACATTTGTTTTGCATACTCTGCCATCACATGTGCAAAACACTGCTAGCCTAACACAAATGTACTGTGACATCCCTTCAATGGTGCTGTCCAACACCTGACACCATTATAATGGATTAGGGGGGTACCCTGAATGGGACTCAAATCCTGGTCCCTGTAACTGTCATAAAACCATTATACTGTCACAATCCTCGCTATATGAGTCATGATGAGGGTGGCAGGTAGCCTAGCGGTTAAGAGTGTTGGGCCAGTAACCGAAAGGTCGCTGGTTAGAATCCCGAGTGTCTTCAAGTACGAAGGGGACAGTGTAGCAAACCTTGCTATATGAGCCACGTTACAATTCCCTTTCACGCCAGAGACCAGAGTTGTATTCCACACCCCACCGTTCGCTACAATACCAAAAGGCTAACATCTCTTGGTGAGGTTGCTAGGTGTTGTACAAAGGTTGTTTAGTATCATTACAAGGGTTACAATTTATTTGTTGTAATATTTATTTTTTCCAGCTGGCTCACCTCACTAAATTACATTTGTATGGCCTTAGGGCCAATAAAATGATCCTACCTAGACTAGCTTACAACACCACAATGCAATCAATATTTGCATTATTGTTTTCAAGTGAGTATAATTGTACTCTAGGCTGTAAACTGGGGTGAAAATTTCATTTGAATAATGGCACAAAAAGCCCTGTTATTTGGATCAGTTGTGGGTCTACTATCAATAGATAAGGTCTAGAAAAGGCACATTATAGTACAGTCTGGCTGCATTTTTACTTCTGATACTGATGCGCTGTCTGGTGCCGATCATCATTATCGCAAATCATCTACACTGAACAAAATAAATGCAGCCTGCAACAATTTCAAAGAGTTTACTGAGTTACAGTTCAGGAAAGTCAATTTAAATGAATTCATTAAGCCCTAATCTATGGATTTCACATGACTGGACAAGGTCGCAGCCACGGGTGGGCCTGGGAGAACATAGGTCCACACAATGGGAAGCCAGGCCCGGCCAATCAGAATGAGGGGGTGTTTTATTTCAGCTCATGAAAAATGGGACCAACACTTTACATGTTGTGTTTATATTTTTGTTCCGTGTATATCGATGTGTGCCCGATGCCACACCTCATCTCTGATTCTCCGCTGTGCGCGCAATAAATCAAGTTTGCCTATCGGCTATTTAGTGTAGTCTCAATCAAATGATCCATAGCTTATAGGCGACGAGGTGCATGCTGGGAGAAGCACAGAGCAAAGTTATATTTTCAAGATAGCTGCTGGGATGGTGTAAATAAAACTAGGCTGCATTACACACTGCAATGGATATTCCAACCCTGAGCCCCGGCCTGCTCTTGCTGATCAAAAACTTGTTTGTGTGCTGCCTAACCAATCACCGTGCTGTGTAGGCCTACGATGGCAGTTAGGAGGAAAGTCTAAACTTTTTTTTTAAAAAGCACTCTCCTGTGCGTGGACTAGCCTATAGCCTATGTTCTGTTCAGTTTGAGACAGAGAGCGTGACGATGAGAGGGAGGACCGGAGGTCAACTTTGACCGGAGGTCGGCTTGTTATTACTAGAATTGATTTTATTTAAAACAATATGTTTCTTGCCCATTATGTATTTATCAGAGTTATTGACATCACAATAAGCTAGATTCGAGTAACTTACATTGTGGTGTTGAAACTTGAAGCAGCAGTCGCGACACAATCAAACAGAAATGGACAGATCATGGTGCTGAAAGTAGAAATTCAAGTAGGCTGTAACGCCCTGGCCATAGAGAGGGGTTTTTGTTCTTTATTTTGGTTAGGCCAGGGTGTTACATTGGGTGGGCGTTCTATGTTAATTTTTCTATGTTTTTGTATTTCTTTGTTTTGGGCCGTGTGTGGCTCCCAATCAGGCACAGCTGTAGTTCGTTGTTGCTGATTGGGAGTCACACATAAGGAGCCTGTTTTTCCTTTGGGTTTTGTGGGGGATTGTTTCTGTTTAGTGTCTTGCACCTGGCAGTACTGTTTGGCTGTCGGTTTTGTTGTATAGTGTTCTTACGTTTATTAAAACTCAAGATGAACACTAACTCCGCTGCACCTTGGTCTACTCTTTCCACAGACAGCCGTTACATAGGCTTAACTCATTTCAAGTCTTCATTTTAATTAGACTTTACTAACAACAAGAGGGCTTTGTGTTGAGCCTATTTCTACCTGTTTAAGAAATACGAGGTAGACCTACGTCTTTGACAAACGAAATTAGGCTACAGGCTGCTATATCCATAGATTTTGTCGGTCAATTGCTCCACTCACCATGCACTCTTTAAATAACAGCCTTTCACTGACATGGCGATAGGGTAAGTTAAAACCAAGACTTGAACTGAGGGAGTATGAGAGTGTATGCCAAAGGCCTACCTTTTATTAAAGAAAATGGCAACAAGAAATATCACAGGCCTACCCCTCGTTAGATTAAGATTTTGAAGAAAATAAAATGGATGCGATTATATAAAGTGATCTATAACAGCGCTTTGGTCCTCGATGCTTTATGCTAGAAACAAGCAGCAAAGTACGCTGGAAAGATGTGACTCTGATGCATTATGGGAATATCATTGTTGTATTTCCTTGATATTCAGAGGTGGAGCTACAACCTTCTATAGCCAAGGAGACAACAACATTGACTTTGTTTGGGAAGTAATCTAATTCTGTCACTATCAATTGATTAAGCGATTCACTTTCTGTACAATAGAAGACGTTTAAACCCAGACAGCTTTTAGGGAAACACTTGGGATCTTCTCTCGTTGGGTTAAGCCACGGAAGAAGAGTAGCCAGCATTTTAAAGCTTACATTTTTTTTTGTGTCGGTAGGCCTACTCTGTCTGGGGTGAAAAGGGTAGGCCTAACTTTTGAAAGTACCATGCTCAGATTCCTAATGACTTCTCAGATTAAATTATTTGCAAAAAGGGATAGTTTTGTTGCAAACAAGACACACAGATTTGGCATTAGAGAAATATGATGAGATGTAATTTCGGAAAACTGTTTCTAAAACTGCATATCCCAAGCTCTGGTCTGTCCAAGAATTGAGGGTAAACGGTATGCATGTTCTCTGCTATCCACTTTATGTTTTAATTATTATTTTGGGTAAAGGAGGGTCTTTTTTTAACATTCAGGGATTGTTTAGGTAAAATATATTTTTGCTAAAGGGAGGGCCATCCATTTTCATTGCAGAGAAGTACGATTTTCTCCATGTAACCCTTATTATAAATAGTGTTCACTCCCTTAAAACAATGTACAGCAGTGGAGGCTCCTCAGGGGAGGAAAGGGATGACCATCCTACTCAGTGAATTTCATAAAAATTGTGAAACATTAAAAAGTTCTCCTTTTTAGATCAAACTATACTAAACGTCACCAAATAACTGATTAAAACACACTGTTTTGCAATGAATGACTACAGTAGCCTCAACAGCACTCTCTGGGGTAGAACCATGGTTTAGCCAGAGGACAGCTATTTTCCATCATCCTCTGGGTACATTGACTTCAATACAAAACCTAGGAGGCTCATGGTTCTCACCTACTTCCATAGACTTACACAGTAATTATGACGAATTCCGGAGGACGCCCTCCAACCTATCAGAGATCCAGCAGCATGAACTGACATGTTGTCCACCCAATCAAAGGATCAGAGAATGAATCTAGTACTGAAAGCATAAGCTACAGCTAGCACTGCAGTGCATAAAATGTGGTGAGTAGCTGACTCAAAGAGAGAGAAATAAAATAGTTCAACAACTTAATTTCTTCAAGTTAAGGAGATGATTGAGATATATTTTGTTGTATTTCATTCACTTTAGCTAATTTAGCCTACTCAAACATCCAGCTCAAACAGAGGCATGCTATTAGTGTTAGCTAGGCTATCCAACACTGGAACTCTTCCAAGTCAAGCTTCCTGTTTTATGAATTTACTGCCACGGGGGCCCGCCGGTGTAACTGCTAAACTGCTTGCTGTACACTCTACTGCGTGATTGTAGCGGGTTTACTAAGGCGTTAGTTCTAGTAGCTATGTTGACTATGACATTTGCTAATATGGTGACAACGATGTAGGCTGTGTGTAGTGGTTAGCGGTTATGGTATGAAGGTTTGACTTAGAATTTTTTTTTTGCCTGGTCACAGACAGCTGTTGTGTTGTGCACTGAAGTCCACATGCGAAGGGAAAAGGTGAGAGGAGGTGCAAGAAGGAATTATACAAGAAAAGTGATGACGCTGTTTGTATGTGTCTGCTATGAAAGTGAACGGTTTGTGCAGGTGAACAGGGATGTATTCAATCCGCCGATTCTGTAGAAGAAAAAAAATCTTCAACGGAACGAAATGGGGGATAAACCTACCTGAATTTATCGAATAGAAACTCTCGTTAGCAACTGATTGGACTAATGATTACACCCTAGATCAACTTGATGCAGGCAAGAGTGTGCCTACATTATACATCTCATGACAGGTATATGGAAAATGTGAGTATCATGTAGTAAGTAGCCTAAACCTATCGATGTTACATTAAGCTGGGTGAATGGAATATGAATGACAGTCATCCAATATGCTGTAATAGAAATAAGGCAATGATCATTAAAAAAAATTATTAGTCTTCCCAAATCTTAAACAGCACTGACCGCCACACAGTAACTGTGTATTTTGCATTTGTGAAATGATTTTGATGTGATATTAAAGTAGAAGGATTTGTTTCTAGAACCGTACCACAGTTGAATCGATTCAAATTTACTGTAGATGGCTGTTTTGGCTTCTAGAGCCAATTCGCCTTTAAACAGAACATATAAATTCCCTGGACTATAAAGAGTAACGTTAGGCACCTTAAGTCCATTATTGGGATAACTTTTACTGTTGCAAATGGTTCGATCTGTTATGGCAAAAATAAAAACGTATGTTTTGGAGAATGATTTAATATAGCAACAACTTGTCAAGTAGTCTCATCGGCTGTGGCACGAGTTCAAAGAAGCTCAGTGTAAACACATACAGTTGAAGTCGGAAGTTTACATACACTTAGGTTGGTGTCATTAAAACTAGTTTCTCAACCACTCCACAAATTTCTTGTTAATAAACTACAGTTTTGGCAAGTCGGTTAGGACATCTACTGTGTGCATGACAAGTCATTTTTACAACAATTGTTTACAGACAGATTATTTCACGTATCATTCACTGTATCACAATTCCAGTGGGTCAGAAGTTTACATACACTAAGATGACTGTGCCTTTAAACAGCTTGGAAAATTCCAGAAAATGAGGTCAAGGCTTTAGAAGCTTCTGATAGGATAATTGACATCATTTGAGTCAATTGGAGGTGTACCTGTGGATATATTTCAAGGCCTACCTTCAAACTCAGTGCCACTTTGCTTGACATCATGGGAAAATCAAAAGAAATCAGCCAAGACCTCAGAAAAAAATGTGTAGACCTCCACAAGTCTGGTTCATCCTTGGGAGCAATTTCCAAACACCTGAAGGCACCACGTTCGTCTGTACAAACAATAGTACGCATGGGAACACGCAGCCATCATACCGCTCAGGAAGGAGGCGCGTTCTGTCCCCTAGAGATGAACGTACCTTGGTGCAAAAATTGCAAATCAATCCCAGAACAACAGCAAAGGACCTTGTGAAGATGCTGGAGGAAACAGGTACAAAAGTATCTTTATCAACAGTAAAACGAGTCCTATATCGACATAGCCTGAAAGGCCGCTCAGCAAGGAAGAAGCCACTGCTTCAAAACCGCCATTAAAAAGCCCGACTACGGTTTGCAACTGCACATGGGGACAAAGATCGTACTTTTTGGAGAAATGTCCTCTGGTCTGATGAAACAAAAAAAAGAGCTGTTTGGCCATAATGACCATCATTATGTTTGGAGGAAAAAGGGGGCGGCTTGCAAGCCGAAGAACACCATCCCAACCGTGAAGCACGGGGGTGGCAGCATCATGTTGTGGGGGTGCTTTTGTAACAGTGTAGGTTCCGTCCCTCTCTTCGCCCCAACCCGGGCTCGAACCAGGGACCCTTGCACACATCAACAACTGACACCCACAAAGCATCGTTACCCATCGCGCCACAAAAGCCACGGCCCTTGCAACGCAAGGGGAAACCCTACTTCAAGTCTCAGAGCGAGTGACGTCACTGATTGAAATGCTACAAAAGCACCCCCACAACATGATGCACCACCGCTAACTAACTAGCCATTTCACATCGGTTACACTTTGCTGCAGGAGGGTGTGGTGCACTTCACTAAATAGATGGCATCGTGAAGCAGGAAAATTACATGGAAATATTGAAGCAACATCTCAAGACATCAGTCAGGAAGTTAAAGCTTGGTTGCAAATGGGTCTTCCAAATGGACAATGACCCCAAGCATACTTCAAAAGTTGTGTCAAAATGGCTTAAGGACAACAAAGTCAAGGTATTGGGGTGGCCATCACAAAGCCCTGAATTCAATCCTAAAGAAAATGTGTGGGCAGAACTGAAAAAGCGTGTTTGCGAGCAAGGATCCTACAATCCTGACTCAGTTACATCAGCTCTGTCAAGAGGAATGGGCCAAAATTCACCCAACTTATTGTGGGAAGCTTGTGGAAGGCTACCCAAAAAGTTTGATCCAAGTTAAACAATTTAAAGGCAATGCTACCAAATACTAATTGAGTGAATGTAAACTTCTGACCCACTGGGAATGTGATGAAAGAAATAAAATCTGAAATAAATAATTCTCTACTATTATTCTGACATTTCACATTCTTAAAATAAAGTGGTGATCCTAACTGACCTAAAACAGGGAATTTTTACTAGGATTAAATGTCAGGAGTTGTGAAGAACGGAGTTTAAATGTATTTGGCCAAGGTGTATGTAAACTTCCGACTTCAACAGTATGTGTCCATCCTCTAGCCAACTCCGAGGGGCTTGATGTCACTGGACTTTCTGTTCTCGCCAGCCACTCAAACTCGATTCGCAGTAACTCCGCCCGAACACTGCGCATGAAGCGTCAAAAACAGCTGATACAAACGATCGCAGGAATATCCCCCCAAAAAGTGCGATATTTATTAAGACATGTCAGGTGTATGAGACTCCGCATGTAGATATGAAACACGTACTGTACAGTTGCAAAGGGACCTAGTTTCATCCAATTACAGACCCTCAAACTGCGAGGCGGCTACGGATATCGACCTCAATAACACCAGTCACTGCCGTAACCATCTCCGGAGAAATAAAATATGAAAGTAGAGCACTTACCTGCGGACGGTAGGCTACATGGACCTCGACTCACTTCGGAGTTTTTCTTTTCCTTTTTTTAAAAATTATTATTATTTATTTTTTTACATAACATCGTCATCATCCGTTTTTTTTTTTATGTTGACGTATCACATGTTGCGAAAACATGGAGTTTCTTAAAGGGCCATGGACATACAGTATGGTGAATTCAGAAAAACTGGGACATCATGAACTGGGACAGTTTAATCCTGACGTGTTTATTTCTTGGTTTGACAATTGAAAATCACAACTGTTGTTACTTAACCCTCGCAGAGGAACCACATGATCAAAACCACATCGTTTAATTGTTGTGACATAAAGGGGGTCAGAGCAAGCTCACCCTGCGTAGCACATGGTAAGATCAGTAACATAGCTTTTTTTCTGTTTTGATGTTAAGTTTATAAAAAAAAGTCAGAAATATTGCACTGGGAAAAATTGTGATGTAAATATGCATACTATGTGCTGGTGCTTCAAAATAAAAATTGCCAATATTATGTTTATATTTTTATGTTTCAATTTTGTAATCCTGCATTACCAACCATAGTTAGTTAAAGTAGGACAGCAAGGAGTAGCTAAAGTGGGACAGTCTTATAGGCTTTTCCAATGTAGGAAAGAGATCCAGTTTACATTAGGGACCCTGTAATTAGATTAGACCGGGCTCTGATTCTTGTAGTACTGCTATCTTGCACCAAGCAGAACTATAGTAGGGGGAATTCAGAAAAAGTGGGACACTTTTTGCATTTCCTGTCTTCTGTAACCTCTTTTGACATCTATGCAGCATATTAGCATAACACGGGCTACATTACTCAAATCCTGAATATGTTTCCTAATCACACAAAATTGAATTATCATTGGGGTACTATTAAGACCATCCCAGTTTATCTAACCTGCTGTCCAAGTTTATCAAAATGCGAACTGAAAATATGGCTTTGTCTCAGTGTACACAAATGAGTGGCATGCCTCTTGTGAATATGATAAACATGTGTCCTTGTTGTGTGATGAGGAAACATCTTGAGGATTTCAGAAATGTATGACGTTGGATAGATGATAAAAGAGGTTACCGAAAACGGATCTGCAAAAACTACTTGTCACTCACATCACACATATCTGAGGCTGTGATTGACAAAAAATGTGGATGCATGGAAAATGTACATGTTTATATGGATACTAAATGTATTATACTTAATGACATTTATATAAGTAAAAAAAAAAAAAATCCTCAATCAATCTACATACAATACCCCATAATGACAAAGCAAAAACAGGTTTTTAGAAATACCTGCAAATATATATATATTTTTTAAATACCTTATTTACATAAGTATTCAGACCCTTTGCCATGAGATGGGTCTAAGTAGGGTAAGTGGCTTGGTTGAATTGTCTTGGAAGTCTTTCAAAATATTACAGTAAAAAAGTAACGGTTGCTATCTGGCCTATCTGGGGGAGTTGGACTGTTCATTAATGGTTGATAAGGTCGCACTTTTCCAGAGCAAATAGCATGGTGATTCATTTTGAGACTGTTGAGATCCAAACCGCCTTCAGCCATCTGGATCAGCCAGGGCTGAGTCATTTCATGAGAGCAGAGAGGTCGGAAATAGGAGTTGCAGGAGTAGTGGAAACAAGCTGACAATCCATGATTTGAGCACTTGCAAGTGGAACTCGAGTAATAGTAGCCAGTGTACTTTCTCTGTTGCAGACTGCTGAGAGATGCACTTGGAGAAGGAGCTGGTCAAATGCTTTTTGTAATATGAGAGGAGAAGACAAAGGCTCAAAGGCTCCAAAGTGTAAGTGGGAGATAGCATGGAGGAGAGAGAGGCAACATGTAAAATGTGAAGGTAACTAGTAATTGCTGTTTCTCCTTGCCACAAACACAATTTATATATTTTTTCTATCCCCTCCTTTATTGTATTTATAAAATATATAAAATAAACGTTAAACAAAATAATATTTCATTGAGCTATTGCCCCCCCCCCCCCCAATCATGAACTGAATTGTTATAATTTTTAGGATAGCTGCTGACATGGCAAAAGCCCTTATTACATAGCATACTGTACACAACTAAATAAACTGAATGACAAGCTACAAATCACCACATGGGGGCAAAAGTACACCAAATCCAGACCTCATTTTTACACCCATGTCATAACTGGCTATATTGTTAGTTCATTGTGTAGATGCAAGGGTTTTGCTTATTACAGTGTTGTTCTTGCTCAGAGGGAAGTAGGTAGCTTAGATCAAAGGTCTCCCAAACTCAGTCCTGCACATTTTGTTTTTTGCCCTAGCACTACACAGCTGATTAAAATATCCAACTCATCAAGCTTTGGTTATTTGAATCAGCTGTTTATTGCTAGGGCAAAAACCAAAACGTGTATCCAGGGGCGGCCCCAGGACCGAGTTTGGGATATTTGGTATTTTATTAGGATCCCCATTAGCTGTTGCAAAAGCAGCAGCTACTCTTCCTGGGGTCCACACAAAATATGAACCATGACATAATATTGAACATTAATAGAAAAGAAAAGCTCAAGGACAGAACTACATCAATAAAAAAATAAGCCTAGACAATTAGAGGTTAGAGAGTTGAATAATAGCTGGAAGATTGCATCAACTAGAAGGTTCATTTTGTTCGCAAAATGGACAATCTATACGGAACTAAAATGTAAACTCAACATGTAAATTGTTGGTCCCATGTTTCATGAGCTGAAATAAAAGATCCCAGAATTTTTCCATACGCACAAAAAGCGTATTTCTCTCAAATGATGTGCACAAATTTGTTTGCATTCCTGTTAGTGAACATTTCGCCTTTGCCAAGATAATCTATCCACCTGACAGGTGTGGCATATCAAGAAGATGATTAAATAGCATGATCATTGCACAGGTGCACCTTCTGCAGGGGACAATAAAAGGCCACTCTAAAATGTGCAGTTTTGTCACACAAAACAATGCCACCGAGGTCTCAAGTTGAGGGAGTGTGCAATTGGCATGCTGACTGCAGGAATGTCCACCAGAGCTGTTGCCAGAGAATTTAATGTTAATTTCTCTACCATAAGCCGCCTCCAACGTCATTTTAGAGAATTTTACATTTTGTTGCACGTTGCTTTAAAAAATGTTTCAGTATATATTACCGTAAGACACTAACTGGTGGTAGATTTTGCGTCCTACAATTTTGGACCTATTTTCTTTATTTTGGGCTTTAAAGAGGCCTATTGAATCATTGAATTTTGAAGAGAAAGTAACAAGTGCCATGATCATTTGGACCAATTGGACAGATATTTTTTTTTAAATGCTCCGAAGTTGAGAATATTAGCAGCATATCCAGAGATCAAACATTTGAACAGAATAATCCCATTTTTGAGAATTTAATTTCTGTACAGACAAAGCGCTACACTGAAAATAAATGTGGATTGTCAGTGGAGTATGAGACCTAACGTATTTAGAATTAGAATTGAAGAGAAATTCTATTTCTGATTACACATGGTGTCCATTTATAGTGAAGCTACATTGTGATGCATAGGCCAGTTTTTGCTGTTAAATTATGCCTATGTAACCTTGACTTTTTTCAAGGGCCAGAGTTGTGTTGATAGATGATGATTAAGGTTTAAGTTATCTAGTAAAGTCTATCTATTGTAAATAAATAACTGTGAAAAAGTGAAAGATTTGTTGAAGGCCATCATCCTTCATTTTCCTACCCATCTAATTTTGTATTATTGCCAGTATACTGTAATTCAGCTTTTAGCTGCAAATGTATAGCCTACAAGATCAGATGAAATAAACCTTACTAAAAACCCATGTTTAAAACTATACTTTTGGAATGACTACATGACCCATAATGCTCTTTGACTGAACGTTCTAAATTACCATGGCAATTAATAGTAAACCATGGCAATGATGCATCACAATAGTTATTCTATGATATGTGGTCATACAGAGACTTTAATGGCCATACAAGGTGCCACCTGTGGTAGAGAGGGGAGAAAGTTGGAAGGGTCGGCTGAGGGTTTGAACCTTGGCCTCTGGCGAGGAGTGTTACCACTCCGCCACAGCTCTGCACACCCAGTTACCAAATAGTTTTTCAATATTGCACATATTTGGTGATGTTTTGCGTGAGCAATTGGCAGTGAGAAAAATAAGCATAAAACGTTATATAGAAGAGAAGTTCTGAATAGCTTATATTACCAGCATGAATTTGTTTTGTGCAGGGTAGAAGATGCATTAAATGGAGGATTCTGTGATGGAATGGCGTTGAATCAAATGAATCAGATCCATTGATTTACGCTAGTTGTTTATACTTCACTATATTTCACTTTAATTACTTATAAAAATACAGGAAATGAAATGAAATGTTATTTGTCACATGAGCCGAATACAACAGGTGTAGACCTTAACGTGAAATGCTTACTTAGAAGCCCTTAACCAACAATGCAATTCAAGAAATAGAGTTAATAAAATATTTACTAAATAAACTAAAGTAAAAAAATCAAATAATTCAAAAAGTAACAAGAAATGTATATAACAATAATGAGGCTATATACAGGGGGTACCGGTACCGAGTCAATAGGCGGGGTACAGGTTAGTTGAGGTAATTTGTAAAGTGACTATGCATAGATAACAAACACAAACATTGAGTAGCATCAGTGTAAAAACGAAATGTAAATAGTCCGGGAGGCCATTTGATTAGTTGTTCAGAAGTCTTATGGCTTGGGGGTAGAAGTTGTTAAGGAGCCTTTGGGTCCTAGAGAACAGTCTTTGACAATTTTCTGGGCCTTCCTCTAACACTGCCTAGTACATACACTACCGAAAGATAAGCACATTTTTGGTCCATTAAAATAACATCAAATTGATCAGAAATACAGTATAGACATTCTTAATGTTGTAAATTACTGTTGTAGCTGGAATCGGCTGATCTTTTCATGGAATATCTACATAGGCGTACAGAGGCCCATTATCAGTAACCATCACTCCTGTGTTCTAATGGCACGTTGTGTTACCTAATCCAAGTTTATAATTTTAAAAGGCTAATTGATCATTAGAAAACCCTTTTGAAATTATGTTAGCACAGCTGAAAACTGTTGTTCTGATGAAAGAAGCAATAAAACTGGCCTTCTTTAGACTAGTTGAGTATCTGGAACATCATCATTTGTGGGTTCGATTACAGGCTCAAAATGTCCAGAAACAAATAACTTTCTTCTGAAACTCGACAGTCTATTCTTGTTCTGAGAAATTAAGGCTATTCCATGCGAGAAATTGCCAAGAAACTGAAGATCTCGTACAACGCTGTGTAGTACTCCCTTCACAGAACAGTGCAAACCGGCTCTAACCAGAATAGAAAGAGGAGTGGGAGGCCCCGGCGCACAACTGAGGAAGAGGACAAGTACATTAGAGTGTCTAGTTTGAGAAACAGGCGCCTCACAAGTCCTCAACTGGCAGCTTCATTAAATAGTACTCGCAAAACACCAGTCTCAACGTCAACAGTGAAGAGGCAACTCGGTGATGCTGGCCTTCTAGGCAGAGTTGCAAAGAAAAATACATATCTCAGACTGACCAAAAAAAAGTAAATATTAAGGTGGAAAAAAGAACACAGACTGAACAGAGGAAGATTGGAAAAAAGTGTTATTGACAGACAAATCTAAGTTTGAGGTGTTCGGATCACAAAGAATACAATTCTTGAGACGCAGAAAAAAATGAAAAGATGCTGGAGGAGTGCTTGACGCCATCTGTCAAGCATGGTCGAGGCAATGTGATGGTCTGGGGGTGCTTTGGTGGTGGTAAAGTGGGAGATGTGTACAGGGTAAAAGGGATCTTGAAGAAGGAAGGCTATCACTCACTATCATTTTGCAACACCATACCCTGTGAACGGCGCTTAATTGGAGCCAATTTCCTCCTACAACAATACAATGACCCGAAGCACAGCTCCAAACTATGCAAAACTATTTAGGGAAGAAGCAGTCAGCTGGTATTCTGTCTATAACGGAGTGGCCAGCACAGTCACCGGATCTCAACCCTATTGAGCTGTTGTGGGAGCAGCTTGACCGTATGGAACGTAAGAAGTGCCCATCAAGCCAATCCAACTTGTGGGAGGTGCTTCAGGAAGCATGATTACCTTCAGATTACCTCAACAAATCTGCAAGGCTGTAATTGCTGCAAATGAGGATTCTTTGACGAAAGCAAAGTTTGAAGGACACAATTATTATTTCAATTAAAAATCATTATTTATAACCTTGTCAACATCTTGACTATATTTCCTAGATGCTGATGTAACAGTATAGCTTCCGTCCCTCTCCTCGCCCCTACCTGGGCTCGAACCAGGGACCCTCTGCACACATCAATGACAGCCACCCTCGAAGCATCGCTACCCATCGCTCCACAAAAGCCACGGCCCTTGCAGTGCAAGGGGAACAACTACTTCAAGGTCTCAGAGCGAGTGACGTCACCAATTGAAACGCTATTAGTGCGCACCACCGCTAACTAGCTAGCCATTTCACATCGGTTACACTGAGCCGTTGCCATACCAGGCGGTGATGCAACCGGTCAGGATGCTCTCGATGGTGCAGCTGTATAACTTTTTGAGGATCTGGGGGCGGCCCGTCAGGAAGTCCAGGATCCAGTTGCAGAGGGAGGTGTTTAGTCCCAGGTTCCTTAGTTTAGTGATGAGCTTTGTGGGCGCCATGGTGTTGAACGCTGAGCTGTTGTCAATGAACAGCATTCTTACATAGGTGTTTCTTTTGTCCAGGTGGGAAAGAGCAGTGTGGAGTGCGATTGAGATTGCGTTATCTGTGGATCTGGAGTGGGTCTAGGGTTTCTGGCATGATGTTGATGTGAGCCATGACCAGCCAATCAAAGCACTTAATGGCTACTGACGTGAGTGCTACAGGGCGGTAATCATTTAGGCAGGTTACCTTCTTTCTTGGGCACAGAGACTATGGTGGTCTGCTTGAAACATGTAGTTATTACAGACTCGGCCAGGGAGAGGTTGAAAATGTCAGTGAAGACACTTGGCAGTTGGTCTGCACATGCTTTGAGTACACGTCTTGGTAATCCATCTGCCCCGCGGCTTTGTGGCTGGTGACCTGTTTAAAGGTCTTGCTCACATCGGAGCATGATCACACAGTCGTCCGGAACAGCTGGTGCTCTCATGCATACTTCAGTGTTGCTTGCCTCAAAGCGAGCACAAAAGGCATTTAGCTCATCTGGTAGGCTTTCCCCACTGGGCAGCTTGCGGCAGGGTTTCCCTTTGTAGTCTGTAATATTTTTCAAGCCCTGCCACATTTGACGAGCATCAGAGCCGGTGTAGTAAGATTCCATCTTAGTCCTGTATTGACTCTTTGCCTGTTTGATGGTTCGTCGGAGGGCATAGCGGGATTTCTTATAAGCTTCCGGATTAGTGTCCCGCTCCTTGAAAGTGGCAGCTCTAGCTTTTATCTCGGTGGGGATGTTGCCTGTAATCCATGGCTTCTTGTTGGGAAATGTACGTATGGTCATTGTGGGGACGATGTCGTCGATGCACTTATTCAATCGCCTAGCAGGGAGTGAGAGCGAATAGACACATAGAGCAGATGCTCCTAAGTTCTTCTGCAAAAATATAGAACTGGAGTTAGATAAATGTAGATAAATCTGAATTGTTTTTGCAAGGACTTATACAGGACACTAACCTCAACATCAAAACCATCATTCCAGTTCACAATTCCATACCTAAAATCTTGCTTGTGGACAAAATGACCTGAATGGACTTTTAATACCAAGGACTATCAAGAAAAAAATACTTCTAACAAGCCAAAACCTGCAGAAGAAACACAGCGGAACTTGGAAATACCATCCAACACAAAATTGAGTGAGTAATGTTCGGTCTGAACCTACTTTCTGAAGCCAAAAAGTAAAAGACAATCTCTAGGTTATTTTTTGCTATATTAAGCTTAATAAATAAGTCTAACACGCTGCTAGGAAAGAATCTGACTGAAACTAGAACTGAAGTGTGAAGTGAGACGTGTGAAAACTCCTGAGCCGGAGAGTTTCACAGCCCCTCTCCACCCAAATGCAGAGGCCTTTGAAGCCCCCCATCTGTGCAGAGAAGATATCCTCCTCAGAATCCCCAAAATACAGCAGCCACAGGACAACTTTGTTTGGACGTCGTAAAGGACCATTCGCTGACACTGAAAAGATATAGCTAGCTAACAACCTTCTTTTCAACACGGAAAAGACGAACGGAGACTTGCTAGCTACGTTAGTGAGCTAGCTGGGATTTTCTACAAGGAATCTGCCTCCCGAAAAAAGCTTATCCCGTTGCCTGCTGCTCTGCTGCTTGGATTCCAACTGACGATCTGTTCACCGTCTGCCCTGGCCTGTCACCTTCTGTCTGGTATAGGTACCCCCGACACACTCCCCCTCTCTTCCAAGCTTTTGCTCGCCTCCAGCACACACGCACTGTTGAGGCGAGTGACTCTGAGCTTACAATGGCTAGCCCCAAGTTTTTATATTTTTCACTTGTGCTTTATAGGTCTTTCTATTTTTCTTTAATTTTGTGTTATTGACTGTACGTTTGTTTATGTGTAACTCTGTGTTGTTGTTTTTGTCGCACTGCTTTGCGTTATTTTGGCCAGGTCGCAGTTGTAAATGAGAACTTGTTCTCATCTGGCGTACCTGGTTAAATAAAGGTGAAATAAAAAAAATCTATAAAAATGCTATTTGCCTCATGACTCCTGCGTGCTTTGTCGACTTTGAACTTGCTTGTGTTCCCAACCGTGGGACAGACTATGTTTGTTCCCACACTCGGGACTCTGACTCTCTATTGGTAACACGGACTCTTGGCCTCCCATCCTATTCTAACCACCTCTCACTGGCTTTGTATTCATGTTACCTGAATGTATTGCTGTACAATATGATATTGTTGCCATCTAATGTACATGCAAATGTTATAAAGCAACACTGCAGAGCTTTACCTGTCCTCTGCCGTACCCTGGTTGTATTATTGCTGATTATATATGGAAATGTGCATGTACACCCTGGCCCATCTACTGTTGCTAGCCCCAATTCTGATTTGTGCTCTGATATCTGCTTCACTGATTTCTGCTCTCGTAAAAGCCTGGGTTTTCTGCATGTTAACACTAGAAGCTTATTACCTAAAATGTATCAATTGAAAGTGTGGGTTGACAGCTCCAATCCAGATGTGTTGGTCATTACTGAGACGTGGTTAAGAAAGAGGGTTTTGAACACTGATGTTACCCTTTCTGTTTATAACCTCTTTCGGCAAGACAGATCTTCCAAACGTGGTGGAGTGGCAATCTTAACCAAGGAACACCTTCAGTGCTTGGTTGTCTCCACCAAGTCTGTCCCCAAACAATTTGATTTGCTAGTTTTATGAATTAAACTTTCCAAATAACTATTTGTTGACTTTTGCTGGGTGTTATCGGCCACCATCAGCACCGAACGTTACCCTAAATGCTCTAAACTCTCACCTGGCCCTTTACACTAAGTCTGAATTTATCCTGTTAGGTGACCTAAACTGGGACATGCTTAAACCTAAAGCAATTGGACTCCCTAAATCTTTCTCAGATTATTACCAATCCCACAAGGTATGACTTCAAACACCCAGAAAAGGCTACTCTCCTTGATGTTATCCTTACAAATAATCCTGATAGGTATCAGTCTGGTGTTTCTGTAATGACCTTAGTGATCACTGTTTTACAGCCTGTGTTTGTAATGGCTGCTCAGTGAAATGACCTGTTATGACTTGTCATGAGCAAGCCTTCCTTCATGAACTGGCCACTGTAAATTGGTATAGAATCAGCTTAATCCCCTCTGTCGAAGACGCTTGGACTTTCTTTTTTGATATTTTCAGTGGTATCGTTCACAAATACGCGCCCAAAAAGAAAATGAGAATTAAAAACAGGTTCAGCCCCTGGTTCGACCGTAATCTGTCAGAGTTACTCTTCCTCAAGAATTCCATTTGGCAAATCGCTCAGCACATGCACACTCAGGCTGATCGGCTCTCATTCAGGCAAATTAGAAATAAGTGTACCCAGGATATGCGGAAGGCCAAAGTTAGTTACTTTAAGGAGCAGTACTCTCTCTGTGGGTCTAACCCCAAGAAGTTCTGGAAAATGGTTAAAGACCTGGAGAATAAGCCCTCCTCCTCACAGCTGCCCATGTCCCTTAATGTTGATGTGGTTGTTACTTTTTTAAATTTGACCTTTATTTAACTAGGCAAGTCAGTTAAGAACAAATTCTTATTTTCAATGACGGCCTAGGAACAGTGTGTTAACTGCCTTGTTCAGGGTCAGAACAACAGATTTTTACCTTGTCAGCTCAAGGATTTGATCTTGCAACCTTTCGGTTATTAGTCCAACACTCTAACCACTAGGCTACCTGCCGCCTCCTTACTGACAATGGGATGAGCTCTTTAATCACCACTTCATTAAGTCAGGATTCCTATTTGACTCTGCCATGCCTCATTGCCTGTCCAACATTTCCTCCATCTCCCACCCCTTCTAATGTGACTATCCCCGATGCTCCTCCCTCTTTTTCCCCTGCCCCGCTACAAAGTTTCTCCCTGCAGGTGATCACTGAGTCCAAGGTGCTAAAGGAGCTCCTTAAACTTGACCCCCAAAAAACTTCTGGTTCAGATGGTTTAGACCCTTTCCTCTTAAAGACCGGATGCTTTTCCCCCCAATTTTTGCCTAAAATGACATACCCAAATCTAACTGCCTGTAGCTCTGGACCTGAAGCAAGGATATGCATATTCTTGGTACCATTTCAAAGGAAACACTTTGAAGTTTGTGGAAATGTGAAAGGAATGTAGGAGAATATAACACAATAGATCTGGTAAAAGATAATACAAAGAAAAATGATGGTTTTTGTACCAGCATCTTTGAAATACAAGAGAAAGGCCATAATGTATTATTCCAGCCCAGTTGCAATTTTGATTTTGCCCACTAGATGGCAGCAGTGTATGGACAAAGTTTGAGACTGATCCAATGAACCATTGCTTTTCTGTTCAAAATGTTGTATCAAGACTGCCCAAATGTGCCTAATTTGTTTATTCATAACTTTTCAATTTCAAAACTGCATGGTATTCTTTCACTTTAATAGCTAATGTAAATGGGACAGTGCAGTTAGATTAACAAGAATTTACCCTTTCTTCCAATATCAGATATGTCTATGTCCTGGGAAATGTTATTGTTACTTACAACCTCATGCTAATCGCATTAGTCTATGTTAGCTCAGCCGTCCCGTGGATGGTACACCGATAGCGAGGAAGTTAAGGTTGCTGCCCCTATCATCACCAAGCCTATCAATTGCCTTTTTAACCTGTCTCTCATCTCTGGGGAGGTTCCCATTGCTTGGAAGGCAGCCACGGTGCATCCTTTATTTAAATGGGGAGATAAATTTGATCCTAATTGTTATAGGCCAATTTCTATTTTGCCCTGTTTATCAAAAGTGTTGGAAAAACTTGTCAATAATCAACTGACTGACTTTCTTGATGTTTATAGTGTTCTCTCGGGTATGCAATCTGGTTTCCGCTCAGGTTATGGATGTGTCACTGCAACCTTAAAGGTTCTCAGTGATGTCACCATTGCCCTTGATTCTAAGCAATGTTGTGCTGCTATTTTTATTGACTTGGCCAAAGCGTTTGATACGGTAGACCATTCCATTCTAAGGAGTATTGGTGTCTCTGAGGGGTCTTTGGCCTGGTTTGCTAAACTACCTCTTTCAAAGGGTGCAGTGTATAAAGTCAGAACATCTGCTGTCTCAGCCACTGCCTGTCACCAAGGGAGTACCCCAAGGCTCGATCCTAGGCCCCACACTCTTTTCATTTTACATCAACATAGCTCAAGCAGTAGGAAGCGCTCTCATCCATTTATATGCAGATGATGCAGTCTTATATTCAGCTGGCCCCTCCCCAGATTTTGTGTTAAACGCTCTACAACAAAGCTTTCTTAGTGTCCAACAAGCTTTCTCTGCCCTTAACCTTGTTTTGAACACCTCCAAAACAAAGGTAATGTGGTTTGGTAAGAAGAATGCCCCTCTCCCCATAAGTGTGATTACTACCTCTAAGGGTTTAGAACTTGAGGTAATAACCTCACACAAGTACTTGGGAGTATGGCTAAACGGTACACTGTCCTTCTCTCAGCACATTTCAAAGCTGGAGGCTAAAGTTAAATCTAGACTTGGTTTCCTATATTGTAATTGCTCCTCTTTCACCACAGCTGCCAAACTAACCCTGATTCAGATGACCATCCTACGCATGCTAGATTACGGAGACGTAATTTATAGATCGGCATGGAAGGGTGCTCTCGAGCTGCTAAATGTGGCAAATCTGATGACCGAATGGTAAAGTACCAATGCTCCTTATAGGACACATCACTGCACTCTATACTCCTCTTTAAATGGTCATCTCTGTATACCCATCGCAAGATCCACTGGTTGATGCTTAGTTGTAAAATCCTCTTAGGCCTCACTCCCCCCTATCTGAGATACTTACTGCAGCCCTCATCCTCCACATACAACACCCTTTCTGCCAGTCACATTCTGTTAAAGGTCCCCAAAGCACACACATCCCTGGGTCGCTCCTCTTTTCAGTTTGTTGCAGCTAGCTGCAAAAAACACTCAAGCTGGACCGTTTTATCTCCATCTCTTCATTCAAAGACTCAATCATGGACACACTGACAGTTGTGGCTGCTTCGCGTGATGTATTGTTGTCTCCATCTTCTTGCCCTTTATGCTGTTGTCTGTGCCCAATGTTTGTACCATGTTGTGCTGCTGCCATGTTGTGTTGCTACAATGTTTCTGTCATGTTTAATAATTGCGCCGAAGGAGATGGCCCCCGTTTTACGATCCCGTAACCAATTGTGCATGTTTTTTCACGTTATTTGTAACTTATTTTGTACATAATGTTTCTGCCACCATGTCTTGTGACCGAAAAGAGCTTCTTGATATCAGGAAAGAGATTACTCACCCCATACTGGAGGAATTCTTCTTCTTCAACGAGTCGGACGGGAAGGATTTACTCCAGACACCCGACAAAGCCCTCATCCCCGTCATTCGCAGGAGGAAAAGACGGAGATATCATGGACGACGGTCAGGGTGTCTTGTAAGGATCCGTCGCCGAGAGTGTAATCTACCTTTACCATCGGTCAATCGATCGATAATAAAATAGAGGATCTACGAGCACGTATATCCTACCAATGGGACATTAAAAACGGTATTATCTTATGTTTCACCGAGTCGTGGCTGAACGACGACAAGATTAACATACAGCTGGCGGGTTTTAAGCTTTTCCAGTAGGATAGAACAGCGGCCTGTGGTAAGACAAGGGGCGTGGGCCTATGTATATTTGTAAACAACAGCTGGTGCACGAAATCTAAGGAAGTCTCAAGGTTTTGCTCGCCTGAGGTATAGAGTATCTCATGATAAGCTGTAGACCACACTATTTACTAAGAGAGTTTACATCTATATTTTTTACATCTATATATCACCGCAGACTAATGCTGGCACTAGGACCACACTCAATGAGCCGTATACGGCCATAAGCAAACAGGAAAACGCTCAACCAGAGGCATCGCTCCTTAGTGGCCGGGGACTTTAATGCAGGGAAACTCCAATCAGTTTTACCTAATTTCTATCAGCATGTTAAATGTGCAACCAGAGGAAAAACAAAAAAACTCTAGACCACCTTTACTCCACACACAGAGACACGTGCAAAGCTCTCCCTCGCCCTCCATTTGGCAAATCTGACCATAATTATATCCTCATGATTCCTGCTTACAAGCAAAAACTAAAGCAGGAAGCACTAGTGACTCGGTCAATAAGAAAGTGGTCAGATGCAGCAGATGCTAAGCTACAGGAATCTTTTACTAGCACAGACTGAAATATGTTCCGGGATTCTTCTGAAGACATTCGAGGAGTACACCACATCAGTCACTGGCTTCATCAATAAGTGCATCGATGATATTGTACGTTTATACCCCAACCAGAAGCCATGGATTACAGGCAACATCCGCACTGAGCTAAAGGGTAGAGCTGCCACTTTCAAGGAGCGGGACTCTAACCCAGAAGCTTATAAGAAATCCCGCAATGCCCTCCGACGAACCATCAAACAGGCATAGCGTCAGTACAGGACTAAGATTGAATCGTACTACACCGGCTCCGACGCTCGTCGAATGTGGCAGGGCTTGCAAACTATTACAGACTACAAAATGAAGCACAGCCACGAGCTGCCCAGTTTCAAGAACCTACCAGACGAGCTAAATTACTTCTATGCTCGCTTCAAGGAAAGTAACACTGAAACATGCATGAGAGCACGAGCTGTTCCGGATGATCACACTCTCCGTAGCCGATGTGAGCAAGACCTTTAAACAGGTCAACATTCACAAAACCGCAGGACCAGACGGATTATCGGGACGTGTACTCCGAGCATGCGCTGATCAACCTGTCCCTGACTGAGTCTGTAATACCAACATGTTTGAAGCAGACCACCATAGTCCCACCATAGTCCCTGTGCCCAAAAGGTAACCTGCCTAAATGACTACTGACCCGTAGCACTCATGTCTGTAGCCATGAAATGCTTTGAAAGGCTGGTCATGGCTCACATTAACACCATTATCCCAGAAACTCTAGACCCACTCCAATTTGCATACCGCCCAAACAGATCCACAGATAATGCACTCTCTATTGCACTCAACACTGCCCTTTCCCACCTGGACAAAAGGGACACCTATGTGAGAATGCTATTCATTGACTACAGCTCAGCGTTCAACACCATGGTGCCCTCATCACTAAGCAAAGGACCCTGGGACTAAACACCCCCCTCTGCAACTGGATCCTGGACTTCCTGACGATCCGCCCCCAGGTGGTAATGGTAGGGAACAACACATTCGCCACGCTGATCCTCAACACAGGGGCCCCTCAGGGGTGCGTGCTCAGACCCCTCCTGTACTCCCTGTTCACTGATGACTACATGGCCAGGCACGACTCCAACACAATCATCAAGTTTGCCGATGACACAACAGTGGTAAGCCTGATCACCGACAACGATGAGACAGCCTATAGGGAGGAGGTCAGAGACCTGGCCGTGTGATGCAAAGACAACAACCTCTCCCTCAACATGATCAAGACAAAGGAGATGATTGTGGAGTACAGGAAAAGGAGGACCGAGCACGCCCCCATTCTCATCTACGGGGCTGTAGTGGAACAGGTTGAGATCTTCAAGTTCCTTGGTGTCCACATCACCAACAAACTATCATGACCCAAACACACTAAGACAGTCATGAAGAGGGCACAACAAAGCCTATTTCCTCCTCAGGAGACTGAAAAGATTTTGCATGGGTTCTCAGATCCTCAAAAGGTTCTACAGCTGCACCATTGAGAGCATCCTGACTGGTTGCATCACCGCCTAGTATGGCAATTTCTCGGGCTCTGACAGCAAGGCACTAGAGAGGGAAAGTGCGTACAGCCCAGTACATCACTGGGGCCAAGCTTCCTGCCATCTAGGACCTCTATATCAGGCGGTGTCAGAGGAAGGGCCTAAAAATGGTCTGACTCTAGCCACCCTAGTCATAGACTGTTCTCTCTGCTACAGCACGGCAAGCGGTACCGGAGCGCCAAGTCGAGGTCCAAAAGGCTTCTTAACAGCTTCTACCCTCAAGCCATAAGACTCCGGAGCAGCTAATCAAAGGGCTACCCAGACCCCTCTTCTACACTGCTGCTACTCTCTGTTTATAATCTATGCAGTCACTTTAACTCTACCTACATGTACATAGTACCTCAATTACCACGACTAACCGGTGCCCTCTCACATTGACTCTCTACCAGTATCCTGTATATAGCCTTGCTTGTTATTTTAGGGCTGCCGTTTAATTATTAATTATTTTTAACACATTTTTTACTTAACACTTAATTAAAAAAATCTGAACTTCTTAATTAAAGCATTGTTGGTTAAGGGCTTGTAAGTGAATGTGACAAAATTAGATTTGATGTGTTGATACCATGCTGTGTTGTCGCCTTAGGTCTCTCTTTATGTAGTGTTATGGCTCTCTTGTCATGATGTGTTTTGTCCTATATTTTTTCCCCCCCCACAGCCCCCTTCCCTACAGGAGGCCTTTTGCCTTCTGGTAGGGCGTCATTGTAAATAAGAATTTGTTCTTACCCGACTTGCGTAGTTAAATAAATACAATTGATGAAGTCGGTGACTAGGTGGTATACTTGTCAATGCCATTGGATGAATCCCAGAACATATTCCAGTCTGTGCTGGCAAAACAGTCCTGTAGCGTAGCATCCGTGTCATCTGACCAATTCTGTATTGAGCGAGTCACTGGTACTTCCCCCACTTTAGTTTTTGCTTGTAAACAGGAGGATATAATTATGGTCAGATTTGGAAAATGGATGGCGAGGGAGTGCTTTGTATTCATCTGTGTGTGTGGAGTAAAGGTGGTCTAGAGTTTTATTTTTTCCTCTGGTTGCACGTGACATGCTGGTAGAAGTTAGGTAAAACGGATTTAAGTTTGCCTGCATTTATGTCCTCGGCCACTAGGAGCGCCGCTTCTGGAAGAGCATTTGCTTATGGCCTTATACAGCTCGTAGAGTGCGGTCTTAGTGCCAGCATCGGTTTGTGGTGGTAAATTGACAGCTACGAATAATATAGATGAGAACTCTTGGTAGATAGCGTGGTCTACATCTTATCATGAGGTATTCTACCTCCGGCGAGCAATACCTAGAGACTTTAATATTAAACATCACGCACCGTTGAATTTTAAATAAGACATGGCCCAATGGTGCAAAATCCAAGTCATTTTTTATTCTACACAAACAGGAAACCAACCAATTTGGATACTTACAGTTTGAAACAAAATCTTGAGGAATTTAACAGATCTTGCTGATTTAAAGAGAACATTTTGTTTTCCTATCAGACAATTTTTTGTTGATTTAACCATTCGAATATGCTCTTAAAAGTAAACAATGATTTTCTATAATGGAAATATCATTGTTTTTGCTGACCACCATCATTTTACATTCATTCATGGAGAGGATTCCTACACAGCTCAACACCACTGAGGTAAATGGAAAGTTGTTCACAAATACTTTGAAAAAAATAAGAGTGACAACACAACAACAAAAAGATAACAATAGTTTTAGAAGTTGTTAATTGTAGCCACTTGTGTACAAAGCCATGTACCCAGGAAACACCAATGGAAGGGGGATATATTAATCTGAAGTTTGCTATGATTTAAAAAATGCTGCTGCTTGCAAGGTAACTCTTTGCATACTAGAGTCCTCCACTATATAGACTAAGGTCATTTCACTGCAGGGTAGAATCAATAAAACCCTACTAAATGCCATAAATTAAATTGTTACTTTTAACATTTCTGTGAATGATAAATACAGTTTCATTGGGTTGAAACCAGACTACTTATTGTATCTAAACACTGGATGCAGAGATCTAAGTCCACACCAGATGAATCATCAATCTTGGAACGTGAACCGTTGGTGCTACTCCGGTGCTTGTTGCCCGTGACTAAAGCTGGTATGGAGAATCATAAAGTGTTCCCTTGGCTGTTTCTCCTACAGGGACCGTTTTGGTCCAAGGTAGAAACTTCTTCATTGGGTGAAAGGGTTCTACTACACAGGGACAGGCAAATAACCCTTTTTTCAAGAGTGTATAATGAGATTTCGTGTAAGGCCTTTGGGTGAGTCTTGATCCAGTCCGTGTACTTCTCTTCAGCATTCAAGGTCTACTTGTACATGGCATTGAAGGCTCGACCAATGATGAGTCTGCGCACCTCACTGGTGCCTGCTCCGATCTCATACAGCTTGGCGTCCCTCAGGAAACGGCCCATGGGGTAATCATTAATGTAGCCGTTGCCACCTGCAGGTGGAGAAACGCAACAATGACTTGTCATTAATCAAATGAAAAACAAGCCCTCCAATCCCTCCACAGAGAGATTTTAGTTAGGATGAACACAACTGTAAAACAGTCGCACATGCAGTGTTAACATTAGCTACAAAGAGCAACATGTTTCTATAAAAGTGCATGGTTGGCTTGGTTCTTACCCAGGCACTGAATTCCATCCAGAGCAACTTGAGTGGCATTCTCAGCACAATATAGAATGACCCCAGCACAGTCCTGCAATAACACCAAGTTAATACAGTGCCATCCAATATTGTTTTTCTATCATATTACATTATAAAATGTAACATCACATTTGTCATCAACACTTTCATCCAATATATATCTGCTGTTAGATTACATCTATGAATTTCACATTACATTAATAATGGACTTTGTTGTTGTCGAGAATGCTCACCATGGAACTGAAGTGTCCCTTGTCACAGGCTCGTGCCACGTTATACAAATACTGTCTACATGCACCCAGACGTGTGTACATGTCGGCCATCTTTGCTTGCATTAACTGGTAGGAAGGAAAAATCAAAATTCCAGAAAAGGCAAAAAAAGTTGTTATACCTGAAAGCATCATTAATTCTCACATCAAATTTTGTCATTTAAAAACCTTAAAAAGAAGTGGTATATGCAAGAGAAATAGGTATAGATCTGTTGTAAGTGGAATATGATTGACATAAGTGTGCCCTTTCTTATTTGACCGCCTGAGAATGGTTTGGTTGATTTCCCACCTGGAAGTGTCCAATCTTCTGTCCGAAAGCTTCTCTAACGTGCAGGTAGGGAACGGAAAAGTCCATCACAGATTGCATAATTCTGAAAGAGGGGAGCATTTTCTTCATTGCAGAACATAAACTCAGCAAAAAAAGAAACATCCTCTCACTGTCAACTGCGTTTATTTTCAGCAAACTTAACATGTGTAAATATTTGTAAGAACATAACAAGAGTCAACAGACATAGACGAAAGAAGTTCCACAGACATGTGACTAACAGAAATTGAATAATGTGTCCCTGAACAAAGGGGGGGGGGTCAAAATCAAAAGTAACAGTCAGTATCTGGTGTGGCCACCAGCTGCATTAACTACTGCAGTGCATCTCCTCCTCATGGACTGCACCAGATTTGCCAGTTCTTGCTGTGAGATGTTACCCCACTCTTCCACCAAGGCACTTGCAAGTACCTGGACATTTCTGGGGGGAATGGCCCTAGCCCTCACCCTCCGATCCAACAGGTCCCAGACGTGCTCAATGGGATTGAGATCCGGGCTCCGCGCTGGCCATGGCAGAACACTGGCATTCCTGTCTTGCAGGAAATCACGCACAGAACGAGCAGTATGGCTGGTGGCATTGTCATGCTGGAGGGTCATGTCAGGATGAGCCTGCAGGAAGGGTACCACATGAGGGAGGATGTCTTCCATGTAACGCACAGTGTTGAGATTGCCTGCAATGACAAGCTCAGTCCGATGATGCTGTGACACACCGCCCCAGACCATGACGGACCCTCCACCTCAATCCCGCTCCAGAGTACAGGCCTCGGTGTAACGCTCATTCCTTCGACGATAAACGCGAATCCGACCATCACACCTGGTGAGACAAAACCGCGACTCGTCAGTGAAGAGCACTTTTTGCCAGTCCTGTCTGGTCCAGCGACGGTGGGTTTGTGCCCATAGGCAACGTTGTTGCCGGTGATGTCTAGTGAGGACCTGCCTTACAACAGGCCTACAAGCCCTCAATCCAGCCTCTCTCAGCCTATTACGGACCGTCTGAGTACTGATGGAGGGATTGTGCGTTCCTGGTTTAACTCGGGCAGATGTTGTTGCCATCCTGTACCTGTCCCGCAGGTGTGATGTTCGGATGTACCGATCCTGTGCAGGTGTTGTTACACGTGGTCTGCCACTGCGAGGATGATCAGCTGTCCGTCCTGTCTCCCTGTAGTGCTGTCTTAGGCATCTCACCGTACGGACATTGCAATTTAATGCCCTGGCCACATCTGCAGTCCTCATGCCTCCTTGCAGTATGTCTAAGGCACATTCACGCAGATGAGCAGGGACCCTGGGCATCTTTCTTTTGGTGTTTTTCAGAGTCAGGAGAAAGGCCTCTTTAGTGTCCTAAGTTTTCATAACTGTGACCTTAATTGCCTACCGTCTGTAAGCTGTTAGTGTCTTAACAACAGTTCCAGAGGTAAATGTTCATTAATTGTTTATGGTTCATTGAACAAGCATGGGAAACAGTGTTTAAACCCTTTACAATGAAGATCTGTGAAGTTATTTTGATTTTTAAGAATTATCTGAACGACAGGGTCCTGAAAAAGGACATTTCTTTTTTTGCTGAGTTTAGATAGACGTAGACAGAATAGGCTCATGGGCATGTGTTATAAAAACCCAGAATATGTATATTTACCCGATAGGTCCTGCTGCAAGCACAAGTCTCTCCAGGTCAAGTCCACTCATCATCACATAGACTCCCTTGTTGAGAGGACCCAAGACATTCTCCACTGTAATCAAAAAGACGACGTTGCAATTGAAAACGTAATTCATTATGATACAAAATATTATTGAATACACACAGATGTGCATACATGCTCAGGCACATGCGCACGCACACACACACCTGGAATCTTGCAGTCCTCAAAGATAAGTTCACAAGTGTTGGATCCCCTCATTCCCAGTTTATCCAGCTTCTGTGCTGTGCTAAACCCTGGCATACCCTGTAGGAATAAAAGTTGGGCACAATTTACCAATATGTCCAGACTAGGGTTGCAAAATTCCAGTATCTTTCACAAAACGCCATGGTTTTCAAGAATCCTCCAAAACACGATTACTGGGAAACCTGGGAAATGTTGGGAGAGTCCGTGTTCAGAGGCCGAGACAGAAGTGTTTTATTATTGATCATAATAAAATAAAGTGTAAACAGGCCCAGACCCATAACTGATTAAGTATAAACAGGTCCAGACCCATAACTGATTAAGTATAAACAGGTCCAGACCCATAACTGATTAAGTATAAACAGGCCCAGACCCATAACTGATTAAGTATAAACAGGCCCAGACCCATAACTGATTAAGTATAAACAGGTCCAGACCCATAACTGATTAAGTATAAACAGGTCCAGACCCATAACTGATTAAGTATAAACAGGTCCGGACCCATAACTGATTAAGTATAAACAGGTCCAGACCCATAACTGATTAAGTATAAACAGGTCCAGACCCATAACTGATTAAGTATAAACAGGTCCAGAACAACGGACCCTCTAAAACTGCATGCGGTCGTGCAGAACAAATATCAGCCCATGGAGAGAAGCCAGAGATTGAACTTCACTCAACTTTTTAGAGCAGTGGTCACCAACCGGTCGATCGTCCTCCAAGGCATTCCTAGTCGATAGCCAAACATTTCTGTCAAAACCCAACGATAAAGCCTTGTGTTCCTATTTTGTTTTATTCGTCTCGGGCTGTTGTCAGTAGGTGCTGCCGATTCAGCTGCTCTGTGCAATGGGTAGGCAAACTTACCATTTGGAACCATTTCATGTGTCTGAAGGTACAAACTCTGCCTTCCCGGCAGGCCCGGAGAGCAAATCAAGTGCACTATAGGCTTACCGCTGGCCAATATTACTGTGTCTCCAGTAATTTAGCAGGCATAAAAGAAAGCAAAGTTGATACTGTGAGATTTAAAAACATGACTAGAGAGAGACTGTATTCAACAATTATAAGCCATAAAATGCACATTCTTCCTATTTCCACTCAACGCTACAACAAGCACTGCAGCAGTAATGAATGAGTAGGAAAGTGTATCTATAGGTGTTGTTATTATTATTAGCGGCTTTGGTCTTTTAATAATCAAGGAATATTTCACTTTCTCTGTTCATAGGAGTAACAACATGAATTTGTAGGCAGAAGTAATGCGGTGTGACTCGAGTTTCGCCATCAGCTGGAAGACGGTGTCCCTTTTTGGTCGGTGTCAGCAGAGGAAAGGGAGAGCGGAGGGATGTTGAGAGGCAGACCTTCAGTCTGCTGCCCTCTCCCTCAGGCCAGTAAAATAAAAAAAATGTAAAAGTATGTTTACTGAGCCTCAAGTAATACAACAACGGATTGATTACCGGTGTGATCATATAGCCTACCTCAAATTGAAATATAATTTGAAAATATATATATTTTTTAAATGTCCCGAACTATGCATTGGCAGGGCAATTCAAGCAAAGCCAATATGCGGTAGTAATGTATTGGGCATATAGCTTACTGCACAAACCTCATTGCTACAGTACTGTTTTTAATTTGTTAATGTTGCATAGGCTTATGTTTAAGTCATATAAAAAAATATATAATCTGAGCAGTAGATCTCAGCTTGCATTTTGACTCAAAGTGATCTTGACTCAGAAAAGGTTGGTGACCACTGTTCTACAGTTTTCCCAGGAAACGCTCAACGTTTCTCTTTACTGTGGCAATTGTGATCGAATCAATGCAATATTAGCCACTTTCAATGCAACATACCGAAACAAACTACACAACAGATTTTGTTGTAGGCAGAACGCATCGGAGTAGGATTCTATTGCATTGACACACAGGCCGTACTCTACACAGCCCGGGGCGGCATAACCAATCAGAGCTACAATAGGCCTATATGCAAACAGACCATATATGGATCTGTCCCATTTACTTTGAACTGGACTGTGTTTACAGCATGAGCAGTTGTGAGTAGATGTGCTTGTTTTGAGATCAAAGCAAGAGCTGCATGTAGCCATGTGTGTACATTTTGTTCATATCCTTTGCTAGTTAGTGAGTTATTAGCCCAGTTATAGATCATTTGTAGACAGCAATGGGGGAGTGATTGCTTCCTACAAGAGCATAAAACATGTACATTCCTTGACATATTTGAAAAACGAGTCAGGTAAAGAGATTGTCTTAAAGGGGCAGTGTTGTATTTTGAGACAAGCTTGAATAAGTTAAGTAGCCAATAGGCAGAGGGAACATTAATTTGTCTGTTTCTCTGTGAATGGTATAATGCATTTTATTTTGTAAAGTGGTTTACCTAAACAACATTTCCAGTCACCTCCTTGTCTGAAGGACAAGTGGATAAACAGGTTAATGCCAAGCCCTGCAGGTTTTTAAAAAAAGTCTCATGGAATGTAGGCCTACATTGAACACCAAACATTGGCTGCTACTGTAGGCTGAATGATAGAACAGCTATTTCCATGTTAAAATGTTATAGGAGGCATTTTCTCCATTGTTTTTGATGGTAGGTCACTCTGGTAGGCCCACATTATGATCAAATAGACACAGTACTTAGCCACTTAGCCTACTTACCCACTTAAAACTAACTTAAAGCCAGTACAGCTTCAGAGTTCACAGTAAACCTGTAACTTAAAGCAGTTACAGATTCAGAGTTCACAGTAAACACGCGCTGGAAGTTAGACTTTTCAAAACGTTTAAGTTCGCACTCAGCAGACCGGAATTTTGCTTAAAGCCGAACAAAAAAACTAGAGGAAATATAGACCCAGACCCATAACTGGTTAAGTGTAAACAGGCCCAGACCCATAACTGGTTAAGTGTAAACAGGCCCAGACCCATAACTGGTTAAGTGTAAACAGGCCCAGACCCATAACTGGTTAAGTGTAAACAGGCCCAGACCCATAACTGGTTAAGTGTAAACAGGCCCAGACCCATAACTGGTTAAGTGTAAACAGGCCCAGACCCATAACTGGTTAAGTGTAAACAGGCCCAGACCCATAACTGCTAAAGTGTAAACAGGCCCAGACCCCATAACTGCTAAAGTGTAAACAGGCCCAGACCCATAACTGCTAAAGTGTAAACAGGCCCAGACCCATAACTGCTAAAGTGTAAACAGGCCCAGACCCCATAACTGCTAAAGTGTAAACAGGCCCAGACCCCATAACTGCTAAAGTGTAAACAGGCCCAGACCCCATAACTGGTTAAGTGTAAACAGGCCCAGACCCCATAACTGGTTAAGTGTAAACAGGCCCAGACCCATAACTGGTTAAGTGTAAACAGGCCCAGACCCATAACTGGTTAAGTGTAAACAGGCCCAGACCCATAACTGGTTAAGCTGTTGTAAGTGAAATATGGAAGGCATTTGGTTTCATTGCCGACGATAAATACTTGCCTTCTCCACAATGAAAGCTGTGATACCCTTTTGGTGAGCCTCTGGGTCTGTCTTAGCGTACACAATGAGAACGTCGGCATCTGGCCCGTTGGTGATCCAGAACTTTACACCGTTAAGAATGTAGTGGTCACCTGCAGCAAAATAAAAACCCAGAGAGGAGATGGACAGCATTATGAGCAAGGATGCCATTTAAGAGGTAAGGAACTGGCTCAGTGAACTTGTGCTACTACGGAAAGGGGCTTTAAGGAGAGTATTCCAGAGGGCTCACCTTCTTTTTTGGCCTTCAGTTTCATGGACACCACATCGGATCCGGCGTTGGGCTCACTCATTGCCAAGGCACCCACGTGCTCTCCTGTCATGAGCTGGGGAAATGATATTAGAAAGAGAAGACATACAGTGCATTCAAAAAGTATTCAGACCTTGACTTTTTTCACATTGTTACATTACAGCCTTAATCTAAAATGTATTAAATCAATTGTTTCTCAATCTACACACAATACCACATAACGACAACAGGTTTTTAAAAATGTATTCAAAATTAAAAGAAAAAGTAATACCATATTTACATGAGCATTCAGACCCTTTGCTATGAGACTCAAAATTGAGCTTAGGTACATCCTGTTTCCATTGATCATCCTTGAGATGTTTCTACAACTTGGAGTCCACCTGTGGTAAATTTAATTGATTGGACATGATTTGTAAAGACAGACACACCTGTCTATATAAGTTGACAGTGCATGTCAGAACAAAAACCAAGCCATGAGGTCGAAGGAATTGTCTGCAGAGTTCCGAGACAAGATTATGTCGAGGCACAGATCTAAGGAAGGGTACCAAAAAAATGTCAGCAGCATTGAAGATCTGCAAGAACACGGTGGCCTCCATCGCCTGGCCAAACTGAGCAATCGGGGGAGAAGGGAGGTGACCAAGAACCCAATGGTCACTGACAGAGTGCCAGAGTTCGTCTGTGGCGATGGGAGAACCTTCCAGAACAACAACCATCTCTGCAGCACTCCACCGTTGAGGCATTTATGGTAAAATGGCCAAATGGAAGCCACTCCTCAGTAAAAGGCACATAACAGCCCACTCAGAGCTGGCCAAAAGGCACCTAAAAACTCTACAGACCATGAGAAACAAGATTCTCTGGTCTGATGAAACCAAGATTGAACTCTTTGGCCTGAATGCCAAGCATCACTTCTGGAGGAAACCTGGCACCATCCCTACGGTGAAGGAGGTTGGTGGCAGCGTCATGTTGTGGGGATGTTTTTCAGCGGCAGGGAGACTAGTTAGGATCGAGGGAAAGATGAAGGGAGCAAAGCACAGAGAGATCCTTGATGAAGACCTGCTCTAGAGCGCTCAGGACCTCAGACTGGGGCAAAAGGACAACAGCCCTACGCACAAAGCCAAGACAACCCAGAAGTGGCTTTGGGACAAGTCTGAATTTCCTTGAGTGGCCCAGCCTGAGCCCGGACTTGAACCCGATCGCACATCTTTGAAGAGACCTGAAAATAGCTGTGCAGCGACGCTCCCCATCCAACCTGACAGAGCTTGAGGGGGATCTGCAGAGAAGAATGGGAGAAACTCCACAAATACAGGTGTGCCAAGCTTGTAGCATCATACCCAAGTAGACTCAAGGCTGTAATTGCTAACAAAGTGCTTCAAAGTACTGAGTAACGGGTCTGAATACTTATGTAAAATGTGATAGTTCCTTTTTTTATAAAAAAAAGAAAAGTTTTTGCTTTGTCATTATGGGTATTGTGTGTAGATTGAGGGGGGGAAAAAAACAATTGAATCCATTTTAGAATAAGGCTGTAACGTAGAAAAAGTGAAGGGGTCTGAATAGTTTCCGAATGCACTGTAACATGTCTATTTCAATGTGAAACTGCCTGTATAGGGTAGACACAAACATGCTCTCCTGTCATGAGCTGGGAAAACACAACGGTACACATTTCATATCAAAGAAATAAAAAGAACACCTGGCTATTGCACTTTGAGGCTGCCTGTATACTTCAGGGTGCATTAAGCATGTATGGAACTACAAATATCATCCACACCTTGGCCATGTACTTGTCCTTCTGCTTTGTGTTGCCATGGCGCACCATCTGATTGACACAGAGGTTCGAATGGGCCCCGTAGCTGAGGGCGACAGCTGCCGACACTCGCGACATTTCCTCCATCACAATCACATGATCTAGGTAACCCAATCCTGAACCGCCATAATCCACTTGGGGGGGAGGGGGGGGGGGAGAAGTTAACATAGTTATGATGCTACTTCTACATCAGATCACCATCACGGCCATTGGTGAAACTACTGGTAAACCATTTTACGCCGGGATAAATAGCATAGTGATACATCAACCCGAAATCAATATCCATCTCTTACCTGGGGCAGTGATACCCAGAAGTCCCATATCCCCCATGTCCTTCCAAAAGTCCTGCATGAAAAAAAAAAAAAACCAAGAGGTTACCAGGTGTAAACCAGGCGTCTTACAAAGTTCATATTTTAAAGTCCCAAAACACACTCAATGTAGACCTACATAAAGAACATTAAGAGTTACCTCTATTGTAATACAACGTCCAGTATTTTTAGGATTTAGGTCATGGATCCTAATGATGTCTTGTTATTCGTTTGAGGTGGATTATACTGTTTGTAGTGCAACCCACAGTAAGATATTAACATTATTCAAGAAGAATACCACACACCATCCTATTATGGTAATTAGAATAGTAGATTTCATCATCTCACCCGCATCCCAACAAATTCATTGCTCTTGTCAATCTCATCGGCGATGGGTGCCAGCTTCTCGGCTAGGAACCTCCGGATTGTCTGTCGGAGCTGGATAAAAATAGGGAATGACAGCAAAAATATCAAGAAAAATGTATCAACATGAATTTCAAACGGAATATGTTCTCATGTGTACTGTTTGAGTACTATTAAACAAATGTATCAATACAATAACTACTAGATAGCATCAACATATTTTGATCTTGTTATGCAAAACGTAGTTTCTTCCCTTTCAGAGCGAAGTAGCGTCACATACATGCACGAACTTTCACCCAATCAAAAACTGCACCAGAAACCCACCCCTCGTCCACACCAACGTCAGCTGTCCGCATGTAACCTGTGTCTCGGATCATACCAGCAGCTGCCAGAGGTCTGAAAGCATTGTTTGCCCCGTGCATACATTTAGTAGTGAGCTACAGCTGGTAACCTAACTGAGCTGAACAACGAGCGTCTCGATGTCCAGACAATATAGGTAGTTAGTACAACCAAAGCCATCTAAATAAGACTCGCCGTCATTTTGGCCTGTAAACACTAGTTACGCGTCCTTGACACCTTGTTTTGTTCCTTCATAAAAATAAAAAACACATTACAGACTTTCAACTGAGCTTGTTGACTGTATAATGTCAGCTATCTTTGGCCGTTAGCTATCTAACGTTAGTTGAAAGTTAACTGAAGTAGTTATCTAACGTTACTTGTATCTGCTCCTCGGTAAGCCCGTTGACAACATCATCCACTGGAAGACCGGCAGCGCATCCTCGTCTTGAAATCTCCGTGATTCTTGCGCCCAGACGGAATGCACTCCTGACTGCAAACATTGTTCAATTGCGGTATTAGACTGTATGCTCTGAAACAGTCAAGATCAGCGCAAGGTCGGATGAAAACACAATAACGGAGTCCGGTGAAGTAGTGTCCGACGTGCTACAACAATCCACAAACCAGGGATGTATTCATCACGTCTTCCAACGGAAACCGGGGCGGGACATCCGTGAATTTGTCCTATAGAAACTCTCGTTTTCTGTTGCAAAACGTTTTTCCGTTTGGCGTAAACGGTTTCTGTTGCAAAAATACTAATTGTTTTGCAACAATTGTTTTTAATTAAAAACACCCCATGTTTGGAAGGGAATTCCCTCTTATTATGCGCCAGGGTTTTCTGCCAGCTGTTAATGGGGTAACGGGCGCGTTAGCGCCACCCTGTGTCCTGGAGCACATCATAGGACATTATGGGCTACTTGCAGCAGAGACTGTACAGATTATTTCAACACAAATGCTTCGAAGATAAAAGTGAGTAAAAAAAAAGGTGACATCTTAAAGGGTAAATGATTAAACTGTGACAAAAAGTGATTTCATTTTTTATTACACAGTCCAGTTTCTTATCAGTACAAAGGAGAAAAGTGAGATTAAAGCATATCTCTGGAGCCACCAGGACTGGGACTGTCTCTCATCATGGTTGCATAGACTGATCTGTACACGCTCAGGACGTCCATTGCAGAGGGGCGAAGATGAGGGTCTCTTCTCTTACACTCCCCGTTGATGTGAAAGAGGTGGAAATGGACCACGTCACCTCCCGCTACCCGCCCCATCAGGAAACGTGTAACATCTGGAATCTTCCAAATATCTGTTTTTTCATCGTACCCCGGCATAAGCTCATCGGCAAATGGCTGGCCGTCACCGTGGGGCCACAGCTGCTCTGGGGCCACAAATTCCCCTGTGAGCTCCCGGTGGCCACATCTCACTAGCGAGCCCGCAGGGGCCCCGACCTCTGGCAGGGCATCCAGGTCATTGACCACCAGGTGGAAGTCGCTGGTCAGCAGGAACTGTGACAGGGTTTTCACCAGGTCATTCGAGTCACACATGACTCTGGTCCCGGCGGGGCTGGTGTGGAGGTAATGGAGAATGGAGACGTAGTCCAGTGCCAGCCGCAAGCGGGTCTGCCAGGTGTCCCGTACGCGGTGCCTCTCCTGGGCCAGCACGGCGACCAGGTTGAGCAGAGAGCCCAGCGGATGGTACTCTGTGACCAGGGTGTGGTCCTCTGAGCACAGGCCTACCAGCACCACCACGTGGGGCCCTTGGAGGGCCTGGAGCATGGAGAGCCCATGGAGGAAGTCCTCCTGGTATTCCAGGGAGGAGAGCTTGGACAGGGCTACTTTGTGACCCTTCCACTCGGACAGGAAAACCTATGGGAGGGGGAGGAGGACATTGAATAAACACTTCAGGTTTCGTTATGTATTCAGGTTTGCTTATGTCAGATGAAATTGGGCACAGTTTTCAATTTTCTCTGTTGTTGTGTGCCTAACCTGCTTAACAGCTCCCTGTCCGATCATCTTCAACTTGCGCACCTCTGTGCGCACTTGTGGACACTCCAGCCAGGGCGAACAGTTCCTCATGTTGGCCATCCTAAAGTGACGGGGTGGACATGCCCCATGAGGAGTCAGGTGGGGGTCGCCGTCGCCACTCTGCTGCAGTGAGTCCAGGTACAAGTAGATCACCACATTGCCCAATAGCAGAGCACCAAGGCACACCAGTACCACTGGAACACCGCGCGAGGTAGTGCTGTTGCTTCTGCCCATGCTGCTGTCCTGAGCCTGCTCACAAAGGAAGAGAAGTTACATAGGCAACTTTTAGAAAACAACAGACCTAAAATTGGCTTAGCTACTGTAGCTATGACATTCAGTCTTAAAATCGCAAGCAGTCTCCCTCCCTGGCATTTAGGAGTTACAGCAACCTAGCTCTGCAGTGGGCCATGATCTAGAATCCACAATGAGAACAGAAACGAACCTTGATACTTCCAGCACCCTGTGTCTTTGCATAGCTAGCTAACTACATATGAAACCGACGTCAACTTTCAGACTGCCCAATACTGAGCTCGAACCAGTGGTTCTCTGCACCGCAACACACGTGACCTCCCTCCTGGACGACGTACCAACCTGCACCTCTTGATTGGCCCCATGCGCAACAATTCAAACTAGCTGTGGAGTGAGTTTACGGCACGGTTTGACCTCCATTATACATGAGCGATTGGACGAAAGTGTCTTCTGTAAGAGGGAGATATGGTCAAGAACATCGACGCTCGGTCATGAAGATGAACACGCATCGCTTGCAGTACGGTTTTGTACCTTATCTTTCATATCAAGGATGAGTGTTACCACACAGACAAAAATCTACATTTTGGTGTACATGCATGTGTATTTTGCGTTTGTGAAATTATTTGTATGTGATATGAACATACTAGTAGAGGGATTTATGTTTCGAGAACGGTTGCTACCGCAATTGAGATTAAATTCTCGTTTAGGTGGAGTATTTGGCTTTTTTGGGCCTCCAGAGCCAATTCGCCTTTAAACATAGTAAAGCAGTAACGTTAGGTTCCTTTAGTCCATTATTATTGGGCTACATGCTAGCTAGCTAACGTTAGAAACCGAGTGGGAAGTACAGGTTAGCAGCTAGTAACTAACTTACCCCTTACTTTACATGATGAGAGAAGACACTCTGACCTCGTTTCTTATCTATTTAGGACTTGTTCTTTGTCAACAGTATATTGTTGTCATTCATTTCTCCAACGTTGAACAATTACATCCGGGTCAAACTTCTACTTTAAGTTCAACTTCATAATAAAAGTCCCCTCGTAGGAAATCAAATCACATTTTGTCACATGCGCCGAATACAACAGATTTACACTTTTACCGTGAAATGCTTACTTACGAACCTTTCCCCAACATTGCAGAGTTAACAAGTAACGCAATATAACAATAACAAGGCTATATATTTTTTACATTTTTAAAATGTAACCTTTCATTAACTAGGCAAGTCAGTTAAGAACAAATTCTTATTTACAATGACGGCTATGCACAGAGTACCAGTACCAAGTCCAGTGAGTGTTCACTGTGCATAGTCAGCGTAAGAGGGTCAGAGCAAAAACGAGTCAATGCAAATAGTCAGGTAGCCTTGCAGTTAGAGCGTTGGGTCAGTAACGGAAAGGTCGCTGGTTCAAATACTTGGGTCGACAAGGTGAAAATTCTGTCAATGTGCCCTTGAGCAAGGCACTTAACCCTAATTTGCTCTATGGGTGCTGTACTACTATGGCTGATCCTGTAGAGCAAGACATTTCACTTTACCTATCCGGTCTATGTGACAATAAAAATAAAAAAAAAGCATATTCTTTTGTCCGGGTAGCCATTTGATTAATTGTTCAGCAGTCTTATGGCTTGGGGGTAGAAGCTGTTCAGGTGCTTTTTGGTCCCAGCCATGGCTCTCCGGGACCGCTTGCCGTGCGGTAGCAGAGTGAACAGTCTATGGCTGGGGTCTTTGAAAGATTTTCGGGCCTTCCTCTTACACCGACTGGTATGGTGGTCGTGGATGGCAGGGAGCTCGGCCCCAGTGATGTACTGGGCTGACCCATTCCACTACAGCCCCTTCGATGTGAATGGGGGCGTGTTCGCCCCTCCATTTCCTGTAGTCCACCATCAGCTCCTTTGTCTTGCTGTCGTTGAGAGAGAGATTGTTATCCTGGCACCACACTGCCAGGGTCTCTGACCCCCTCCCTGTAGGCAGTCTCATCATTGTTGGTGATTAGGCCTTGATTTTTAATTTTTTTAATTTCACCTTTATTTAACCAGGTAGGCTGGTTGAGAACAAGTTCTCATTTACAACTGCAATCTGGCCAAGATAAAGCAAAGCAGTGCGACAAAAACAACAACACAGAGTTACACATAAACAAACGTACAGTCAGTAACACATCACTTGATGATGGTTTGGAGTCATGCGTGTTCACGCAGTCGTGGGTGAACAGGGAGACGGGGGACTAAATATACACCTTTATTACAAAACAATAAATAAATACAAAAAGTATAATCTCACAGTGTCAATATACATCTCCCTCCCATCCACTTCCCACCCACCCACAGAAATCTACATTCATTCTCACATAGGGATCCATAAGCAAAACACTAAGGCTAAAAGAATCTAACCAAAACAAACTGACATTCACAAACAAAAACAACACAAAACAAAACGCCCACTATACAGCACTTTGGTCAACATACGGTTTACAAATGCTGTCAGATATGTCTGCTTTATGCTTGATTTGATAATACATAGTCCAATAGGATGTAGTTAGATAGTTCAGTCCTTAAGTTTGTTATTGAGATTGGATTTGAGGCTTTCAGATTGATGGCTATACATGGTTTTTACAGCTATTAGACCTAGATTACAAAACTTTTTCTGATGTTGATCACCAATATTTAAATTTCCCAACAGACATAATTGTGGAAATTGATGGATATACATTCCTAGACACGAGTAAATAATAGCACATACAGTATCTTAAAATGGAATCCACAAATGCTTTTTGCATCTCCAACAGAGATATGATGTTTCTGGGTGCATTACATGCTTTCTGGCAGGAGTGTAGTAAGTCCTATGAATTATCTTAATAGAGATCATAAAAGCTTTGAAACAATACCAGCTAAAGGTAACCTAGACTAATATACAGGCTAATTACAGTGAATTGGATGAAGCTAGCTCTCCAGTAACATCTCATTTTCTCTCTCTCTCTCTCTCTCTCTCTCTCTCTCTCTCTCTCTCTCTCTCTCTCTCTCTCTCTCTCATAAGGTCATCAAATTCTGGTGTTATATTTTACATGTAGCTTGTAAACTGCTCTGTGTTCATATTTATTTTTACAAAACCAGATGTGTTGCACTTTAGGTTGAGTATAGTGAGCAGAGTTTCAGAAATGTTGTTGTGGGTTTAATTAACTTCAACACTGAGGAATGATAGGAGTTTATATTGGATTATAGGCACATGTTGTGTGAATTCTACGCCTTTGGATCTCAAGCCTAAACCTCCTGCACTCTGCTCATTATTGAAGGTGGACTACTGCCATCTGCTGGGTCAAAATACTGCTGCTTCGTTACGCTACCACTCTTACGTTTATACTGTTATTCACAACCAGTCATATTTCGTATCCATCAAAGCAAGATTCGCAATGCAAATTAAGGGCATTTAATTCATTTGGACATTTCCTCAGTACTTAAAGGGTGTAATTTCCAGTACTACTGCATTGCCAACACTGATCGGGGTGGCAGGTAGCCTAGTGGTTAGAGGGCTGGGACAGTAACCAAACGGTTGCTGGATTGCAATCCCCGAGTTGACAAGGTAAAAATCTGTCGTTCTGCCCCTGAACAAGGCAGTTGACCCAGTGTTCCCCGGTTGGCCATCATTGTAAAATAAGAATTTGTTCTTAACTGACTTGCCTAGTTAAATAAATAAAAATTGTCTGTTGAGTCAATATCTTCTCTTTATCTATCGGTAGATCCAGAGACGTTAGTCAGTAGGTTCCTCTGTTATCCTGGTCCAAATGAAATGTGGTCGAAAATTCCCATGACATTCTGATTCATAATCTAGCTTTATTGTGGCCATGGAATCTTTGGGCCAGCATAGTGCCCACCAAAATTCGAATGACAAACACATACGAGAGCTTTTAAACACAAGCTCTACTTTCAGCATTGTACACTTTTGTAATTACTATATCCTATGCGGAGCATCCACAACATTTTTGGTCCTGAAGTTGAAAATAGGTCTAAAAATACAACTGAGATTTACTACTAAAAAATACAATTTAGACCACATTGGTACACGTTATTGAAATTAGGACAGGGATTGGTGTAATTTACTCTGAGCCAAAACCAACTGGAAAATGACCTTTATGCTTTGTTACCCTGTGAAACGTCTAATTCAATAGAATTAAAAAAAAACACACTTGAAGCCAATGTAAACATTTAATGAAACCAATTTAAAAAAAGAGCAGTTGAACAAGAGTTAGCAAAGTTTAGGATGAGGGGGATAAAGTCGTTGATGTTGTCTGGCAGCCTGGGATTGGTGACAACATCAAAACAACTTTCCCCAAAGATGATGGATATACTGACAAGATGCATGTCTCTCCTTTCTTTGGATTTGTGAGTACATCTCATTATTGTAATCCTTTTTTGAATATTCGATGAGGGTTGTTAACGTCAACTGCCTGTATTCAATGGGGAGAGATGCTATGCTACTAGCCTCATACCATGAATATGCATAGCCATCCCAAGACAACTCCGATATGAAGTGTTTTTTTTTCATAGTTGCCAGGATGTCACGTGTCCTACTTAAATCAGTAAACTCTTAAGCAACTTAAGCATTAAGCATCCTTTTATTTGATAAGATAAACCCCACGTTAAACCCCAGCAAATAAGGCGTTCGTTTCTTTGTAGAAGATGGAGCTTTCCCCTGAAGTGTCCTCTTCCTCTCTGCTTCCCCTAATGTTATCCTGGAGAGAAAGAGAGAGCATGGGGCAATATTCTAACACACAGGTACAGTTGAAGTCGGAAGTTTACACACACCTTAGCCAAATACATTTAAGCTCAGTTTTTCACAATTTCCGACATTTAATCCTGGTAAAAAAAATCCCTGTCTAAGGTCAGTTAGGATCACCACTTTATTTTAAGAATGTGAAATGCCAGAATAATAGTAGAGAGAATGATTTATTTCAACTTTTATTTCTTTCATCACATTCCCAGTGGGTCAGAAGTTTACATACACTCAATTAGTATTTGGTAGCATTGCCTTTAAATTGTTTAACTTGGGTCAAACATTTCAGGTAGCCTTCCACAAGCTTCCCACAATAAGTTGGGTGAATTCTGGCCCATTCCTCCTGACAGAGCTGGTGTAACTGAGTCATGTTTGTAGGCCTCCTTGCTCGCATACGCTTTTTCAGTTCTGCCCACACATTTTCTATGGGTTTGAGGTCAGGGTTTTGTGTTGGCCACACCAGTACCTGGACTTTGTTGTCCTTAAGCCATGTTGCAACAACTTTCCTGACTGATGTCTTGAGATGTTGCTTCAATATATCTACATACATTTCCTGCCTCATGATGCCATCTATTTTGTGAAGTGCACCAGTCACTCCTGCAGTATAGCACCCCCACAACATAATGCTGCCACCCCCGTGCTTCATGGTTGGATGGTGCAAGCCTCCCCCTTTTTCCTCCAAACATAACGATAGTCATTATGGCCAAGCAGTTCTATTTTTGTTTCATCAAACCGGAGGACATTTCTCCAAAAAGTATGATCTTTGTCCACATGTGCAGTTGCAAACCGTAGTCTGGCTTTTTTATGGTGGTTTTGGAGCAGTGCCTTCTTCCTTGCTGAGCGGCCTTTCAGGTTATGTCGATATAGGACTCGTTTTACTGTGGAAATAGATACTTTTGTACCTGTTTCCTCCAGCATCTTCACAAGGTCCTTTGCTGTTGTTCTGGGATTGATTTGCACTTTTCACACCAAAGTACGTTCATCTGTAGGAGACAGAACGCGTCTCCTTCCTGAGCGGTATGACGGCTGCGTGGTCCCATGGTGTTCATACTTGCGTACTATTGTTTGTACAGATGAACGTGGTACCTTCAGTCATTTGGAAAATGCTCCCAAGGATGAACCAGACTTGTGGAGGTCTACAAATTTTTTTCTGAGGTTTTGGCTGATTTCTTTACATTTTCCCATGATGTCAAGCAAAGAGGCACTGAGTTTGAAGGTAGGCCATGAAATACATCCACAGGTACACCTCCAATTGACTCAAATGATGTCAATTAGCCTATATTAGCCCAGAAGCTTCTAAACCATGACATAATTTTCTGGAATTTTCTGTTTAAAGGCACAGACAACTTGGTGTATGTAAACTTCTGACCCACTGGAATTGTGATACAGTGAATTATAAGTGAAATAATCTGTCTGTAAACAATTGTTGGAAAAATTACTTGTGTCATGCACAAAGTAGATGTCCTAACCGACATGCCAAAACTATAGTTTGTTAAAACTTCTTATGGGCAGGTGGGACGGTAGTGTCCCACCTGGCCAACATCCGGTGAAATGGCACAGCGCCAAATTCAAAATACAGAAATTGTCAAATTAAACATTCATAAAAATACAAGTCTTATACATCGGCTTAAAGATTATCTTCTTGTTAATCCAGCCACTGTGTCAGATTTCAAAAAGGCTTTACGGCGAAAGCATACCATGCGATTATCTGAGGACATCGCCCCGCTTACAAAAGTCAGAAATAGCGATACAATTAATCACTTACCTTTGATGATCTTCATATGTTGCAGTCACAAGAGTCCCTGTTACACAATAAATGTTTGTTTTGTTCGATAAAGTCCCTCTTTATGTCCCAAAAACTAAATTTTGTTGGCACGTTTTGTTCAGTAATCCACTGGCTCAAAGGCGGTCAAAACATGCAGATGAATACATCCTAATAGTACCGGTAAAGTTCATCGAAACATGTCAAACGATGTTTATAATTAATCTTCAGGTTGTCTATTGTGTAAATAATCAATAATATTTCAACCGGACAATAGCGTCTTCAAAAGAAAAACAACAAACGGCGCGCAATCGGTCACGCGCGCAAACTAGCTCTGGTTCATTCTAGAGTCCACATAGAAAATGGTCTCATTCTTCCTCATTTTTCAGAATACAAGCCTGAATCAATGTCTAAAGACTGTTGACATCTAGTGGAAGCCATAGGAACTGTATTATGGGTCCTAACCATTTAGATACTGTATAGGCATTCAACAGAAAAGTACCCACATCAAAAATATCCCACTTCCTGAATGGATTTTCCTCAGGTTTCCACCTGCCATATCAGTTCTGTTATACTCACAGACATTATCTTAACAGTTTTGGAAACTTTAGAGTGTTTTCTATCCAATACTACCATGCATATGCATATCCTAGCTTCTGGGCCTGAGTTACAGGCAGTTTACACTGGGCACCTCATTCATCCAAAATTCAAAATACTGCCCCCTACCGAAGAGATGTTTTAACAAGACATTTGTGGAGTGGTTGAAAAACGAGTTTTAATGACTCCAACCTAAGTGCATGTAAACTTCCGACTTCAACTGTAACAAGTAAATAGCCTGATGTGGACACCAATTCAGAGGCAATCTATGTTTTTATTTATTGATTTTATTTAACTAGGCAAGTCAGTTCAGAACAAATTCTTATTTACAGTGACGGCCTACACAGGCCAAACCCGGACGACACTGGGCCAATTGTTCGGCGCCCTATGGGACTCCCAATCACGGCCGGTTGTGATACAGCCTGGATTTGCACTAGGGTGTCTGTAGTGACGGCTCAAGCACTGAGATGCAGCTCCTTAGACCGCTGCGCCACTCGGGAGCCCCATATGTGAAAGTGTCTAGGAGTCATCTACAGGTAATACCACGCAACATGAGAAAGAGACACCTTGAGAGCATCATGTCAAACCGGAATAGTAGAGAAGGGTCTTCCCTTGCAAGACAGGAAAGGAGAGGAGGGTCTTAGCTGAGGTCCAAGCATTCTGATATGTTCTGTCCAGTTGTCCCTCAAACAGGCCTGCAGGGCCATCAACCCGCCAACATTCCATCTGAGTGAGGGAACTGTGAGGATGGCCGAGAGAGAGAGAGAGAGATCAATAATCACTGTTGAGCATTCCATTTAAAAATGGTCTAATGCTGTTCTAGAGTCAGATTGTATGGTACAGCAGGGTTAGACAGATATGAAAACTTAGTCATAGGGCCAGGCTTTATAGTGCTTAATATTAGCAGCTGAGAAATAAATATATTAGCAGCTGGGATCCTCCTCTTTTTAGCAGCAACCATCAGAACTCTACTTTCTCACGGGATTGCATATATAAACGGCTGGGCTTATAAAAAACCTTATTTCACACTGTTATGGGAAAAATCAGCCAGAATCAGGAAGAACTGTTAAGAGATATAGTTCTTTATTCAAGCTGCAGAAACGGAGACCTACTCCAGACACAGATAGAGTAGGACTCAATAAAACCTTTGTTCACACACCATAGTTATGGGGAGTGTCTATTTTATTATTTAACTTTTTTTTTAACCTTTATTTAACTAGGCAGGTCAGTTAAGAACAAATTATTATTTTCAATGACGGCCTAGGGAACTGCCTTGTTCAGTTAACTGCCTTGTTCTCTATATCTTTTGCAGAAACTGTTTGTGTTTGTTCCCACAGCACCTGCTCTCAGTCAAATGCACAATATTCTGGGCGTTCTGCCAATTGCCTGATTCTGTCACAAACCCTCCCTACATCCTGTTATCTCATGGCTCCTCTGACACAAGTTATGCAAAGCTGGTTACCCTCAAGTTACCAAACACTGGCATTTTACTATTCATCTACAGTTCCTCCATTGTTCACATAAAGAATTAACAGAGCATGAATATATTATTTAACATAAGCATATATGCATAAATATAGGATTCAACATAAGCATTAAGCATATAATAAATATAAACAACACCCATGCATCAACCACTATTTGAGGAGCATGCAGACACTTGCTGAACAACGGATGATACTCCGCCCAAACTCTACATGCAATGGGCTCTCCAACCCTGTTCCTGCAGCTACCCAGTACTTAATTTGGGAAACCAAATTAAATCTGTTCGGGAACATCGATAGTAACATGTTTTCACAACCCAACATATTTTAACTGTTGACAGCCCCTCTCTTTACGTGCTCAAGAAAGGCATGAAAGAGAGAGAGGAGGAGATGGAAACGCATGGTGGTGAGATATTCTGTAGCTAAAGATTTTAGTAGATGGAGCTATACACCATTAAAGCTGCAATATGAAACTTTTTGGGTGACCGACCAAATTCACATAGAAATGCGTGTTATAGAGTTGTCATTCTCATTAAAAGCAAGTCTAATAAGCGCTAGATCTGTTCTATGTGCAGTATTTCTATGCATCTATTACGTTTTGTTTTTGCCTCTTTTACTTTTGGTTTTGTACACCAGCTTCAAACAGCTGAAAATACAATATTTTTGGTAATTGAAAATATATTTCACAGCGGTTTAGATGGTACAATGTTTCTCTACACTACACATTGCTTGTTTTGTCACATAAACTAAAATTAGGCAAATAATTTGAATTTTAGCAACCAGGAAATGGCGGAGGGATTTCTGCATAGTGCATCTTTAACATAATAGTACATAACTCTGTTAGCAGTTGATGTTACTCTTCAATAACACAGACCCCAAAGCAAATCAGGGGGAGAAAAATAGTTTTATTCAAAGAGGACTCTTCAGGATCGGCCCCTTTATTTCAATTGTCGCCTGAAATGACATACCCAAATCTAACTGCCTGTAGCTCAGGCCCTGAAGCAAGGATATGCATTTTCTTGGTACCATTTGAAAGGAAACACTTTGAAGTTTGTGGAAATGTGAAAGGAATGTAGGAGAATATAAAACATCGGATCTGGTAAAAGATAATACAAAGAAAAAAACATGTTTTTTTGTACCATCATCTTTGAAATGCAAGAGAAAGGCCATCATGTATTATTCCAGCCTAGGTGCAATTTAGATATTGGCCACTAGATGGCAGCAGTGCATTTGCAAAGTTTTAGTCTGATCCAATGAACCATTGCATTTCTGTTCAAAATTCTGTATCAAGACTGCCCAAATGTGCCTAATTTGTTTATTAATAACTTTTCATGTTCAAAACTGTGCACTCTCCTCAAACAATAGCATGGTATTATTTCACTGTAATAGTTACTGTAAATTTGACAGTGCAGTTAGATTAACAAGAATTTAAGCTTTCTGCCAATATCAGATATGTCTATGTCCTGTGAAATGTTCTTGTTACTTACAACCTCATGCTAATCGCATTAGCCTACTTTAGCTCAACCGTCCCGCAGGGGACCCACCAAGCATTTCGCTACACTCGCATTAACATCTGCTAACCATGTGTATGTGACCAATAAAATTTGATTTGATTTGAAAAAGTCCCCCTTATTGTTCATGGATGTATGAAAATTCCTTAAGCTGTTCTTCACAGGCTGAAATAGACATAGGACAATCAAGAGCAGAGGGGTGTGGTCAGCAAAGTAACCAAACCAACACTGTGGGTGAGCAGCCTGGTCGTAACAGAAAATAAAAATGTCTCTTTTAGGGTGTGTTTGGATCCTAATGACCTGAACAAGGCCATACAGCGCCAACACTTCTCCATACCCACCTCAAAGGATGTGCAATGCAAACTAGCAGGCAAGAAGATCTTCACTATCCTAGATGAGAAGGATGGGTATTGGCAAATCAAGCTGGATGAGGAATCCACCGACGTCTGCCCATTCAATACACCATGGGGGAGGTACCGGTTTAATCGCTAAACCTTTTGGCATTAAATGCTCCAGTGAGGTTTTAGCAGATCAACTCAGAGAGTTTTGGTGAAATTGATGGTTTCTATGTAATTGCAGCATCCACCAAAGAAGAGCATGACCGCATCCTGAAGCAGGTAATGGACAGATCCATCCGTCTGAATGTGAAGTTCAATGCTGACAATATGCAGTACATGGTGAGTGAAGTGAAGTACGTTAGGGCACATCGTCAGTGCTGACGGGGTTAAATCAGACAACTCCAAGGTGACAGCAATCACACAGATGCCTCCACCAGAAGACGGTACTACAGAGGCTACTGGGCATGATACGTTTCCTAACCCAGTATATCCCAGATGTTTCCTAACCCAGTATATCCCTGACGTGTCCTAACCCAGCATATCCCAGACGAAGCCACACTCACTGCACCAATCAGAATGCTCCTCAGGAAGGACATGGCATGGCAGTGGCACCCAGAACAACAAGAAGCACTGGATAGAGTGGGAAAAAAGCCATATCCACTGTGCCGATGCCGAAATCTTCAAACCACAGGAAGAGATTGAAATGCAAGCTGATGCATCCAAAGATGGACTGGTAAACGGTCTATAGATGGACTGGTAAACGGTCTATAGATGGACTGGTAAACGGTCTATAGATGGACTGGTAAACGGTCTATAGATGGACTGGTAAACGGTCTATAGATGGACTGGTAAACGGTCTATAGATGGACTGGTAAACGGTCTATAGATGGACTGGTAAACGGTCTATAGATGGACTGGTAAACGGTCTATAGATGGACTGGTAAACGGTCTATAGATGGACTGGTAAACGGTCTATAGCCTTTGGATCCAGAGCTCTTTCTGGGGCAGAACAAAATTATGCCCAAATAGAAAAATAAGTCCTGGCAATCAGGGGCGGAAATCCCGGGGGGGACGGGGGGGACACTACCCCCCCCATCCTGGAAAAATATGATTTGTCCCCCCCAATATATCACTGAAACATAGCTATGTAATTTAAATAATATTAATAATACGCAATGAAAGCAATTGTGCTGATTATAGACACTTAATAGTGCGTTTTTAAGTTTCAAAAGATTGCGACACCCCCACTCTTTGCCTCACAATGGTTTGATCCCCTGCCAGTTCCTTAGCTTGCTCCGTAACAGAGAGGCCGTATCTACTGTCTGAAAGGCACTCAATGCATGTAACTGACGTGAGGTTAATCCAGTCAATCGCGCACACACACTAGCTGAATATGCAGAGCTAGCGCGGAAATATTAACTATTAAGCTAGCTAGTACCTATTCCATTTATGTGGCCTCGTCAAAGATGGAATCTTTGCTATCGTCAATTTATTCCGAGATCAGCATGCAGATGATGTAAGTTAGTGCTTCAAAGTCCCTGTGATAAGGTTAGCGATAAACTGAAATCCAAACTGAACAGAACTACACTCTCTTCTAATTTAGCTTTTGCAACGAGACCATTAAATATATTTAAGACAATGGTCTTAAATATATTTAATGGTCTCGTTGCAAAAGCTAAATTGTCGCAAGGGAACTTTTATTTATTTTATTTCAACTTTATTTAACCCGGGTAGCAAAGATTATAGTAAACACCACTGAAACGGAATTGGTGCTCACTAGCTTTGCAAATTCAGCTATTGTTAGAAGCCAGCCAATATGAAACAAATGATTAAAATTACAAAAGGTTACAGCATATGTTGTGTAAATGGTGAACTCATACAGCTGTCAACTCTTGTCATTTTAATCCGTTTCACATTTGCTAGCTACCTTTTAGATCGAAGTCCATATAGAATGATAGAAGATAAGATGATAGAAGCCCATCTCCTACTGTAAATAACCTACACACTGTGTGTGTGTGTGTGTAGCCAGCCAGGTAGAAAAATGGCAGAAAAATAAAAGACGGACATCAGAGTATTTTTCAGTACACCAAAACGCAAAGTAAGAACCCTAGTAGCCTAATATCTCAAAGACTAGTTGATAAAATGTTCATAAGAAAGAAGTGAAATGCTAATAGAAATGTTTCACATTGATGTCATTAGGCAGAGCAGGCAACAGATGGCACACAGACAGCAGAGTTGGGGACAGATATGCAGGGACAGACTGGCAGAGACAGGGAGTCTCAGGTAAGTTTGAGTCTTTGTTTGGCAACATTATGAAAGGTTCTAATTTTTTTAAACTTGTAAAATAGGGACATAATTGGAAAATGCCATAGATACCCCCACTCTCAACTTAAACTGGTGACTGAACTAAGATTTGTTTAAGGCAATGGTATTGCTGTTTTGATTAATTGTGTAGTTTTGGGTACCGGTAGTTAGGAGTACAGAATGAAATTCTGAACATCATGGCCAATACAGTCATTCAAGGCATTGCAGCTGAGATTAGGTCTCTTCCGATTGTACAATTTTCAGTAATTGTTGATGGTACTCAAGATGTCTCTGGTGCTGAACAGGAGAGTGACCCTGACCTTGTCCCTCACGAGGAGTTTATTGGGCTATACAGGGTGTCGGAGACAACAGGCGAGGGCATTGCGAAAGTGGCAACTGATGTGTTGTTGAGGCTCAATTTGCCCATGTCTGGCTTACGTGGGCAGAGCTACGATGGTGACTCTAAACATGGCAGGAAAATACACAGGAGCACAGGCAATTGTGAGGAGGCAGCAGCCATTAGCCCTCTGTGCATTGTGGAGCACACTTTGTAATCTGATTACACAGGCTGGCTGCACAGCCTCCCCACTGATCCGGGATTCCCTTTCTTGGGTCCATCAGTTAGGTGTCCTCTATGGCCAGTCAGGAAAGTTTAAGAGCATGTTTGAATCAATTGCCACGTCCAAAGATACAAATCTGACCACCCTGAAACCCCTATGTCCAACAAGGTGGACTGTGCGGAATACTGCTATTAGAGCTGTGCTAGGGCAGTATGAGCGGGTACTAAGCAGCCTAGAGGAGATGGCAAAAACTGCATCCAAGACAGCTTCAACTGCCAGTGGCTTATTCGAGCACTTCAGCAAAGGCAAGACTGTGTTGGGCCTCACACTTGCCTCTGCTGTTCTTGGAGAGCTTGAATGTCTAAACATTTCACTGCAGAAGAAAACTCAGACTGTCTCTGGTATGCAGGCTGCAGTCGAGTGTGTGCGGTCATCTCTTAGGGGCAAGAGAAATGACGAAAGCCACCTTGCACTGTATGAGAAAGCAACAACATTGATTGACTCTATTGAATCCATTGAATCCATTGAGACACACTCAAGACGATTTGCTGGCAAAGCAGTGGATCACTATAGGGCAGAATGTTTTTAAGTGTTGGATGGTGTGGAGGTTCAGTTTGGCGACCGTGCTGACCAGGACAGTCTAAACGTCCTGCAAAAGTTGGAAAGAGCGCTTCTCACGGGGGAGTTGGATGAGTCTCTAGATCAGTACCCAGAGCTGAACATAGATTCTCTTTCAGTGCAGATCCCTCTCTTTCACAACAAATACCCCTGTAGCAGCAGTGGAGAGGCAGCAGAGGTCCTCAGGAGGCTTTAGTACATGACAGTACACTTTCTAATTATTTATTTCATGTTATTTTATTTAAAATTGCATACTTTGTGTGACATACTTGTCCATAGCTGCTGTTTGAAGAGTTGAGACACAGACTGAAGGATATTTTGGTTGATTTATTTGGGTTATTCATTGAAGTAGTTATTTTGCTTTTAGAACTGTACTTATTTTTAGCTTTTTGTTCTTGTAAAGCTATTGTAGTAGACTCAGGCCAGTGGCACATATTTCATGACTTTATAAATGTATCAGAAAAAGTACAATTAAAAGGTCAATTCAATACGGAGAACAACTTTGTGATGTTACTCAATGGAGATTATTTTAGACGAGATCACACCATGTTCATTGTATTTACGAAAACTGCACTCATACAGTGTACAGTACCATTGCCACCTACTGGCCTTTCTTGGTATTGCTGGTTGTAAATACAAATACCTGCAGACATACTGGACTGATAAGGAACACTGCTATAACTATTATTAGTAGTAGTATTATGATGATTTAAACATTTGAACAAGTTGGGACAACCCTTCTGTTAACTACTGTACCTATCAATTATCCAGTAATAGTAATTATGGTTCCTCAATATACATTTAACATATTACAACGTAGGCTATGTGTTACAGCACTACTTTTGGTGTCCCCCTCAAGAATTGCTCTTGAGAAAATTTAATGTAATTGTCCCCTCCAAAGTTGATGTCAGATTTTCGCCCCTGCTGGCAATAGAGTTCGGACTAGAGGTTTCACCAGTATGTCTATGGTTTCCAGGTCTGAGTTCAATCCGACCACAAACCACTTTTGAGGCTATAATCACCAAGCCCATTGAAAAGGCACCTGCACGTCTTCAAAGGATGCTGCTGCAAAGACAGAAATAATACATTCATATCGTCTACACCCCAGGTAAAGACATGTTAATAGCAGACACGCTATCCAGGCCTGTAGCCTAGACTGCCAGACATGGTGTGACCTCTGTGATGAGAAAGTAATTTATGCCGTTTCCACATATCATCCACTGGAGGGCGCTGTTATGCAACAGCTGAGAGCAGCCACAGACAGCGAGATACAGCTGCTGAGGAACCTGCACAGAGATGGATGGCTAGACAGGAAAAGAGCACCAATCAAAGCACAGACCTACTGGCATATCAGAGACTTTCTTTACATTGAAGATGGACAACTCATGGTAAAAAAAATGCATTATCATTCCCAGAGACTTTAGAGCTGAGGTACTTAAAAGGGCTCCACACTGCACATCAGGACATTCAACGCTTGTTTAGAGAATGCAAGAGCTCTCATGTACTGGCCAGGCCTCAATGATGATGTATGCATGATGTTCAAGTCGTGCACTTGTCAAAAAAAACTTCCCAGCAACCAAAAGGAACCACTCCTACCACAGTCAGTGCCTGACACTCCATGGCAAAACATCGCTGCTGATATCTTGGAGTTCCAAGGACGCTCATTCCTCCTAATAGTGGACTACTACTCCAAATATCCAGAGGTGTTGAGGCTGTCGGACAAGACATCAGGTACTGTCATAGCAAAGTGGAATGAGGTGTTTGCTAGACATGGTATTGCAGACCATGTACCCTTTGCAAGTGCTGAGATGGCTCAGTTTGCAAAAGAGTGGGATTTCAAAATCACAAAGTCCAGTGTTTTCAAAATCACAAAGTCCAGGGTTTTCAAAATCACAAAGTCCAGGGTTTTCCGGAATGGCTGAGAAGACTATTCCGTTAGTGAAAAACATGCTGAGATCCACAGCACAAGCAGGTGTTGACCCTCACATAGCTCTCCTGAACCTAAGAAATACACCTGTCCAGTGCTCCCCTGCTCAGCTACCCATGGGACGTGTCCTACGCTCCATCCTACCTGCAACTAAAGCAGCCCTTTAGCCAGTGACTCCCAGAAATGTCCAGCATGGCCTGAAACACAGACAGCCACAGCAGAAGACATGTTACTACAAAATGGCATCACCACTGCCTTCATTCTGGGAGAGAGAGTGTGCATGGAGAGGGCAATAGGATGGCAGCCATCAACAGTGAGAATCAGAGATAAACCGAGATCATATCAAATTTGATTTGTCATATGCACATGTTTAGCAGATGTTATTGCGGGTGTAGTGAAATGCTTGTGTTTCTAGCTCCAACAGTGCAGTAATATCTAACAATTCACAACAATACGCACAATAAACACAGGCAGTGGCTCGGGTGGTTGTTGTCCTTGATGATCTTTTTGGCCTTCCTGTGACAACGGGTGCTGTAGGTGTCCTGGAAGGCAGGTAGTTTGCCCCTGGTGATGTGTTGGGCAGACCGCACCACTCTCTGCAGAGCACTGCAGTTGCGGGCGGTGCAGTTGCTGTTGATGTCATCACACCAGTCGGAGCTCGCTACCGCGGAAACAGAAAGCATCTCAGACCCAACAGAACAGCCAGGAACAGAGACAAGAGGAAGTCACAATCACTGACTCTGAGTCAGACCGAGAGGTCGAAGAGGAGAAACAAAGAGATAGAACACAGACAAAACATGACAAATGACAGAGCACCAGAACCCTCTGGAGAAAGAGGAGGAGAAACATAAGAAGTAGCGCAAGAGCATTTCCAATAATCCTTTTGAGGAATAGCAACTTTGCTTAACTTTCTTCTTAAATCTGTAGTTAAGGAAAAAATGGCAGTTAAGAAGAAATTTCTTCTTAAGGTTTTGTGAATCTGGGCCCAGGACCCTCTGTCATAGAGACTCAAACCAGTCAGAGCACCAGAACTGTCTGTCATAGAGACTCAAACCAGTCAGAGCACTAGAACCCTCTGTCATAGAGACTCAAACCAGTCAGATCACCAGAACCCTTTGTCATAGAGACTCAAACCAGTCATAGCACCAGAACCCTTTGTCAGACACTCAAACCAGTCAGAGCACCAGAACCCTTTGTCATAGAGACTCAAACCAGTCAGAGCACTAGAACCCTCTATCATAGAGACTCAAACCAGTCAGATCACCAGAACCCTCTATCATAGAGACTCAAACCAGTCAGAGCACTGGAACCCTCTATCATAGAGACTCAAACCAGTCAGAGCACTGGAACCCTCTGTCATAGAGACTCACACCAGTCAGAGCACCAGAACCGTCTGTCATAGAGACTCAAACCAGTCAGAGCACTGGAACCCTCTATCATAGAGACTCACACCAGTCAGATCACCAGAACCCTCTGTCAAAGAGACTCACACCAGTCAGTGCACCAGAGCAGCCAGGTGTACTAAACTACCAGCGAGGCTACAGGACTATGTGCTTGAGTGAGTCAGAGGAAAAGCCTGGTACTGTAAGTGAAACTCGAAAACCAGTTACCTTTGCCTCTACAGCAGTATTAAAAAGACTGTACTTGTTTTAAAAAGGTATTGTTGAAAGGTAAAGAAAAAAAAACATGTTTGCTTGTAAGCTCTATCTAAGAAGGGGGAGGGAGGTGTAGTATATGGATCTATAAACCTTTATCACATCTTAACATCAACAGACACATCTCAACATCAACTGTTCAGAGGAGACTGTGTGAGTCAGGCCTTCATGGTCAAATTGTTGCAAAGAAACCACTACTAAAGGACACCAATAAGAAGAAGAGACTTGCTTAGGCCAAGAAACATGAGCAATGGACATTAGACTGGTGGAAATTTGTCCTTTGGTCTGGAGTCCAAATTGTAGATTTTTGGTTCCAACCGACGTGTCTTTGTGAGACACAGTGTGGGCGAACGGATGATCTCTGCATGTGTATTTCCCACCGTAAAGCATGGAGGAGTTGGTGTTATGGTGTGGGGGTCTTTTGCTGGTGATACTGTCTGATTTATTTAGAATTCAAGACACACTTAACCAGCATGGCTACCACAGCATTCTGCAGTGATACGCCATCCTATCTGGTTTGCGCTTAGTGAGACTATCATTTGTTTTTCAACAGGACAATGACCCAACACCCCTCCAGGCTGTGTAATGACTATTTTACCAAGAAGGAGAGTGATGGAGTGCTGCATCAGATGACCTAGCCTCCACAATCCCCCAACCTCAAACAAATTGAGATGGCTTGGGATGAGTCGGACCGCAGAGTGAAGGAAAAGCAGCCAACAAGTGCTCAGTATATGTGGGAACTCCTTCAAGACTGTTGGAAAAGCATTTCAGGTGAAGCTGGTTGAGAGAATGCCAAGAGTGTGCAAAGCTGTCATCAAGGCAAATGGTGGCTATTTGAAGAATCTCAAATATAAAATATATTTGGATTTGTTTAACACTTTTTTTCCCCCCATATGTGTTACTTCATAGTTTTGATGTCTTCACTATTATTCTACAATGTAGAAAATAGTAAAAATAAAGAAAAACCCTTGAATGACTGGGTGTTATAAAACTTTTGACCGGTAGAGTAAGTATTCACACCCCTTTGCAATGACACTCCAAATTGAGCTCAGGTGCATCCAATTTCCTCTGATCATCCTAGAGATGTCACTATAACTTGATTGGAGTCCACCTGTGGCCAATTAATTTGTATGGACATGATTTAGAAAGAAACACACCTATGTGTATATATATAAAAGGTCCCACAGTTTTCAGAGCAGAAACTATATCATGAAGTCCAAGGAACTGTCTGTACATCTCTGAGATAGTATTGTGATGAGGCATGTATCTGGGTAAGGGTATAAAACAATTTCTAGAGTGTTGAACGGTTCCAAGAGCGCAGTGGTCTCCATCATTGGCAAATGGAAAAAATATGGAACTACCCAGACTCTGCCTAGAGGTGGCCGTCTGACCAAATTGAGCAAACGGGCAAGAAGGACATTGGTCAGGGAGGTGACCGAGAACCCAATGATCATTCGTACAGAACTACAAAATTACATACCCAAGACTAGCTGTAATCGCTGCCAAAGGTGCTTCTACAAAATATTTACTCAGGACTATGAATACTTATGTAAATTAGATATTTCTGTATTTCATTTTCAATAAATTAGCAAACTTTTAATTTTTTTTATGTTTTCACTTTGTCATGGGGTATTGTGTGTAGATGAGTAGAACAATAAATGTAATCCATTTTGAATTCAGACTGTAACACAACAAAATGTGGAATAAGTGAAGGAGTATGAATACTTTCTGAAGGCACTGTATGTGTTTGGGCTTTATAGATTGGTTATTTGTATGTGTTGGGCTTTATAGATTGGTTATTTGTATGTGTTGGGCTTTATAGATTGGTTATTTGTATGTGTTCGGCTTTATAGATTGGTTATTTGTATGTGTTGGGCTTTATAGATTGGTTATTTGTATGTGTTCGGCTTTAGCTGAGATTATTCTTTACAGAGTCAAGTCTATTTGTCCAGGACTAAAGTGTTTCTTGACTAGCAGCATTCATTCTCGCTGTTGATAATTCAAACTTCTAATAGTAACTTCTAATAGTAACTATCAACTAGTGGATTGGGAGAAAGTGGGGTGATTGCTATCTAAGAGCCAACATATTTTTTTGTGGCATTGCTGACTGCCAGATTCAAGGAGCTATCATCGTTAAGTAACATAGCAGATGCAACACATTGAGTATTTACATTCATGCTGTCACGCCCTGACCTGAGAGAGACGTTTTTCTCTGTTTAGTTAGGTCAGGGTGTGATATGGGGTGGGCCTTCTATATATTTTATTTCTATGTTTTGGACAGGTATGGTTTCCAATCAGAGGCAGCTGTCTATCGTTGTCTCTGATTGGGAACCATACTTAGGCAGCCCTTTTTCCCTCCTTCAGTTGTGGGATCTTGTTTTTGTGCAGCTGCCTTTGAGCAGCCCCAGAGCGTCATGGTTCTTTCTGTTTTACCTGTTTATTGTTTTGTTCGGTTTTCCTTCAATGAAGTATGTGGAATTACCGGCACGCTGCGCCTTGGCTTATTATATCTCACCCCCAAAGCCAATTCCTCCTTTGGTCGTCTCTCCTTCCAGTTCTCTGCTGCCAATGACTGGAACGAACTACAAAAATCTCTGAAACTGGAAACACTTATCTCCCTCACTAGCTTTAAGCACCAGCTGTCAGAGCAGCTCACAGATCACTGCACCTGTACATAGCCCATCTATAATTTAGCCCAAACAACTACCCCTTCCCCTACTGTATTTATTTATTTATTTTGCTGCTTTGCACCATATTATTTCTATTTCTACTTTCTTCTACTACAAATCTATCATTCCAGTGTTTTACTTGCTATATTGTATTTACTTTGCCACCATGGCCTTTTCGTCTTTACCTCCCTTATCTCACCTCATTTGCTCACATTGTATATAGACTTATTTTTCTACTGTATTATTGACTGTATGTTTGTTTTACTCCATGTGTAACTCTGTGTTGTTATATGCTGTCGAACTGCTTTGCTTTATCTTGGCCAGGTCGCAATTGTAAATGAGAACTTGTTCTCAACTAAGTGGTTGTTCCACTGGATATCATAAGGTGAATGCACCAATTTGTACGATAGATGTACTATTGTAAAGTGGTTGTTCCACTGGATATCATAAGGTGAATGCACCAATTTGTAAGTCGCTCTGGATAAGAGCGTCTGCTAAATGACTTAAATGTAAATGTAGCCTACCTGGTTAAATAAAGGTGAAATAAAAGAAATAAATATAACTGCAGGGTACTCCCACATCATTTATGTAATCAAAACAAGCACATAAAGGCTTCATAATTCATAAAGGTAATGGTAACTGACTGATATTATATCATAGAACAAAACGTATAAAATCTCTTAAGCCTGTGTTAATGACGGACCTTATTTTAAGGGTTCATCCCAAACCCCATTCTTTCCCCCATAGGAATGGCTGAACAAACCTAAGGTAACTCATTTCCGGCTTTTAGGATTGCAAGCTGGCTAGCTCTATGATCCTCTAAGTTAGCGCAAGCTGCCTCACGGACTAATGATAAAGAACGCAAATTACAGGCTACCTTTCAACAGGTTGCATGTGGTATATTGTAGTCAATTGAGCCCTTAACAAACATCCTGTTGTTTTGAAACCAGCAGACAAACATTATTGTGTTTTGTGTGTGTGTGAGACAAGATCTCAGGCTGTAATACAACAAAATGTGAAAAAAATGTAAAGAGTTGTGAATACTTACTGAAGGCAAATTTGTTCAGCGTGGGGGAAAAACATTTACATCCAAAGTTTCAAGTCTTTAGGTCAAACAGAGTGACGGATATGAGGGTTTTAAGTGAGATTGCTTATCACAACGCCACCTATAGGCCAATCGGTGCTATTCTTTTAAACCAAGTTGCTCATGGCCTTTAGTTTCTGTGTGCCAAATTAGAAAAAAGGTTACCAATCTATATTTGAGAAGGTTTAACCCCTAATTACATTAAATACATTTTTAAAAATAAGAATAGAAAGTACTTAGTAAGCACACAATCTTCTCCTAAAGTATTTCTGGTTGTGAAATAAGTTATAGTAGTAGCAGTAGTGACTGCAGTACTAACAGTAGAAGTGGTGACTGGCAGTAGTGGTGGTGGTGTTGTTAGTTGTGGTGGTAGTAGTAATAGTAGCAGTAAGAGTAGTGGTGGTGGTAGTGGTAGTAGTAGTAGTAGTGGTGGTAGTGGCAGTAGTAGTAGTGGTAGTAGTGACAGTGATAGTAGTGGTGGTAGTGATAGTAGTGGTGGTAGTGGCAGTAGTATTAGTAGAAGTGGTGGTAGTAGTAGTAGTAGTAGTAGTGGTAGTGATAGTAGTAGTGGTAGTAGTAGTGGTAGTGGTGGTAGTAGTAGTGGTAGTAGTGGTAGTGGTGGTAGTAGTAGTGGTAGTAGTAGTGATAGTGGTAGTGGTGGTGGTAGTAGTAGTGATAGTAGTGATGGTGGTAGTAGTAGTAGTAGTGGTGGTGGTGGTGGTGGTGGTGGTGGTAGTAGTAGTACTAGCAGTAGTAGTGGTAGTAGTAGTGGTAGTACTGGTGGTGGTGGTGGTGGTGGTGGTGGTGGTAGTAGTAGTATCTAGGATTGTCTGGGAGTGGTCTGAGTGGGGAGGGGAAAACCAAAAACTAGCTGTTATTGCAAAGACTTTTGGAAGTCTCTTTCTTGACGTTTTTGACTGCACTGGGCCTTTAAACACTACTACTGCTAGTACTAATTCTACTACTACTACTACTACTAGTAGTAGTACTAGTAGTAGTAGTGGGGGTTGTAGTAATGGTGATAGTAGTGGTAGTAGTAGTACTAGTAGTAGTAGTAGTGGTGGTGGTAGAAGTGGTGGTAGTAGTAGTAGTGGTGGTGGTAGTAGTACTAGTAGTAGTAGTGATGGTAGTGGTAGTAGTGTTGGTAGTAGAAGTGGTAGTAGTGGTGGTAGTAGTGGTAGTGGTAGTAGTAGTACTGGTGGTAGTAGAAGTGGTGGTAGTAGTAGTAGTAGTACTAGTAGTAGTAGTGGTGGTAGTGGTAGTAGTAGTAGTGATGGTAGTGGTAGTAGTGTTGATAGTATAAGTGGTAGTAGTGTTGGTAGTAGAAGTGGTAGTAGTGGTGGTGGTGGTAGTAGATGTGGTTGTAGTAGATGTGGTGGTAGTCGTGGTGATAGTAGTAGTAGTGGTAGTAGTGGTGGTAGTAGTAGTGGTGGTAGTAGTAGTAGTGGTGGTGGTGGTGGTGGTGGTGGTGGTGGTAGTAGTGATAGTAGTAGTAGTAGTAGTGGTAGTGGTAGTGGTGGTAGTAGTAGTAGTAGTGATAGTAGTGGTGGTAGTAGTAGTAGTAGTAGTAGTAGTAGTAGTAGTAGTAGTAGTAGTGGTAGTAGTAGTAGTAGTAGTGGTAGTAGTGGTAGTGGTAGTGGTGGTAGTAGTAGTAGTAGTAGTGATAGTAGTGGTGGTAGTAGTAGTAGTAGTAGTAGTAGTGGTAGTAGTAGTAGTAGTGGTAGTGGTAGTGGTAGTAGTAGTAGTGATAGTAGTGGTGGTAGTAGTAGTGGTGGTAGTAGTAGTAGTAGTAGTAGTGGTAGTGGTAGTAGTAGTAGTAGTGGTAGTGGTAGTGGTAGTGCTAGTGGTAGTGCTAGTAGCTGTAGTAGTGACTGCAGTTAAGTTGTAAACACAACTACAGTATCAACTGCTTTCTCAGACAAATCTAAAGATATTGGTGTAAATGGCAACTTACAATATAGCAATCATCATGTTTAAGTAATCAATGTATGTTATTGTTTTACATGGATTAAAAATATATATAAATATATATATATCTGGCCTGGTTTTCCCCAGTATAAATGGATGGAAAACTAATAAACTTGTTTTCCAAATGCACAATGAATATTTTTCTACTTTTGGTCTCAAAAGTCCAATGCACCTGTTTTTATTTCCATATGTAAATAATTTCTCTGTAAATATTAAGTACGTTAATGTGATTGTTTTTAATAGAAAATCGGTCAAAAAAAAACAGAAATAGCTTCTTAGCAAAGACCAATTTCTCAATCATGAATTTTTCTAGGACTGTCTGGGAGTGGTCTGAGTGGGGAGGGGAAAACCGAAAACTAGCTGTTATTGCAAAGACTTTTGGAAGTCTCTTTCTTGACTGCATTGGGCCTTTAAACATGTCTAGTCATAATTTGTATCACTTTGGGCTGCATTGCATTATAAAACATATCCTAATAAACACCTTGTTTTTTATTTAGGTTGATCATTGTGACACTTGGAGATTTTAGTCATTGTACTGCTGATAGTATTTGAGAGATGAGGCAGCTATTGCTAGAGTTTCTCAACAGGACATATGAATGCTCTGAGCTTTGGTTTCTGCAACAGGATGGAAAGTACATGAGGTTGTTGCGATAGTTATTGCTGTGCTGCAGAGGGCCAACCACAACGCCTTTGCAGAGACATAAACACAGAGAAAGGGAGTTGTGTGTGGGGGGGTTGAGGCATCTCTGAAAAAGTAGGTTTAACACAATTACTCTGATAAGACTAACTATATTAATGCTGCTTTGTTTTCAGCCAGCTGCAGCATTGCTAGGTCTTTTTTGCTGCATCTGACCATATTACCAGACAGTAATCAAGATGGGACAAGACCAGAGCCTGAACCACTAGTACAGCAGAGCTTTATGTAAAATAAAAAACACAGATCTTATTTTGAAATTGTTTTAAGTCGTCCAGAAATAGTAGTGGCAGTACAGTAGTAGTTTCGTTCCACGAATATTGCCTGGTAGTGTAATTTGGTCAAAAATAATGATTTATTTCACCTAATTGTACAATTTTGTCATAAACAGCACGTTCAACTTAATAACATTTTTATTTTACAATTTAAAGAGGTTAATTTGAGAAAGAAATACTAAAGAAGTGACAGGGTTGACTGTAACGGGGTTGACCGTAACGGGTTTGACCGTAACGGGTTTGACCGTAACGGATTTGACCGTAACGGATTTGACCGTAACGGGGTTGACTGTAACGGGGTTGACTGTAACGGGTTTGACCGTAACGGGGTTGACTGTAACGGGTTTGACCGTAACGGGGTTGACCGTAACGGGTTTGACCGTAACGGATTTGACCGTAACGGGTTTGACCGTAACGGGGTTCACGATTTTTTTTCTTCAATTAGCCATTATTCCCCTCGTGACAGGGGGAATGGACGGGCAATTGAAGTTAAGCTTTAACATTGTTTTATGTGCTATAAGATTTCTAGCCTACTTACAGTATTTATGAGTAACACGATTGACGTATTATGCTCAAAGCAATCAGTTTTCCACCACAAAACATCAGGAAATGGCCAAATAGTCAAATCATAGAGTAGAACCAACTCCCCTGCTTTTACACTAACAGATGTTCAATGTTTCTGTAGATAAAAAAAACATTTGATTTAGTTTCCTTTATCTTCTGAAACCTGCAAGGAATGTGTGACCTACAAGCATTAAATAAAACATATAAAAAGACAGAGGCTGGATCCGAAGGTAACCACACTGTCCGCCCCGCTGTTCCGCCCCGCTGTTCCGCCCCGCTGTTCCGCCCCGCTGTTCCGTTCCGCTGTTCCGCCCCGCTGTTCCGCTGTTCCGCCCCGCTGTTCCGCTGTTCCGCCCCGCTGTTCCGCCCCGCTGTTCCGCCCCGCTGTTCCGCCCCGCTGTTCCGCCCCGCTGTTCCGCCCCGGTCCTTACACCCCTGAAGCCTCTTCCCCAGAACTGAAGATTTGAATCACGTTCTGCACATGTGTTTCTTTATCTCTACTTCACACACACATTTTTGTGGTCACCCTCCCTTCAAAATCAAAACAAGTTATTTTTTTGTCACATGGTTTGTAAAAAACAGGTGAAGACAAACAGTGAAATTCTTACTTACGGGCCCTTCCGAACAATGCAGAGAGACAGAAAATAGAGAAATAATAGAAAAATAAAAACTAAATAATAAAAGTAATAATAAATACACAGATAAACGATAACTTGGCTACTTACATGGGGTATCAGTACCGGTTAATGTGCTGGGGTACGAGGTAATTGAAGTAGATATGTACAACTAGCAATTAAGTCTCATGCTACCACTAGAGTGAAAGCACCGCCAGCATTCAAAGTGACCAAAACATCAGCCAGCAAGCATAGGAACTGAGAAGTGGTCTGTGGTCACCACCTGCAGAACCACTCCACATGTATAGTGCCTTTAGAAATTATTCATACCCCTTGATTTATTCCACATTTTGTTGTTACAGCCTGAATTCAAAATGGATTAAATTAAATTATTTTTTTTCTCACCCATCTAAAGACAAAGTGAAAACATGTTTTAATAAATTGTTGCAAATTTATTGAAAGTGAAATACATGTTACAGCTGTGAGTCTTTCTGGATAAGTCTCAGAGCTTTGCACACCTAAAATTCTTCAAGCTCTGTCAAGTTGTTTGTTGATCATTGCTAGACAGCCATTTTCAAGTCTTGCCATAGATTTTTAAGCTAATTTAAGTCAAAACTGTATCAAGGCCATTCAGGAACAATCAATGTTGTCTTAGTAAGCAACTCCAGTGTATATTTGGCCTTGTGTTTTAGGTTATCGTCCTGCTGAAAGGTGAATTTGTCTCCCAGTATCTGTTGGAAAGCAGACTGAACGAGGTTTTCCTCTAGGAAAATAAAAATAAATACACTGCTCAAAAAAATAAAGGGAACACTTAAACAACACAATGTAACTCCAAGTCAATCACACTTCTGTGAAATCAAACTGTCCACTTAGGAAGCAACACTGATTGACAATAAATTGAACATGCTGTTGTGCAAATGGAATAGACAACAGGTGGAAATTATAGGCAATTAGCAAGACACCCCCAATAAAGGAGTGGTTCTGCAGGTGGGGACCACAGACCACTTCTCAGTTCCTATGCTTCCTGGCTGATGTTTTGGTCACGTTTGAATGCTGGCGGTGCTTTCACTCTAGTGGTAGCATGAGACGGAGTCTACAACCCACACAAGTGGCTCAGGTAGTGCAGCTCATCCAGGATGGCACATCAATGCGAGCTGAAGGTTTGCTGTGTCTGTCAGCGTAGTGTCCAGAGCATAGAGGCGCTACCAGGAGACAGGCCAGTACATCAGGAGACGTGGAGGAGGCCGTAGGAGGGCAACAACCCAGCAGCAGGACCGCTACCTCCGCCTTTGTGCAAGGAGGAGCAGGAGAAGCACTGCCAGAGCCCTGCAAAATGACCTCCAGCAGGCCACAAATGTGCATGTGTCTGCTAAAACGGTCAGAAACAGACTCCATGAGGGTGGTATGAGGGCCCGACATCCACAGGTGGGGGTTGTGCTTACAGCCCAACACCGTGCAGGACGTTTGGCATTTGCCAGAGAACACCAAGATTGGCAAATTCGCCACTGGCGCCCTGTGCTCTTCACAGATGAAAGCAGGTTCACACTAAGCACGTGACAGACGTGACAGAGTCTGGAGACGCCGTGGAGAACGTTCTGCTGCCTGCAACATCCTCCAGCATGACCGGTTTGGCGGTGGGTCAGTCATGGTATGGGGTGGCATTTCTTTGGGGGGCCGCACAGCCCTCCATGTATTCGCCAGAGGTAGCCTGACTGCCATTAGGTACCGAGATGAGATCCTCAGACCCCTTGTGAGACCATATGCTGGTGCGGTTGGCCCTGGGTTCCTCCTAATGCAAGACAATGCTAGACCTCATGTGGCTGGAGTGTGTCAGCAGTTCCTGCAAGAGGAAGGCATTGATGCTACGGACTGGCCTGCCCGTTCCCCAGACCTGAATCCAATTGAGCACATCTGGGACATCATGTCTCGCTCCATCCACCAACGCCACGTTGCACCACAGACTGTCCAGGAGTTGGCGGATGCTTTAGTCCAGGTCTGGGAGGAGATCCCTCAGGAGACCATCCGCCACCTCATCAGGAGCATGCCCAGGTCATACAGGCAGGTGGAGGCCACACACACTACTGAGGCTCATTTTGACTTGTTTTAAGGGCATTACATCAAAGTTGGATAAGCCTGTAGTGTGGTTTTCCACTTTAATTTTGAGTGTGACTCCAAATCCAGACCTCCATGGGTTGATAAATTGGATTTCCATTGATTATTTTTGTGTGATTTTGTTGTCAGCACATTCAGCTATGTAAAGAAAAAAGTATTTAATAACATTATTTCTTTCATTCAGATCTAGGATGTGTTGTTTAAGTGTTCCCTTAATTTTTTTGAGCAGTATATATATATATATATATATATATATATATATATATATATATATATATATATATATATATATATATATATATATATATATAGGTGTTTCACCTTCAGGTGTTTGGAAATTGCTCCCAAGGATGAACCAGACTTGTGGACGTCTATAATTTTTTCCTGAGGGCTTGGCTGATTTCTATTGATTTTCCATGATGTCAAGCAAAGAGGCACTGAGTTTGAAGGTAGGCCTTGAAATACCTCCACAGGTACACCTCCAATTGACTCAAATTATGTCAATTAGCCTATATTTCACATTCTTAAAATAAAGTGCTGATCCTAACTGACCTAAAACAGGGAATTTTTACTAGGATGAAATGTCAGGAATTGTGAAAAACGTTGTTTAAATGTATTTCGCTAAGGTGTATGTAAACTTCCGACTTCAACTGTACTTGTGTGACTTGTTAAGCACAGTTTCACTTATTTAGGCTTGCCATAACATAGGGGTTGAATACTTATTGACTCAAGACATTTCAGCTTTTCATTTTTAATTAATTTGTGAAAATTACTCAAAATAATTAGACTTTGACATTATGGGGTATTGTGTGTAGGACACACAACATCTCAATGTAATCTATTTTAAATTCAGGCTGTAACACAACAAAATGTGGAAAAAGCCAAGGGGTATGATTACTGTATGTGTTTTTTCTGTAGTTTTTTTTGTAGTTTCCTGTTTTTGCTTTTATGTGTAAAGAGTTTTATGCTATCACCTGACATAAAGGTGAGAGACGCAAGAGAGATCGGTGTTGATGTGTCTGTAAAAAAGGAGGAGGAAGACAGATGATGGTAGTGCTATGAAATAGACCTTGTCAACATCAAGTGTTCACAAAACTGAAACGCAAACCTCTGCTTTGTACAGGGTTTATATTTGTCCCTCTGCACCTGCATTGAAACATGGGGTTGGCCACAACAACGTCACATGCCAGTTCTGATATCAAACTGTATATCTATAGAGGAAGGAGTGAGGTATAGTCACGTCCTTCGTTATTATTGCCTCGGGGTGTGTAGAATAGTATTACCTCGGTGTGCGTAGAATATCGGAGATAAAGAATGACTGAAAGAATGGCTGAGGACGAGAGTGAGTATTGAACAGCAACTGTACATAATAAATATTTACATTTCGCAATATTATCCGTGTTAAACTGTTTCAATGTTGTCATGGTTCCAAATGTACTGAATTGAGTAGTTTATTAAACGGGATCTCTTATATTGAACATAAAACAGCCTAATGTCAAGCCAGGACATGTTCAACGCATCTGATTCTGAGTATGGCATGTGTAATGTATTTCACATTTTAGTAAGATTTTATTCATGTTTTTTTTTTTACAATACAAAAAATACAGATACATACAACATACAGACGCACACAAACAACAACTACATCACCCCTTTACAGACCCACCTGCTCACATCCCCATATCCAGCGCCCGTATCACACTCCGCAACAAGCTGTACCCCCCAAAACAAATATTTTCCCTTGCCCACGCACTTTCAACGTTTAGATAACATAGTTTCGACCTTTCCATTGTGTTAACGATGGAAGATTAGTTGATTTCCAGTTTTTAAGTATACGTTTTTTTTTTCAAGATGATTGAGGAGAAAAGTATCGTCCAACACACCCTCATATGCCATGTCTGGAAATATGCAGACAGACACATTCAAATTATATCTGCATTTTAATACTTATTGAGACATTGGGTCATTGTTATTTTTACACTTAAGACACGACTCATCCGTTGTGCTGTAGAACTTGTGAATTTTGTCTTTTGTGTAATACATTCTATACATTCGTTTTTATACTGGATTAAGCAACATTTTCGTTAACTGTAATCTCGTTAGTTATTTCCAGCATTCCCTCCATCTTGTGCCAATATCAGATATTTTTAAGTCTTGGTAGTTGTACAGCTTACTTATCATATGAACATCCTTTTCTGACTCAAATAGGATTCCCTCAAGATTGCTCTGATGTCTAAAATAATTCAATTAGACATTTCTTGATATTACACTTTTGAGTTGCATGTATTTGAAAATATCTGCATTGGTCAATCCAAAATTGCTTTTTAATTCTGTCTTGGAAATAAATGTATTTCCTTTTACCAAGTCATTTATGGTATCCATTCCTTTCATTTCCACGCGGGCCAGTTTATCTATGAATTCTGAATAGTTATCCAAGGACTGTTCCATAGGGTTGTGTTTTCAGGGAGTGATATTGGTTCTTGTAGAACACGTTTCATTTTCTTCCATATTGTTTTAGTGTTACTAACTATGAAGTTGGTCATGTTCCAAGGTTTATCCTTTGAAAATAAATGCATGCAAATATGCACCGTTGTTCCTCTTTAGTGCGTTTAACGAAATGTTGCAAGTAAAAGCCCTGGGTGGCGAGATGATACAATTCCAAGTCTGCAAGGTTAAAACCACCATTTCCCTTTTTATTCTGAGTTTTATTTGCCAATATAAAGTCTGTGTTGACCGAGTATAATTTTTAAAGAATATCCCAGGTGGGGTAATTGGTATTACAGAGAATAAATAAAAACACTTTGGGAGCCATGCCATTCTGATGAGGTTTATTCTACCTGTAAGATATACTGTATGTGAAAATGGTTCCATTTAATTAGATCTCTTTTCATATTGTTCAGTATTAGGATAAAGTTATCTTTATATATGTATTGTTTGTTGTGTCACTTATTAAGCATGCTAAGTATTTGATATTTTTTGTGGTCCACCTAAAATGATAGCTGTAATATAATAAGTTATTATTTTTCCTATTGCCATTTTAAAAAATGTCTCACTGTGTATTATTTTGTCTTACACCATTCAGTTGTTCCCTTGGTAGCCCAAGAGAAGACCTCCTCTACAGGTGAGTTAATTCATCTCCAAAAATAAATAACCCCATATTATAAGAACTTTAATATTTCCCATTTCAATCAACTGATCCGATTCAGATCTATACTCAATCTACAGCGCATTCGGAAAGTATTCAGACCCCTTGACTTTTCCCACATTTTGTTATGTTACAGCCTTATTCTAAAATTGATTATCAATCTGCACACAATACCCCATAATGACAAAGCGAAAACAGGTTTAGATGTTTTTGCAAATGTATTAAAATAAAAAACTGAAATAACTTATTTAAGTATTCAGACCCTTTGCTATGAGATGCGAAAATGAGCTCAGGTGCATCCTGTTTCCATTGATCATCCTTGAGATGTTTCTACAACTTGATTGGAGTCCACCTGTGGTAACTGCAACTGATTGGACATGATTTGGAAAGGCACACACCTGTCTATATAAGGTCCCACAGTTGACAGTCCATGTCAGATCAAAAACCAAGCCATCAGGTCGAAGGAATTGTCCGTAGAGTCCAAGACAGGATTGTGTCGAGGCACAGATCTGGGGAAGGGTACCAAAAAATGTCTGCAGCATTGTCCTCAAGAACACAGTGGCCTCCATCATTCTTAATTGGAAGAAGTTTGGAACCACCAAGACTCTTCCTAGAGCTGGCCGCCTGGCCAAACTGATAAATCGGGGAAGAAGGGCCTTGGTCAGGGAGGTGACCAAAGAACCCGATGGTCCCTCAGACAGAGGTTCAGAGTACCTCTGTGGAGATGGGAGAACCTTCCAGAAGGACAACCATCTTTGCAGCACTCCACCAATCAGGCCTCTATGGCAGAGTGGCCAGACGGAAGCCACTCCTCAGTAAAAGGCACATGACAGCCCGCTTGGAGTTTGCCAAAAGGCACCAAAGGACTCTTAGACCATGAGAAACAAGATTCTCTGGTCTGTTGAAACCAAGATTGAACTCTTTGGCCTGAATGCCAAGCATCACGTCTGGAGAAAACCTGGCACCATCCCTATGGTGAAGCATATTTTTCTTTTATTTTGTGTTGACTATCCGTTTGTTTACGCTTAACTCTGTGTTGTTGTTTTTGTCGCACTGCTTTGCTTATACCAATAAATATTGGTGGCAGCATCATGCTGTGGGGTTGTTTTCAGCGGCAGGGACTGGGAGACTAGTCAGGATCGAGGGAATGATTTACGGAGCAAAGTACAGAGAGATCCTTGATGAAAACATACTCCAGACCTCTAAGGACCTCAGACTAGGGCGAAGGTTCACCTTCCCACAGTACAACGACCCTAAGCACACCCCCAAGACAACGCAGGAGTGGCTTCGGGAAAGGTCTCTTAATGTCCTTGAGTGGCCCAGCCAGAGCCCGGACTTGAAACCGATTGAACATCTGTGTAAGGACCTGAAAATAGCTGTGCAGCAACACTCCCCATCCAACCTGACAGAGCTTGAGAGGCTCTGCAGAGAATAATGGAAGAAACTCCCCAAATACAGGTGTGCCAAGCTTGTAGCGTCATACCCCAAAGACTCTAGGCTTTAATCGCTTGCAAAGATGATTCAACAAAGTACTGAGTAAAGGGTCTGAATACTTATGTAAATGTGATATTTTAGTTTTTTATTTGAAAATACATTGGGTAAAAATTCTAAAAAACTGTTTTTGCTTTGTCATTACGGGGTATTTTGTGTAAATTGATGAGGAAAAAAATACAATTGAATAAAAATGCTGTAACATAACAAAATGTGGAAAAGGTCAAGGGGTCTGAATACTTTCCCGAAGGCACTGTACCTCTCTAAGGAAGAATAAAACAACAGAACATCTTGTAGTGAACAGTCCTGTCTTTTTAGATTTGTTTAGGATTGTTCTGGTTGGTAAGACTGGAGCAGGGAAGAGTGCAACCGGAAACACCATCCTGGGGAAAAAGGTGTTTGAAGTGAACGCCTCTCTTAATTCTGTGACAGACAAGTGTTACAAAACAATTGGAGAGGTTTGTGGGATGCAGGTGCATATTGTTGACACTCCTGGCATCTTCGACACAGCGAAGACGGATGAGGAAGTGAAAAAGACAGTAGGGGAGTGTGTCAACATGTCTGTTCCGGGACCCCACGCCTTCCTGCTGGTGATCAGGCTGGGGGGGAGGTTCACAGAGGAGGAGAGGAACACCGTGAAGTGGATCCAGGAGAACTTTGGAGACGACGCTTCATTGCACACCCTCTTGTTGTTCACCTGTAAAGATCAGCTGAATGGTCAAGAAGTGATCAACGTTCTGAGAAAGTCCAAGGATATACAGAAACTCCTCAACACCTGTGGGGGCAGATATCACTCGTTCAATAACAACGATAAAGACCCCACTCAGGTTACAGAGCTTCTGGAGAAGATAAAAGACATGGTGGAGAATAATGGAGGAAATTACTACACCAATGACATGTATGAGAAGGCTCAGAAAAAGATCAAAGAGGAGGAGGAGAAGAGGAAAGCAGAGGAAGAAAAGCAGAGGCAGGAGCAGGAAAGAATCATAAAGCAAAGAATAAGACAGGAGGAAGAAGAGAAGGGGAAGAGAAAGATAATTTTCGGTATGATATTGCTTTTTGCTATTTTGTTAATCATAGGAGGGGTGCTTTTAGCAGCTATTGTAGGGGGAACAGTGGGAAATGCTATTGGAATATCATTAATTCTTGTAGGAGTTTTGATAATAGCAGTTAGCATAATAGTTATGATTTTCAAGACACAAAGAAGTGGAGCTGGCACACTTGCCTCAGTGTAAAATTGGGCCTGTTCCAGACAGATCTGAAACCTGGTACCTATGAACCTAATGAGAGCCAGGCGGAGCTGTGCCCTTGCAGCTTTGGTTTTGCAAATGTTTTATTATAATGAATTTCTTTGGTCCACATACATTTTTCCAACAACACAAGTAATCAACTGCAAAATCAGACAACCCCATTGTGGAATAGTTGACCTATTAATTTGGTCAGCTTGTCGCATTCTATTTGAGAAAATAATATTTATCTTGAGGCGCTTTCAAATTGAGAGGAGAGGAAAGAAACTTGCATGCCCAGTCATCGCACAACATTCAGCTTTGATGGCTACTGTTAAAAAGAGGAGGATCACAGCTTTCTAGTGCTTCTACATTTATTTCTGAACTCCAGAAAATGTGCGGACTGCACCCTTTTAAAACCTGGGTTTTTAGCATGGATGATCTGTTTTAGAGCTCGCCAATGGCGTTGAATGCATAGGGGAGACCGATGCTATATGTAACTTGAATGAGTGCCAGTGGAACGTTTTTTGGGGGACATTCAATTCATCAATATGTTGCTAACTAGCAACAAGATAAGGTTTATAGTTTGTGATCTAGCTCATGATATAGCCACTATGCTGCATCAGTTGGGCTACAGGTAATACTTGTTATTGATAAATAGCACACCTGCTTGCTAATATGGACCAATATGTTATTAGATAATTTCTGGAGGGGGTTTTATATATTAGATGGTGACAGCATAATTGCATTTTTATTCATTTTGGAGTAGAATCCTTTTGAAAAGTCACCAGAACGGACCTTCGTTCTACAAAATGTTTTTTAGGTCTCTCCGCGACTTTGCCACCATTACTACAAAAAAATTCCAGGGAAACAAACACTTACCAACAATGTTTTAGTTGTTACAGCTTGGACACTTACTTTTGTTTACCACTTTGTTGAATTATTCTTTAGTCCTTTAACAGTGCCTTCATTTTCATAAAATAATAATGAAAATATTTTGGGTGTAGAAGCTTAAATACCAATGAAGTTCCCAAATAAACATGTGTACATTTTTATTTTGGTATTTTTTATTTAACTAGGCAAGTCAGTTAAGAACAAATTCTTATTTACAATGACGGCCTACCCCGGCCAAACCCGGACGACGCTGGGCCAATTGTGTGCCGCCCTATGGGACTCCCAATCACGGCCGGTTGTGATACAGCCTGGATTCCAACCAAAGACTGTAGTGACACCTGTTGCACTGAGATGCAGTGCCTTAGACCGCTGCGCCACTCATGTTAATTTTTTTTGTTAACAAAAGGGAATTATGAAAATGTTTGTGACTTTAGCTGAATTTCTTGTGGAATATGTTTTATATATCTAGTTGCAAATTGTTTAAAACAAATAAAAAGTGAAACTGTCTGTTGTCTCCTGTGTAAAAATCCTGCTACTTAGCTTTCAGTGGTCGGGATAGGTCCCTGTACAGGTCAAAATGTCAACATCGGTGACAGTTCTATTCTGATATATCTGTAGCCAGGATTAAGTGTTCACCATGGAACATTCAAAGACAGATGTTGGTAGCTTAGCTCTCACTGCCATTACAGGTGGCCATAATGTTGTGAGGGAGAAAAACAACAACTAGAAACACCATCCGAGCATCACTGTATTGTCTGTCGAAGCATAATGAAGGAGAAAAAAGGATGTTGATTGTTTTTCAAAACTTTACAATTTACAACTTTACAATTTTTCTCAATGGCGTAGAAGCATTTTTAAGAACTGTGGTTAAACGTACCTATGACAGAACAACAACGTTCTAATGCTTTAAATACATTTTCAGATTGTCTTGCTTTTGTACCTGGGCTGTATATCTTAGACCACCTTTTGCAAAACTTTAAAATACAATTGTCATCAATAAATACAACATGTACTGTAAAGTGTTCTCTTCATAGAATACCAACACGTTGTTTTCATCAAAAGAAAAAAGGTTGCAAATGTGTTCACTGTTTCCGGCAGTCGGTAAATACTACTGCACAAAATGATTCATGTCTTTATCAGTAGTAGGCCTGAAACAGATACAATACAGAGAAAGATCTAGCAAAGGGGACTGTCTAATTTCTAGGAATTATTTTACAACATTGCAGACAATGCAAAGAATGAAGTCATTATCTCCAACATTGCAGAGCTTTGCTTTGGTTTGGGTTGAGGCCTATACATTCATACCAGTTGTGTTCCTCCACTGTATTCACCTTTTCTTATTTATTTTGTGGATTGTGTTTCTGCTTCAATGGAAGTCTACAAAGCTATGAGCAGACAACCCTATCAACTGAGTACATGGAATTGGAATGTGATGATACCAGTGAATGAATCCTGCACACAATATGTTTATCAGCAATAATATTTGATGTGTATGAAATCGTTTGGTGAAATATGCATAAAAGGAGGAGTAAATCACCCATAATTCTGCACCTTTCGCTAGTTGTATTTCCATTTTTCAGTATTGATGAATGTATTTATGTTTTGAGAAGGCCGCTTCATTGTCCACAACAATAAAATTAGGGAGGGGGTCTGTGGATCGGTCTCCATCCGTTAGTACATTTGTACGTTAGTCACACGCAATATTTCATACAGTACTGGCCCAATTTTGACAAAACTTATGTGAATGATGCGTCTTGCCATAGATATCCAGCATTTACAAAATTGACCAGATGGTGGCGCTATAACAAGACTTTGAAAATACTAACTTTTAAAAGGTCACACCCCTCACTCCGTTTGACATTCAGTACATAGGTCCCTCTCCTCACAACGGAATACATTTTCCTCAGGGACCCATGATGGATTTTCTGGCATTTTGAATTTTGTTAAAAACACTTAAAATGCGACTCTTCTGGCACCGTATGGCCGATCTGCACAAATCTTGATATGTGGCATCTATGGACATAGGTCTTTCAATGCAATATTTTGCAGACTATTAACCAATAAACATTCACATGGACGTGGTCTGGCACATAAATCAGTCAGATTTTGGTATTGTAACAATTTGTTGCAAACACTCAAGCCTCAACATATGCAAGAACATTCATATCGACCACATGGTGGCGCTATAACGGGCACATGTTTATATCTCTTGATCTATTTGACTCAGAAAAGAGAAAATGGCACACTTGCTCAGGGATCTGAGTCTAGCTAACCCACGTGATATATCAGACACTACTGGCCTGATTTTGATTCAACTTGGGTGAATGTGTCTTGCCGTAGAGATCCGCCATTTACAAAATTACACTGATTGGCCCAAAGGGGGGCGCTGCATCATTCGTGGGGTGCGACGTTTGCTGTTGCCTTGCTTTAAAAATGCATTCACTGTTTTGCAAAAGGCCACTGAGTTCTGTGTCTTGTGAAAAACATTTTGAAAATTGACATTGTTTCGTTCAATGCTTGTACGCAATTGAGAAAAACGAACAATGAATGTTCACACTACAAAAGTGAAACTAAACCTCTACTCTGTACAGGTTCTGGGCTAAACATGTGGTTGGACATTGCCACATCTTGTACAAGCACAGCATACCTCCAATTCTATAAGCACTCACTGCTTATACAAATATGTGAGTGAGGTACACTTGTATACTCATCGTTATTGTTATAGTGTTTAAAATATCTGTGAAAAGTGTGAGCAAAGAAATCTGATTGCACAGACTAGAAGGTTGCATTTGAGTGTTGCAGTGGTTTTATTCAGTAGTCCCTTTATGCATCTGAGAATGAAATATTAAATCAGTTATAGAAAAAGTAAACTTGTTAAATTATGAATTCTTCTTTTTGACTCAAGGAACATAAGAACACATTAATACATTTTTTTTTCTCTGAACAAAAACCAAGGAATATCCAGCTTTTACGGCCATGAAGTTTGAGTGGTATTTCTGTTTCCCCAGAAATCCCTCACACAACATGGATACAATTCAAATGAACAAATTAACGCATACTTCTTTTTCCCGGTCAGTGAGAGAACATTTGCATTGCAGTGAAAAGAGCCATGGACGGATTTTAAACCATGCAAAAGACGAAGAAACACATGCACACACGCTATAGCATTACACTACTGCATGAGAGAAACTCTCTGAAAGGCACTGTTGGGATGGATTGACTAGAGAGAAACATGGAATGCAAGGAATCTTTCAGAGATATAATCTTAAAATGAGAAGCCCATCATCAAGTCTTAACCTGTAGTGCTTGCTCGCGATATCATTCTGGAGTGCAATGATTGAATGCAAATGGCATTCAATCATCATAGACTACATTCAAACCCCCATTGGTTACACACATTAGTCTTTGGCAAGCAACATCACAGGGTTTCCCATTCTCTTACACATTTCAGGTTTAGGGATGATTCGTGGATCGTTTTGGTCCAACACTGCTCTTTATGTGGCATGAACATCTTGTTCGAGTTTGGTCTTATGCCACACCAAAAATAAAATATGAGACGTTCCCTCTTCCAAGGCCACCCGTTGCTTAGAATGGAACTCTTCCGCATACAAATATAAAAACAGGTCAAGTCTTCAGGACAAAAACACATTAAAAAGTCAGTGCTTGGGACAAACCAAAAGTGAAAACACTTTCTGTAAATGTCATCTTGCAATGTTATTTTTTTTTTTTCTCTCTTCGGTGCTTTCCAGAAACAGCCCTTAGCTCCACCTCCTACCTCCTCTGCACTTCAGTAGATCTGAAAGATAGGACAGGTATAACCAATATGATATACATACCACCTCCTCCCCACCCAAGGGGAATTTGCCCCATATTGCTGACACCTATCCAGTCTTCTCAGATCAACAGAAGTTCCTCAGGGGTTATGGGTTTTGGGGGTTGTTTCTGGACGGGGCCTTCACTCCAGACTTTCTGGGGGAAGTTGACCGGCCCCACTTTGTGAGGTGACTTCCTGTCAACCTCCTCCAATGGGGATGGCTGAGTGCAGCATGTGATAGGAGGGCATCGTTGAGGGGGAGGGGAGAGGCTTCACCACTGGGGCTGAGCGGGCCTCTGCTTGGTGGTGTCGTACGACCGGATCACGTCAGACTGTGACACCGCTCCGTTTTCCTCCTGAGAGAAGGCATAGCCGTCTAAGGGAAAACAAGCACATGATACTTATATATAAAAATCTCAGACTCCATTACAAAATCTCAACCTGACCACCTAGTGAGATTTTCGAAATAAGGATGTATAACCCCACCCCCACCTCTCAAAGGGCTTGTTCAGCCGACAGCCTACTGACTGGTCTACAAACCACCTTGCATAATAAATAACTACTCATTATTATTTGTAGATCAGTAAGTCTGTCACAATTTACCCACAATTCACCACAGGTGCAGTCAACTCGAACACACACAAAGCCTGTACCAAAGTTTGTTCCCTTCCCCTCGACAAAAAAACACCTGTGTTTATAATCCAGGCTACACGCGAAGCACTACTGCACACACACTACATTATCACACACTACATTATCAGAAAGCCAGGACAGTTAGAACAACAACCCACAGCTAAATTATATATAGAGATATATAGATCTAATAAGTCAATATTAGGTGAAGGTAAATGTCTAAAACAGGATGTGATGGATGAGTCGGACTGGGGAGGGATCCAGCAGTGTCTTAACTTTTTCCACATTTTGTTACGTTACAGCCTTATTCTAAAATTGATTAAATGAAATTGTTTTCCTCATCAATCTACACACAATATCCCATAATGAAAAAGCAAAAACAGTTTTTTAGAAATACCTTATTTACATAAGTTTTCAGACCCTTTGCTATGAGACTTGAAATTGAGCTCAGGTTCATCTTGTTTCCATTGATCATCCTTGAGATGTTTCTACAACTCGAATGGTGTCCACCTGTGGTAAATGTAATTGATATGACATGATTTGGAAAGGCACACACCTGTTTATATAAGGTCTCACAGTTGACAGTGTATGTCAGACCATAAACCAAGCCATGAGGTTGAAGGAATTCCAGTAGAGCTCAGAGACAGGATTGTGTCGAGGCACAGATCTGGGGAAGGGTACCAAAAAACATCTGCAGCATTGAAGGTCCCCAAGAACACAATGGATTCCATCATTCTTAAATGGAAGAAGTTTGGAACCACCAAGACTCTTACTAGAGCTGGCCGCCTGGCCAAACTGAGCAATCGGGGGAGAAGGGCCTTGGTCAGGGACTAAGAACCCGATGGTCACTCTGACAGAGCTCCTCTGTGTAGATGGGAGAACCTTCCAGAAGGACAACCACCTATGCAGCACCCCACCAATCAGGCCTTTACGGTAGACGGAGGCCACTCCTCAGTAAAAGGTACATGACAGCCCGCTTGGAATTTGCCAAAAGGCACCTAAACAAGATTTTCTGGTCTGATGAAACTAAGATTTAACTCTTTGGCCTGAACGCCAAGCGTCACATCTGGAGGAAACCTGCCACCATCCCTACAGTGAAGCATGGTGAATGCCGCATAATGATGTGGGGTGGTCTTTCAGCAGCAGGGACTGGGAGACTAGTCAGGATCGAGGGAAAGATGAACGGAGCAAAGTACAGAGAGAACCTTGATGAAAACCTGCTCTAGAGTGCTCAGGACCTCAGTCTGGGTCAAAGGTTCACCTTCCAACAGGACAACGCGGGAGTGGCTTTGGGACAAGTCTCTGAATGTCCTTGAATGGCCCAGCCAGAGCCCGGACTTGAACCCAATCTAACATCTCTGGAGAGACCTGAAAATATCCACTCAAACCTGACAAAGCTTGAGAGGATCTGCAGAAAAGAATGGGAGAAACTCCCCAAATACAGGTGTGCCAAGCTTGTAGCGTCATACCCAAGAAGACTGGAGGCTGTAATCGCTGCCAAAGGTGCTTCAACAAAGTACTGAGTAAAGGGTCTGAATACTTATGTAAATGTGATATTTCAGTTTTTATTTTTAATAGATTAGCAAACATTTCTAAAAACCTGTTTTTGCTTTGTCAATACGGGGTAATGTGTGTAGATTGATGAGGGGGAAAAAACTATTTAAATACATTTTAGAATAAGGCTGTAACGTAACAAAATGTGGAAAAAGTCAAGGGGTCTGAATACTTTCCCGAATGCACTGTACACTAAATAACCAAAAGGTATGTGGACACCTGCTCGTCGAACATTCCAAAATCATGTGCATGAATAAGAAGTTGTTCCCCCCTTTGCTGCTATAACAGCATCCACTCTTCTAGACTTTGGAACATTGCTGCAGGGACTTGCTTCCATTCAGCCACAAGAGCATTAGTGAGGTCGGACAATTAGGCCTAGCTCGGAGTTGCCGTTTCAATTAATCCCAAAAGTGTTCAGATGGGGTTGAGGTCAGGGCTCTGTGCAGGCCAGTTCTTCCACACCGATCTCAACAATCCATTTCTGTATGGACCTCGCTTTGTGCATGGGGGCATTGTCATACTGAAACAGGAAAGAGCCTTCCCCAAACTGTTGCCATAAAGTTATAAGCACATAATCATCTAGAATGGCATTGTATGCTGTAGCGTTAAGATTTCCCTTCACTGGAATTAAGGGGCCTAGCCTGAACCATGAAAAACAGACCCAGACCATTACTCCTCCTCCACCAAACTTTACAGTTGGCACTACGCATTGGGGTAGGTAGCATTCTCCTGGCATCTGCCAAACCCAGATTTGTCCGTCAGACTGCCAGATGGTAAATCGTGATTTATCACTCCAGAGAACTGCACCAGAGTCCAATGGCGGAGAGCTTTACACCATTCTATCCGACACTTGGTATTATGCAGAGTGATCTCAGACTTGTGTACGGCTGCTCGGCCATGGAAACCCATTTCATGAAGCTCCCGACGAACAGTTCTTGTGCTGACGTTGCTTCCAGAGGCAGTTTGGAACTCGGTAGTGAATGTTGCAACCGAGGACAAATGATTTTTACGCGCTTCAGCATTTGGTGGCCCCGTTCTGTGAGCTTGTGTGGCCTTACACTTTGCGGCTGAGCCGTTTCTACGTTTCTATTTCACAAAGACAGCAGGGCAGAAATTTGACAAACTGACTTGTTGGAAAGGTGGTATCCTATGATGGTGCCATGTTGAAAGTCACAGACGTCTTAAGTATGTGCATTCTACTGCCAATGTTTGTCCATGGAGATTGCATGGCTGTGTGCTCAATTTTATACACCTGTCAGCAACGGGTGTGGCTGAAATAACTGAATCCACAAATTTAAAGGGGTGTCCACATACATTTGTATATACAGTGCCTTGCAAAAGTATTCACCCCCTTGGCATTTTTCCTATTTTGTTGCATTACAATTTAAATGGATTTTTATTTGGATTTCATGTACACAAAATAGTCCAAAGTAGTGAAGTGAAATGAATTTTTTTACTTGTTTCGGAAAAGTGGTGCGGATAAAAATAAGCAAAGATGCTTGGTGTTCGCCAAAAGGCATGTGGGAGACATATGGAAACATATGGAAGAAGGTACTCTGGTCAGATGAGACTAAAATTGAGCTTTTTGGCCATCAAGGAAAACGCTATGTCTGGTGCAAACCCAACACATCTCATCACCCTGAGAAGTCCATCCCCACAGTGAAGCATGGTGGTGGCAGCATCCTCCTGTGGGGATGTTTTTCTATCGGCAGGGACTGGGAAACTGGTCAGAATTGAAGGAATGATGGATGGAGCTAAATACAGAGAAATTCTTGATGGAAAACTGTTTTCGTCTTCCAAAGATTTGAGACTGGGACGGAGGTTCACCTTCCAGCAGGATAATGACCCTAAGCATACTGCTAAAGCAACACTTGAGTGGTTTAAGGGGAAACATTTAAATGTCTTGGAATGGCCTAGTCAAAGCCCAGACCTCAATCGAATTGAGAATCTGTGGTATGACTTAAAGATTGCTGTACATCAGTGGAACCCATCCAACTTGAAGGAGCTGGAGCAGTTTTGCCTTGAAGAATGGGCAAAAATCCCAGTGGCTAGATGTGCCAAGCTTATAGAGACATACCCGAAGAGACCTGCAGCTATAATTGCAGCAAAAGTTGGCTCTTCAAAAAATGTACTTTGAGGGGGGGGGAATAGTTATGCAAGTTTAGATTTTTGTCCTATTTCTTGTTTCACAATAAAACATATTTTGCAACTTCAAAGTGGTAGGCATGCTGTGTAAATGAAATGATACAAACCCCCCCAAAATCCATGTTAATTCCAGGTTGTAAGGCAACAAAATAGAAAAAATGCCAAGGGGGGTGAATACTTTCGCAAGCCACTGTATAGTGTATATCCTAACACCATATACATATCCTACACAATAGTTTCTTATCATATTAAGAACAATTTCTATTCTTCTAGCCCACAGACTACAGTAAGGTCCGTCTATTCAAACTACAGGGAACGATTCTAACCTACCCACTGTCAAAGCTCTATGACTCTAGGGAAGTTTACCTACTTTACACAGATCCAACCTTGTGAGGGGCTCACTAACCTTCACACCTCGAGTGACAACGACAATCTCACCCCCTCCATGCCTGCATGTGTATGGAGGCAGTGAGGGAGGGACAAATGGCATTGTGGGAAATGTAGTCAAAGAGTGTTGTCAAAGACAGTACAGTATGAAGATAGACAAACTGATTCTCCAATAGAAATCCCCGATCACACTTGTAGGGTGATGTCATGGTGACGTTGGCTAGCTGAGCTCATGCGTAGAAGCACGTCATCCGGTCTAACGGTCTTCTATCTGTCCCATGTGCAGGCCGTCAAATCAAAACCCCTACTTCGATATATAGTTGTTTTTTGACAAAAATAAAAACTTGCCAGTGTGTCACTTCCACGAGTTTGGAGTAATAACATGTTCAACTACTTAAGACATTGGCTCCAATCTAGGTTGTGTCTTTAGGATGAATTTTACACTTTTCTCAGTGACTTCTCAAACCCCGGCCTGGTCTGTTCGGTCTGTTTGGCAAGCGTTTCTGGACATCCTGTGATGTTGTGCCTTCTGGGTTTAGACACTGTTCTAGATGGTGATGTTTTACTGTACTACAGGAGGAAGAGGACAAGTGTGAAGCACCACATTCTGTAAGGTGTGTAACTTACGTAGCATGTTCTGAGGGACGGACTCTGTGCTGTATGCCGACAATATTCGGTTCTTCTTAAACGGGTTCTTCAGGAGCTGAGCTCTCTCTGACAAGCTGCGCACACACACACACACACACACACACACACAGAGAAGAGTACATCAGACAAATAAAAAGCATGCACACATTGACTCTGTACTGGTACCCCTGTATATAGCCACGCTATCGTTATTTACTGCTGCTCTTTAATTATTTGTTATTCTTATCTCTTACTTTTTTTTCCCTTCTTAAAATTGCATTGTTGGTTAAGGGCTTGTAAGTAAGCATTTCACTGTAAGGTCTACACCGGTTGTATTCAGCATTTCACTGTTGTATTCGGCGCATGTGACATTTTTTTATTTTATTTTCTCAACACAGTTAGACGGTATAAAAACACCTTTTCCCATGAACCACTGCTCCAGGGTCCTGAGCCTTAGCCTCCAGCTCCTGCACCTCATCAACCAGGTTCTTCCAGAAAGATCTCTTTACCCTGAGCGAGAGAGAGAGATGTAAATTATATTATAGAATGAAAGGGCTGTTCAAAGCGTAGTTGTCCCTCGGAAGCTAGTACTGTATTATTAAGGTCTGGACTCACACTCTGAACGCCACGTCAAACAGCAGTGAGGTGACAGGGATGAAGAGGAGACTCATCCAGAACACTCCTGAGGTGAAAAGCATCTCTGCCTGCAACACACACACACACACACGCACTTAACACTTTCGACACGTGAATAGTACGTTTGCTTCTGTGTTGCATATTGTGCAACATATTTGTCCAACAAATGCATATTGATGGACATAGAGTGATCTGTACTTTACCTGACCAGACATGTCTGGTGCAATAGCTATAACTGGCCACCAGGTGGAGTAGAGCCAGAAGAACAACACCCACAGGAACACACTGCCCCAGATGGCTATGTGACTGAACTACAGAGGGAGCAACAGAGCAGGTCAGAAAAACATCACACTTTGCAATGGTTTCTCATATTCTGAATGACAGAAATGGGAAGCCTACTGAACCCACCAGTGTCCATGATGAAGTCTCCAGTCCAGCTTTGAGACAAACGGTTATCACCACAAACTGGAAGATGGAGAAGAGAGAAAACGCCAAGTCACTTTACCAGGCAACATTTCATGAGGAAAATCAGAGGTGTCGTGTTTCTATCGAAGTCTTGCTACTGTGTGTATACTAAATTCAGAAAGAATTTTACCAAAGTGTTTTCAGATATTTCATTGAGAGCTGGGAAGGCTATCCAAAAACAAACCAGACCTTTCTTTTGGGCATGCAGTCAACCTACCGTGTAAACCATATTTCCTAAGAGAAGATAGTCTGGAGTCTTCCCGTTCCAAGACACAGTATCTGGAATGAAAGAAACCAAACATGCAGGACTGCTTAATACTAGAACGGACCGAGACAGCTAGACAGACAGGACAGACACACGCAGCGTACCGTGCTGGAAGATCAGCAGGGGTAGCCAGAAGAGGATGACAGAGTGGAGGAGGCCGTTGAGACAGTGAGCCCAGAACACCTGCAGTGGGACAGGGGAAACATATGAACAGAGGGCCTAGTTCCAACTTCCAAATGGACCTTAAGTCCCTAATGCTATAAACATTATGATTGTGCAGGCATTGTTGGTTTATCTGTTTATCTTTGAAAACTTTGTAAAATGCCCAAATGTTGAAATGTGAAAAAAATTTATTATGCAAACATTACACGCCCAAATTCGTGCTGCTCACGATTGATAAATGAGAAAGGCCCCTCGTCTCCTTATCACAAGGCAATAATGACCAGGGTTAATGGGTGGAGGGTGTACCTTGGTGTTGAAACCCAGTGCGTTCTGAGAAGTCTTGTAGAGTTCTGGGTATTTTAGCATGTTCTCTTTCTTGCAGCAGCGCTCAAATATACCCAGGGCCAGAGGAGGCATCGCTGTGAAGATCTGTCACACACACAAAGACTAAAAAGTGATACATTCATATTTCACCAGGGGGTAAATCAGGGAGAACTCCATGAAAGGAGTGAATAAGAAGTGTACACACACTTACCACATTGTAAAGACCAATGCACCAACGTTCAAATAGAATCTGACCAGAGAACCCGTTCACGATCGCAAACCAGATCTGAAAAACAACATGAATGAGTGACTGAGGTTCTCTATTACACACTGACATCCATGTTGACCTCAAAGGGTTGCAGAATTCTGGGAACTTTCACAAAATCCCAATGAGACATTAGAAGAAAAAAAAAACCTGGTTGGAGGATTTCCTGCTTATTCCTTCCTAATTCTGGGAATCTTATTCCTTCCTAATTCTGGGAATCTTATTCCTTCCTAATTCTGGGAATCTTATTCCTTCCTAATTCTGGGAATCATATTCCTTCCTAATTCTGGGAATCTTATTCCTTCCTAATTCTGGGAATCTTATTCCTTCCTAATTCTGGGAATCTTCCAACCGGGACTTCTGGAAACTCTGGACCTTTTGTGAAAGTTACCAGAATTGTGCGGCCCTACTGAAGCGGCCCTACTGAAGCGGCCCTACCTCTATGATGTACAACACTATGTTCTTGTAGAAACAGTACAGGATGCATTTGGACACTCGGTTGTAGTTCCACGCCCCATGGACCAGGAGAAGATTCCTCAGGTACTTAAACTGAAAACACAGAGAGTGAGACAGACAGAGAGCGAGACAGACAGAGAGCGAGACAGACAGAGAGCGAGACAGACAGAGAGCGAGACAGACAGAGAGCGAGACAGACAGAGAGCGAGACAGACAGAGAGCGAGACAGACAGAGAGCGAGACAGACAGAGAGCGAGACAGACAGAGAGCGAGACAGACAGAGAGCGAGACAGAGACCAGATGCAACGTATCTGGGTTAGGCGATATCCACAATATCATATTGCCGATTTGCCCTTGTTAAATAATGCCATAAATTATATTATTGCCCCCTAAAAACCAGTCCTCAAATACATTCAGAAGTAATGATGTGTTAAGGTGATAGAGGGGTTACCTGGGCGATAGAGTAGTCGGAGGAGTTGGCGGCCTGCAGGCCCTCGTTGCCAGAGATGCCCACGCCAACGTGAGCCGTCTGGATCATGCCCACGTCGTTGGCACCGTCACCGACGGCCAGGGTGATCACCTTCACCTGCCTCTTGACCAGGTCCACCACCTCCGACTTCTGAAGTGGAGACACCCTGGGGACACACGTGATATTGAATCATCACTGAATATGATTGTTTATAGCAGGGCTTTCCAACCCTGTTCCTGGAGAGATACCGTCCTGTAGGTTTTCAATCCAACCCTAATCTAGTGCACCTGATTCTAATAATTAGCTGAATCAGGTTAGTGAACAGGAGGGCTTCTCTCCAGGAACAGGGTTGGAGTGAATACCTACAGGAGGGTGGTTCTCCAGGAACAAGGTTGGAGTGAACACCGACAGGAGGGCTTCTCTCCAGGAACAGGGTTGGAGTGAATACCTACAGGAGGGTAGCTCTCCAGGAACAGGGTTGGAGTGAATACCTACAGGAGGGTGGTTCTCCAGGAACAGGGTTGGAGTGAACACCGACAGGAGGGCTTCTCTCCAGGAACAGGGTTGGAGTGAATACCTACAGGAGGGTAGCTCTCCAGGAACAGGGTTGGAGTGAACACCTACAGGAGGGTGGTTCTCCAGGAACAGGGTTGGAGTGAATACCTACAGGAGGGCTTCTCTCCAGGAACAGGGTTGGAGTGAACACCTACAGGAGGGCTTCTCTCCAGGAACAGGGTTGGAGTGAATACCTACAGGAGGGTGGTTCTCCAGGAACAGGGTTGGAGTGAACACCTACAGGAGGGTAGCTCTCCAGGAACAGGGCTGGAGAGGGCTGGTTAATAGTTTCTTACTCTGTCATTTGTCTGTCAAATGTTTTTATATTGAGGAGTAACAATGACATGAACTTTGCTACTATTTACTGTCTAATCTACACACCAGTGTTACTACTGAGGTTGTAGTGTTTTATGGAGGGTTCTCATTGGTTGAATTTGCGTGATTGTCATGTTGAATCCTTGAAACCGTGAGATGATCATATCACTTGAAGTAATTGTTTGGCTGTTTATGACTGATTAATAACTCATCTTTGAACCAATGATTTAGTCTAAGCTGCTTGTCTACTTTCTATGAACCCTTTATGAAGTAACATACCATGCTACTGTAACATCTTTAGTTGTAATTCATAGCAACAGTCTAAATGGAGGGCTCCTATGCTGTGACTGGCTACCTGCAGCAGATGACGGCCTTGCAGGATAGGGCCAGGTCCAGGAAGTACTGGCGCACCTCGAAGCTGAGGGCGTACTTCAGCGTCTCGCCGTCCATCACCAGGGCAACGTCGTTCTCCCTGTGGAGCGCCTCTCCCAGCATGCCACAGTGATGACTCAAGGCCGTTCGCGTCCCCTAAGATATAGTAAGTTATTGAATGTATGCCATTCAGCAGATGCCTTTATACAAAGCAACTTACAGTACATAGATTTGTTTTGTACATGCGGTTCCTCTGGGAATGGAATTCTCGGCCGTGGTGTTGCTAGCGTCATAATAATACATTTATGAATGACGTGATCAGAACAGAAAAGGCCTCATATCCAGTTGTTGTGTTTTGTTTTCTGTTGTTGACAACAGGAGGGCGAGGTTGGGATTGATACTTACTTCCAGTGTCTCCTCGTTCACGACCAACAACCCCATGTTTTTCCTCAGCAGCCTACACGAGTGACCTTGAGAGGCAGAGGGTAAGAAGGATTTAATTCGATGGTACTGATCTATAGTGGACCTAAGTGGGTCTGAGAACTTTTAGTGTGTATTGGCAGGTGGAGTTGTGTGTGCGTGCCTGTCAGTCAGTCGGTCTGCCTCCTCACCTATATTGATGGCAGTCTCCTGCTTGTCTCCGGTAAGGATCCAGATCTTGATGTCAGCTCTGAGCAGAGTCTCTATGGTTTCGGGGACTTTGTCTTGTAGCTTGTCCTCTATGGCCGTGGCACCAAGCAACTGCAGGTTCTGTGGAAAAATACAAGTAAAATACTTTGAAATACTTGAGGTGCACTTGAAATAGCTTACCTGGTCCAATGGAACCAGTGGAGCAGCGGCAAAAAGTGCAAATTCTTCCCACCCTGCTTTCCGTCAAGCTTAAATCAAGCACATAAAGATATGGAGGCAGCCTACACCAATGACACATCGTAGCTACATCATGAAAACTCTTGAAAGAATGCATTTTGTATCGCCGTAGGGGAAACGCTGTAGCTTCATGATAGTATTTTCTGACAGCCAGAAGGCACAGAGTCCTTTAGAAAAAAAACAGGTGTAGGTCTACGGTGTGTCTTTATTTTATTGTAAAGACGGGTTCTTCTATTGGTTACCCTCTCGATGAGCTCATAACTCTCCTCCATTTTCAGAGCTCGGTTGGTAAGGGAGGTGGCGGCTCTCTGGTACAACTCAGCCCACTGCTCGTATGACTCATCTGAGATGTTGGTCACAGCGTAACACAACGTCCTTAGTCCTGACAAAACACACACAGAGCGAGAGACACAGAGAGAGAGAGAGAGACACAGAGAGAGAGAGAGAGAGACACAGAGAGAGAGAGACACAGAGAGAGAGAGAGAGACACAGAGAGAAACAGACAGAGAGAGATGATACAATGCTCCTGTACAGTACAGATCTGAGAGAATTGGATAAGTATAAGAAACATAGTGGAAATTCAGCCCAGCCAATCAGAGGGCAAGGTGGAGCTATTACCATATAGGTTAAACCTATTAGATCTAACCAGATCATTATGACAACATTAAATAACAACACTATACTTGCATGTGAAGGGGTTCACTTGCTAGCTAGTCCTACTCTATAACAATGCCATTGGAATGCGTGAGAACAGTGGAACTCTAGCTCACCCTCTGTGGCAAACTGCTCCAGGTGATTGAGAGTGATGTCTTTGTACTTGGAGCTGTCCGCCAGTCTCTCGTAGATGACAGAGTCCTGTCAGAAAACCCACACAGATTGTTGCAACAAACGTGGCTAATTCTTTGAATGTGCAAGAAGATATCATAACTGTTTTTTTTTTTTACCACAAATGGACATCGCACTGCTGCAAACTCGTTTTATTTTTGTCTATTTTGAAACATTTAACATTGAGCTAATTTACAACATGCATTTAATTTACACTGAACTTTTCCAAAAGGTCCTCATTAATAGTTTGTAATAGAATAAGAAAATAAGTGTGAATATCATGAGAACAATATGGCAAAGATTAAAAAAAATAAACTAAAAAAAACAAATGCATTGTATCTGAAAGCAACAAAATATAATTTACACTCAGTGTAAGTGTTTTCACCCACAGGACTGCCGCTGACTGGATGTTTTTGTTTGTCCATTCCCGGTAAACCCTAGACACTGTTGTGTGTGAAAAGTCCAGGAGGCCAGATGTTGCTGAGATACTGGAACCGGCGTGCCTGACACCTACGATCATACCACGCTCAGTCTCTTAGGTCACTCGTTTTGCCCATTCTAACAAACAGTAACTGAATGCCTCAATGCCTGCTTTATATAGCAAGCCATGGCCACGTGACTCAATGTCTGTAAGAGCGAATCATTTGTGAACAGGGTTGTGTACCTAATAAACTGGCCTCTGAGTGTATATCAAGAGCAATTTGTTCCAGAAGCAAAAAACATTAAAAAGGCTTTTACTAATATAATCAATTTTAGCAGGTGAGAAAAGCAAGTTGTAATAAAAAATGCAGAAATAGCAAATACCAACGTTAGAACATAAACTACTATAGACAAATAGGTAGGCTACATAATCCAATATACTGTGCTCATCAACATAGATAAATGAGAATTTCAAGAGAAGATAATTAAAATTCTATATTTTTTAAAAGGTTCAAATAAAATAAAACTTCCAGATAGGTTGTTACGATAGCAGGGGTAGATAAATGTTAGGACTAGCTTTGGTTTGTTGCAGTGACTCTCTGTGCCAAGGTCCTTCAGTCCGGGTCCTGGGGTGGTCCTCTACAGTCCGGGTCCTGGGGTGATCCTCTTCAGTCCGGGTCCTGGGGTGATCCTCTTCAGTCCGGGTCCTGGGGTGATCCTCTTCAGTCCGGGTCCTGGGGTGATCCTCTTCAGTCCGGGTCCTGTGGTAAACATCTTCCTTCCATGTTCTGTGGCAATCCTCTTCAGTCCGGGTTCTGTGGTTATTCTCTCCTCTGCATGTTCTCATACACTGGGGGTTGAGCGTCTCTCTGAGATGTGTACGTGTCAATGGCGTAGTCCCTCACACTTGCCAGTGTGTCGTACTCAAGGTACCCTGGACATTATGTTCAGAGCTGTGTACGTGTCATTGTTGGGGGTCAGGGTGAACACTGTGTGTGACTGTTATGGTATCACCTCCTCCTGTGGACCTCTTCAGAATCCAGTAGATGAGGACTAGAAGAGCTCCAGCATCCAGGACAGACCCCCGCCCCCACCACAGGAACCCAGGAAAACACTGGAGTCTGGAGAGATGCTACAATGATCATCTCAGCGCTGGAGTTCATCGATCCTCTTTCATTCTTGGCCTCACAATGGTATTGTCCACTGTCCTCAGAGCTGACGTTAGTGATGCGATAACTGTGTCCGAATACACTTTGCAAAGTTGTATTATTGAAATACCAAGTATAAAATGTCCACTGGTGGGTTGGCATCACTGCTGCAGCTCAGTCACTGAACTGCCCTCCACTATTTCACCAGGGGGACTGATTGACACAAAAGGTGTTTTTTGGGCCGTATCTGACATTGAGTCTCTTCAGGAGAGTGGAGATCCTCACGGCCCTTTACAGCACAGGAGTAGCGGCCTGAATCCTCAACGCTTACTGGGTCTAGGTACAGGCTGTTGGAGTAGGCATCATTCTTTGGTACAGGCTGTCTGTTCTTATACCAAATAAAGTTTGTGTTGAGATCCAGAGTACATTTGATACGGCATCTTAGGACAACTCTCTTCTCCTCTGACACAGACGTAGGATCCTGCACTAACTGGAGGTCTGTGACAGTCAGGATCACCCCAGGACTGCCAGCATACTCCTCAGGAAGTGAATGTGTTGTTCCTAATCTGAACCTGTACCTCAGCTGAGTCACTCTCTCTCTCTCAGGCCTTTAATTGCCAGGATGGAGTCACTCCCATTGTTCCCATGGTATTCCACACGACCAGCGTAGTCTGGGTCCAGCCTCAGATCTTCAGAATTCTTCTTTAAAAAACAAAATTAATCTTGTTCTGTGTAATGACTGGGATGTGTGTAAGTGCTGGATTTGGCCACATATGAGCCCCTCAAGGCACAGATACTCTTGGTGTAACTGACGCTCCAAAAGTCTTGATCATAAAGACACACTGCAGGAGATTGGAAATATCCATGGCCTTTTACAGCACAGGAGTAGCTGGATTTAAATTTTGTCCACAAATGGTAGCGCGAGATGAAGTAAAGGGGAAGTGCTCTCATATAGTAATCTTGTCCATTCTTGTACCAGATGTCTGTGGGGTTACCAATCAGAGTGCTGGTGGTGCTACAGTTCAGTATATTCCTTCTTATCACCTTCACCTGCAGGTCTGTGACAGAGGGCAACTCCACCTGAGCCCTCTTTCCAACCCGATTTGTAGGTTTTATACATGAAGTAATACATTGTGTTTGTCACCTTTTCTCAGGTCTGTGACAGAGGGCGACTCCACCTGAGCCATCTTTCCAACCCGATTTGTAGGTTTTATACATGAAGTAATACATTGTGTTTGTCACCTTTTCTCAGGTCTGATTGTCAGGGTGCAGTCCTCCTTTCTAGTCCCACGGTAACTCCACACGACCTGCATACCGTCGATCCTGTTTCAGGAGTCCACCCTTCACCCATTGATTATTACACCAGAAGTTTTCTGTGACTCAGCTCCAACTGGGGTTACCTGAGAGGAACAGGGCAGATCCACCGATGACCCCTTCAAGGCACAGAAACTCCTCACATCATTTTGTCCCAGAACACCTGCCACAGACAAGAGAACGACCACGTACACAAGTCCTGCCATTGCTGCATCTCCGTCGGTGCAGTAGGTTGAAGTTGTGAGGTCTTGTAAGTCTTACTGACAGTGCAGGGGGAGCAGACAGTAGTTGACTGTAAGTGTTCAAAGAACCAGGATAAGGGAAGAAGCTGCTATAAGGCTGGCTTCCCTTTTTATATACCTGAGTACATAACAGGGTCATTCCACAAAATGAGTGCATTTTGTATCCCTTTGAATGAAATGATATTTTAAAGTAGAAATTGTGCACAAATACATTTAAAAAAAAAAGTGTCCTTTAACATAGACCACATGGAAAATTCAATAAATCAGATTTTAATATGAATCAAGACTTACTCAATTGCAAAGATTCTGCATTTTGACATGTCCTTCTGTGCATCCTCAAGGATTTCAAGGAAGAGTTTAAGCCACTTAAGCCCAACATTTATTCCATGTTTTCACCATCATTATAAAGCCATAGTTATTTTGTTGCTTTGACAAAGTCATTTCTGGAGATTATTACTTATTTCCTGTTATTAGTGATTCATTTTAAAATGCAAAAAAACAAAACCCTGCTACTCATTTTAAGGTCAACCCTGTTACGTGAACCGAACTCTGGTTTTAATATGCTGAAACTATTATTTTTTTAAAATACATTTTCAAAAGAAACATTGAGCATTAATAGTCAAATCATAGGTGTAAAAGCAGGTGAACTGGTTCTACTCATTTTGGCCATTTTCTGGTGTTTTGTGACGGGAAACTGAGCAGGTCGAACATAACACGTCAACCCTGTTACCCATAAATAAATAGGCTAGGAATGTTTTAACAATTTAAAATGTTTTGGTGAAGCTTGCATTCAATTGCCCCTCCCTGTTGCACCCAACACGCTTCCATTCCCCCTGTCAAAAGAGGATTAATGGATGATTTAATATTCTATGGTCAACCTTGTTACTTTATTTGGCACTTAATATAGTACTTTTTTTATTTAACGTCTTGATATGGTTGACAGAATTTTAAAATGAGGTGAAATAAAACATTTTCTCCAAAAGGCACCCAATTGGCGGAACGACCCAACAACAAGTATGTCAGTTAATGCTTTAAAGAGCGACTGCCACTAAAAAGCAACTTCATCAATATGAGTCAGAAACATTTATTCTAGTGTCAAAATTGACTACAAAGTGTAAATAGGATAATTTTGGTCATAAAGTCAGTCTTGTACAAAACAGATTTGCGAGCATTTGATAGCATTTTTTCCTATGTAATGCCCATGGTCAATTTGGCTTGACATTCGATATCCCTATGGAGCTAGTTAGGGACCGTCAGTAAATTTACATGAGACAATGTTTTAAAAACTTCAATAGCTCCAAATCTCTTAACCTCAAACCGATTAGAAATTGTAGAAATTCATATACAAATATTGAAAGCATTTAATGTCAAAACTAAAAGATGATCGACATGAAAATATTGTCCCATTTACATTGTGTAATTTATTGATGGACCCTAACTATCCCCAGAAATGGGCTATCCAAAGTGAAACCAATGTTGTCACGGTTGCACACCAGCTGGCTGAAGTTATTTGGCTAACTCTTCCCACCTCTGAACACACACACAAGAGACACCCACATCAAACTACACCCCGAAACCAACTAACGTTTGAATTCAGTCATGGCAGCTAGCATTTCTTAATGAACCAAATCTAAAATGAGGCCAAATCAGGAAGTACAATCGCCCTTTAAAGAATGTGTGAAAAGCAAACTCTGGACTTGCATTATCTTCATTTGAGGAACACATAAAAAATAAATATAAATGTGTGTAGTCTTAGTTCTCCATACTAACCGCTCCTTTGCAGTAAAGTCGGATCCTCCCGGACGGTGTACGCATGATGACCGACATCCTTTTGCGATCGCTAAAGAAAGAGTAAAGATCAGGGTTTTCAAATGGGAACCAAGAAGCAAATACAGTCCAGCAATAGACAGGACACATCTACAAGACTCATCAAATGCATACAAAAACTACCTTGTAAATTCGAGGACATTCAGCAACTCAAACCTTTGCTCTGTTCCCAGCTGTAACAAAGACAAACAATGGCATGTGTTCCTATACAGTAATATGTAGCATAAATAGCAGCTAGAAATCCAAACTATTAATCTAAATATATGGCTCTGATTCAAACAAACATTGTTTAACTCTAATTCTGCATCACATAATAAGTTGGTTCCACTTACAGTGTGTATGATGACTGAGTCTGGGGTTCGTCCAGAGAATACAAAGCCCAGGCTGCTGGCTGCTCTCACCAGGGCCCCTTCATCTAGACAGGGGAAAGGAACATTGTAATAAGTAAACTTGAGAGTGTTGGTGATTATCATATTCAGGAGTGAAGGTGTAGAATCATTCTAGAATCAAAGACACTGTACAACGTCATAAAGGCAATAGTAGAAGAGGTGTAATATAGTAGAAGAGGTAGAGGAGGTGTAATATAGTAGAAGAGGTGTAATATAGTAGAAGAGGTGTAATATAGTAGAAGAGGTGTAATATAGTAGAAGGGGTCTAATATAGTAGAAGGGGTGTAATATAGTAGAAGAGGTGTAATATAGTAGAAGAGGTGTAATATAGTAGAAGGGGTGTAATATAGTAGAAGAGGTGTAATATAGTAGAAGAGGTGTAATATAGTAGAAGGGGTGTAATATAGTAGAAGGGGTGTAATATAGTAGAAGGGGTCTAATATAGTAGAAGGGGTGTAATATAGTAGAAGGGGTCTAATATAGTAGAAGGGGTCTAATATAGTAGAAGGGGTGTAATATAGTAGAAGGGGTAGAGGAGGTGTAATATAGTAGAAGAGGTGTAATATAGTAGAAGAGGTGTAATATAGTAGAAGAGGTGTAATATAGTAAAGGGGTCTAATATAGTAGAAGGGGTGTAATATAGTAGAAGAGGTGTAATATAGTAGAAGAGGTGTAATATAGTAGAAGAGGTGTAATATAGTAGAAGAGGTGTAATATAGTAGAAGAGGTGTAATATAGTAGAGGAGGTGTAATATAGTAGAAGGGGTGTAATATAGTAGAAGGGGTGTAATATAGTAGAAGAGGTGTAATATAGTAGAAGGGGTGTAATATAGTAGAGGAGGTGTAATATAGTAGAAGGGGTGTAATATAGTAGAAGGGGTGTAATATAGTAGAAGAGGTGTAATATAGTAGAAGGGGTGTAATATAGTAGAAGGGGTGTAATATAGTAGAAGAGGTGTAATATAGTAGAAGGGGTGTAATATAGTAGAAGGGGTGTAATATAGTAGAAGGGGTGTAATATAGTAGAAGGGGTAGAGGAGGTGTAATATAGTAGAAGAGGTGTAATATAGTAGAAGAGGTGTTGTATATATGTAGAAGGGTGTAATATAGTAGAAGGGGTGTAATATAGTAGAAGGGGTTGTAATATAGTAGAAGAGGTGTAATATAGTAGAAGAGGTGTAATATAGTAGAGGGGTGTAATATAGTAGAAGAGGTGTAATATAGTAGAAGGGGTGTAATATAGTAGAAGAGGTGTAATATAGTAGAAGGGGTAGAGGAGGTGTAATATAGTAGAAGGGGTGTAATATAGTAGAAGAGGTGTAATATAGTAGAAGGGTAGAGGAGGTGTAATATAGTAGAGAGGTGTAATATAGTAGAAGAGGTGTAATATAGTAGAAGAGGTGTAATATAGTAGAAGAGGTGTATATAGTAGAAAGGTGTAATATAGTGAAGAGGTGTAATATAGTAGAAGAGGTGTAATATAGTAGAAGAGGGTAATAGTAGAAGGGGTGTAATATAGTAGAAGGGGTGTAATATAGTAGAAGAGGTGTAATATAGTAGAAGAGGTGTAATATAGTAGAAGGGGTGTAATATAGTAGAAGGGGTGTAATATAGTAGAAGGGGTGTAATATAGTAGAAGAGGTGTAATATAGTAGAAGAGGTGTAATATAGTAGAAGGGGTGTAATATAGTAGAGGAGGTGTAATATAGTAGAAGAGGTGTAATATAGTAGAAGAGGGGGTATATAGTAGAGGAGGTGTAATATAGTAGAAGAGGTGTAATATAGTAGAAGGGGTGTAATATAGTAGAAGGGGTGTAATATAGTAGAAGGGGTAGAGGAGGGTAATATAGTAGGAGGGTGTAATATAGTAGAAGAGGTGTAATATAGTAGAAGAGGTGTAATATAGTAGAAGAGGTGTAATATAGTAGAAGAGGTGTAATATAGTAGAAGAGGTGTAATATAGTAGAAGAGGTGTAATATAGTAGAAGAGGTGTAATATAGTAGAAGAGGTGTAATATAGTAGAAGGGGTGTAATATAGTAGAAGGAGGTGTAATATAGTAGAAGGGGTGTAATATAGTAGAAGAGGTGTAATATAGTAGAAGGAGGTGTAATATAGTAGAAGGGGTGTAATATAGTAGAAGGGGTGTAATATAGTAGAAGAGGTGTAATATAGTAGAAGGGGTGTAATATAGTAGAAGAGGTGTAATATAGTAGAAGAGGTGTAATATAGTAGAAGAGGTGTAATATAGTAGAAGGGGTGTAATATAGTAGAAGAGGTGTAATATAGTAGAGGAGGTGTAATATAGTAGAAGAGGTGTAATATAGTAGAAGAGGTGTAATATAGTAGAAGGGGTGTAATATAGTAGAAGGGGTAGAAGAGGTGTAATATAGTAGAAGGGGTGTAATATAGTAGAAGAGGTGTAATATAGTAGAAGAGGTGTAATATAGTAGAAGAGGTGTAATATAGTAGAAGAGGTGTAATATAGTAGAAGGGGTGTAATATAGTAGAAGAGGTGTAATATAGTAGAAGAGGTGTAATATAGTAGAAGAGGTCTAATATAGTAGAAGGGGTGTAATATAGTAGAAGGGGTGTAATATAGTAGAAGAGGTGTAATATAGTAGAAGAGGTGTAATATAGTAGAAGAGGTGTAATATAGTAGAAGAGGTGTAATATAGTAGAGGAGGTGTAATATAGTAGAGGAGGTGTAATATAGTAGAAGAGGTAGAGGAGGTGTAATATAGTAGAAGGGGTGTAATATAGTAGAAGAGGTGTAATATAGTAGAGGAGGTGTAATATAGTAGAAGAGGTAGAGGAGGTGTAATATAGTAGAAGGGGTGTAATATAGTAGAAGAGGTAGAATATAGTAGAAGGGGTGTAATATAGTAGAAGGGGTGTAATATAGTAGAAGAGGTGTAATATAGTAGAAGAGGTGTAATATAGTAGAAGAGGTAGAGGAGGTGTAATATAGTAGAAGAGGTGTAATATAGTAGAAGAGGTGTAATATAGTAGAAGGGGTGTAATATAGTAGAAGAGGTAGAATATAGTAGAAGAGGTGTAATATAGTAGAAGGGGTGTAATATAGTAGAAGGGGTGTAATATAGTAGAAGGGGTGTAATATAGTAGAAGAGGTGTAATATAGTAGAAGAGGTGTAATATAGTAGAAGGGGTGTAATATAGTAGAAGAGGTGTAATATAGTAGAAGAGGTGTAATATAGTAGAAGAGGTGTAATATAGTAGAAGAGGTAGAGGAGGTGTAATATAGTAGAAGAGGTGTAATATAGTAGAAGAGGTCTAATATAGTAGAAGGGGTGTAATATAGTAGAAGAGGTGTAATATAGTAGAGGAGGTGTAATATAGTAGAAGAGGTGTAATATAGTAGAAGGGGTAGAGGAGGTGTAATATAGTAGAAGGGGTGTAATATAGTAGAAGAGGTGTAATATAGTAGAAGAGGTGTAATATAGTAGAAGGGGTGTAATATAGTAGAAGAGGTGTAATATAGTAGAAGAGGTAGAGGAGGTGTAATATAGTAGAAGAGGTGTAATATAGTAGAAGAGGTGTAATATAGTAGAAGAGGTGTAATATAGTAGAAGAGGTGTAATATAGTAGAAGAGGTGTAATATAGTAGAAGGGGTGTAATATAGTAGAAGAGGTGTAATATAGTAGAAGAGGTGTAATATAGTAGAAGAGGTGTAATATAGTAGAAGGGGTGTAATATAGTAGAAGTGGTGTAATATAGTAGAAGGGGTGTAATATAGTAGAAGGGGTGTAATATAGTAGAAGAGGTGTAATATAGTAGAAGGGGTGTAATATAGTAGAGGAGGTGTAATATAGTAGAAGGGGTGTAATATAGTAGAAGGGGTAGAGGAGGTGTAATATAGTAGAAGAGGTGTAATATAGTAGAAGGGGTGTAATATAGTAGAAGAGGTGTAATATAGTAGAAGAGGTCTAATATAGTAGAAGAGGTGTAATATAGTAGAAGAGGTGTAATATAGTAGAAGAGGTGTAATATAGTAGAAGAGGTGTAATATAGTAGAAGGGGTGTAATATAGTAGAAGGGGTAGAGGAGGTGTAATATAGTAGAAGAGGTGTAATATAGTAGAAGGGGTAGAGGAGGTGTAATATAGTAGAAGAGGTGTAATATAGTAGAAGAGGTGTAATATAGTAGAAGAGGTGTAATATAGTAGAAGGGGTGTAATATAGTAGAAGAGGTGTAATATAGTAGAAGGGGTGTAATATAGTAGAAGAGGTGTAATATAGTAGAAGAGGTGTAATATAGTAGAAGGGGTGTAATATAGTAGAAGAGGTGTAATATAGTAGAAGAGGTGTAATATAGTAGAAGAGGTGTAATATAGTAGAAGAGGTGTAATATAGTAGAAGAGGTGTAATATAGTAGAAGAGGTGTAATATAGTAGAAGGGGTAGAGGAGGTGTAATATAGTAGAAGAGGTGTAATATAGTAGAAGAGGTGTAATATAGTAGAAGGGGTGTAATATAGTAGAAGAGGTGTAATATAGTAGAAGAGGTGTAATATAGTAGAAGGGGTGTAATATAGTAGAAGAGGTGTAATATAGTAGAAGAGGTGTAATATAGTAGAAGAGGTGTAATATAGTAGAAGAGGTGTAATATAGTAGAAGGGGTAGAGGAGGTGTAATATAGTAGAAGAGGTGTAATATAGTAGAAGAGGTGTAATATAGTAGAAGAGGTGTAATATAGTAGAAGAGGTGTAATATAGTAGAAGGGGTGTAATATAGTAGAAGGGGTGTAATATAGTAGAAGGGGTCTAATATAGTAGAAGGGGTCTAATATAGTAGAAGGGGTGTAATATAGTAGAAGAGGTGTAATATAGTAGAAGGGGTGTAATATAGTAGAAGAGGTGTAATATAGTAGAAGAGGTGTAATATAGTAGAAGGGGTAGAGGAGGTGTAATATAGTAGAAGAGGTGTAATATAGTAGAAGGGGTCTAATATAGTAGAAGGGGTGTAATATAGTAGAAGAGGTGTAATATAGTAGAAGAGGTGTAATATAGTAGAAGAGGTGTAATATAGTAGAAGAGGTGTGTAATATGTAGAAGGGTGTAATATAGTAGAAGGGGTGTATATAGTAGAGGAGGTGTAATATAGTAGAAGGGGTGTAATATAGTAGAAGGAGGTGTAATATAGTAGAGGGAGGTGTAATATAGTAGAAGAGGTGTAATATAGTAGAAGAGGTGTAATATAGTAGAAGAGGTGTAATATAGTAGAAGGGGTGTAATATAGTAGAGGAGGTGTAATATAGTAGAAGGGGTGTAATATAGTAGAAGAGGTGTAATATAGTAGAAGGGGTGTAATATAGTAGAAGGGGTGTAATATAGTAGAAGAGGTGTAATATAGTAGAGGAGGTGTAATATAGTAGAAGAGGTGTAATATAGCAGAAGAGGTGTAATATAGTAGAAGAGGTGTAATATAGTAGAAGGGGTGTAATATAGTAGAAGAGGTGTAATATAGTAGAAGAGGTGTAATATAGTAGAAGAGGTGTAATATAGTAGAAGAGGTGTAATATAGTAGAAGGGGTAGAAGAGGTGTAATATAGTAGAAGGGGTAGAGGAGGTGTAATATAGTAGAAGGGGTGTAATATAGTAGAAGAGGGTGTAATATAGTAGAAGAGGTGTAATATAGTAGAAGAGGGTTGTAATATAGTAGAAGGGGTGCTAATATAGTAGAATGGGTGTAATATAGTAGAAGGGTGTAATATAGTAGAAGGGGTGTAATATAGTAGAAGAGGTGTAATATAGTAGAAGAAGAGGTGTAATATAGTAGAAGGGGTGTAATATAGTAGAAGAGGTGTAATATAGTAGAAGAGGTGTAATATAGTAGAAGAGGTGTAATATAGTAGAAGGGGTGTAATATAGTAGAAGAGGTGTAATATAGTAGAAGAGGTGTAATATAGTAGAAGAGGTGTAATATAGTAGAAGAGGTGTAATATAGTAGAAGGGGTCTAATATAGTAGAAGAGGTGTAATATAGTAGAAGAGGTGTAATATAGTAGAAGAGGTGTAATATAGTAGAAGAGGTGTAATATAGTAGAAGGGGTGTAATATAGCAGAAGAGGTGTAATATAGTAGAAGAGGTGTAATATAGTAGAAGGGGTCTAATATAGTAGAAGAGGTGTAATATAGTAGAAGAGGTGTAATATAGTAGAAGAGGTGTAATATAGTAGAAGAGGTCTAATATAGTAGAAGGGGTGTAATATAGTAGAAGAGGTGTAATATAGTAGAAGAGGTGTAATATAGTAGAAGGGGTGTAATATAGTAGAAGGGGTGTAATATAGTAGAAGGGGTGTAATATAGTAGAAGAGGTGTAATATAGTAGAAGAGGTGTAATATAGTAGAAGAGGTGTAATATAGTAGAAGAGGTAGAGGAGGTGTAATATAGTAGAAGAGGTGTAATATAGTAGAAGAGGTGTAATATAGTAGAAGGGGTGTAATATAGTAGAAGAGGTGTAATATAGTAGAAGAGGTGTAATATAGCAGAAGAGGTGTAATATAGTAGAAGAGGTGTAATATAGTAGAAGGGGTGTAATATAGTACAAGAGGTGTAATATAGTAGAAGGGGTGTAATATAGTAGAAGAGGTGTAATATAGTAGAAGAGGTGTAATATAGTAGAAGGGGTGTAATATAGCAGAAGAGGTGTAATATAGTAGAAGAGGTGTAATATAGTAGAAGAGGTGTAATATAGTAGAAGAGGTGTAATATAGTAGAAGAGGTAGAGGAGGTGTAATATAGTAGAAGAGGTGTAATATAGTAGAAGAGGTGTAATATAGTAGAAGGGGTGTAATATAGTAGAAGGGGTGTAATATAGTAGAAGAGGTAGAGGAGGTGTAATATAGTAGAAGAGGTGTAATATAGTAGAAGGGGTGTAATATAGTAGAAGGGGTGTAATATAGCAGAAGAGGTAGAGGAGGTGTAATATAGTAGAAGAGGTGTAATATAGTAGAAGGGGTGTAATATAGTAGAAGGGGTGTAATATAGTAGAAGAGGTGTAATATAGTAGAAGAGGTCTAATATAGTAGAAGGGGTGTAATATAGTAGAAGAGGTGTAATATAGTAGAAGGGGTGTAATATAGTAGAAGGGGTGTAATATAGTAGAAGGGGTGTAATATAGTAGAAGAGGTGTAATATAGTACAAGAGGTAGAGGTGTAATATAGTAGAAGAGGTGTAATATAGTAGAAGAGGTGTAATATAGTAGAAGAGGTGTAATATAGTAGAAGAGGTGTAATATAGTAGAAGGGGTGTAATATAGTAGAAGAGGTGTAATATAGTAGAAGAGGTGTAATATAGTAGAAGAGGTGTAATATAGTAGAAGAGGTGTAATATAGTAGAAGGGGTCTAATATAGTAGAAGAGGTGTAATATAGTAGAAGAGGTGTAATATAGTAGAAGAGGTGTAATATAGTAGAAGGGGTGTAATATAGTAGAAGAGGTGTAATATAGTAGAAGGGGTCTAATATAGTAGAAGAGGTGTAATATAGTAGAAGAGGTAGAATATAGTAGAAGAGGTGTAATATAGTAGAAGAGGTGTAATATAGTAGAAGAGGTGTAATATAGTAGTAGAAGAGGTGTAATATAGTAGAAGGGGTAGAAGAGGTGTAATATAGTAGAAGAGGTGTAATATAGTAGAAGAGGTGTAATATAGTAGAAGAGGTGTAATATAGTAGAAGAGGTGTAATATAGTAGAAGGGGTGTAATATAGTAGAAGGGGTGTAATATAGTAGAAGAGGTGTAATATAGTAGAGGAGGTGTAATATAGTAGAAGGGGTGTAATATAGTAGAAGGGGTAGAGGAGGTGTAATATAGTAGAAGAGGTGTAATATAGTAGAAGAGGTCTAATATAGTAGAAGGGGTCTAATATAGTAGAAGGGGTGTAATATAGTAGAAGGGGTGTAATATAGTAGAAGAGGTGTAATATAGTAGAAGAGGTGTAATATAGTAGAAGAGGTGTAATATAGTAGAAGAGGTGTAATATAGTAGAAGAGGTGTAATATAGTAGAAGAGGTGTAATATAGTAGAAGGGGTGTAATATAGTAGAAGGGGTGTAATATAGTAGAAGGGGTCTAATATAGTAGAAGGGGTAGAGGAGGTGTAATATAGTAGAAGAGGTGTAATATAGTAGAAGGGGTCTAATATAGTAGAAGGGGTCTAATATAGTAGAAGGGGTGTAATATAGTAGAAGGGGTCTAATATAGTAGAAGGGGTCTAATATAGTAGAAGGGGTGTAATATAGTAGAAGGGGTAGAGGAGGTGTAATATAGTAGAAGAGGTGTAATATAGTAGAAGAGGTGTAATATAGTAGAAGAGGTGTAATATAGTAGAAGGGGTCTAATATAGTAGAAGGGGTGTAATATAGTAGAAGAGGTGTAATATAGTAGAAGAGGTGTAATATAGTAGAAGAGGTGTAATATAGTAGAAGAGGTGTAATATAGTAGAAGAGGTGTAATATAGTAGAAGAGGTGTAATATAGTAGAAGGGGTGTAATATAGTAGAAGGGGTGTAATATAGTAGAAGAGGTGTAATATAGTAGAAGGGGTGTAATATAGTAGAAGGGGTGTAATATAGTAGAAGGGGTGTAATATAGTAGAAGAGGTGTAATATAGTAGAAGGGGTGTAATATAGTAGAAGGGGTGTAATATAGTAGAAGAGGTGTAATATAGTAGAAGGGGTAGAGGAGGTGTAATATAGTAGAAGGGGTGTAATATAGTAGAAGAGGTGTAATATAGTAGAAGAGGTGTAATATAGTAGAAGGGGTGTAATATAGTAGAAGGGGTGTAATATAGTAGAAGGGGTAGAGGAGGTGTAATATAGTAGAAGAGGTGTAATATAGTAGAAGAGGTGTAATATAGTAGAAGGGGTGTAATATAGTAGAAGAGGTGTAATATAGTAGAAGGGGTGTAATATAGTAGAAGAGGTATAATATAGTAGAAGAGGTGTAATATAGTAGAAGAGGTGTAATATAGTAGAAGGGGTGTAATATAGTAGAAGGGGTGTAATATAGTAGAAGGGGTGTAATATAGTAGAAGGGGTGTAATATAGTAGAAGAGGTGTAATATAGTAGAAGAGGTGTAATATAGTAGAAGAGGTGTAATATAGTAGAAGGGGTGTAATATAGTAGAAGGGGTGTAATATAGTAGAAGGGGTGTAATATAGTAGAAGAGGTGTAATATAGTAGAAGAGGTGTAATATAGTAGAAGGGGTGTAATATAGTAGAAAAGGTAGAATATAGTAGAAGGGGTGTAATATAGTAGAAGGGGTGTAATATAGTAGAGGAGGTGTAATATAGTAGAAGAGGTGTAATATAGTAGAAGGGGTAGAGGAGGTGTAATATAGTAGAAGAGGTGTAATATAGTAGAAGGGGTGTAATATAGTAGAAGGGGTGTAATATAGTAGAAGGGGTGTAATATAGTAGAAGGGGTAGAGGAGGTGTAATATAGTAGAGGAGGTGTAATATAGTAGAAGAGGTGTAATATAGTAGAAGGGGTGTAATATAGTAGAAGGGGTAGAGGAGGTGTAATATAGTAGAAAAGGTAGAATATAGTACAAGAGGTAGAGGTGTAATATAGTAGAAGGGGTGTAATATAGTAGAAGAGGTGTAATATAGTAGAAGAGGTGTAATATAGTAGAAGAGGTGTAATATAGTAGAAGGGGTGTAATATAGTAGAAGAGGTGTAATATAGTAGAAGGGGTGTAATATAGTAGAAGGGGTGTAATATAGTAGAAGGGGTAGAGGAGGTGTAATATAGTAGAAAAGGTAGAATATAGTACAAGAGGTAGAGGTGTAATATAGTAGAAGAGGTGTAATATAGTAGAAGGGGTGTAATATAGTAGAAGGGGTGTAATATAGTAGAAGGGGTGTAATATAGTAGAAGAGGTGTAATATAGTAGAAGGGGTGTAATATAGTAGAAGGGGTGTAATATAGTAGAGGTAGAAGAAGTTGAAGAGGTATAATATTGTAGAAGTGGAGTAATATAGTAGAAGACCAACAACCACAGCTAATTCTCTGACAGTATACCAGCTGGCCTGTTCTTTGACACCCAGACATCGTAATTTCCGGTCACAACTTGTTTACATGCTGCTGTGCGGTTTGTTGCTAATGTTTCTTTGCTACCTGCCAACTTTACGTCTCGACTTTTTTCATTCAACTTTATCTGGACATGGTTCTACAGGACCTCCACCAACTGAAGCTAAGTAGTAACATTAACATTATGCCTTCTATGCCTAATTGCAGTCGCTGCACTAATAATATACAGGAGAATGATCACCTTATGCAAGCCCAATCGTTAGGCAAGGGTCATTTAAGTGTAGGAAAGGATGAAACAGTGTCTGTGCCACCAATAAGTACAGATAATAGTATACTGCTCAAAAAAATACACTTAAACACTTAAACAACACAATGTAACTCCAAGTCAATCACACTTCTGTGAAATCAAACTGTCCACTTAGGAAGCAACACTGATTGACAATAAATTTCACATGATGTTGTGCAAATGGAATAAACAACAGGTGGAAATTATAGGCAATAAGCAAGACACCCCCAATAAAGGAGTGGTTCTGCAGGTGGAGACCACAGACCACTTCTCAGTTCCTATGCTTCCTGGCTGATGTTTTGGTCACTTTTGAATGCTGGCGGTGCTTTCACTCTAGTGGTAGCATGAGACGGAGTCTACAACCCACACAAGTGGCTCAGGTAGTGCAGCTCATCCCGGATGGCACATCAATGCGAGCTGTGGCAAGAAGGTTTGCTGTGTCTGTCAGCGTAGTGTCCAGAGCATGGAAGCGCTACCAGGAGACAGGCCAGTACATCAGGAGACGTGGAGGAGGCCGTAGGAGGGCAACAACCCAGCAGCAGGACCGCTACCTCCGCCTTTGTGAAAAGAGGAGCACTGCCAGAGCCCTGCAAAATTACCTCCAGCAGGCCACAAATGTGCATGTGTCTGTTCAAACGGTCAGAAACAGACTCCATGAGGGTGGTATGAGGGCCCGACGTCCACAGGTGGGGGTTGTGCTTACAGCCCAACACCGTGCAGGACGTTTGGCATTTGCCAGAGAACACCAAGATTGGCAAATTCATCACTGGCGCCCTGTGCTCTTCACAGATGAAAGCAGGTTCACACTGAGCACGTGACAGACGTGACAGAGTCTGGAGACGCCGTGGAGAACGTTCTGTTGCCTGCAACATCCTCCAGCATGACCGGTTTGGTGGTGGGTCAGTCATGGTGTGGGGTGGCATTTCTTTGGGGGGCCGCACAGCCCTCCATGTGCTCGCCAGAGGTAGCCTGACTGCCATTAGGTACCGAGATGAGATCCTCAGACCCCTTGTGAGACCATATGCTGGTGCGGTTGGCCCTGGGTTCCTCCTAATGCAAGACAATGCTAGACCTCATGTGGCTGGAGTGTGTCAGCAGTTCCTGCAAGAAGAAGGCATTGATGCTATGGACTGGCCCGCCCGTTCCCCAGACCTGAATCCAATTGAGCACATCTGGGACATCATGTCTTGCTCCATCCACCAACGCCACGTTGCACCACAGACTGTCCAGGAGTTGGTGGATGCTTTAGTCCAGGTCTGGGAGGAGATCCCTCAGGAGACCATCCGCCACCTCATCAGGAGCATGCCCAGGCGTTGTAGGGAGGTCATACAGGCACGTGGAGGCCACACACACTACTGAGCCTCATTTTGACTTGTTTTAAGGACATTACATCAAAGTTGGATCAGTGTGTAGTGTGGTTTTCCACTTTAATTTTGAGTGCGACTCCAAATCCAGACCTCCATGGGTTGATAAATTGGATTTCCATTGATTATTTTTGTGTGATTTTGTTGTCAGCACATTCAACTATGTAAAGAAAAAAGTATTTAATAAGATTATTTCTTTCATTCAGATCTAGGATGTGTTGTTTAAGTGTTCCCTTTATTTTTTTGAGCAGTGTATAAATCCCATCGCACAGTTCCCGCAGCCGGAAAATTTTCTCATGGCTTCTGGAAGGAAATGCTGTAGGAATGCTCAACCGGTGTCGCTCATTCAGCCGACAGAAACTTTCAATAAGTACTCCCCATTAAGCAACGGGTCTGAGTCTGCTCTGGTCTCTCCTCCACCCGTTACCGGGTCTGAGACGCCGAAGCCTCCCACCATTAGCTCTGACAAATTGAACGCTAGTAATTGGCGACTACATTACCGCAGTATGAGACTTAAAAAGAATCATCCAGCGATCATACACTGTTTACTAGGGGGCAGGGCTACCGACATTAAGGCTAATCTGAAGATGGTGCTGGCAAAGGCTAAAACTGGCGAGTGTAGAGAGTATAAGGATATTGTTATCCATGTCGGCAACAACGATGTTAGGATGAAACAGTCAGAGGTCACCAAGCGCAGCATAGCTTCAGCGTGTAAATCAGCTAGAAAGATGTATGCCCCGCTCATATGCCCCGCTCATCCCGCAAAGGCGGAGGTGTTGCTAACATTTACGATAGCAAATTTAAAATTAAAAAAAGAATGCGTTTGTCTTTTGCGATTCTAGTCATGAAATCTATGCAGCCTACTCAATGACTTTTTAAAGCTACTGTTTACAGGCCTCCTGGGCCGTATACAGAGTTCCTCACTGAGTTCCCTGAATTCCTATCTGCCTAGTCATGGCAGATAATATTCACATTTTTGGCGAGTTTAATATTTACCTGGAAAAGTCCACAGACCCACTCCAAAAGGATTTCGGAGCCATCATCGACTCAGTGGGTTTTGTTCAACATGTCTCCGGACCTACTCACTGCCACAGTCATACTCTGGACCTAGTTTTGTCCTGTGGATCTTAATATTTTTCCTCATAATCCTGGACTATCGGAACACCATTTTATTACGTTTGCAATCGCAACAAATAACCTTCTCAGACCCCAACCAAGGATCATCAAAATCCGTGCTATAAATTCTCGGACAACGCAAAGATTCCTAGATGCCCTTCCAGACTCCCTTCACCTACCCAAGGACGTCAGAGCACAAAAATCAGTTAACCACCTAACTGAGGAACTAAATTTAACCTTGCGTAATACCCTAGATGCATTCGCACCCCTAAAAACATTTGTCATAAGAAATACAGAAAAAACCCGAGCCCTGAAGTAGCCTTCCAGAAAATTGGAAATGGAAATGGTCCTACACCAAACTGTAAGTCTTCCGACTAGCTTGGAAAGACAGTAACGTGCAGTATCGAAGAGCCCTCACTGCTGCTCGATCATCCAACTTAATTGAGGAGAATAAGAACAATCCCAAAATGTATTTTTGATACTGTCGCAAAGCTAATTAAAACGCAGCATTTCCCAAGAGAGGATGGCTTTCACTTCAGTAGTGAAATTCATGAACTTCTTTGACAAAAAGATCATGATCATTAGAAAGCAAATTATAGACTCTTCTTTAAATCTGCATATTTCTCCAAAGCTCAGTTGTGCTGAGTCTGCACAACACTGCCAGGACCTAGGATCAAGGGAGACACTCAAGTTTTTTAGTACTATATCTCTTGACACATTGATGAAAATAGTCGTTGACTCTAAGCTTTCAAGCTGCATTCTGGACCCTATTCGAACTAAACTACTGAAAGAGCTGCTTCCTGTGCTTGGCCCTCCTATGTTGAACATAATAAATGGCTCCCTATCCACTGGATGTGTACCAAACTCACTAAAAGTGTCAGTAATAAAGCCTCTCTTGAAAAAGCCAAACCTTGACCCAGAAAATATTTAAAAAATATATTTTAAAATCGGCCTATATCGAATCTCTCATTCCTCTCAAAATGTTTAGAAAAAGCTGTTGCGCAGCAACTCACTGCCTTCCTGAAGACAAACAATGTATAAGAAACGCTTCAGTCTGGTTTTAGACCCCATCATAGCACTGAGACTGCACTCGTGAAGGTGATAAATTACCTTTTAATGGCATCAGACCAAGGCTCTGCATTTATCCTCGTGCTCCTAGACCTTAGCGCTGCTTTTAATACCATGGATCACCACATTCTTTTGGAGAGATTGGAAACAAAAATTGGTCTACAGGGACAAGTTCTGGCCTGGTTTAGATCTTACATGTCAGAAAGATATCAGTTTGTCTCTGTGGATGGTTTGTCTTCTGACAAATCAACTTTAAATGTCGGTGTTCCTCAAGGTTCCGTGTTAGGACCAATATTGTTTTCACTATATATTTTACCTCTTTGTGATGTCAACTTTCACTGCTACGCGGACGATACACAGCTGTACATTTCGATGAAACATGGTGAAGCCCCAAAATTTCCCTCCCTGGAAGCCTGTGTTTCAGACATAAGGAAGTGGATGACGGCAAATGTTTTACTTTTAATCTCGGACAAAACAAAGATGCTAGTTCTAGGTCCCAAGAAACAAAGAGATCTGCTGTTGGATCTGAAAATTAATCTTGATGGTTGTACAGTCATCTCAAATAAAACTGAAGGAGTGCTCCTAATCTCAGCTTGTTACCTGTATAAAAAGACACCTGTCCACAGAAGCAATCAATCAATCAGATTCCAAACTCCACCATGGCCAAGACCAAAGAGCTCTCCAAGGATGTCAGGGACAAGATTGTAGACCTACACAAGGCTGGAATGGGCTACAAGACCATCACCAAGCAGCTTGGTGAGAAGGTGACAACAGTTGGTGCGATTATTCGCAAATGGAAGAAACACAAAACAACTGTCAATCTCCCTCGGCCTGGGGCTCCATGCAAGATCTCACCTTGTGGAGTTGCTATTATCATGAGAACTGTGAGGAATCAGCCCAGAACTACACGGGAGGATCTTGTCAATCATCTCAAGGCAGCTGGGTCCATAGTCAACAAGAAAACAATTGGTAACACACTACGCCGTGAAGGACTGAAATCCTGCAGCGCCCGCAAGGTCCCCCTGCTCAAGAAAGCACATAGACATGCCCGTCTGAAGTTTGCCAATGAACATCTGAATGATTCAGAGGACAACTGGGTGAAAGTGTTATGGTCAGATGAGACCAAAATGGAGCTTTTTGGCATCAACTCAACTCGCCATGTTTGGAGGAGGAGGAATGCTGCCTATGACCCCAAGAACACCGTCCCCACCGTCAAACATGGAGGTGGAAACATTATGCTTTGGGGGTGTTTTTCTGCTAAGGGGACAGGACAGCTTCACCGCATCAAAGGGACGATGGACGGGGCCATGTACCGTCACATCTTGGGTTAGAACCTCCTTTCCTCAGCCAGTGCATTGAAAATGGGTCGTGGATGGGTATTCCAGCATGACAATGACCCAAAACACACGGTCAAGGCAACAAAGGAGTGGCTCAAGAAGAGGCACAATGAGGTCCTGGAGTGGCCTAGCCAGTCTCCAGACCTTAATCCCATAGAAAATCTGTGGAGGGAGCTGAAGGTTCGAGTTGCCAAACATCAGCCTCGAAACCTTAATGACTTGGAGAAGATCTGCAAAGAGGAGTGGGACAAAATCCCTCCTGAGATGTGTGCAAACCTGGTGGCCAACTACAAGAAACGTCTGACCTCTGTGATTGCCAACAAGGGTTTTGCCTCCAAGTACTAAGTCATGTTTTGCAGAGGGGTCAAATAGTTATTTCCCTCATTAAAATGCAAATCAATTTATTAAATTTTTGACATGCGTTCTGGATTTTTTTGTTGTTATTCTGTCTCTCACTGTTCAAATAAACCTACCATTAAAATTATAGACTGATCATTTCTTTGTAAGTGGGCAAACGTACAAAATCAGCAGGGGATCAAATACTTTTTTCCCCTCACTGTACGCTACGGTCACAAGACGCAGGCCTCCTTACTGTCCATAGAATGTCTAAGCAAACAGCTGGAGGCAGGGCTTTCTCCTATAGAGCTTCATTTTTATGGAATGGTCTGCCTATCCATGTGAGAGACTCAGACACGGTCTCAACCTTCAAGTATTTATTCAAGACTCATCTCTTCTGTAGGTCCTATGATTGAGTGTAGTCTTGCCCAGGAGTGTGAAGGTGAACGGAAAGGCAATGAAGCGACGAACCGCCCTTGTTGTCTCTGCATGGCCGGCTCCCCTCTCTCCACTGGGATTCTCTGCCTCTAACCCTATTACGGTGACTGAGTCACTGGCTTACTGGTGCTCTTCCATGCCGTCCCTAGGAGGGGTGATTCACTTGAGTGGGTTGAGTCACTGACGTGATCTTCCTGTCCGGGTTGGCGCCACCCCTTGGGTTCATGCCGTGGGAGGAGATCTTCGTGGGCTATACACGGCCTTGTCTCAGGGTAGTAGGTTGGTGGTTGAAGATATCCCTCTGGTGGTGTGGGGGCTGTGCTTTGGCAAAGTGGGTGGGGTTATATCCTGCCTGTTTGGCCCTGTCCGGGGGTATTGTCGGACAGGGCCACAGTGTCTCCCGACCCCTACCATCTTAGCCTCCAGTATTTATGCTGCAATAGTTTGTGTCGGGGGGCTAGGGTCAGTCTGTTATATCTGGAGTATCTCTCCTGTCTTATCCGGTGTCCTGTCTCTCTCTCAGGACCTGAGCCCTAGGACCATGCCTCAGGACTACCTGGCCTGATAACTCCTTGTTGTCCCCAGTCCACCTGGTCATGCTGCTGCTCCAGTTTCAACTGTTCTACCTGCGGCAATGGAACCCTGACCTGTTCACTGGATGTGCTACCCTGTCCCAGATCTGCTGTTTTGGACTCCCTCTCTCTACCGCACCTGCTGTCTCTAACTCAATGATTGGTTATGAAAATCCAACTGACATTTACTCCTGAGGTGCTGACCTGTTGCACCCTCTACAACCACTGTGATTATTATTATCGGACCAAGCTGGTCATCTATGAACGTTTGAACATCTTGGCCATGTTCTGCTATAATCTCCACCCGTAACAGCCAGAAGAGGACTGGCCACCCCTCGGCCTTTCTAGGGTGTTTTTCCCTAGCCATCGTGCTTCTACATCTGCATTGCTTGCTGTTTGGGGTTTTAGGCTGGGTTTCTGTACAGCACTTTGTGACATCGGCTGATGTAAAAAGGGCTATATAAATACATTTGATTGATTGATAATATAGTAGAAGAGTTGTAATATAGTAGAGGTAGAAGAGGTACAATATAGGACAAGAGGTATAATATAGTACAAGAGGTATAATATAGGACAAGAGGTGTAATATAGGACAAGAGGTATAATATAGTACAAGAGGTATAATATAGTACAAGAGGTATAATATAGGACAAGAGGTGTAATATAGGACAAGAGGTGTAATATAGGACAAGAGGTGTAATATAGGACAAGAGGTGTAATCCAATGCATTTGAGATATAGAGCATGGTATTGTAGACGTGTGTACCTGGGGAAGAGGCCTGATAGACTATAGTGTCCTCAGTCTTCTCAGGAACAGCAGTGTGGCACACAGCCATCATGGTCAGAAAGTCTTGGATAATAGTGGCTGTGGGCTGGGCGCGCACACACAAACACAATTAATACATGACACACAAAAGAAGGGAGAGAAAAAAAAGCATTGATACTGACAGCTAGTACATAGTCTAATGTTATGTACTCACGTGATCATTGTTGAGATTCTCCGGTAAGGTCGGATCGCCAAAGCCCTCTTCCTCAGGACTGTCTGTGTTGTGCCTTTCAGACAACAACAACTACTAATATTACATACTGACATGTTTGGTATATCTACAATTTTAAATATGTTTACAATTGAGATGAGAATAAAGATCTGTACTACACCACATAACTGTGTGGACAAGCACTACAGTAAAAGACAACGAGATACAGTTGAAGTCGGAAGTTTACATACACTTAGGTTGGAGTCTTACAACTTGTTTTTCCATCCACTCCACAAATGTCTTGTCAACAAACTATAGTTTTGGCAAGTTGGTTCGGACATCTACTTTGTGCATGACACATCATTTTTCCAACAATTGTTTACAGACAGATTATTTCACTGTATCACAATTCCAGTCGGTCAGAACTTTACATACACTAAGTTGACTGTGCCTTTAAACAGCTTGGAAAATTCCAGAAAAAGATGTCATGGCTTTAGAAGCTTCTGATTGACTCAAATGATGTCAATTAGCCTATTGGAGGTGTACCAGTGGATGTATTTCAAGGCCTGCCTTCAAACTCAGTGCCTGTTTGCTTGACACCATGGGAAAATCAAAAGACCTCAAAAGAAATTGTAGACCTCCACAAGTCTGGTTCATCCTTGGGAGCAATTTCCAAATGCCTGAAGGTACCACGTTCATCTGTACAAACAATAGTACGCAAGTATAAACACCATGGGACCACGCAGCCGTCATACTGCTCAGGAAGGAGAAGCGTTCTGTCTCCTAGAGATGAACGTACTTTGGTGCGAAAAGTGCAAATCAATCCCAGAACAACAGCAAAGGACCTTGTGAAGATGCTGGAGGAAAGAGGTACAAAAGTATCTATATCCACAGTAAAACGAGTCCTATATCGACATAACCTGAAAGGCCGCTCAGCAAGGAAGAAGCCACTGCTCCAAAACCGCCATAAAAAAGCCAGACTACGGTTTGCAACTACACACGGGGACAAAGATCGCACTTTGTGGAGACATGTCCTCTGGTCTGATGAAACAAAAATAGAACTGTTTGGCCATAATGACCATCGTTATGTTTGGAGGAAAAAGCAGGAAGTTTGCAAGCCGAAGAACACCATCCCAACTGTGAAGCACGGGGGTGGCAGCATCATGTTGTGGGGGTGCTTTGCTGCAGGAGGGACTGGTGCACTTCACAAAATAGATGGCATCATGAGGCAGGAAAATGATGTGGATATATTGAAGCAACATCTCAAGACATCAGTCAGGAAGTTAAAGCTTAGTCGCAAATGAGTCTTCTAAATGGACAATGACCCCAAGCATACTTCCAAAGCTGTGGCAAAATGGCTTAAGGACAACAAAGTCAAGGTATTGGAGTGGCCATCACAAAGTCCTGACCTCAATCCCATAGAAAATTTGTGGACAGAACTGAACAAGCATGTGCGAGCAAGGAGGCCTACAAACCTGACTCAGTTACACCAGCTCTGTCAGGAGGAATGGGCCAAAATTCACCCAACTAAATTGTGAGACGCTTGTGGAAGGCTACCCGAAACGTTTGACTCAAGTTAAACAATTTAAAGGAAATGCTACCAAATACAAATTGAGTGTATGTAAACTTCTGACCCACTGGGAATGTGATGAAAGAAATAAAAGCTGAAATAAATCACTCTCTACTATTATTCTGACATTTCACAGTCTTAAAATAAAGTGGTGATCCTAACTGACCTAAGACAGGGCATTTTTACTAGTATTAAATGTCAGGAATTGTGAAAAACTGAGTTTAAATGTATTTGGCTAAGGTGTATATAAACTTCCCACTTCAACTGTACCTATCCAGCAAAGTACATAGTATTATTCATGCTAATTCATGCCTATAAAATGGTTGGATTAACGCAAGTCCTTCTCACCCGTAGGCGACACCGGCGATGGTGCACTTTTTAAACTGCATCACGTTGCAGGTGAGGGTACCTGTTTTGTCAGAGAAGATGTATTTGACCTGGCCCAGTTCCTCGTTTAGGTTGGACGTCCGTGCCACGGCAGAGGTATCCGTAGGCTCATAATGCATATCCATGTCCTGAACACACACAAACACATTCACATCCCCAATAGGCTTTGCAGCACAAACAACATGTGGAGAGTCATTGCAATAAATTGAATGTCCCAAATCTACCATAGTACGGACATCAATTTGTATGCCCACTAACGTATACTAGATCAAATTCCATATTTTCCAAAACTTCTCACCAAGCTTTTGAAGTAGATACATTTACTCCTGTGGTATTATTACATTTAAACTTCTACTTAGTGTTCACTACCAGAAATTGAAATTGACCACCACTCTGAGATACCAAGTTAAAGGCTGTGTCGTGCAGTGATTTCCCCACCCAGTTGATGAAGTAAGGGGCTGTGTAGTGCAGTGATTTCCCCACCCAGTTGATGAAGTAAGAGTCTGTGTAGTGCAGTGATTTCCCCACCCAGTTGATGAAGTAAGAGGCTGTGTAGTGCAGTGATTTCCCCACCCAGTTGATGAAGTAAGGGGCTGTGTAGTGCAGTGATTTCCCCACCCAGTTGATGAAGTAAGAGTCTGTGTAGTGCAGTGATTTCCCCACCCAGTTGATGAAGTAAGAGGCTGTGTAGTGCAGTGATTTCCCCACCCAGTTGATGAAGTAAGGGGCTGTGTAGTGCAGTGATTTCCCCACCCAGTTGATGAAGTAAGAGTCTGTGTAGTGCAGTGATTTCCCCACCCAGTTGATGAAGTAAGAGGCTGTGTAGTGCAGTGATTTCCCCACCCAGTTGATGAAGTAAGCCTGGATGAACTTGATGACCTCCAGGGTGACCAGTAGACTGATGGGGATGAGGTTGTTGAAGAGGATGATGAAGGTGAGGAAGTTGAGGCCAAAGTTGGCAGCGCCACCATCTGGTAGGAAGGAGTTAGAGCAAGTTACATAGAGAAATGACCTTCAATCTAATTTGAATGGCAGGCGCCACAACAAACCCTTTCTTTAGACCTGGGACATGTTCACTAGGGATAAAACGGTGCAAAACAAAACAGAGTTTAAAAAAACGGAGTTATAATCTGAACACTCGTTTTTTGGTTTTACATTTTAGTCATTTAGCAGACGCTCTTATCCAGAGCGACTTACAGTAGTGAATGCATACATTTCAATTAATTTCATACGTTCCCCCCCCCCCCCCCCCCCGTACTGGACCCCCGTGGAAATCGAACCCACAACCCTAGCGTTGCAAACACCATGCTCTACCAACTGAGCCACAGGGACAGTATGGCTTTAAAACATGACTAGCTAGGTAGATACGAGACACATTGTTTACCATGGGCCATGGAATTCACATATAAAATAATCTACAGCTCTACTTCTATACAAGGTCTATTTTAATGAAGAACGGGATCTAAGTCACTAGTCTGGGGGATACAACAAAAACATTTCTACAGGCCTCTGAGAAACGTTGTTACCTGGATCTGATAAGACTACAGTGGTAAAGAAATAAAAACAAAATGTCATTACATTTACTGAAAGGGTAATGGTTAATGTACATTTTTATATATCAGACATTTACTGAGAAGGTAATGGTTAATGTAAATTATTATATATCAGACATTTACTGAGAAGGTAATGGTTAATGTACATTTTTATATATCAGACATTTACTGAGAAGGTAATGGTTAATGAACATTTTTATATATCAGACATTTACTGAGAAGGTAATGGTTAATGAACATTTTTATATATCAGACATTTACTGAGAAGGTAATGGCTAATGTACATTATTATATATCAGACATTTACTGAGAAGGTAATGGTTAATGTACATTTTTATATATCAGACATTTACTGGGTACTAAATTGGGAACATACACAAGTTACAGATAGATCAAACATTACATTGGAATTATCCAATAATATATCAGTCTGATATAAAGTGCCTCCATGATCCTAACGTTAAGCAGCATAGTGTAAAGTAGAATAACGTTAAGCAGCATAGTGTAAAGTAGAATAACGTTAAGCAGCATAGTGTAAAGTAGAATAACGCAAAATAGAATGTAATGTAAAGTAATAAAACTTAACGTAACTTCACATAAAGAAAAGTAAAGTACTCACAGTTGAGGTCCATGTACCAGGCGAAGTCCCCGTGCTGGGTCTTCCAGAGTGTCTGTCCGGCCGAGCAGACCAGGGAGATGGCCAGCAGGCAGCCGAACAGCGCTAGGATCAGGGTGTTGGTGATGTGCTCCACGCTGGACAGCTTAAGCGGAGGCCGCGTGCTGTTCTGCATCAGCTTGGTGTCGTGCCCTGTGTACACCACCATGCCGTTGACCCACTGGGTGTTCCGGAGCCGGGCTCCACGGAGAAGGATCTGCTCCGGACCTAAAGGGACGGGACTGGGGAGAACGGATCGGTGGATTTCAGGGTTTAGAGACGGAATTAGTAGGGTTTCCCAGAAACACTGGTTGGAAGATTCCTTGGGAAACCCTAGGAATGAATGATTCACACTGGCTATGTAAGTTGTGTCAGAGGGTGGACACTTTCTGAAAGGACTGTATTAAAGAATACTAAGACCTTCCTTGGCACTGTGCTGCTGAATGCTCTATGGAGGTCTAGGCTGGGTTACTGTTACTGTAGAAAGGGGTAGGACCTATACAGATATATATATATATATATATAATTGATTGATAGACAGGTAGATCTCTCTCACCTATGACCCTCTAATCGAATGACGCCTACAAAGTCGTAGAGGTGGCGATTGGGGCTTTCGCACTCCATGCACCCGCTCAGCCGCGACAGACTATCAGCATCCTTGTCATCCGCTGTGACCTGAAGACCCTGGTTGGGGAAGGAAGAGGTGCAGAGGTGAGTTGATGAGCTGACTCCTCCTATCTGGGCCACAATGTAACTTAATAAGTGGTATGTTTGTTTGTTTGTTTGTTTGTTTGTTTGTTTGTTTGTTTGTTTGTTTGTTTGTTTGTTTGTTTGTTTGTTTGTTTGTTTGTTTGTTTGTTTGTTTGTTTGTTTGTTTGTTTGTTTGTTTGTGTGTGTGTGTGTGTGTGTGTGTGTGTGTGTGTGTGTGTGTGTAGATGAATTAAGAACCTTCACCTGTCGTATCTTTAGGTTGGTCTCCCCGTCTAAATTCGAAGTCTCGATGTAGCACATAGCATGTGGCTCGCTGGTGAAAAGAAAGTGACCGTCAAAACAATGTAGAATGTATCTATAATAGTGTTCACAGAAGTTATCTAACAATAGGGAAAGAGAAAAGAGGTAAGAAAAGAGATCCAGGGAGAGAACAGCAATGCTACAGTAGCCATAGCAACAGGGAGACAGTAAAGCACTAAACTCCAAGATGAGTGCTCTGTGGTCTAATATCTAGATTTGTTATCAGTACAATAACCTAGCTAGTCCTTTGATTTTAGACAGTAATGTAATGTAAAGAGGAAGAGATTATTGCCTGGTACAAACAGAGATCGTACCAACAAGGGGAACAGTCCCGCTCCCCAGGATTCAAGTATGACACGGGTCATTTAGCATGTTCAAATAATTAAGTAGGATCCTTTCTTTGTCCCCTTGTGTCCTTTACAACCACGTGGACTAGTAAAAAAAAGGTGATAGGTGCAACACTGTACAAAGAGTTTGATTTCAGCCCCATAGCCAGTAGACTACTAGACCCCGACCTGGACGCCAGCAGAACGAGGTCCGCCGGGAGGTGGTCCCCGTCACTGGCTCTGACTACGTCCCCGACCGTCACCTAAGTTACCAGCAAAAGAACATACCAGGAGCGACCAGGGAACGGTAAGGGATGGGGACAGAAACATGGGCAGACAGACAGACAGACACACAGACACACAGACAGACAGAGAGACAGACAGACAGACACAGGAAACAGTCGGGTTGGGGGGTGGGGACAGAAACATGGGCAGACAGACAGACACATTGACAGACAGAACACAGGGAACAGTCGGGGTGGGGACAGAAACATGGGCACACAGAGACACATTGACAGACAGAACACAGGGAACAGTCGGGGTGGGGACAGAAACATGGGCACACAGAGACACATTGACAGACAGAACACAGGGAACAGTCGGGGTGGGGACAGAAACATGGGCACACAGAGACACATTGACAGACACACAGGGAACAGTCGGGGTGGGGACAGAAACATGGGCACACAGAGACACATTGACAGACAGAACACAGGGAACGTCAGGAAGGGGAGAGGAAGGGAAAGAAAGAGTGAGACCACTTCAAAACAAGACATCAGAATAACTAACACAGATAGCGTGACCTACTGAAGCAAGAAGGGAACAGAGATTACTGAAGCCTAAAGCAGAGAAGCATAACCACAACAAACTACCAATCTACCGTCTGTGTTTCTAGCACTGCCTGGAGGACAGCATGATCGAGTCTGCAGGGATGTATTCTCTCCCATTTAATGTGACTACATCTCCCACCTCTACCTACAAAGAACACTATAGCAGTTACTAGACATTATGTAGACAAACACAAACTCAGCAAAAAAAAGAAACGTCCCTTTTTCAGGACCCTGTCTTTCAAACATAATTTGTAAAAATCCAAATAACTTCACAGATCTTCATTGTAAAGGGTTTAAACACCGTTTCCCATGCTTGTTCAATGAACCATAAACAATTAATGAACATGCACCTGTAGAACGGTCGTTAAGACACTAACAGCTTACACACGGTAAGCAATTAAGGTCACAGTTATGAAAACTTAGGACACTAAAGAGGCCTTTCTACTGACTCAGAAAAACACCAAAAGAAAGATGCCCAGGGTCCCTGCTCATCTGCGTGAATGTGCCTTAGGCATGCTGCAAGGAGGCATGAGGACTGCAGATGTGGCCAGGGAATTAAATTGCAATGTCCGTACTGTGAGATGCCTGAGACAGCGCTACAGGGAGACAGAACGGACAGCTGATCATCCTCGTAGTGGCAGACCACGTGTAACAACACCTGCTCAGGATCGGTACATCCGAACATCACACCTGCGGGACAGGTACAGGACGGCAACAACATCTGCCCGAGTTACACCAGCAACGCACAATCCCACCATCAGTGCTCAGACTGTCCGCAACAGGCTGAGCGAGGCTGGACTGAGGGCTTGTAGGCCTGCTGTAAGGCAGGTCCTCACCAGACATCACCGGCAACAATGTCGCCTATGGGCACAAACCCACCGTCGCTAGACCAGACAGGACTGGCAAAGTGTTCTTCACTGACGAGTCGCGGTTTTGTCTCACCAGGGGTGATGGTCAGATTCGCTTTTATCGTCGAAGGAATGAGCGTTACACCGAGGCCTGTACTCTGGGGCGGGATCGATTTGGAGGCGGTGGGTCCGTCATGGTCTGGGGCGGTGTGTCACAGCATCATCAGACTGAGCTTGTTGTCATTGCAGGCAAACTCAACGCTGTGCGTTACAGGGAAGACATCCTCCCTCATGTGGTACCCTCCTGCAGGCTCATCCTGACATGACCCTCCAGCATGACAATGCCACCAGCCATACTGCTCATTCTGTGCGTGATTTCCTGCAAGGCAGGAATGTCAGTGTTCTGCCATGGCCAGCGAAGAGCCCGGATCTCAATCCCATTGAGCACGTCTGGGACCTGTTGGATCGGAGGGTGAGGGCTAGGGTCATTCCCCCCAGAAATGTCCGGGAACTTGCAGGTGCCTTGGTGGAAGGGTGGGGTAACATCTCACAGCAAAAACGGGCAAATCTGGTACAGTCCATGAGGAGGAGATGCACTGCAGTACTTAATACAGCTGGTATTAAGTACACCAGATACTGACTGTTACTTTTGATTTTGACCCCCCCCCCCCTTTGTTCAGGGACACATTATTCCATTTCTGTTAGACACATGTCTGTGGAACTTGTTCAGTTTATGTCTCAGTTCTTAAATCTTGTAATGTTCATACAAATATTTACACATGTTACATTTGCTGAAAATAAACGCAGTTGGCAGTGAGATAACATTTCTTTTTTTGCTGAGTTTACATGTGTTTAAATCAGTAGCCAGGTCTGAATCCTAAGTCTCTCCCCCCTAATGAAGAATAAACTACTAGGCAATGTAGACTATGACAACTTAAATGTACACCCTATTCAGTGACAGACTGTGGCTCAACTTAACCATTGAATCACTAGACATCAAACAACAATTAGGATTTAGCCCATCTGAAGGCAGAGAAAGTAAGCAGAAAATACTTGACTCTGGCCTGAGATTGAGTGACCTACCTTCTCCCAGTGAACAACCTCCCATGCTCCATTTCTCAGAACTGACAAAGAGAGAGAAGGCAGAAATAGGGAAACAGGAAGAGGAGAGGGGGACACAGAGAGAAAACTATGTTAGCAAATCCTGATATTAAAAATCTGTCCAATAACCTACACCTGTTTGAAAAGCAGAAATAGATAAATAATTTCAACAGTTTCTTACCTTGGGCCTCCTTCCTGTTGACCACCCTATCTGCTTTGTGACGTTTCTGTTGAGAAGAACATTCAAATGGGAAATTATCTCTGTCCAATGTTTTATTATATGTCAAGCATCCATCCAAAATACCTTTTTATGGAATCAGTTTCAAGAAAATCAAAAACCACACGGTCAGCGAGTACAAGAACGACTTTCAGACATGCCTGGCACTTGGGCACGTTTTCAGAGAACACATAACAGATGTCCTCTCTATAGAAATATAGATATATTTAATGTCATTCTAGTTCTATGGTCCTCACCAGATCCTCAACGATCTCCTTCAGGGCTGCCACCAACAGGATGAGGATCAAAGGAACCAGGGTAGTCCACCGTCCTGTGGGAGAAACATCCGGAATTTGCTACCAGGAGAAGGGAGAATGTAGACATAGTTAGTCAGACTGTTAAAGCGAAAGTTAACCCTTTTTTACAAAACCGATTTTTAATTAAGTCGATTAATAAGGTAAAACCCCCCCCAAAAAAGTGAACTATCCATTTAACAACCACGATGTCTGATAGGTGAGAATTTCTGTCTGCTAAACAGTGCTGAAATGTTCAAAATATACTGTATAATTATTTAGCCCCACCTGCAATAGTGCAATGAACAGGAAGAATGAGTTAGCAGCCCTCCTGAACTGAGCGTATAGGAATCGAGGCAGGAAGGTAAGCACATTGTATTTGGCTGTGCTGGAAAAGGCAAGAGAGAAACCCGCAACAATATTCAGCAGCACGCTACAGAAATTATCAGGTGTTTACTAAGAACTGACTTGGTAAAATGGTCATTACAAACTAATAACATAGGCCTAAGAATTAGTTTATTTATAAAATGTAAACACTCAGGCTACCTGACATGATTGGTGCAGAACTTAGTGAGTTGAGGCTGATTGATGAATATCTGTCTGGCATCCTCAAGGTCAGCTATAGAGGTCCTCGATGTAGCTTCCCCAATCTTCTCATATCCTATGGGATAACGGTAAAAAAAAGACATCTTTCCCCATCAGGCTTTACAACAACGGATAGGCTTTTAACATACCAGGTTTCTGTGTGTAATTACCATCTCCTGCACATTCAACCATGGTGCAGGACCATCGCCGCCCTGTGTGGCACTGGCCTATAGGCTAAATGGATTACAGTGTCTAAGAAAAACAATGCATCTTCTCTCACTCCTACAGTGTAAACTCATTTAGACCCAATCAATGATGTATATAAGCCCTAGACTGCTTTTTGCTATGCATTGGTCATTGAGAGGCTTTGGACGCACCGGTCGGCCATATTGGCCCTCCCTAGTAGGAGCAGTCCTCCATAGGAATAAATGTAATTATACCGTATTTCAATTAATCTTCTCAAGGACAAAAATCACATGTACAGTATTTAAGTATTTTTGTTGTTGTAGTGGGGACAGTAACATTAGTAATCTCTGAAAAATATACATTAAGGAAAATGCTTTTTCATTTTTTTTATGTTTAGCTTGTATAATATAATTTAAGAGTATGCATTAAGGTGTTTGTAATAGAATACAATGTGGCAAAAACAAATGTAGACATTAATGAATGCATTTTTGGGGAGTGCCAAGATGGAGGCACAGTGGCATCAAAACAGCACCCCCAATCAGTCATCTAGTGTATATATAAATCATTGGGCCTAATCCTGACTATATCTGTACGAGCAACAGAAGCTTACACTACACACAAATCTTCCATTGACATCAATGCAAACCTGAATCATAATCATTTTAAATTTAAATCTTTAGACCAACAACACTTTCACTACTTAGGCTGTGGCACCTTCAAAACATTTTACATTTTAGTCATTTAGCAGACGCTCTTATCCAGAGTGACTTACAGTAGTGAATGCATACATTTCAATTCATTTCATACATATTTTTTTTCCCGTACTAGCTAGGCCTATTTAACACAAGTAAAACTAAATGCATGCTATTCAATCGATCACTGCCCGCACCTGCTCGCCCGTCCAGCATCACTACTCTGGACAGTTCTGCCTTAGAATACGTGGACAACTACAAGTACCTGGGTGTCTGGATAGACTGTAAACTCTCCTTCCAGAGACTCACATTAAGCATCTCCAATCCAAAATTAAATCTAGAATTGGCTTCCTATATCGCAACAAAGCATCCTTCACTCATGCTGCCAAACATACCCTCGTAAAACTGACCATCCTACCGATCCTCAACTTCGGTGATGTCATCTATAAAATAGCCTCCAACACCCTACTCAACAAACTGGATGCAGTCTATCACAGTGCCATCCGTTTTGTCACCAAAGCCCCATACACTACCCACCATTGCAACCTGTACGCTCTCGTTGGCTGGCCCTCGCTTCATACTCGTCGCCAAACCCACTGGCTACAGGTTATCTACAAGTCTCTGCTAGGTAAAGCCCCGCCTTATCTCAGCTCAATGGTCACCATAGCAGCACCCACTCGTAGCACACGCTCCAGCAGGTATATCTCACTGGTCACCCCCAAAGCCAATTCCTCCTTTGGTCATCTCTCCTTCCAGTTCTCTGCTGCCAATGACTGGAATGAACTGCAAAAATCTCTGAAGCTGGAGACTCATATCTCCCTCACTAGCTTTAAGCACCAGCTGTCAGAGCAGCTCACAGATCACTGCACCTGTACATTGCCCATCTGTAAACAGCCCATCTATCTAACTGCCTCATCCCCATACTGTATTTATTTATCTTGCTCCTTTGCACCCCAGTATCTCTACTTGCACATTCATCTTCTGCACATCTACCATTCCAGTGTTTAATTGCTATATTGTAATTACTTTGCCACCATGGCCTATTTATTGCCTTAACTTACCTCATTTGCACTCACTGTATATAGACTTTTTGTTTTCCTTTGTTCTACTGTATTATTGACTGTATGTTTGTTTATTCCATGTGTAACTCTGTGTTGTTGTATGTGTCGAACTGCTTTGCTTTATCTTGGCCAGGTCGCAGTTGTAAATGAGAACTTGTTCTCAACTAGCCTACCTGGTTAAATAAAGGTGAATCAAATCAAATAAACAGTCAACAGACACAACAAAGAGCTTAATTCAGTGGTCATGCCCACATAAACATGGTGTGATCTCATGGCACACTAACAGCGATTTTGCCCACACAGCATCCTCATACAGTACAGTATAACCAAGACAAAGACAATTGATTCCACTGTTACTCATGCATAACTCTGTCACTGCACCGTCTTCAAGAGGAAATTGGGGGAGAAATCAAGGGGCTCTGTCATTAGCTGGTACAGCCCTTGTTTTCTTAGTGAATGCATGATTTGGAGACGACAGAGTGAATAGAATAGACGATCACAGTCATCAACATGACCATATAAATGCAGCCAATAACTTGTAGGGTTTTTGTGCTTGAGTTCAGAAAATCATTAACAGGATATAATATTTTGAGAGAGTCAGAATAGACACATGCACTGATGACGGTCAGAACTGCATTTCCTCATCAGACTGGTTCAGTTACTAGCTACGTCTCTGACAAACACAGGGAAGAGCAGCAGGGTTTAGGGGCATGATCCTCCAGATTAATGTGTAATCAGTAGTGGAGGAGCCTTTGCCCTTCGACCCTAAAGGTGTGGGTTGGAAAAGCAGGATAGAAATAGGCTAGACATTAGACACGAGATAGAAAGTGTAGTGCAAGTGAGTTGAAATGTCGTATATTGTTCAATTCTCTAGCAAACACCACCACCATACTTTTCACTGTCAATGATGTGATATGAAAAGCCATTTTCTATAAACCTAGCTAGCTAATTCACAATTGTATCTAAGCTAGCTAACGGTAACTAACGTTAGCTAGTCAGTGAACATTCTGTTAATAATTGAGATCTTTTTAGAACATATCCTAAAACTAGCTAGCCAGTACCTAGGAGTAGTAGGACATCAATTCAGTATATATATGATAGACAAAAAACACCTACCCTCCAACCGTGAACGGAGGTCCGAGATAGTTCTTTCGATAGGCATCTCACCACCACAGTGAAAGCACCTGACAGTAACCAATCCAGCAGTGTCAGGTCGCCAGATGGCTTGTTTTTACAGTAGCCTAGCTAGCAACTAACGTTAGCAACGTCAGGACACTCCTTTCTACTACTAACTTGGCAAGAAGCTAGTAGGAGTTAATTCGTTCCAATATCACGTCGACCCGAGCCTTTAAATCATTTTTCCCGTTCCCTTCATTTTGTAGATTTCAAGAAAATGCATTATCATATCAGCATTTGATCAACAATACTAAAAAAGTACTTCCGTGTCACGGAATTCCGCAAATGTTCAAAATAAAAGCCCCCCACTTAACAGTATAAAAATGTCAATAACCTGTATTTATTCATGGGATATGAAAAATAATTGTCTAAACATTTAACAATGATTCATATTTGTTCATATTTAAGTGACATTTGCAATGTTCCAAAGTCAAATAAATGTCCCCAATGCAAATCACTGTATATGGAAAATATATTGGCATGTAGAGCAAAAACTATTCTAGGTGCCACATTAAATGTATTGTAGGGAATACTCAGTAGGGTCTGTGGAATGTATATATAGTGTCATTTCATGGGGCACTGAATAATACGGAGTGAATAATTTACTCCACCCATTCGATTTGACACAATGCGATTCCTTTTATATGGAATGCTTATGTCTTTCGGATGTGCGCCGTCTTTCAGATGGGACGTTAAACGGGTGTTCTGACTCTCTGTGGTCACTAAAGATCCCATGGCAGTTATTGTAAGAGCAGGGGTGCTAAACCCGGTGTCCTGGCTAAATTCCCAATATGGCTCTAATACCATCATGACCTACTAATCATCCGCAGCTTCCAATTGGCTCATTCATCCCCCCTCCTCTCCCCTGTAACTATTCCCGAGGTCGTTGCTGTAAATGAGAATGTGTTCTCAGTCAACTTACCTGGTAAAATAAAGCTACAATGAAAAAATTATAGAGCAAAAACTATTCTAGGTGCCAAAGTAAATGTGGGGTTGGAAAATCCTCAGTAGGGTCTATAGAATATATATATGGTGTTATTTCATGAGGGACTGAGTTCTATATGCCCATCCACACTTTTTACTCCACCCACTCCTTTGGTCCCAATGCAATACACTACACAGAGTATACAGAACATTAGGAAAAACCTTCCTGAAATTGAGTTGCATCCACTTTTGCCCTCAGAACAGTCTCAATTCGTCCGGGCATAGACTCTACAAGGTGTCGAAAATGTTCCATAAGGATGTTGACCCATGTTGACTCCAATGCTCCCCACAGTTGTGTCAAGTTGGCTGGATGGGTGGTGGACTCTTCTTGATACACACGGGGAAACAGCTGAGCGTGAAATACTCAGCAGCGTTGCAGTTCTTGACACACTCAAACTGTTGAGCCTGGCACCTACTACCATACCCCGTTCAAAGGCACTTACATCTTTTGTCTTGCCCAATCACCCTCTGAATGACATACACAATCCATGTCTCAATTGAAAATCCTTATTTCCACCTGTCTCCACCCCTTCATCTACACTTGAGCCTTGGTTTGTCAAATGACTGCCTCGCCTGGTTCACCAACTACTTCTCTGATAGAGTTCAGTGTGTCAAATCGGAGGGCCTGTTGTCCGGGCCCCTGGCAGTCTCTATGGGGGTGCCACAGGGTTCAATTCTTCGGCCGACTCTTTTCTCTATATACATCAATGATGTCGCTCTTGCTGCTGGTGAGTCTCTGATCCACCTCTACACAGACGACACCATTCTGTATATTTCTGGCCCTTCTTTGGACACTGTGTTAACTAACCTCCAAACGAGCTTCAATGCCATACAACACTCCTTCTGTGGCCTCCAACTGCTCTTAAACGCTAGTAAAACCAAATGCATGCTTTTCAACCGTTCGCTGCCCGCACCCGCCCGCCCGACTAGCATCACAACTCTGGACGGTTCTGATATAGAATATGTGGATGGTAAACTCTCCTTCCAGTCTCATATTAAACATCTCCAATCCAAAATTAATCTAGAATCGGCTTCCTATTTCGCAACAAAGCCTCCTTCCCTCACGCCGCCAAACATACCCTCGTAAAACTGACTATCCTACCGATCCTCGACTTCGGCGATGTCATTTACAAAATAGCTTCCAATACTCTACTCAGCAAACTGGATGCAGTCTATCACAGTGCCATCCATTTTGTCACCAAAGTCCCTTATACCACCCACCACTGTGACCTGTATGTTCTAGTCGGCTGGCCCTCGCTACATATTCATCGCCAGACCCACTGGCTCCAGGTCATCTATAAGTCTTTGCTAGGTAAAGCTCCGCCTTATCTCAGCTCACTGGTCACGATAACAACACCCACCCGTAGCATGCGCTCCAGCAGGTATATCACACTGGTCATCCCCAAAGCCAACACCCCCTTTGGCCGCCTTTCCTTCCAGTTATCTGCTGCCAATGACTGGAACGCAAAGGCTCCTCCAGACCGCTAGCAGTGGCTAACTGGCTACTAGCTAATAGCTAGTTAGCTGGCTAGCTTCTGATGGGGGTTCCGGTTCCAAAGTATGAAAATAGCAGATCTGTACCACATTGGCTGAGGCGAGTAATTATTGCATGGTGACGCACACGTCATTGACTGTGTAATCAGTAGTGGGCTGTATCCATGACTACCCATAGAATCAATCACCAAAGCAATATTCACTGATAGATAAAACATGCTAGCTACCAGCAATGAAACAAATCTATAGCTGGGTTTAGCACAACTAGCATGAGGCAACATGGCTAGCTAACATTAGTTAACCATTGTGCCCAGCCATATTACATCCCAGGGTATGTGCTGCACAATCAATAGAAGCCATTTGTGACACTGGGTCATTGCAAAGTAATTTATCGAGCTGTTGAACACCATTAAGTAACTCTTAAATTATGGTAGATGTCTGTAAAACATTGTATAGGCAAGTACTTATGTTCTGTTGCCCTATGATCAGATAAAGTAAGAATATCACAAAATATAGTCTACTATAATCATATGCATTTTCAGAAAATAGACCAAACTCAAAAGGTTGTACATTTATTAATTGTCTGTTTAACATGGTGAAAAATATAGAACATATCAAAACAATGAAAGAAGAGCATTTGATTACATTGTGCATGTATCCCCTCAATAGGATAATGGAACTAAACAGAAAGATATACACCAGGTGTAGCATTAGAGCAGAGCTTCAACACATCAGGTTTCAGAGGGCAGCAACTGAACATGTTTCATAGGATCAAGTGTGGGTCTTTATTCTGATGTTTCATAGGACAGGATAAAGTGTGGGTCTTTATGCTGATGTTTCATAGGACAGGATAAAGTGTGGGTCTTTATTCTGATGTTTCATAGGACAGGATAAAGTGTGGGTCTTTTTTGAAATTGTTTTATTTTTTATTTATTGAATATCCGAAACATACATTATACTTGCAGTGAAGCCACTCAACAACTACATCTAACAGATTCCCATTCAGAGCAACACACAGAAGCATCCAGGATCAATGCCCTGCTCAAGGGCATGTTGACCCCCCACAGTTCCCCAATAGCTGTCCCTCAACCATTCGAGACCCCTCCCACAGTCCCCCCCAATAAGAAAAATAAAAAATACAATTAATTCCATTCCATTCCCCACCCCCAAGAACCCCCCAATGCATCAACAACCAAGAGAATGAACAAAAAAACAAAAACAAAAAAAAAACATTTAAAACAAAGGACATCAAGGACAACTAAAATCATAACAGCAATGCCAACTCTATATGTTTGTGTGCACTTCTGGCCCTATTACATGTATGTGTGTGTTCTTTTATGTGTTTATTTGAATGAGAGTGTGTGTATATGCATGTGTACAAACACCTGCACGGCATCAGCCTCAGGCAAACCGGCGTGTAGTTGTGAATTAGTGTAAAAACACTGTCCCTCAGTGTCATTCAAACTTACTTTTTATTATGTTTTATTTGGACCTTTTTCTTTTTTTTCCTCTTTTATCTTTGCCCATCATTCTATCTCCCACACAACAACTCCACTCCCACACAGCAACTCCACTCCCACACAGCAACTCCACTCCCACACAGCAACTCCACTCCCACACAGCAACTCCACTCCCACTTGTCTCCAATTCCACATCCCAACCCTCAGCTTCCCTCAGCCCATCCCATCTATCTCTGCTGACCACCCGCTTCGGGTTTCTACGCAACACATATCTTTCAACTATGCTCTGATGTTTAACGTACAATTTCAATCTATCTAATCGAATAGAATCCACAGATTGCGAGTTGAAGATAAATACTTTTACTAAGAGTATTAGTATATTAGTAATTGACTGACCCGGTCTCTCCAGATCTCCTAACAGTACTATTTCTAGGGTCAATTTTAGATCAATGCTATGCATTTTCAGCCATTCCTGAACCTGAGACCAGAAACAGGCTACCTAAGGGCAACACCAAAACAAATGGTTGATTGATTCTGTATCCTCACAACAAAATCTGCAGAGCTTCGATGACTTTATGCCCCAAATATTCAACATTTTGTTGGTGGCAAGAATTCCATATACTAATTTTAGCTGAAAAGCACGAAGTCTTGAATCTTGCACTGTTTTATATATCAACTCATACCCCCTGTACCATGGAATCGGTACATCAAAAATCTCTTCCCAACTATTTTGCAATCTGTATGGCACAGTTGTCAACATCCTGGTCCTCAATGTCCTTAATGAAACTGGTATAATTTCCTTTTTATTGGTATAATCTATTTTTATTCCTCTGCCAGTTTTGATCCTTTATATTGGGCAGACAGACCAGTCCCCTACCTCCTCCCGCTGCCACCTGCCTCCTCCATTTTTGGGGTAAAGCTGTAATCAATTGGTTGTACTCTTGGATTGAGCAGACCTTCCCGTACAATTCTGATAACTCCATGAAGGACATAACTCTACCGTTCCAATTTACAATATCATTTAAGAACAAAATACCCTTTTCAAACATCTTTCCCATAAATACAGGTATTTTATCAACCAGCACATTTGAGATCAGCCATAATATTTGTTGTAATATTTGTTCTATCTTTTCAGGGGGATGAAATTGAAATTGTAGCCAGCTCTGCAATGCTTGTTTGAAAAAGAGAGATAATTTGAAAAAAGTATAATTTTCAATTTCTTTTTTTCAATTTCAATTTCTTTATCTTGGCCAGGTCGCAATTGTAAATGAGAACTTGTTCTCAACTTGCCTACCTGGTTAAATAAAGGTGAAATAAAAATAAAAATAAATAAAAATTAATCGAAAATGAGACATAGCAAACTGCACAAAGGTAAAAAGGCAATTTTTAAACAATGGATGAGCTTTTCTTAGTAATCTACTTGAGAGCCATTTAGGGTTCAAATAAAACTTTTGAATGAGTGAAGCTTTTAGAGTGAGGTTTAGTGATTATATTTAATAATCTCAACCCACCCAATTCATATTCATTATACAGATAGGCACATTTCATTTTGTCTGGTTTAGCGTCACAGATAAAGCAAAATATTTTTTGCTCATATGATTTGAAAAACAAATAATCAGGAGTAGGCAGCACCATAAGTAAGTGAGTAAACTGAGATATGAATGAGGAGTTAATCAGGGCAATTTTTCCATAAATAGACAGGTATTTACCTCTCCATGGTTGCAGGATCTTGTCTATTTTTACAAGTTTTCTATTGAAATTCATTGTGGAGAGCTTATTTATATATTTTGTGATATGAATACCGACTATGTCTACTTCACCATCAACCCATTTTATAGGTAAACTGCAGGGTAATGTAAAAGTTGTATTTTTAAAAGCTCCAATACGTAATATTGTACACATATCATAATTAGGTTCTAGTCCAGAGAGTACAGAAAAGTTATCTAGATCTTCAATGAGACATTGCAGGGATCTAGCTTGCGGACTTATTATAAAACTTGAGTCATCGGCATACATGGAGACATTTGTTTTTAAGCCTTGGATTTCTAATCCTCTAATGTTGTTATTGGATCTGATTTTAATAGCTAGCATTTTGATGGCCATAATCAATAGATATGGTGACAGCGGACACCCTTGTTTAACTCCTCTTGACAATTCAAAACTCTCTGAGAATTAGCCGTTATTTACTATTTTACACCTGGGGTTGCTATACATTATTTTTGCCTCTTTTTATAAGAAAATTACCGAAATTGAAAAAATCAAATGCCTTTTCAAAATCCCCTATAAATACCATTCCTGGCTTCTTATATGTTTCATGATGTTCTATTATTTCTAGTAGTTGTAGTATATTATGTCCAATGTATAGTCCATGTAACAAACCTGTCTGATCAGGATGAACAATACCTGGTAAAACCATTTTAATTCTGAGTGCTATGCATTTCGCTAGTATTTTTGCGTTACAACATTGAAGTGTAAGGGGCCTCCAGTTTTTTTAGATAGACTGGGTCTTTATATTTTCCATCTGGGTCTTGTTTTAATAATAGAGAAATCAGACCTTCCTGCTGAGTACCTGACAGACTTCCATTTCTATAGGAGTAGTTAAAACAATCTAACAATGAAGCTTTTAGTATATAAAAAAATACTTTATATACCTCTACCGGTATGCCATCAAGCCCTGGGGTTTTTCCAGACTGAAAGGATTTAAGAGCCTCAAAAAGTTATTTGTCTGTAATTTGGACTTCGCACTGATCTTTCTGTACATTTGTTAATTTTCCATTTTTTATATTATTTGGAAAGAATTCCTTACCATAATCTTCATTCAGTGGGAGAGGATGAGATGGAAAGAGAACATCTGCCTAAAATAATTAGCTTCCTCTTTGAAAATATAATTCAGAGAATCATAGATGACTCCGTCTTCAGTAACGAGTTTCTGAAAATTATTTTTGTTAGCGTTCCTGTATTGGAGATTCAGGAAGAATTTTGTGCATTTTTCTCCATATTCCATCCAGTTTGCTGTATTTTTGTAATAGATTACATTAGATCGTTCTTGAATAAGTTCCTCAAGTTCTTTTTGTTTTTCCTCTAACTTATTTTGTATCTCTGTAGTATTGTTTTTATTGCTATCTACCTGTACTATTAGTTCATGGATTTCCCTTGTTAGTCTTGTCTCTTTAGCCAGAAACTGCTTTTTTATTATTGATGAATATTGAATTGAATGACCCCTGAAGGTACACTTAAAGGTATCGCAAACAATAAGGGGATTTGCTGAACCTATATTATATTGGAAAAATTCAGTTATAAATTATTTTGTCTTAGTTAAAAATAAGTTGTCCTCCAGTAAACTTTGATTAAATTTCCAATATCCCCGTCCAAGTGGAAAATCTATAAGAGTTATGTGAATGCCAATTAGATGATGATCCGATCGCATTCTGTTTCCTATTAAAACTTTTTTAACCTTTGATGCAAAAGAGAAAGAGACAAGAAACTAGTGACTAGCTTGATTAAGTCTCCTCCATGTATATCTCACTAGGTCAGGGTTTTTTAGTCTCCAAATATCCACTATTTCTAATGTGTCCATAATATTTGTGATATCCTTAAGGGCACGGTGATGATAGTCTGTAGAGTAATTACCTTTACGGTCCATTGAGGTACTTAACACTGTGTTATAGTCTCCCACCATAATGATTAGATCATTTGTTGCCTGTAAGTTCAATAAATTGGTATAAATGTTTTCAAAGAAGTATGAATCATCCTGATTTGGACCATATAGATTAATGAGCCAAATCTCTTTTTCGTCCACTTTCATATTCAAAAGGATCCACCTTCCTTGTGAGTCATTCCTGATTATTTGCACATTCAGATCAACATTTTTGTTGATGAATATCATCACACCCTTTGAGTTCCTTTGTCCATGACAGAAAATTATTTCACCACCCCATTCCCTTTCCCACGCAACTTCATCTAAGGATGTAGAGTGAGTTTCCTGTAAACAGTGTATGTTATATTCCTTTTCTTTTTTGTAATGTTTCATAGGACAGGATAAAGTGTGGGTCCTTATTGTGATGTTTCATAGGACAGGATGAAGTGTGGGTCTTAATTGTGATGTTTCATAGGTCAGGATAAAGTGTGCGTCTTTATTCTATAAGATGTTCTATGTTATTGTGGGTGTTGCTAATCAGACTTGAGTCGATGTCCGCTCCCCGTGGAAATAGAATTAGCATAATAAAAAAATCCCCGTCAAACCCGTCAGTTTAAGCTAGAGATATCACTGCGTCCGCCGATGTCGCCCTTCCACATCTGCGGTGGAAGGTGGCAGAGATTCCGCAGTGTTTGTCAGACTGAGACATCCCGAAAATCAATCTTCTCTCGCCTATAAACTATTATGACCCCTCGATGGAAAGATGACACTCTCACGATGGTGTTCTCTGTTTTGCACTACGACCCCCACAAGCGTCACAGGTCTCGTCTGAAGTCGATACAGCCCATCTGCAAACATCTGTCTGTAGCGACAGTTTGGGCTACACATTATTATGACCACTCTATGGAAATGTGTTTTGCTCTAGGACGCCCACTAGCCTCACAAGACTAGTCTGAAGGAACTCGCTGTACTTTGCTCCGTTCATCTTTCCCTCGATCCTGACTAGTCTCCCAGTCCCTGCCGCTGAAAAACATCCCAGCAGCATGATACTGCCACCACCACGCTTCCCCGTAGGGATGGTGCCAGGTTTCCTCCAGAAGTGATGCTTGGCATTCAGGCCAAGGAGTTCAATCTTGGTTTCATCAGACCAGAGAATCTTGTTTAACAAAATGTGGAAAAAGTCAAGGGGTCTGAATACTTTCCGAAGGCATTGTAGATAGACAGAGCATTGTCAAATAAAGCTATTCTGGGCAGCTGAAGACAATGTTACACACACAGAATTCTTAATCACATTGGATGACTTTCATAAACCATTTAGTTTCTTTGAAAATGTACAATGTTTGTGACTGTGTGAATTTGTGTTCCGGGGTTGTGGTTGATTATGAGGTAGTTTGATTGTGACCCAGGACGGTGTTCATAGTTTCATCTATAGAGAGACACTGTCTAGACAATTTTTATGCTAGTTAATGAGGGCTGCTTTTCACAAGGAACATCTTGGGCTCTTTATTTAATCAGTTTTGAGTTTAACTTCTCTGATTCCAGCCAAAGAAGAAAAGGAAGGAAAATAAAGGGAAGAGGGAGACCAACCAACCTGGAAAAAAGTGCTTTTGTTTTGCTTGTTTTATTCATGCTAGATCACACAATGATGTCCGGCCTAACATTTTACGGATATCACGTAAAATGTCGATTTTTAAGGCCATTTTCAACAGGCCAAAGGTCAAATCTGGTGAAAAGGGGCATAATGGAAACAGTAGTAGATTTAGGGCAAATATTGTGAATTCAAGTCGTTTGAAACTGATCAGCCCCATGCCACACAACAGACAGGAGATTTCCACATGGAAATGGCGTCATGCTGTATGTTACGTCATTGCCATTCCCTTTGTATATCCTTACATTGCTATTACCCTGGTAGTACAGTATATTCCCTGTTAATTCTGTTCTACAGAAAACCACTACAACGCTTCCACTAACACTACTACTAGTCTCCTCTTCCTGTTGGCTCTGTGTGTGTGTGTGTGTGTGTGTGTGTGTGTGTGTGTGTGTGTGTGTGTGTGTGTGTGTGTGTGTGTGTGTGTGTGTGTGCCTGTCTGTTCGGTGTGGCAGTAAAGTGTGAGTTGTACCCCTGTCACCTGCTGGTCATTGTCAGTCCTCTTACCAGGACAACATCCAATCGAAATCGGCACCTCTCTCAGAGACCACCACGTGGTGCATAGCAGCGGGAGGATGCAGGGAGGTGCTGAGGAGTATCTTTTCTCCACTCATACAGGAGTGATAAAGGCCTTACTCACACATTGATCAGGGGGTGTACACCATCAGCACCCCTACTTCGTACGGCTATGACATGCTGGTGCTCTTTTTCACATCCCTTTTTTTAGATATGACAATGAATGGATATATCTAGATATTAAAATGTGTAACTTTAGATATTAGAATGGGTCATTTTTTTATATTAGAATGAATAATTCTAGATATTAAAATGGGCAATTGTAGATATTAGAATTGGTAATTTTTTATATTAGAATGGGTAATTCTTGATATTAGAATGGGTAATTCTAGATATTAGAATATTCATTATTGATATTAGAATAGTAATTCTAGATATTAGAATGGGTAATTCTAGATATTAGAATAGTCATTATTGATATTAAAATGGGTAATTCTAGATATTAGAATGGGTAATACTTGATATTAGAATGGGTAATTCTAGATATTAGAATGGGTAATTCTAGATATTAGAATATTCATTATTGATATTAGAATGGGTAATTCTAGATATTAGAATGGGTAATACTTGATATTAGAATGGGTAATTCTAGATATTAGAATAGTAATTCTAGATATTAGAATGGGTAATTCTAGATATTAGAATATTCATTATTGATATTAAAATGGGTAATTCTAGATATTAGAATGGGTAATACTTGATATTAGAATGGGTAATTCTAGATATTAGAATATTCATTATTGATATTAGAATGGGTAATTCTAGATATTAGAATGGGTAATACTTGATATTAGAATGGGTAATTCTAGATATTAGAATGGGTAATTCTAGATATTAGAATATTCATTATTGATATTAGAATGGGTAATTCTAGATATTAGAATGGGTAATTCTAGATATTAGAATATTCATTATTGATATTAGAATGGGTAATTCTAGATATTAGAATGGGTAATACTTGATATTAGAATGGGTAATTCTAGATATTAGAATAGTAATTCTAGATATAACCTGTTGGGGCTAGGGGGCAGTATTGAGAATTTTGAAAAAAATATGTGCCCATTTTTAACTGCCTCCTACACCAACTCAGAAGCTAGGATATGCATATTATTACCAGATTTGGATAGAAAACACTCTGAATTTTCTAAAACTGTTTGAATGGTGTCTGTAAGTATAACAAAACTCATATGGCAAGCAAAAACCTGAGAGAAAAATAGAATTTTGTGGCTGTACTATTTTTTTGAGTCATTGTTAATAGATCACACAGTGAGAAAGGATTCATTTCGCACTTCCTACGGCTTCCACTAGATGTCAACGATCTTTATAAAGTTGTTTGAAGCGTGTCTCCCAAGCCTGGTGAATCCTGGGCCAGCGCCGCCAGGGTCGCCCGCCAGCCGGGCGCAGCCAGAGTCGCCCGCCAGCCGGGCGCAGCCAGGGTCGTCCGTCAGCCGGGCGCAGCCATCGCCGCCCGCCAGGCGCAGCCATCGCCGCAGCCATCGCCGCCCGCCATCCGGGCGCAGCCATCGCCGCCCGCCAGCCGGGCGCAGCCAGGGTCGTCCGCCAGCCGGGCGCAGCAAGGGTCGCCCGCCAGCCGGGCGCAGCCATCGCCGCCCGCCAGCCGGGCGCAGCCAGAGACACCCGCCAGCCAGGCGCAGCAAGAATCGCCCGCCAGCCGGGCGAAGTCAGGGTCGCCCACTAGTCCTCCGACCCGGCCAGGGGCGCCACCTAAGTGGGCGACGCCGAGGGTGGAGCGGGGTCCACGTCCCGCACCTGAGCCGCCTCCGATAGAGGTGGGTTGGGGAGGGGGGGTGTAGCACAGTGCCGTCGTTGACGGCAGCCACCCTCCCTTCCCTCCCTGTAGTTTAGGGGGATTTTTTCTGTTTGTTTTGGAGTTTTCTGTGTTTTGTGTAGGTGCATCCGGAGTCTGCACCTTTGGGGGGGGGGGGGGGGGGTCTACTGTCACGTCCTGACCAGTATAGAGGATATTTTGTTATTGTAGTTTGGTCAGGACGTGGCAGAGGGTAGTTGATTTATGTATTACGGGGTTTGTTGGTCACTGGTTTATGTTTGTATTTCTATGGGTTCTAGGTTAGTTTTTCTATGTGTAGGTTGGGTGCTGGACTCTCAACTGGTGGCAGGTGTTTCTAGTTGCCTCTGATTGGGAGTCCTATAAGTAGGTGTGTGTTTTGTTTGTCACTTGTGGGTAGTTATTTGTTAGCACTGCTTTTTGTTGAGCCTGCTACTCTGTTCCTGTCGTTAGTTTGTTTATTGTTTTTTTGTGGTGTTCTCATTTTTATAATAAATATGTTGAGCACGCAACCCGCTGCGCCTTGGTCCCATTCTATCTTCCACGACAGCTGTGACAAATGGGTAATTCTTGATATTAGAATGGGTAATTCTAGATATTAGAATGGGTAATTCTAGATATTAGAATGGGTAATTCTAGATATTAGAATGGGTAATTCTAGATATTAGAATGGGTAATTCTAAGAATGGAACATTCGAGGACTACAGCAGATAGTGTGACCCAGACTCTGATGAGTGTTCCAATTTCCATCATCTTTTGCACCAAGCGTCACTACTCTGCTGTTCGCCAAAGGTTAAATTCTAAATTATTCTTGATATGCATAAAGCTGACTGCTCCTCTAGTTTTTGGACTTCGCTTGGTCCGGAAACCATGAAATTGATTTGATCTTTGAAAATCATTCCATTATATTAAATGAAAACATATGCAAAGCTAAGTTAGGGCACTTTCCCCAGCTGAATCCCTACCCCCCTACCAGAAATACGCTGTTAGTAATATGTTGGCTTGATCAAATGTCTGAGTTTTGAAAAGCAATGCCACGCTTGTGATTAAAATGGCTATTAATATCTCTAGGGCAGCAATCCATGGATAATAAAGAGTTGGAAGACATGAACCACACACTGTACTGCTTATAGGTGATTCATAAACACTCCAAAGGTTAAAACAATAGTATTTAGTGCCAACATCTGTCGTGTATAGGTCACGGACACCGTCGGAAAATGGAACGCAACATGTTTTCTCTCGAACACAACCATAGCAAGAGGGGTGAATGTAATGTCAACTTATTCTCCCCCCACACCTACCTTGTTGCATGATGTTGAAGCTTTAGACCACCATCTACAGTCTACCTTCCTGTATCAGTAATCCTTCCTGTATCAGTCCTCCTTCCTGTATCAGTCTACCTTCCTGTATCAGTCCTCCTTCCTGTTTCAGTCCTCCTTCCTGTATCAGTCCTCCTTCCTGTATCACTCTACCTTCCTGTATCAGTCATCCTTCCTGTATCAGTCCTCCTTCCTGTATCAGTCCTCCTTCCTGTATCAGTCTACCTTCCTGTATCAGTTCTCCTTCCTGTATCAGTCCTCCTTCCTGTATCAGTCCTCCTTCCTGCATCAGTCCTCCTTCCTGTATCAGTCCACCTTCCTGTATCAGTCCACTTTCCTCTATCAGTCATCCTTCCTGTATCAGTCCTCCTTCCTGTATCAGTCCTCCTTCCTGTATCAGTCCACCTTCCTGTATCAGTCCACTTTCCTCTATCAGTCATCCTTCCTGTATCAGTCCTCCTTCCTGTATCAGTCCTCCTTCCTGTATCAGTCCACCTTCCTCTATCAGTCCACTTTCCTGTATCAGTCATCCTTCCTGTATCAGTCCTTCTTCCTGTATCAGTCCACCTTCCTGTATCAGTCATCATTTCTGTATTAGTCCTCCTTCCTGTATCAGTCCTCCTTCCTGTATCAGTCCTCCTTCCTGTATCAGTCCACCTTCCTCTATCAGTCCACTTTCCTGTATCAGTCATCCTTCCTGTATCAGTCCTTCTTCCTGTATCAGTCCACCTTCCTGTATCAGTCATCATTTCTGTATTAGTCCTCCTTCCTGTATCAGTCCTCCTTCCTGTATCAGTCCATCTTCCTGTATCAGTCCTCCTTCCTGTACCAGTCCACCTTCCTGTATCAATCCACCTTCCTGTATCAGTCCATCTTCCTGTATCAGTCCTCTTTCCTCTATCAGTCCACCTTCCTGTATCAGTCCACCTTCCTGTATCAGTCCACCTTACTGTATCAGTCCTCCTTCCTGTATCAGTCCTCCTTCCTGTATCAGTCCACTTTCCTGTATCAGTCCTCTTTCCTGTATCAGTCCTCCTTCCTGTATCAGTCCACTTTCCTGTATCAGTCCTCTTTCCTGTGTCAGTCCACTTTCCTGTATCAGTCCTCCTTCCTGTATCAGTCCACTTTCCTGTATCAGTCCTCTTTCCTCTATCAGTCCACCTTCCTGTATCAGTCCACCTTCCTGTATCAGTCCACCTTACTGTATCAGTCCTCTTTCCTGTATCAGTCCTCCTTCCTGTATCAGTCCACTTTCCTGTATCAGTCCTCTTTCCTGTGTCAGTCCACCTTCCTGTATCAGTCTATCTTCCTGTATCAGTCCTCCTTCCTGTACCAGTCCACCTTCCTGTATCAATCCACCTTCCTGTATCAGTCCTCCTTCCTGTATCAGTCCATCTTCCTGTATCAGTCCTCTTTCCTCTATCAGTCCACCTTCCTGTATCAGTCCATCTTCCTGTATCAGTCCACCTTCCTGTATCAGTCCTCTTTCCTGTGTCAGTCCACTTTCCTGTATCAGTCCAATTTCCTGTATCAGTCCTCTTTCCTGTGTCAGTCCTCCTTCCTGTGTCAGTCCACCTTCCTCTATCAGTCCACCTTCCTGTATAAGCAACTGTGTTCATTACAAAGCATACACAGAAGATGTTGACGCTGTAGACCTTACACAGACGATGTTGAAGCTGTAGACCTTACACAGACGATGTTGAAGCTGTAGACCATACACAGAAGATGCGTCTTTATTTACATTTTTTTTGTATGATTAATCGCACTACACCGGCTCTGACGCTCGTCGGATGTGGCAGGGCTTGCAAACTATTACAGACTACTATTTAAATATATTTAAGACAAATGTCACAGTAGGCCTACAGCTTTGGAGCTTCAGAGAATCAGGTGCATGGTCTCAGCATTGCTTGTTTGCATTGCTTGTTTATTTTTTTATATGGGGTATGTTTATAAACTTGTTGATGTTGGGCTGATGTGATGCTGAGCAGTGCACCTGTTCTACGGTCATATGAAAATCCAAATGGTGGGTCTTGAGATTCTGAATCAGCTTTAACAGACCAATATATCATGTTTATCATAATACCGTACTGTATTTTAATGACGTGATAAAATTTACAAGAAATGTTTTGACATTACAACATGAAACATGCCTTTCAGCATATAGCCATGTAAAAAGGTTAATACATGTATTACAGTATAGGTTGCCAGGGATGTATGCACTAGGATTCAGTTGCAAAATGTTTAGTCTGTTGCCAAAAAGGTTTTGCAACAGAAACCGTTTACTCCAAACCGAAAACGTTTTGCAATGAAAACAAGAGCTTCTATCGGATGAATACAGGTAGGTCACTCCCCATTTCATTCCGTTTGCTCTGTTTGCTTCTGTTTGGTTCTTAAACAGTAAACGGTCTCCATTTGCAAGACGTAATGAATACACCCCAGATTAGCAGACTCTGATGTAATAATTAATGCTGATCTGTTGCAGCTGGGTAGCATGTGTTAGTAACCATTACCGTCCAAGTAATTAAAACATGGAATAAGAAACAACCTGGCAAGAAAATAACATGTTTATGGGGCACTTGTTAAATTGCCCACATCCAAATCAAAGGAGTTCTAAGTCTTAATTTGGAAGCAGTGTGTGTTTTTCAGCAAGGTTGTCCCTTTGAGAATCTGGGCCGGCTCCCCTGACAGATGGTCATGTAAAAGTGTGTATGTGTGCCTGTGTGTGTGCGTGTGTGGTGTGTTAGGGGCTGCTGCAGGTTCTCCATAGTCCTCTTTGCCATAAAGGTAAGAAGCTGATTAGTTGGCATATCCCCATGTTCTCTAGACTGTGATGCCAATTGGCAAGTGAAGTTGTGCTTTGCCAACTCCCCCCTATTATAGTGGTAGTTTATCTCCATAGAAGTCTCAAGGTTGAGACAAAATGTTATTAAAGGTTTGGGCCCAGATACTTTACCTGTATCAACAACTTGATGTTTGAAATCACCCAATAACCTGGTATGTACTTTCTAAGTCAATCTGGATAAGAGCTTCTGCTACATGACTAGTATTTAAATGTGAATCCTTACTTCTGTCCTGGAATAATCACTGATTTGTACATGATTGGAATTGAAAAGGTGAAAGGTTTCAATCCATTGCTTTGACTAATTTAACAACTAATTAAATAGTGACATTTCTCTTCTGGAATAGAGGATTTAAAGTAATTGAATAATTGACACATATGCCTGCGGCTTCAAGTAAATATGTAGTGAACATCTGGTGAACATGTGGTGAACATGTCATAAATATTTAGTGAATGTGTAGTAGTTATGTAGTGAATATATAGTGAATATGTAGTGAATATATAGTGAATATGTAGTGAATATGTAGTAAATATGTAGTGGATATGTAGTAAATATGTAGTGAATATGTAGTAAATATGTAGTGAATATGTAGTGAATATGTAGTGAATATGTAGTAATTATGTAATAAATATGTAGTGAATATGTAGTGAATATGTAGTGAATATGTAGTGAATATATGGTGAATGTAGTAAATATGTAGTGAACATATAGTGAATATGTAGTAAATGTGTAGTGAACGTGTAGTGAATATGTAGTAAATGTGTAGTGAACGTGTAGTGAATATGTAATACATATGTAGTGAATATGTAGTGAATATGTAGTGAATATGTAATAAATATGTAGTGAATATATAATACATATGTAGTGAATATGTAGTGAATATGTAGTGAATATGTAGTGAATATGTAATAAATATGTAGTGAATATATAATACATATGTAGTGAATATGTAGTGAACATGTAGTAAATATGTAATAAATCTGTAGTGAATATATGGTGAATGTAGTAAATATGTAGTGAACATATAGTGAATATGTAGTGAATATGTAGTGAATATGTAGTAAATGTGTAGTGAACGTGTAGTAAATATGTAATACATATGTAGTGAATATATAATACATATGTAGTGAATATGTAGTGAATATGTAATACATATGTAGTGAATATGTAATACATATGTAGTGAATATATAATACATATGTAGTGAATATGTAGTGAATATGTAGTGAATATGTAATAAATATGTAGTGAATATATAATACATATGTAGTGAATATGTAGTGAATATGTAGTGAATATGTAGTGAATATGTAATAAATATGTAGTGAATATATAGTGAACATATAGTGAATATGTAGTAAATGTGTAGTGAACGTGTAGTAAATATGTAATAAATATGTAGTGAATATGTAGTGAATATGTAATACATATGTAGTGAATATGTAGTGAATATGTAGTGAATATGTAGAGAATATGTAATACATATGTAGTGAATATGTAATACATATGTAGTGAATATGTAGTGAATATGTAGTGAATATGTAATAAATATGTAATAAATATGTAATAAATATGTAGTGAATATGTAAATAAAATATGTTCATTTTATTTAGTTTTCTAGATCCATTATAGCCTAATGTTACGCCTCAGAGGTTAGGTTACAATATACAACATCAACAAAAAAAAGAAGAAAATAAAGCAAAATTAGAACAAGACAGCTACAGGTATCTTTCATCAAATTAATTTTCCAATAGAGAACGGGCCGCTGCGTTACTAGTCTCCCACACACAGGGTACTGTTCCAGAGCTACAGGTATGCTTCAGGTACAACATTTTTCATATGGTCTCTTAGACGTCTACACAGTACACACTTCTCCACATACTCTGCACAGCAGAACTGCACAGACAACACACATAGTGTACGTGTATCTGGAACGCACCCACTGTTTGGCAGTTCACCCACCACTTCTTACTAAGACACTGTCAGAAAGCACCAGAGTGGTATGTGCTCTGTGTAACAAGCCAATTTAGATGAGCATGAACCCACACACATCCCCCCAGGGCAACATAGTGAATACGCAACCGGCTGATGACACATTTACAGCTACATTTTCGAAAACAAATCCTCATCCTTTGTGTCTGAATGTTTTGTGGCATTCATATGAATGTTTGAGCCAGGGCTCATTAACGAAATGACAAGCAGATTGATGATTTGTCTACTGTGTTGATTGTCTTCGGAATGTAAAACTAATACATATTGATTCAGTCAAAATACAGTCTCAATTAATAGTCACACGGTGACTTCAAGGAAATGGTGAGTTATCAGTGACTTGTTGGAAACAAGCCAACAGTTTAACCTGAGGGAGGTCTTCTTCTTTGGAATCATTTTGTAACATTGCAGGACCAGCCCACGTTGTATCAGTTTTCCCCTTCATTGCAAAACAGTGTTTTAATCAATTATTTTGTTTCATGTGAATATATTTAGTATAGTTTTATCTGAAAAGGATCACTTTTTAAATGTTTTAAAATCAGTATTTTTTAAATGAAATTCACTGAGGAGGATGGTCTTCCACTTCCTCCTCTGAGGAGCCTCCACTGGTCATTATTAATCATTTTTATCATGGAGGAACAGCCTACGCTTTCTCAGTTCCTCCTGTGTCAATAAACAATCACCTGAAGAGAGATGTGTAAAGAGCTTCTGGCTGGGCCTTGGCCTTGGCCTGGTTAGAAGCCCTAGACTCACCTGTAACAACACACCCAGGGGAGTGCCGTAGTTGAGGATGAATGAAGCATTGTCTGTTCTCCTGAATGGCAATGTTGTCTCCGTACGTTTGTTTTTCGCTGACATCGGAATGTCTCATCTCCATTTCAGGGAGGGTGCTTACCGTTGGGCATCCTGTGTTTTTTTGTTGTTGTAAAGATGTTCAGTGTCTGGCTCATGGCCAACCAAAAGTGTCTGGGTTTGTTCACTGCCCTGGTAAAGAACTGCTATCCATTTAGTAAAGCTGGTCTTAAAGCTAGGTGTGCAATAGTCAGTCGATACAGTCCTAACCATTAAGTTAGTACTTTTTTTTTATTGCATGGTCAGGCAAGAACAATGATATTTGCCATTTTATTTGGATCCCCATTAGCTGTTGCGAAAGCAGCAGCTACTCTTCCTGGGGTCCACACAACACATCACATAATACAGAACATTAACAGACAAGAACAGCTCAAGGATAGAACTACATGCATAAAAACACGTAGCCTACATATCAATGCATACACACAAACTATCTAGGTCAAATAGGGGAGAGGCGTTGTGCAATGAGGTGTTGCTTTATCTGTTTTTTGAAACCAAGTTTTCTGTTTATTTGAGCAATATGAGATGGGAGTTCCATGCAATAATGGCTCTATATAACACTGTACGCTTTCTTGAATTTGTTCTGGATTTGGGGTACTGCGAAAAGACCCCTGGTGGCATGTCTGGTGGGATAAGTGTGTGTGTCAGAGCTGTGTGTAAGTTGACTATGCAGAACATTTTGAATTTTCAACACATTAAGGTTTCTTATAAAAAAAAGGAAGTGATGCAGTCAGATATGCCCATCAGAAGTGACTCTCCATAAACACTTGGAGCCAACAGAACACACCATTCAGCATATTTCATATTGCCGTATATCACTCATCCTCACACATAAACCCCATGGGACATTATAAGTGGTGTTATAACAGTAATAATGTGAGTTTTATATTACAGTAAATACTCACATTACCCACAATACCCACAAAAGTCAAACATTCTAAGTGGTGCGCTTCCCAACCCCCACGATTTTATGAGACGGTCTATCACTCGCCCTCTCTTTCATCACTCCATCCCTTTCGGTAAACTTTCAAGAAATGAAAACACACGGCAGCACTGCTATAAAGTAGATGTTGTTCATTACTCCCCTCGGTGGGGAAGGCAGTCATTCGATCTCCGCTCTGCTTGCTTTTAGCTACGAATCCAACTATCTGTCCTCATCAGCGGTTTCAGTTTTCGCTCGGGCTGTTCTCATGTAGCCTGGTTAAAACAGAATGAACACCGTGCTCACCAGTGAAACAATGGTGAGTGAAATATTCAGTCAGGTTTAACCAGGCTAGCTCTGATGCTGCCCCCCGTCCCAATGCTGATGTTCTGTTGCTTACGGCCAGGAAGTGGAGATGAAAAGTGAGATGTTAAAATAGCAGCAGTCCCCAGCAGAACAGTGGGCAGAACTGGGGTTTTGCTTGTGTAGCCCTCACAGATCAACTTTCAGTTTTCTTTACCTGAACTGGACCGCTGAGAGTTTTCAGTTGGAGTAAGAAGGAGGGTATATAGGGAGGGAAGGAGTTTTAACATGGGTGTTGTGGGTGTTACATGAACATGACAGCATTCACAGATTGACAGACACACACACCTACACACACACACACACACACACACGCACACACACACACACACACACACACACACACACACACACACACACACACACACACACACACACACACACACACACACACACACACACACACACACACACACACACAAAATAGGTCTACTGAAAAACACCAACAACATACTGGTTACCTGTTTAAAATGTTAAAGTCAGTTGGCATGAAAGGCTACCCCCTGCATAAATGCCACTGCAACTCAGAGTGTGGCAATATATTCAAGATAGGGCTGATCCTGATTTAGGAATGTATGCCTTTCCTACGAACGTCATTCAAACGCACTTCTCAGTATTTGGTATTCAGACTTATCTTATTCAGTTGCATAACGTGCTCTGTAGGTGTACAAGGTACCTTGTGAACTCTGAATAAATTTCACTCAACAGCTGAAAACCTCCCACTTGCTGGCCAACAGATTTTCTCATGGAGTTTTAATTCAATTTGGTTTTCAGAACATTTACAGTTTTTTCCAACTGCTTACACACGTTTTCAAAACTGTCTCCTTTTTTTCAAAACTCTACACACAATTCCCAAAACTGCACACACAAAATGCAAAATGCCTCAAATCTCCTTCAAAATGTAACGCTGCATTCAAAATGCCATAAACACATGTCAGAATGAAGCATTTGCATCAAATGGCAAACACTGCTTTCATAATAGTACATTTTTGGATTTACCATGTAAACTGTTGTTCTAAATCTAAAGCTCTTTGGTCTTTCATAGGCTTATATCTACATTTCAATACAATGTTCTACAGTGAAAGTAATCTGCTGAGAGGGGTAACAAGTACACTGTAAACACCAATGCAATGTAGAAACAGAAAATATTTATTAGGCCAAACATTACTGTTGTATACAGTAGCATACAACAAAACCAGAAATATATGTAAACCAAAAGTATATTCTTTAGAATACAGTAAAGAACACAATTGTGTGTGTGGGGTCCCGGGGGGGCAGTCCAGGAATTGGTAGGGGGGGGCAGTCACCAGTGCTAAGCTACGCTTCATCTCTTCTCCGGGCTGGGTCTGGCCACAATACTTCGTCCACATCACAAGATACGTTTTCTCTTGCCAAACATCGAGGGAAGTATCTCCTAGCATGGCCTATCCAACCTTGGACAGAGACAACCTCTATGTCTCCACATGCGTCCTCCATTGCCTGGAGAAGCGGCATGCGGGCATAGGGTTGGCGATCATACACTTTCCAGCGCCAGGCTGAGAAGAATTCCTCTATGGGATTTAGAAAAGGTGAATATGGGGGTAGGTACAAAACTACAAATTGTGGATGGGTGGCAAACCAGTTTTGGACCAGAACAGCCTGGTGAAAACTAACATTGTCCCATAAAACCACAAATCTAGCAGGCTCCTGATCTGGATCAGGGACAAGCATTGTGTAAATTGCATCCAGAAAAGTGAGCATATGGCCGGTGTTGTACGGACCCAGTGTGGCATTGTGATGGAGGACCCCGTTTTGAGTGATGGCAGCACACATAGTTATATTACCCCCACGCTGTCCAGGGACATTGGTAATTGCCCTCTGTCCTATTGTGTGTGTGACCTGGTGAATAAGTGTAGCATTTTGATTGGTTGTGTTTGGAAAAGGAAAGCAAGTCACTTCCTGTTAGATTTTTGTGTTTTAGGTAGAGAATTGTGTGTAGTGTTTTGAAAAAAGTTTTTTATGTAATTGACAACTGAGTCAAAGGCTGAGCTTATGGTTTTGGATATTTGGTGTGTAGTTTTGCACTTTGAGTGAGAGGTTTCAAAAATCGTGTGACATGAAAAGATTTTGTGTGTAAGCAGTTGGAAAAAACTGTATCTTAACTCATCTCTAAATACGATGCACCTTTAATTAGAATTTTGTCGACAGACTCAATAGAATATATGGAGAGAACGGTTTCAGAATATTGGGATAAATGAAAGAAAGCCATCTAAATTCTGTATATGCATATCCAGCTCCATTTTAGCACCAACTGTCAGATTTCAAAATATCCTGATCTTGTAGATTATTTAGGAACATATGTATTTTATTTTACTAGGGAAGTCAGTTAAGAACAAATTCTTATTTACAATGACAGCCTACCCCGGCCAAACCCTAACCCAGACGACACTGGGCCAATTGTGCACCCCTCTATGGGACTCCCATTACAGCAGGTTGTGATACAGCCTGGAATTGAACCAGGGTCTGTAGTGACACCTCTATTACTGAGATGCTGTGCCTTTGACCGCTGCGCCAATCGGGATGTATGAATCATTAAAAAAAATAACGGTTTGGAGAGCCTTTATGCACGAAATACCGTATATTGAAAGTAGATGCCTTTTCCACTTGGAACCAGTAAGTTCGCGACAGCTTATTCATGGTTTCCTCTCACGTAAAGGTAAAGAATTAAGTCAAAGTCAGAATAGTGCGTAGCTGTTCCTCCGCCACTCCGTTTATTCAATCTCCACCTCAAACGAATAGTGGGTGAATAGCATTCTTTCTAATGCTTAAGTTCAAGGTCAGAACACGCATAGAGAGAATGGAGCATAAAAAAGGGAATTATGTTCCATTTACGTGCACTTAACTGGGGTCGGAATCTGGACCGATGTGAATAGAAACCAACTCTGGATGAAACGGTTTGACATAGGAATTATCCAATAGATTTCCATACCACAATAGTCCCATACCACAGGGTTTCCCAAACTCGGTCCTGCCCCGCCACTACACAGCTGATTCAAATAATCAAACCTTGATGATGAGTTGGTTCTTTTAATCAGCTGTGTAGTGTTGGGGGGGGCAGGAACCGAGTTTGGGAAACACTGCCCTACCAAGCTGAGACCTATTCATGTGTTTTCAATAGTGTGTATACATGATTAAGGGCTTGACACAATGTTGCCCATTCTGGATCCAATTCCCAACTATTTACCGAATATCAGGACCTAACCCGTTATCCATGACGCGGCGCTGCTAAGCGACGTAAAGATCCACATCCGTCAAACTGTTTGCTAAGCGACGTCAAGATCCGCATCTGTCAAACTGTTTGCTAAGCGACGTCAAGATCCGCATCTGTCAAACTGTTTGCTAAGCGACGTCAAGATCCGCATCTGTCAAACTGTTTGCTAAGCGACGTCAAGATCCACCTCTGTCAAACTGTTTGCTAAGCGATGTCAAGATCCACCTCTGTCAAACTGTTTGCTAAGCGACGTCAAGATCCACCTATGTCAAACTGTATGCTAAGCGACGTCAAGATCCACCTCTGTCAAACTGTTTGCTTTAGCTAAGCGACGTCAAGATCCGCATCTGTCAAACTGTTTGCTAAGCGACGTCAAGATCCACCTCTGTCAAACTGTTTGCTAAGCGATGTCAAGATCCACCTCTGTCAAACTGTTTGCTTTTGCTAAGCAACGTCAAGATCCGCATCTGTCAAACTGTTTGCTAAGCGACGTCAAGATCCACCTCTGTCAAACTGTTTGCTAAGCGACGTCAAGATCCACCTCTGTCAAACTGTTTGCTAAGCGACGTCAAGATCCACCTCTGTCAAACTGTTTGCTAAGCGACGTCAAGATCCGCATCTGTCAAACTGTTTGCTAAGCGACGTCAAGATCCACCTCTGTCAAACTGTTTGCTAAGCGACGTCAAGATCCCCCTCTGTCAAACTGTTTGCTAAGCGACGTCAAGATCCGCACCTGTCAAACTGTTTGCTAAGCGACGTCAAGATCCGCCTCTGTCAAACTGTTTTCTTTTGCTAAGTGATGTCTAGATCCACCTCTGTCAAACTGTTTGCTAAGCGACGTCAAGATCCGCATCTGTCAAACTGTTTGCTAAGCGATGTCAAGATCCACCTCTGTCAAACTGTTTGCTTTTGCTACGCGACGTCAAGATCCGCATCTGTCAAACTGTTTGCTAAGCGACGTCAAGATCCCCCTCTGTCAAACTGTTTGCTAAGCGACGTCAAGATCCACCTCTGTCAAACTGTTTGCTAAGCGACGTCAAGATCCACCTCTGTCAAACTGTTTGCTAAGCGATGTCAAGATCCACCTCTGTCAAACTGTTTGCTTTTGCTAAGCGACGTAAAGATCCGCATCTGTCAAACTGTTTGCTAAGCGACGTCAACATCCACCTCTGTCAAACTGTTTGCTAAGCGACGTCAAGATCCACCTCTGTCAAACTGTTTGCTAAGCGACGTCAAGATCCACCTCTGTCAAACTGTTTGCTAAGCAATGTCAAGATCCAACTCTGTCAAACTGTTTGCTTTTGCTAAGCGACGTCAAGATCCACCTCTGTCAAACTGTTTGCTAAGCGACGTCAAGATCCACCTCTGCCAAACTGTTTGCTAAGCGACGTCAAGATCCACCTCTGTCAAACTGTTTGCTAAGCGACGTCAAAATCCGCATCTGTCAAACTGTTTGCTAAGCGACGTCAAGATCCACCTCTGTCAAACTGTTTGCTAAGCGACGTCAAGATCCGCCTCTGTCAAACTGTATGCTAAGCGACGTCAAGATCCACCTCTGTCAAACTGTTTGCTTTTGCTAAGCGACGTCAAGATCTGCATCTGTCAAACTGTTTGCTAAGCGACGTCAAGATCCACCTCTGTCAAACTGTTTGCTAAGCGATGTCAAGATCCACCTCTGTCAAACTGTTTGCTTTTGCTAAGCGACGTCAAGATCCGCATCTGTCAAACTGTTTGCTAAGCGACGTCAAGATCCACCTCTGTCAAACTGTTTGCTGAGCGACGTCAAGATCCACCTCTGTCAAACTGTTTGCTAAGCAACGTCAAGATCCGCACCTGTCAAACTGTTTGCTAAGCAACGTCAAGATCCGCACCTGTCAAACTGTTTGCTAAGCAACGTCAAGATCCGCATCTGTCAAACTGTTCACGGTTCATTCATATAAAACCATAGTTTACTGGGCTGTAGGAAGCAACTGTGACTGATTAGAGCCTAAACCGTTTGCCAAGCGCCCAACCAGACTCCATGCCGCTCTCTATCAGTGAAGGATATGAGGAGGAAGGGAGGGAGGAGGAAGAGGATGAGGAAGAGGAAGGGGGGTGAGGAGGAGGAGGAAGAGGGGGCAGAGAAGAGTAGCTACCACTTGGCTTCATAGTTGTTAATTCTTGCATTGATTGATTGTATCATGGTGCACAGGTGTCCTGAATGTTCTGGTTTTAATCGTGCTCAATATGCACAAAGAGCAAGTGTTTTTTTTTTTGTTTTTTTTGTGACGGCTTCTCTGACAGCTTGATGATGTGAGATAATAAAAGACAGTTTGTGTTTGTCAGAGCAGCGTTTACTTTAGATACAACCTCATATGTGATCGACAGGTGGGAAAGGAAAAGGCTGAACAGGTTCAGGGCTGTTAAATTAGGCTCTTTGTTGAGTCGGTTGTTTAGTCTTTTGACGTGTTCTTGGAAAACATACAGTAGCTACAGAGGCGCGCCTCTGACTATACGCAGACAACGATCTGCACATAATGCCCCGCAGACATTTTTATTAAAAAAATGTTTTGCAACTCAGTCAGGGACTGAACTTACTGTTAACCCTTGTGCTTTTCTGAAAAATAATTCCATCCATTGTGGTATGGGACAGTTTGACAGTTTAACAGTTTAACAGTTTAAATACAAGAACATTTGATTTCAAAAACTCAATATTTAAGAACTATTTGTTAAACATATTTCATTTCTCACAAACAAGCCTTTTCTGTTGGAGCTCATTTTTGAGTGTTTGTGACAGAGATCTGCTGCTCTCACTGAGAAGGAGCAGCTTTGAAAAGCTCCTTTTCACCCAAATATAATTATAAAACTGCAACCAGAACCAGTCAAAACAAAATACATCAAAGACCCCTGTTTATTTTGGAACTGTGCAAATATCTATACACATCTTCGTATACAAAATCTACACAGACTTTCCATAAAACATCAGTGTCCACATTTTGAAGTTAGGTTCATGACCCTAAATTAAGGAAAAGTAATTTCATTTCATGGAGAAAAAGAGAGGTTACCTAGTGTTTTAGACTACTCAAAAGTGGAAATGAGTCAAATTGACCAGCAACATAATAGGAGGGCTAAGAGTTAGAATAGTAGAATAAAAAAGGTTGTGCATCAGCAGTTTTTCACTTGTTATTTCAGTCACTGACAGTAACTCAATTAGCCCATGTCTCATCATTATTTTTAGATTGCTAGGCAAGGTAGTCTAGCTAGCAATCTAAACCTTGCGCTAACCATGGCTAAGTGACTGACTGGGCATGTGTACAGGAGACCTGACCAATGATGTATTTAAACCCTGGATTCCTGATGCTATGTATTGGCCAATGAGAGGCTTTGAAGCACTGTTCAGCCATATTGGCATATTTCTTCTTATGGGGAGAGTAACATTAGTACTATGTAAAAATTATGTTTTAAGGAAAATGTTTTTATATAGTTTTTAATTTAAATTTTTTATGTTTAGCTCACATAATATAATTTCTAAGTATGCATTAAGGCTGGGATGGGCAACTGGTGGCCACCCCCCTTTGAAGGACCTCGGATCAATTCTTTGCATCAGCAGTTTTGCTCTTGTCACTGATAGTCAGTCAATTAGCCCATGTCAGATAAAATGTTTTAGATTGCTAAATTAGCTTAGCGGCCAGCTATCTAAACTTGTCATTATGGTCGAATTACCGGCATTGATTTTGTTAGTCAGTCTTACTCAGATATCATATTAAAAACTGAAAACATACCTCTCCGCCTCATTGAAAAATTTGTAGAATTCCATGAAATTTGTTATGAAATTGCTAAATCTTCTCTCGCCCGCCATGTAAAAATGTGTAGAAATGCAGCAACTTGCTTTAAAACTTCTACATTTTATCTACACTTCATGGCAAAATGTGTAGAATTACAGCCACTTGCTTTAAAACTTCTACATTTTATCTACACTTCATGGCAAAATGTGTAGAATTACAGCCACTTGCTTTAAAACTTCTACATTTTATCTACACTTCATGGCAAAATGTGTAGAATTGCAGCCACTTGCTTTAAAACTTCAACATTTTATCTACACTTCATGGCAAAATGTGTAGAATTGCATCTAATTAACTATAAGAAATGATCTCCAGTGTCAAGATAGGGATACTAAAATGTTTTGCTCTCAGTGTGGGGGGAGCAACTGTGGCCCCACCCACATCAAAATTGCACATCCTTGCATTAAGGTGTCTGTAACAGAACAAATGTAGACATTTATAAATGTATTTCTATAGCTTCCAAAATATATTTTACAATGAATGGGGGAGTGCCAAGATGGAGGAACGGTGGCTTCAACACAATGGTAGAGGAGTACCAAGATGGAGGAACGGTGGCTTCAATACAATGGTAGAGGAGTACCAAGATGGAGGAACGGTGGCTTCAATACAATGGTGGGGGAGTACCAAGATGGAGGAACGGTGGCTTCAAAACAGCGCCCTGTCAGTCAGGGCTACCACCTGGCTACCCCTACCCCGGTCAACAGCACTGCACCCCCCACAGCAACTCGCCCAAGCCTTCCCCATTTCTCCATCTCCCAAATCCAGTCAGCTGATGTTCTGAAAGAGCTGCAAAATCTGGACACCTACAAATCAGCCGGGCTAGACAATCTGGACCCTTTATTTCTAAAATTATCTGCCGAAATTGTTGCAACCCCTATTACTAGCCTGTTCAACCTCTCTTTCGTGTCATCTGAGATTCCCAAAGATTGGAAAGCAGCTGCGGTCATCCCCCTCTTCAAAGGGGGACACACTCTTGACCCAAACTACTACAGATCTATATCTATCCTACCCTGCCTTTCTAAGGTCTTCGAAAGCCAAGTTAACAAACAGATTACTGACCATTTCGAATCCCACCGTACCTTCTCCGCTATGCAATCTGGTTTCAGAGCTGGTCATGGGTGCACCTCAGCAACGCTCAAGGTCCTAAACGATATCTTAACCGCCATCGATAAGAAACAATACTGTGCAGCCATATTCATTGACCTGGCCAAGGCTTTCGACTCTGTCAATCACCACACCCTCATCGGCAGACTCAACAGCCTTGGTTTCTCAAATGATTGCCTCGACTGGTTCACCAACTACTTCTCTGATAGAGTTCAGTGTGTCAAATCGGAGGGCCTGTTGTCCGGGCCTCTGGCAGTCTCTATGGGGGTGCCACAGGGTTCAATTCTTGGGCCGACTCTCTCCTCTGTATACATCAATGATGTTGCTCTTGCTGCAGGTGAGTCTCTGATCCACCTCTACGCAGACGACACCATTCTGTATACTTCTGGCCCTTCTTTGGACACTGTGTTAACAACCCTCCAGACGAGTTTCAATGCCATACAACTCTCCTTCCGTGGCCTCCAACTGCTCTTCAATACAAGTAAAACTAAATGCATGCTCTTCAACCGATCGCTGGCTGCACCTGCCCACCCGTCCAGCATCACTACTCTGGACGGTTCTGACTTAGAATATGTGGACAACTACAAATACCTAGGTGTCTGGTTAGACTGTAAACTCTCCTGCCAGACTCACATCAAACATCTCCAATCCAAAGTTAAATCTAGAATTGGCTTCCTATTTCACAACAAAGCATCCTTCACTCAAGCTGCCAAACATACCCTCGTAAAACTGACCATCCTACCGATCCTCGACTTCGGCGATGTCATTTACAAAATAGCCTCCAATACCCTACTCAATAAATTGGATGCAGTCTATCACAGTGCCATCCGTTTTGTCACCAAAGCGCCATATACTACCTACCATTGCGACCTGTACGCTCTCGTTGGCTGGCCCTCGCTTCATACTTGTCGCCAAACCCACTGGCTCCAGGTCATCTACAAGACCTTGCTAGGTAAAGTCCCTCCTTATCTCAGCTCGCTGGTCAGCATAGCAGCACCCAACCGTAGCACGCGCTCCAGCAGGCATATCTCACTGGTCACCCCCAAAGCCAATTCCTACTTTGTCCGCCTCTCCTTCCATTTCTCTGCTGCCAATGACTGGAAAGAACTACAAAAATCTCTGAAACTGGAAACACTTATCTCCCTCACTAGCTTTAAGCACCAGTTGTCAGAGCAGCTCACAGATCACTGCACCTGTACATAGCCCATCTATAAATAGCCCAAACAACTACCTCTTCCCCTACTGTATTTATTTATTTATTTTGTTCCTTTGCACCCCAGTATTTATACTTTGCACATTCATCTACTGCAAATCTACCATTCCAGTGTTTTACTTGCTATATTGTATTTCCTTCGCCACCGTGGCCTATTTATTGCCTTTACCTCCCTTATCTCACCTCATTTGCTCACATTGTATATAGACTTATTTTTCTACTGTATTATTGACAGTATGTTTGTTTATTCCATGTGTAACTGTGTTGTTGTATGTGTCGAACTGCTTTGCTTTATCTTGGCCAGGTCGCAGTTGTAAATGAGAACTTGTTCTCAACTTGCCTACCTGGTTAAATAAAGGTGAAATAAAAATAAAAAACATGTTTTTTTTGTGTATATATAAATCATTGGTCCTGGCCTCTTGTTGGAGCTAACTGGTTGGACCAATCAAGATTTGAGAACGCATCCCCATTCCCTCTTTCGTCCACTAGGTGGCCTCATACTACAGCCAATGCAGCGGTCCTATTCTACTGGCATTTTGGGAAATGCTGTCCACTATTTCAATCAAAAGCTATTAAGCACATTAGTAGAGTTGCAACCCATCATGCATGGCAAAGCAATGGGGGTGGATGCGTTTGTTTTCCTCTAATGTTGGTTGGCCAACACAAAATAATATAACACTGTCATTCAACTCAAGTTGTGTTCCATCAGAATAACTATGCTGCACACAGAGGGCTGCTGAGGGGAGAACAGCTCATTTTATATATTTTTTTATTTCACCTTTATTTAACCAGGTAGGCTAGTTGAGAACAAGTTCTCATTTACAACTGCGACCTGGCCAAGATAAAGCACAGCAGTTCGACACATACAACAACACAGAGTTACACATGGAATAAACAAACATACAGTCAATAATACAGTAGAAAAAAGAAAAATCTATATACAGTGAGTGCACATGAGGTAAGATAAGGGAGGTAAGGAAATAAATAGGCCATGGTGGCGAAGTAATTACAATATAGCAATTAAACACTGGAATGGTAGATGTGCAGAAGATGAATGTGCAAATAGAGATACTGGGGTGCAAATGGAACGGAGCAAATGGAATGGAATCAAACACCTGGAATTCATGTGTTTTATGTATTTGATACCATTCCTAGAATTCCACTCCAGTCATTACCCCAAGCCCATTCTCCCCACCAACCTGCTGTGATGCTGTACATGTATGTTTACCATCATCTCAACCATACCCTAACAGGAAAAAACACATGATTTCGCATGTAGAAATCACATCACTTCACATGAAATTTCACATGTGAAATCATGTGAGCACAGGTGTTTTTGGAACACTTTACATGTGCACTTTTTTTTCACATGTAGTTTCATGTTATCACATGTTTCTTTACGTGTTGCCCCATAACTTCACATGTAATTACATGAAAACATGTGTTTTTTGGAACACTTCACATGTGCAATTTTTTTTCACGTGTAGTTTCATGTTATCACATGTTTCTTTACGTGTTGCCCTATAACTTCACATGTAATCACATGAAAACATGTGTTTTTTGGAACACTTCACATGCGATCATGTCAAATTCATGTGGTTTTTCCATCTGGCGTTCACCTTAAGAGAGAAAAGCATGTTGCACCAAAAGGGACAGCTAAACCAAGACGAGATTGTTTCAAAGAACATGTTTAGGGCATTTGCTTCATCACCTTCTGATTGATGTTTCTATATTTGCACAGTTTGATTGATTAAATCCCATTTGGAGCTGTCGTTCTCTCTCAGTCTGGTCTCTTGTGATCTCACTCATGATGACACAATGAACGCGAGAAAATGACTTGGCGAAATATATGAGGATGACAACAGTTCAGAATGAGATTGGGAGTTTGCAGTGTCATAGGTCGAGTGTCTATCCACTGACATCACAGAGATAAACACCAGTAAACTCGGTGGAAGAAATTACTCAAGAGTCTCAGAAGACATTCAGGAAAAGGACATGGTTACCATGTTATCACAAAGCAACATACTTGTACAGTGAGAAATCATATTTCTCTTCTCAAAGAAAATCTATGTGGAGATACCACTGTTATATTAATTTAAAAAAGCATTTCATCACCCACTGTTCATGCATTTTTAACCATATTATTTACAGTAGAACAGTGTTTCCAAAACCTCCCCTCTGGGACCCCAAGACATTCCACTCCCTAGTTCTGTGATGGTTCAAGATTGACATACTCAGTTTATAACGGATGTCCTAAAATGTATACCGTAGTCAAGTGTGATCAAAAGCACATCCTTTAGTAGGGCGCAGGACCAACAGAAACACTCATAAGCTCCGCCACGTACCTTTATTCACAATTAAAACAACGTTCAGATCCTGCAAAGATGACCTGACGAAGAGTCTTAAAGGATCTAAATGTTGTTTGTCAGTGAATAAAGGTATGTGGCGGACATTATGAGGGTTTTTAAAGGTACACGGAGGAGCTTATGAGGGTTTTAAAGGTAGGTGGAGGAGCTTATGAGGGTTTTTAAAGGTACGTGGAGGAGATTATGAGGGTTTTTAAAGGTAGGTGGAGGAGTTTATGAGGGTTTTTAAAGGTAGGTGGAGCAGTTTATGAGGGTTTTTAAAGATACATGGAGGAGATTATGAGGGTTTTTAAAGGTAAGTGGAGGAGATTATGAGTGTGCGGGCTATATTTCTTCTATACTAAAATGGACAGCTGACCAGTATAATGTTTTTTTTTGGATGCTGGAGTGAGTGGTCGTGAGTGGTCGTGCTGCACCTCGCTCCGCTGGTAATATTACATTTCATTACATTACATTACATTGGAACGATTTGATTAGTGTATCGTTAGCTAGCTACATAGTTGTATCTGCTGTCTTTGTATCAAGGATAAAGGTGTAGCTCTGAGGAACTAACAAGGTTAGCTAGCCAGCTGTATTCGTTCGTTCGCGCCGTTTTCGAAACGGCGTCAACACCATAACACCACAGCCACTGCTAGCAAGCCAACTTTACCAATTAGCAGTACTGTAGAAACTATATACATTACAACTTAACGATTTGACTAGTGTAATGTTAGCTAGCTACACAGTTGTCTTTGTATCAAGATAAAGGCGTAGTACAGAGTAACTATCGAGGTTAGCTAGCCAGCTTCATTTTCTAACATAGTCTACAACGCGCCCACTGCTAGCTAGCTAACCCTACCAGCTAGCTGTATCATTTTTAGTCAATAAGATTTTTGCAACGTAAGCTTCACTTTTGGAACATTCGAGATGTGTAGTCCAGTTGTGTAACTAACAGGACTGACTTTGTGTTAGCTAGCCAACGTTTAATTACTTCTGCGTTATGAACTAGACACGGACACGAATGATCCATTGGTAGCTTGTTGTTACCAAGTATTGGTGCTAACCGTGTGTTATAGGATGCAAGCATGCTAGTTAGCTAGTTAGCTACGGCGTCATAGGACACGGTGCACTAGGTGGGTTTTCACGGAAGAATACTGTACCAAGTTAGCTAGCGGAATAAACTAAGTTTGAGCCTATTCCTGGAAACATTGAACCACTGTAGTTTACATCAATTTTAATTTCTAGTGGTAGCTAGAAAAGTTATATTTTAGTGTTTTAGTGTTTCAGTGAATTGTTAGTGAGGGAGGCCCTGCTCTCTCGCTTCCCCAGTTGTTTAGTTAATTTTTCATGCCAATCTCCTTTGCATTAGCGAAGCCTCTCCTGTAGCCTATCAACTATGTGTCGGTCTATCCCTGTTCTCTCCTCTCTGCACAGGCCATACAAACGCTTCACATCGCGTGGCCGCTGCCACTCTAATCTGATGGTCCCAGCGCGCACGACCCACGTGGAGTTCCAGGTCTCTGGCAGCCTCTGGAACTGCCGGTCTGCGTCCAACAAGGCAGAGTTCATATCAGCCTATGCTACCCTCCATTCCCTCGACTTCTTGGCGCTGACGGAAACATGGATTACCACAGAAAACACTGCTACTCCTACTGCTCTCTTCTCGTCTGCCCACGTGTTCTCGCACACCCCGAGAGCATCTGGTCAGCGGGGTGGTGGCACTGGAATCGTCATCTCTCCCAAGTGGACATTCTCTCTTTCTCCCCTGACCCATCTGTCTATCTCCTCCTTTGAATTCCATGCTGTCACAATCACTAGCCCATTCAAGCTTGACATCCTTACCATTTATTGCCCTCCAGGTTCCCTTGGGGAGTTCATCAATGAGCTTGACGCCTTGATAAGTTCCTTTCCTGAGGATGGCTCACCCCTCACAATTCTGGGTGACTTTAACCTCCCTACGTCTACCTTTGACTCATTTCTCTCTGCCTCCTTCTTTCCACTCCTCTCCTCTTTTGACCTCACCCTCTCACCGTCCCCCCCTACTCACAAGGCAGGCAATACGCTTGACCTCATCTTCACGAGATGCTGTTCTTCTACTAATCTCACTGCAACTCCCCTCCAAGTCTCCGATCACTACCTTGTATCCTTTTCTCTCTCGCTCTCCTCCAACACTACTCACTCTGCCCCTACTCAGATGGTATTGTGCCGCCGCAACCTTCGCTCTCTCTCTCCTGCTACTCTCTCCTCTTCCATCCTATCATCTCTTCCCTCTGCTCAATCCTTCTCCAACCAATCTCCTGATTCTGCCTCCTCAACCCCCCTCTCCTCCCTTTCTGCATCCTTTGACTCTCTATGTCCCCTATCCTCCCAACCGGCTCGGTCCTCCCCTCCTGCTCCGTGGCTTGACGACTCATTGCGAGCTCACAGAACAGGGCTCCGGGCAGCCGAGCGGAAATGGAGGAAAACTAGCCTCCCTGCGGACCTGGCATCTTTTCACTCCCTCCTCTCTACTTTTTCCTCCTCTGTTTCTGCTGCTAAAGCCACTTTCTACCACTCTAACTTCCAAGCATCTGCCTCTAACCCTAGGAAGCTCTTTGCCACCTTCTCCTCCCTCCTGAATCCTCCTCCCCCTCCCCCCCCTCCTCCCTCTCTGCGGATGACTTCGTCAACCATTTTGAAAAGAAGGTCGACGACATCCGATCCTCGTTTGTTAAGTCAAACGACACCGCTGGTCCTGCTCACACTGCCCTACCCTATGCTTTGACCTCTTTCTCCCCTCTCTCTCCAGATGAAATCTTGCGTCTTGTGACGGCCGGCCGCCCAACAACCTGCCCGCTTGACCCTATCCCCTCCTCTCTTCTCCAGACCATTTCCGGAGACCTTCTCCCTTACCTCACCTCGCTCATCAACTCATCCTTGACCGCTGGCTACGTCTCTTCCGTCTTCAAGAGAGCGAGAGTTGCACCCCTTCTCAAAAAACCTACACTCGAGCCCTTCGATGACAACAACTACAGACCAGTATCCCTTCTTTCTTTTCTCTTCAAAACTCTTGAACGTGCCGTCCTTGGCCAGCTCTCCTGCTATCTCTCTCAGAATGACCTTCTCGATCCAAATCAGTCAGGTTTCAAGGCTGGTCATTCAACTGAGACTGCTCTTCTCTGTGTCACGGAGGCTCTCCGCACTGCTAAAGCTAACTCTCTCTCCTCTGCTCTCATCCTTCTAGACCTATCTGCTGCCTTTGATACTGTGAACCATCAGATCCTCCTCTCCACCCTCTCCGAGTTGGATATCTCCGGCGCGGCTCACTCTTGGATTGCGTCCTACCTGACAGGTCGCTCCTACCAGGTAGCGTGGCGAGAATCCGTCTCCGCACCACGTGCTCTCACCACTGGTGTCCCCCAGGGCTCAGTTCTAGGCCCTCTCCTATTCTCGCTATACACCAAGTCACTTGGCTCTGTCATATCCTCACATGGTCTCTCCTATCATTGCTACGCAGACGACACACAATTAATCTTCTCCTTTCCCCCTTCTGATAACCAAGTGGTGAATCGCATCTCTGCATGTCTGGCAGACATATCAGTGTGGATGACGGATCACCACCTCAAGCTGAACCTGCTCTTCCTCCCGGGGAAGGACTGCCCTTTCCATGATCTCGCCATTACGGTGGACAACTCCATTGTGTCCTCCTCCCAGAGTGCTAAGAGCCTCGGCGTGACCCTGGACAACACCCTGTCGTTCTCCGCTAACATCAAGGCGGTGACCCGATCCTGTAGGGTCATGCTATACAACATTCGCAGAGTACGACCCTGCCTTACACAGGAAGCGGCGCAGGTCCTAATCCAGGCACTTGTCATCTCCCGTCTGGATTACTGCAACTCCCTGTTGGCGGGGCTCCCTGCCTGTGCCATTAAACCCCTATAAATCATCCAGAACGCCGCAGCCCATCTGGTGTTCAACCTTCCCAAGTTCTCTCACGTCACCCCGCTCCTCCGCACACTCCACTGGCTTCCAGTTGAAGCTCGCATCTGCTACAAGACCATGGTGCTTGCCTACGGAGCTGTGAGGGGAACGGCACCTCCGTACCTTCAGGCTCTGATCAGGCCATACACCCAAACAAGGGCACTGCGTTCATCCACCTCTGGCCTGCTGGCCCCCCTACCTCTGCGGAAGCACAGTTCCCGCTCAGCCCAGTCAAAACTGTTCTCTGCTCTGGCACCCCAATGGTGGAACAAGCTCCCTCACGACGCCAGGACAGCGGAGTCAATCACCACCTTCCGTAGACACCTGAAACCCCACCTCTTTAAGGAATACCTAGGATAGGATATAGTAATCCTTCTAACCCCCTCCCCAAAAAAAAGATAAAGATGTACTCTTGTAAAGTGGTTGTTCCACTGGATAGCTTAAGGTGAATGCACCAATTTCTAAGTCGCTCTGGATAAGAGCGTTTGCTAAATGACGTAAATGTAAATGTAAATATCTATGTTCTATGGACCAACATCCCACTGTATTGGTGAGATCTATATCCTATTGACCAACATCCCACTGTATTGGTGAGTTAAATGTCCTATGGACCATTTTACTACTGTATTGGTGAGATCTATGTCCTATGGACCATTTTACTACTGTATTGGTGAGTTAAATGTCCTATGGACCATTTTACTACTGTATTGGTGAGATCTATGTCCTATGGACCATTTTACTACTGTATTGGTGAGATATATGTCCTATGGACCATTTTACTACTGTATTGGTGAGATATATGTCCTATGGACAAAATTACCACTCTATTGAAGAGATCTATGTTCTGTGGACCAACATACACCTGTATTATTGAGATCTTTTTCCTATGGAACAACATTCTACTGTATTGGTGAGATCTATGTCTTATCGACAAACATCCTACTCTATGGTTCTATGGACCAACATTCTACTCTATTGGTGAGATCTATGTCCAAAGTACCAACATCCTACTGTATTGGTGAGATATATGTCCTGTGGAACACGTCCTACTGTATTAGTGAGATCTATGTCCTATAGAGCAACATCCTACTTTATTGGTGAGATATATGTCCTATGGACAAACATCCAATTGTATTGGTGAGATCTATGTCCTATCGACCAACATCCTTCTGTTTTGGTGAGATCTATGTCTTGTGAACCAATATCCTACTGTATCGGTGAGATCTATGTCCTATGGAACAATATCCTACTGTATCGGTGAGATCTATGTCCGATGGAACAACATCCTATTGTATTGGTGAAATATACACTACCGTTCAAAAGTTTGGAGTCAGAAATGTCCTTGTTTTTGAAAGAAAAACAAAAAAATGTGTCCATTAAAATAACATCAAATTGATCAGAAATACAGTGTACACATGGTTAATGTTGTAAATGAATATTGTAGCTGGAAACAGCAGATTTTTTTTCTATGGAATATCTACATAGGCGTACAGAGGCCCATTGTCAGCAATCATCACTACCGTGTTCCAGTGGCACGTTGTGTTCAGTGTCTGTGTTTTTTTGCCCATCTTAATCTTTTATTTTTATTGGCCAGTCTGAGATATGGCTTTGCAACTGTCACGTTCGTCGTAAGGATGGGACTAAAGAGCAGCGGGAATGTGTATACTCATCTTCTTCTTTATTAAAGAAACGAAACAAAACACTTGAACAAAAGCAACGACGAAGAAACAGTCCTGTGAGGCACACAGCTACACTTGGAACAACTACCCACAAATCCCAATGAAAAAACAACCCTATTAAATAGGACCTTCAATTAGAGGCAACGAGGAACAGCTGCCTCCAATTGAAGGTCAACCCAATAAACTAAACATAGAAATAGAAAAACTAGAACGGACATAGAAATATACTAACATAGAACATTAACCAAAAACCCCGAAACACATAAAACAAACACCCCCTGCCATGCCCTGACCAAACTATAATAACAAACAACCCCTTTCACTGGTCAGGGCGTGACAGTACCCCCCCCCCCCCCAAAGGTGCAGACCTCGGATGCACCTCAAAAAAAAATTTAAAAAATAAACCCCAAAACAAAATAATCCCAAACTAAAGGGAGGGAAGGGAGGGTGGCCACCGTCACCGACGGTTCTTGTGCTACACCCCCCCCTCCCCAATCCTCCTGCTATGGAGGTGGCTCAGGCTCTGGCCTTAGTCCCCAACCTAACCTGTCCACCCCTGCTGAAGGCTCAGGACTGAGGCGCGTCGCTGGAGACCTCGGACTGGAGGGCGACTCTGGGAACTACGGACTGGAGGGCGACTCTGGGAACTCCGGACTGGAGGGCGACTCTGGGAACTCCGGACTGGAGGGCGACTCTGGGAACTCCGGACTGGAGGGCGACTCTGGCTGCGCCGGTTCCGGACTGGAGGGCGACTCTGGCTGCGCCGGTTCCGGACTGGAGGGCGACTCTGGCTGCGCCGGTTCCGGACTGGAGGGCGACTCTGGCTGCGCCGGTTCCGGACTGTGGGCCGTCTCTGCAGGCTCCGGACTGTGGGCCGTCTCTGCAGGCTCCGGACTGTGGGCCGTCTCTGCAGGCTCCGGACTGTGGGCCGTCTCTGCAGGCTCCGGACTGTGGGCGTCTCTGCAGGCTCCGGACTGTGGGCCGTCTATGCAGGCTCCGGACTGTGGGCCGTCTCTGCAGGCTCCGGACTGTGGGCCGTCTCTGCAGGCTCCGGACTGTGGGCCGTCTCTGCAGGCTCCGGACTGTGGGCCGTCTCTGCAGGCTCCGGACTGTGGGCCGTCTCTGCAGGTTCCGGACTGTGGGCCGTCTCTGCAGGTTCCGGACTGTGGGTTGTCTCTGCAGGCTCCGGACTGTAGGAAGCACTAGACGGGGAACTGTCGCCGGAAGCTCTAGACGGGGCACTGTCGTCGGAAGCTCTAGACGGGGAACTGTCGTCAGAAGCTCTAGACGGGGAACTGTCGTCAGAAACTCTGGACGGGGACTGCGCACTGAAGGCCTGATGCATGGGGCTGGCTTTGGAGGTGCCAGACTATTATCACGCACCACAGGGCTAGTGCGAGGAGCAGGAACAGGGTACACCGGGCCATGAACAAGCACTGGAGGCCTGGAGCGCACAGCCTGCACCACCCGTCCTGGCTGGGTAGTCACAGTAGCCCTTCATGGGCGGAGTGCTGGCACAGGGCGAACTGGGCTGTGCAGAGGCCTGATGGCTGCCGTGCGTAGAGCAGGCGCAGGGTAGCCTGGGCCTAGGAGACTTACTGGTGGCCAGATGTACTGCGCAGGCATACTCCTACCTGGCTGGATGCCCACTCTAGCATGGCACTTGCGAGGGGCTGGGATCGCTCGCACCGGACTGTGCGTGCGCATAGACGAGATCGTGCGCACTTCCGCATAGACCGGCGCTCTCATGATCCGCTGCTCCCCATAATAAGCACAGGGAATTGGCTTAGGGCTCACCCTTGGCCCAGCCAAACTACCCGTGTGCCCCCCCCAAAATGTTTATTGGGGGTGCCTCTTGTGCTTCCGTCGTTGGGCTCGCTCTTCGTACTGTCGCCGTTCCTCCCTCGCTGTCTCCACCTGTTTCCATGGCAGGGTCTTGTCCACTGCCATTACCTCCTCCCATGTCCATGACGTCCTCCACTCCCTTCTTTCCCTGGCCCAGGATCCTCCTGGGCCCGCTGCTTGGTCCGTTGGTGGTGGGTAGTTCTGTCACGTTCGTTGTAAGGATGGGACCAAAGAGCAGCGGGAATGTGTATACTCATCTTCTTCTTTATTAAAGAAACGAAACAAAACACTTGAACAAAAACAACGACGAAGAAACAGTCCCGTGAGGCACACAGCTACACTTGGAACAACTACCCACAAATCCCAATGAAAAACACCCCTATAAATAGGACCTTCAATTAGAGGCAATGAGGAACAGCTGCCTCCAATTGAAGGTCAACCCAATAAACTAAACATAGAAATAGAAAAACTAGAACTAACATAGAAATATACTAACACAGAACATTAACCAAAAAAAAAACGAAACACATAAAACAAACACCCCCTGCCACGCCCTGACCAAACTATAATAACAAACAACCCCTTCTACTGGTCAGGACGTGACAGCAACTCTGCCAAGAAGGCCAGCATCCCGGAGTCGCCTCTTTACTGTTGACATTGAGATTGGTGTTTTCCGGGTACTATTTAATGAAGCTGCCAGTTGAGGACGTGTGGGGCATCTGTTTCTCAAACTAGACACTCTAATGTAATTGTCCTCTTGCTCAATTGTGCACCAGGGCCTCCCACTCCTCTTTCTATTCTGGTTAGAGCCAGTTTGTGCTGTTCTGTGAAGGGAGTAGTACACAGCATTGTACAAGAGCTTCAGTTTCTTGGAAATTTCTCGCATGGAATAGCCTTAATTTCTCAGAACAAGAATAGACTGATGAGTTTCAAAAGAAAGTTCTTTGTTTCTAGCCATTTTGAGCCTGTAATCGAACCCACAAATGCTGATGCTCCGAATACTCAACTAGTCTAAAGAAGGCCAGTTTTATTGCTTCTTTAGTAAAGTTTTCAGCTGTGCTAACATCATTGCAAAAGTGTATTCTAATGATCAATTAGCCTTTTAAAATTATAAACTTGGATTAGCTAACACAACGTGCCATTGGAACACAGGAGTGACGGTTGCTGATAATCGGCCTCTGTACGCCTATGTACAGTAGATATTCCATAAAAAATCAGCCGTTTCCAGCTACAATAGACATTTACAACATTAACAATGACTACACTGTATTTCTGATCAATTTGATGTTATTTTATTGGATCAAAAATGTGCTTTTCTTTCTTTCAAAAACAAGGAAAATTCTAAGTGACCTCAAACTTTTGAACAATAGTGTATGTCCTATGAACCAACATCCTACTGCATTGGTGAGATCTATGTCCTATGAACCAACATCCTACTGCATTGGTGAGATCTATGTCCTATGGAACAACAACCTACTGTATTTACTCTTCTTGCATCCATGTCACGTCCTGACCAGTATTTGTTATTATAGTTTGGTCAGGACGTGGCAGGGGGTATTTGTTTTACATGGTTCGGCGTGTGTGTGTATGTAGAGGGGTGTTTGGTTTATGTATTCCGGGGTTTTTGTCATTGTTCTATGTTAGTGTATTTCTATGTTCTGTCTAGTAATTTCTATTTCTATGTTTAGGTAATTGGGGTTGGGGCCTTCAATTGGAGGCAGCTGTCTATCCTTGCCTCTGATTGAAGGTCCTATAAATAGGAATGTGTTTGTCATGGGATTTGTGGGAGGTTGTTCTTTGCATAGCTGTGTGTTGCCTGCAAGACTGTTTGTTGTCCGGTCGTGTTTCTTGTTTTGTTTATAAGTGTTCTAATGAAGTTAATATGAGCACTCAACCCGCTGCGCCTTGGTCCATCCACTACGACGACCGTTACAATCCAATATTTTATTATCTACAAGAGACACTGTTAGCATAGATTTTGTAATAAAACTGTGGCATGCCCATCTAACAACTTTTGGTTCAAAGAGTTATTCTGGAATACCAAGAGAGAGAGTTCTCTAAAACCTTTCCCAGAATGGTAATGGACACAACCGCTGCATTCTGGGAATGTTCTTAGACTGTAAATGGTTTGTAGTGTTATACAGTTGATATACCAGAAGCACTTGTGAATAAGTCGAGCTTCACCATATATGTACACAATCACACTCCAGTAGACAGGGAAATCAGTGTCAGATCCTACTAAAATCTGTCCAATTAGACGCTCAAATTGTTCCCACATTGGAAATTACATGCAAATAGAAGGCCTGTCGGGGACAATGCCGTTGCCGGGTATACTAAGCCGGGCGTTTTATGAAGGGAGGGCTATTATTTCAATTCTGTTCTCTTCTAATCTGCACAATTACAGCTGTGTACACTGGGACTACTCCTCTAATGAGCTGGGGTGGTTAGGTTTGTCAGGCCACTCATTGATCTGTGCCTGATTTTGGATGGCAGTGGAAGCAGCTGTGTTTCCCCACCACACTACATCAGTGACACACTGTAAGCTGGGAGTAAAACAATCCTTACATAAGGCCAAGAAAAGCCAGTGTGAATCTGTAGAGAAGGCAGGCAGGGAGGGATCTGTTGAACAGTTGATGCAGGGCCAGGGTTATACATTACTGGTCCCTGTACTTGGAAAACGTGTTGAACAATGCAATATAGCATATGTGTTACGGCACTCCCTTAAAGGGACATTGCGCTCAAATCATGAAAACAAATATGTTTTCAAGTGTCAAAAGTAGACTAATTTCAAGATGAATTCATGTCTCACACCAGTGGTTGTGTATATCCAGCTACAGCTTATAGCTGAATCTACAAAACAGACTTGAGGTCTGAAAACATCTGACAAACGTTGATTTTGGTGTGTAATGTACATTTAATAGAACACAGGGCAGGCAACAAGCATCGCTGTGTGTCTCTGTTGCTACGGGAGATTATAAGTTATGAATGCATTGAGCAATGCGTAACAAAATGAGGGACGCACATTTCTAGTTAATCATACGTTGATACAATCATCATGACAACCATATTTGTCACTGATGACAGGAATATCATATCAGTCTCAGGCGATGTGGAATTATGACTTCATATCTGCCCGCTCTGAATCAATTACAGTGGAATTCTGTTTGTTTTTATGAATGGAATTGTGTGTCAGCCACGCAAATAAAACAGCCATTTTCTCAGGCCAGAGGAGAGGAAATAAAATGTTAGAATCAAATCCTAATTGAACCACAGGGTCCGATACCCATCGGCAATTGACACATACTGCCTTATCCTGATTGATCTGCTTCCTTGGAAAATGGAAGCAGTGCACATTACCAGATGTTTATCCTTTTTCCCCTCTTCTCAACCAGATTGGTTTTTTTGGTCATTACCCAAGAACCAGGCTGCCACTGACATGGCCTCCCCCAACAACCTCATGTTTATTTCCTTACAACAATTCTCCTCAGTGGTGGGAGGTGTGTGTGTGTATGTTTGTAAGTTGGGGTGGGTGGGGAGCAGGCTCACACCAGAAAGAAAACATAGGCCATCGTGGCCGTAGACATACTTTGAGGGCGAGCGGCTGTTATTCTTTCCCCTTCAACGAAGCAGCAAATCACTCCGGAGCTACCGCTGTTAAAAGGCAGCCATTTGGGGTGGACGCTTATCTAGCGGAATAATCCAGAGTGTCTGGAAGCGGAGGGCATTTCTGTTTCACGACCAATTTGGATGGGGGTCATTGGGTGACTTGCAACAGTAATTATGGAGAACAGGGGAGAATGCTATAGGTCTATAACTATAGCTATCCTTATGGCTATTGTTGTGAGACTGTATGCCAGACATGCAAAAGATATTGTTGAAGCCTGGGTTTGATACAGAGAACCTGTGACAGATGAATTTCGATTGGAATTTTCAAAAACGTGCACATACCAAGTAGCTAACGTGATGAATAGATGTGTTTTGCCCTACAAGCACCCCTTGTAGAAGCTAACTACCTCTTCACATTGTGTGGCTCCAAGAAATCCCTCCCAGACCGGAGCTACCTTACTGTACAACATGTCAACTCATAACTGCCTAACAGTGCTAGTTATATCCATCATCCTAAGTGTGCATTTTGAAGCCTATATTAAAATGACTGAAGTCATAGGGAAGTGTGCTAGTTGCAAGCTTCACTAAAGGTACAATGGGGGGGGGCATAGGGGATGATAAATATATTGCAAAGGTAAAGCCAAATCATTAACATACATTTTCACACAGTTTACAAGGCAATAACCTTCCCCCAAGAGAGAATTGTGACCCTGTCCACAGCCTGAATCCATTATAGCACGAGAAGGAGCTGCTTTCTAAAAGACAACACTGAGAGAATAGGCCTGTTTCTAAGCCCCTGTTTCCTTCTGATTCAATCTCAATTATATCGTAAGACTAACCTTGGGAGCCCTTTTAACAAAGCCTCCTAATTGCATACACCATAAAAGTGGAAAAGTGTTTATGTTTTCAGATCTTCAACCAATGGAACCTAAATGGAACCTGAGCATACAACCTGAGCATACAAATAAAATGGATACTTATTTTATTTATTTAATGAAAAGTTATGCTACACCCAATTCCCCTGTGTGAAAAAGTATTTGACCCTTAAATTCAATAACTGGTTGTGCTACCTTTAGCTGCAATGACTGCAACCAAATGCGTCCTGTAGTCGTTGATCAGTCTCTCATGTTACTGAGGAGGAATTTTAGCCCACTCTTGCATTCAGTACTGCTTTGACTCAGCGACCATTTGTGGGTTTTCAAGCATGAACTGCTCATTTCATGTCCTGACACATCTCAATTGGGATTAGGTCTGGACTTTGACTAGGCTATGTTTTGGATCTATCAGGTATGAAGATAAGACCCAGATGCAGACCATGTCGAATAAACAATAGTTTAATATTCCAACGGGGGCAGGCGATAGACAGGTCAAGGTGCTAGGAGGGAGAGAAAAGAGAGACTCGAAAAAGCAGGAGCTGAGACACAACGCTGGTTGACTTGAACAAACAAGACAAACTGGCAACAGACAAACAGAGAACACAGGTATAAATACACAGGGGATAATGGGGAAGATGTGCGACACCTGGAGGGGGTGGAGACAATCACAAAGACAGGTGAAACAGATCAGGGTATGACAGTATCCCCCCCTCTAGGGGTGCCAACTGTTGCCCTACCTGGGCACATACGTGGTTTAGGGGTGCCGGCGGTGGAAGTTGGCAATGAGGGCTGGGTCCAGGATGTCTCTAGCGGGGACCCAGCACCTCTCCTCCGGGCCATAACCATCCCAGTCAACCAGGTACTGGAAACCCCTGCCCCATGGTCGAACACTCAGGAGGCGTCTCACCGTGTACGCTGGATGGCCATTGATGACTTGAGGAGGAGGGGTGGGCCTGGAAACAGAAGACAAAGGGCGGTGAGACACGGGTTTAACACGGGACACATGAAAGGTGGGGTGTATACGAAGGGTACAGAAGATGAACAGCAGAGGGACTAATACTTTTAGAGATGGGAAACGGGCCAATAAACCGGGGGGGAGAGTTTGCAGGATTCCACCCGGAAGGACAGCTATACCTTCTGCCCAAGACAATACCAGGGAGCCGGGGTCCGATGGCAATCTGCTTGTTGTGTTCTTGGGGGAAGCGGGAGAAGACGAGGATGTCATTAATGTAGACGAAGACAAAAAATGTTTCAGTATGTCGCGGAGAACGTCATTCACCAGAGCCTGGAACACGGCAGGGGCATTATTGAGGCCAAAGGGCATGACCAGATATTCGTAGAGGCCGCTGGCCGTGTTAAAGGTGGTCTTCCACCCGTCCCCCTCTCGTATCCACACCAGGTGGTAGGCGTTATGTATATCCAGCTTGGAGAACACAGTGGCCCCCTGGAGCGGCTCGAAGGCCGAGGAAATGAGTGGTAGCGGATAACGGTTCTTAACAGTGATGTCATTTTGTCCCCGGTAGTCAATGCATGGGCGCAGGGTCTTGTCCTTCTTTTCCATGAAGAATAACCCTGCGCCAGCGGGAGAGGAAGAGGGATGGATGAATCCAGTAGCTAGGGGGCCCCCAATGTAGTCCTCCATAGCCTTGGTTTCAGGTCCCGACAGCGAGTACAGACGCCCCTGAGGTGGCGTTGTGCTAAGAAGAAGGTCAATCCCGCAGTCATAGGGGCAGTGCGGTGGAAGGGAAGTGGCTTGGGACTTGCTTAACAACTCCCGGAGATCCTGGTACTCCGTGGGAATGGCGGAGAGATCCGTAACCACCTCCGAGGACCCAGGAAGACGTCCCGGGGCAAGTTGCGCCGACTTCAGCCAACAGACTCCAGCCCATGATGGCACCCGTAGACCAGTTGATGAGTGGGTTGTGTCGCTGGAGCCATGAAAATTCCAAAACCACGGGCATCTTGGGGGACTTGATGAGCAGGAACTGAATGGTCTCGCTGTGATTCCCTGACACCCGTAAGTTGATGGGAGTGGTGTTGTGGGTGAACCGAGCTATAGAGCGCCCTGTCCAACACTCTAACATCCACGGGAATGGAGAGGGGCTGAGTGGGAATGTTCAGCTCGGAAGCCAGTGTGGTCGTCCAAAAGCTTTCATCGGCCCCCAGAGTCAATGAGGCTGGGGCTGAGGCTGGTTTCCCCACAGCAGAATGACATGAAAAGGGGTGCGAGGAATGGAAGCAGAAAAGTTCCCCATATGACCCAATAGAGTACTCCTGGTATTTTACTGGGCACGAGGACACGAAATGACCAAAAATTCTGCAATACAGACAGCTCCTTGTGTTGGTGTTGCCGTTCCGCTGGCCACAGCCCAGCCCTGCCTAGTTGCATGGGCTCTAGAAACAGTGCCTCGGCCCTCCTCTGTGATTCTCGAGGAAGGTTGGGAAATCTCGGGTGCTCTCGGCCACAGGAGACTTCCGGAATGACTCGAAGGCGAGGTGGAATCCCTGGACGTACGAGTGAAATCTAATTTCCTCTCCATCCGTCATTCCCGCAATCACCCATCGATGCGGATGGTCAAAGTGATGAGTGAGTTAAAATCTGTGGGTAACTCCCGAGCCGTAAGCTCGTCCTTAACCTCCTCTGAGATGCCGTTCAGGAACATGTTGAACAGTGCTTCCGGGTTCCACGCGCTCTCCGCTGCCAACGTACGGAAATCCATCCCATAGTTGGCCACAGTGCGGGCGCCCTGCCAGAGCTGGATTAGCTTCTGGGCAGCTTCTCTCCCGGTGAATGGGGCATCAAAGACCTTCCTCACCTCTCCCACGAACCCCTCCAGGCTCGTGCATATGGCCGGCTGCTGTTCCCATACTACAGTAGCCCAGGTGAGAGCCCTTCCAGATATCGGCGTGATGAGGTAGGCTATTTTGGAGCGATCCGAGGGGAAGGTGTAGGGCTGAAGCTTGAAAATGAGGGCACACTGAACTAAGAACACCCGACAGGTGCTCAGCTCTCCATTAAAGCATTCCAGAGGAGGTAACTGGGGCTCCCGGGAAGGTGGAGTGGCCAGTGGGTCGGTATTGCTAACCGCCGATTTGCTGAGGGGTGGTGGGGTTACCATCGTGCCAGATGACCCACGGAATTGCTCCAGCAGCATGTTCAACGCCCGGTCATGGTACTCAGCCAACGTTTAGACACCCTCCATCAGCCCACGAAGCAATTCCTCGTGCCTACCAATGGAGGCTCCCTGGGAGGAGATGGCGTTGCACAGCTGGTCCGGGTCTACTGGGTCAGTCATGGCCAGTTCATACTATCAGGTATGAAGGTAAGACCCAGATGCAGACCATGTTGAATAAAATAGTTTAATATTCCAACAGGGGCAGGCAATAGACTGGGTCAGTAAACCAGAGGTGGGGCAGTGGTACCGGGCGGCAGGCAGGCTCAGGGTCAGGGCAAGGCAGAGGTCGGTAATCCAGAGGGGGGCAAAGGTACAGGTTGGCAGACAGGCTCAGGGTCAGGGGCAGGGAGAGTGGTCAGGCATGCGGGCTCGGAGTCAGGACAGGCACGGGTCAAAACCAGGAGGGCGAGTAAAGAGAGACTGGAAAAAGCAGTAGCTGAGAAACAAAACGCTGGTTGACTTGAACAAACAAGACGAACTGGCAAAAGACAAACAGAGAACACAGGTATAAATACATAATGGGGAAGATGGGCAACATCTGGAGGGTGGTGGAGACAATCACAAAGACAGGTGAAACAGATCAGGGTGTGACAGGATCATTGTCTTGCTGCACGACCCAGCTGCGGTTCAGCTTCAGTCCGCAGATGGATGGCCTGACATTCCCTTGTATAATTATCTGATACAGAGCATAATTTATGGTTTCTTCTATTAAGGAAAATCGTCCAGGTCCTGAGGCAGCCAAGCATCCCCAAACCATTACACTGCCACCACCATGCTTGATCGTTGGTATGAGGTTCTTCCTGTGGAATGCGGTGTCTGGTTTTTCCAGAAAGAACCATGAATTCTGCTCTGTATCAAATAATTCTATAGGAGAATGTCAGGCCATCCATCTGTGAGCTGAAGCTGAAGCGCAGTTGTGTTTTCTTTTCACAGCACTGTATGTGAACATGCATAAATTATTTTCACACAATTAGGACTACCACAATAACTATTTAAATACATCATAGACCAATGTAATTATGATCACTTTTACATGAAAGTGTTTGAAATTGAAAATAACTCTGTGACTTTTGAAATTACTTAGTTCACATTTTTGGAAGTGTGACTGCGCTTCTCAAACAAAAGTATAAATAATTCAGTTGTAATGTGAATGCCACTGAGAATCTACAATAGGCTAATATACAATAGGCTAATCTACAGTACCAATCTGCCATAGACTAATCTACAATAGACTAATCTGTCATAGACTAATCTACAATAGACTAATCTGCCATAGACTAATCTACAATAGACTAATCTCTCATAGACTAATCTACAATAGACTAATCTGCCATAGACTAATCTACAATAGACTAATCTGCCGTAGACTAATCTACTGTAGACTAATCTGCCATAGACTAATCTACTGTAGACTAATCTACTGTAGACTAATCTGCCGTAGACTAATCTACTGTAGACTAATCTGCCATAGACTAATCTACAGTACCATAGACTAATCTGCCGTAGACTCATCTACTGTAGACTAATGTGACATAGACTAATCTACTGTAGACTAATCTGCCATATGTGTCCGACCGGCTCGATTCGGTTTTATTTAGCAAATTTCAAAATGGTGTATTTTACATTGGATTAAAGTAAAACTCAGAGCTAGGAAATTGTATATCACACACTACAGTTGAGGAACAATGCTTTGAAAGTTGATAAACTTGAGAAAAGGTCCCTTGAATATTTTGATACACCTACTGGAGAGCTCTTCTTTGTCTACACCCGTTCAGCATCATTCACACCCTCTGAAGCTTTAGCCCCACCCATCTCTTTAAGGTTTCACATGTGAGGTCATGTACTAAACAACCAAAGGTTTCAAGACTAAAGGCTGGTTTATACTACGGGTATGTTCATATATTTAATCTGGAGTGCCAGAGTGTGCTCTGAGTGTGCTCTGGGCGTTCATAAACTCAGAGGGTTTCGCTCTCGGAGCGTTCAGAGAGCACACTGGACACTCTGGCTGAGGAGTAGACTTGGTCCAAGCGTTCTGACCTAACAGCAGTAGTCATGCACCCAAGCTAACTGGCTAACGTTGGCTAGCTTGCTAGCTACTTCCAGACACAAATGAGAGAACAGCTCACTCTGACCATTTTATTTGCCCTAGCCGAGCTGGTTAAGCTGTTTTCATGTTATCCAGAGTGTTGGTGACTGCAACTCTGCTGCTCTGCTCTGAAATTGGAGTAGATAACCAGAGTGATTTACCAGCTATGTCTATCGACAGTTGTCGTAGTGACATTGTGAACATTCTATTGAAATGGTTACTTGCATAGTGGAGTCTTTTGTTTAAACATGTAGCTTAGCTAGCTAAATAATAAACCATAGTCCCAACTCATAACGTTACTACCCTGCATGAATCTGCAGGTAGCTAACCAACCAGGTTCAATGTTAGGTAGCTAACATTAGGCTATAACTAGCAATGAAAATGGCTCTGAGATACCAATAATATTACTTCACAGATAATACACATAACGTTAGATAGCGAGCCAGCCAGCTAACGTTAGCTAGCTAGCTAACAGTACACTTGAAATGAAAATGACTTTCTGATAAAATAAAAAATGTGTAATATCTGAAAATGTAGCTAGCTAGACTATCTTACCTGTATACATGGATGGACGCTTCTTCCTTTCTGTCACGTATGCCATGGTTGCCCTTAGTTTGAAGATGTAATCCGGAGACAGGTATTTTATACACAGCCTTCTGTGTGTTCTCTTTTCGACTCTATCTGCATATTTGCAATCAAACATCAGAGTTTTCTCCATCTCCTTAGCTATCATACTCTAATTCCACTGATTTGAAAACTCAGTCCTCCAGAAAGTGGGGAGCAACAGTTATGCAGTTCTACTACATGTTATGTTAGAAAAAGTTGTGTTAGAAAGGATTACCTACACATACTGACCAGCTCATGTTATGGACAGAAGCGTGCTACATGGCAGACCAATCCAAACTCATCTCTTGGCATGTCCAGCCCACTCATTATCTCAGCCAATCATGGCTAGTGGGAAGGTTGGTTACTTTTTTTGTGGCTTAACCAACCAGGCTCATAATTTAACAATTTTATTAGTATTTACAGATGGCATACAAGTTTGGCATACGCCTAGTTTCCTGAAATGAGTCACATATACTAGTCTCATGCATGTCATGTGTTGTGTTCCGCTACCAAACTGGCACTTAGGTCATAAAATGTATCTACACTGAAAGGTTTTTTCTACACCCAGTCATGGCAACTACATTTAGCAAAGTTGGATGTGTAGGACATTATGCTGAGAAGAGAAAAAAAAGTCAAAAACCCAAGCAGGAGCCTTTGCTAAAAAAAGCCACTGAGTCATGCATTGTGTCAGCGGCAATTAACTGTACTGAAGGTCCTAATTCCGACCTCTCTAACAGCATCCGGCGGTGAGGCCAAGACGCTAGACAACAGGTGGTGGTGAGGTCTAGGCCCTAGACAACAGGTGGTGGTGTGGCCTGGACCCTAGACAACAGGTGGTGGTGAGGTCTGGACCCTAGACAAAAGGCGGTGGTGAGACCTAAGCCCTAGACAACAGGCAGTGGTGAGACCTAGGCCCTAGACAACAGGCAGTGGTGAGACCTAGGCCCTAGACAACAGGTGGTGGTGAGACCTGGACCCTAGACAACAGGTGGTGGTGAGGTCTGGACCCTAGACAACAGGTGGTGGTGAGGTCTGGACCCTAGACAACAGGTGGTGGTGAGGCCTGGACCCTAGACAACAGGCGGTGGTGAGGTCTGGACCCTAGACAACAGGCGGTGGTGAGGTCTGGACCCTAGACAACAGGCGGTGGTGAGGCCTGGACCCTAGACAACAGGCGGTGGTGAGGTCTAGGCCCTAGACAACAGGTGGTGGTGAGGTCTAGACCCTAGACAACAGGTGGAGGTGAGGCCTGGACACTAGACAACAGGCGGTGGTGAGGCCTGGACCCTAGACAACAGGCGGTGGTGAGGTCTAGGCCCTAGACAACAGGCGGTGGTGAGGCCTGGACCCTAGACAACAGGCGGTGGTGAGGTCTAGGCCCTAGACAACAGGTGGTGGTTAGGCCTGGACCCTAGACAACAGGCGGTGGTGAGGTCTAGGCCCTAGACAACAGGTGGTGGTTAGGCCTGGACCCTAGACAACAGGCGGTGGTGAGGTCTAGGCCCTAGACAACAGGCGGTGGTGAGGTCTGGACCCTTGACAACAGGTGACAAAACAAAATAAACAACAACCTAGTCGGGTGAATGTTTAAAGCCTCCTCTCATGTTTATGTCACAAGTCATAATGAGGCCAACTGTCGTCACCAGATTAAGACGGGGTTTAGGTTTGTTGATGAAAGCTGTAGTTATAGTCTCCAGTGGAGGACTTTAGTCTGTCCCTCTCTGTAAAGTGAAGAACCTCAAGTATGTGCACCAAGATTTTGTGGTTGCATAAGGAAATACCTTTGCATGTGTATCGAGGTCTGACAAGCCAGGAAAAAAAAATAATTAAGACTCATGAACGGTAACGCTAACACACACACACACACACACAGTCTTGTTTAACTAACCTTGTGGGGACACACAATTCAGTCCCATTCAAAATGATTTTTTCCATAAACTCTAACCCTAATTCTAATTCTAACCTTAACCTTAACCCCAAACCCCTTAGAAATAGCATTTGACCTTGTGGGGACTAACAAAACGTCCCCATTTGGTTGAACACACACACACAGGGGGGTGTAGGGGTGAAACAGCCCAAAGGGAAATCTGAGACCATGCTAAGCCAGTTTAACCCCCCCTTCACCTTGTCACATTATATGTTGGGTGACCTGACTTAATATTGCTAGGCAGAGTAGACATTTGTTAATTCTGCCCTGTTAAAGCACTTAAAGCCACCAGTGCTTATTTAAAACTGGAAATGAAATGAAGAGAGACTGATTTCAGCTCCATTTGTGAAGCGGCCCAACACTACCATTGACTTGCCATTTCCAGCAGAAAGGTTGAGGTAGGGAATTGGATTCCTCTCTCTTGGTTAGCATCAGTGCTGAATGAATAAGATGAGGTAAAGGCCTAATCATGAGTGTAACGTAGCGTGCTTCTCTTACCGATGCACTCAATGTCTTAGAGGTGTAACGGCTGTTGAATGGACTAGACCAAGGCGCAGTGTGGTTAGTGCTCATCTTTGTAATTTAATGGGAAAAGAGAACACTTTACAAAATAAACAAAAGACAACAGCCAAACAGTTCTGTCAGGTAACAAATGACTAAAACAGAAAATAACCACCCACAAAACCCAAAGGAAAAAGTATGGCTCCCAATCAGCAACAACGATATACAGCTGTCCCTGATTGAGAGCCATACCCGGCCGAAACAAAGAAATACCAAACATAGAAAAAAGGACATAGAATGCCCACCCCAACTCATGCCCTGACCAACCACCTCTGGCCTGCTCGCCTCCCTACCTCTGAGGAAGCACAGCTCCCGCTCAGCCCAGTCAAAACTGTTCGCTGCTCTGGCACCCCAATGGTGGAACAAGCTCCCTCACGACGCCAGGACAGCGGAGTCAATCACCACCTTCCGGAGACACCTGAAACCCCACCTCTTTAAGGAATACCTGGGATAGGATAAAGTAATCCTTCTACCCCCCCCCCCGAAAGATTTAGATGCACTATTGTAAAGTGGTTGTTCCACTGGATATCTTAAGGTGAATGCACCAATTTGTAAGTCGCTCTGGATAAGAGCGTCTGCTAAATGACTTAAATGTAAATGTAAATAGAGACATAAAAGGATCTCTAAGGTCAGGGCATGACAGTACCCCCCCAAAGGTGCGGACTCCGGCCGCAAAACCTAAACCTATAGGGGAGGGTCCGGGTGGGCATCTACCCATGGTGGCGGCTCAGGAGCAGGACGCAGACCCCCGCTGGCTCACCCCACTTTAATGGCTCCCCTAGAGCGTGGTCTCTTGCCGCCGACCACGGACTGGGGACCCTCGCAGTGGGCCCCGGACTGGAGGGCGACTCTGGCTGCGCCCAGCCGGCGCGCGACTCTGGCTGCGCCCAGCCGGCGCGCGACTCTGGCTGCGCCCAGCCGGCGGGCGACTCTGGCTGCGCCCAGCCGGCGGGCGACTCTGGCTGCACCCAGCCGGCGGGCGACTCTGGCGGCTCAGGGCTGTGGAGCGTCTCGGCAGGCTCCGGACTGTGGGCCGTCTCTGCAGGCTCCGGACTGTGGGCCGTCTCTGCAGGCTCCGGACTGTGGGCCGTCTCTGCAGGCTCCGGACTGTGGGCCGTCTCTAGACGGGGCACTGTCGACGGAAGCTCTGGACGGGGAACTGTCGACGGAAGCTCTGGACGGGGAACTGTCGTCGGAAGCTCTAGACGGGGACTTTCCGTAGGCCTGGCTCTGGGCGCAGGCACAGGACTCACCAGGCTGGGGAGACTTGCAGGAGGCCTGGTTCTGGGAGCAGGCACAGGACTCACCAGGCTGGGGAGACATGCAGGAGGCCTCGATCTGGGAGCAGGCACAGGACGCACCAGGCTGGGGAGACTTGCAGAAGGCCTGGCTCTGGGCGTAGGCACAGGACTCACCAGACTGGGGAGACATGCAGGAGGCCTGGCTCTGGGAGCAGGCACAGGACTCACCAGGCTGGGGAGACATGCAGGAGGCCTGGCTCTGGGCGTAGGCACAGGACTCACCAGACTGGGGAGACATGCAGGAGGCCTGGCTCTGGGAGCAGGCACAGGACTCACCAGGCTGGGGAGACATGCAGGAGGCCTGGCTCTGGGAGCAGGCACAGGATAGACTGGGTCCTGGAGACGCACTGGAGGTCTGGAGCGCACCGCCTGCACAACCGTCCTGGCTCGATGCCCACTCTAGCATGGCACTTGCGGGGGGCTGGCCTATAGCACCCCGGGCTATGAGCTCGCACTGGAGACACCGTGCGCTTCACAGCATAACACGGTGCCTGACCAGTACCACGCTGCTTCCGGTAAGCACGAGGAGCTGGCTCAGGTCTCCAACCTGACTCTGCCACACTCCCCGTGTGCCCCCTCCCAAAACCTTTTTGGGGCTGCCTCTCGGGCTTCCTTGCCAGCCATGTTCCCTCATACCGTTGCCGTTGGTCCTTTTCTCCTGCTGCCTCCGCTCTTCTGAGTGCCTCTACCTGTTCCCATGGGAGGCGATCCCTTCTGACCAGGATCTCTTCCCAAGTGTAGGATCCCTTGCCGTCCAGGATGTCCTCCAATGTCCAGTCCTCCTCTCCACGCTGCTTGGTCCGTTTGTGGTGGGTGGTTCTGTAACAGCTGTTGAATGGAGTAGACCAAGGCGCAGTGTGGTTAGTGTTCATCTTTGTAATTTAATGGGAAAAGAGAACACTTTACAAAATAAACAAAAGACAACAGCCAAACAGTTCTGTCAGGTAACAAATGACTAAAACAGAAAATAACCACCCACAAAACCCAAAGGAAAACAGGCTGCCTAAGTATGGCTCCCAATCAGCAACAACGATATACAGCTGTCCCTGATTGAGAGCCATACCCGGCCGAAACAAAGAAATACCAAACATAGAAAAAAGGACATAGAATGCCCACCCCAACTCATGCCCTGACCAACCAAAATAGAGACATAAAAGGATCTCTAAGGTCAGGGCGTGACAAGAGGTAATGTTTCTGTGATCCAATAGAAAGAGCCATCCAGCTTCTGCTGGTTTGAGAACTGTATTTGACCTCACCACCCCTGGTTAGCCACTATTGTCTTAAAAAGTAAAGCGTAACAATATCTGCCAATTCATTTTAATATTGCAATATTAGCCTTGGAGCCAGTTAGTGATGCTAATGATAACTGTCTTGTGGGTAGACAAAGACGTTCAACAAAAACCTTCTCAATTATATGTTAACTGCAAAGTACGCTTACCTGACAGAAAGATCACATCATTATTTGCATCAATTGGATGGCCATTGTTTTGCAAACTCTGCCATGGAATATGCTGCAGTAGCCTAACAGAACATCGCTAGACCAACACATTTCTCACTTCCTAAATGCATAATTAAAGGGTGATTACACAAAAAAATCTAGATGTCTTAGCAGGTCCCTCTAAACCAGGTCCCTCCAAGGCAGGTCGCTCTAAGGAAGGCTCCTCTGCTGAAGATCCCTCTACTGGAGGTACCTCTAAGACGGGTCCTTCTAAGCCAGGTCCCTCTAAGCCAGGTCCCTCTAAGCCAGGTCCCTCTAAGCCTCTAAGCCAGGTCCCTCTAAGCCAGGTCCCTCTAAGTCTCTAAGCCAGGTCCCTCTAAGCCAGGTCCCTCTAAGCCTCTAAACCAAGTCACTCTACAGTAGTACTCAGGCTTACACAGGCTCATCTTGAGTCCTTATGGTTTCACTAAACTGTCAGAATAATTTAATTAGAACACCCTCACCCACACATTAGGTTCCAGACCTGCCTTACTACCTAGACCAGCCTGTGAGTAATACATCTGTCATTGGGGAGGTTTGGCATCTTGGCAATAACAGAGCTCAGCACCAAATTCATTACGGCAAACAGTACCACCCCTCTCCTCCGCCTCTCCCCTCCGCCTTCACCTTTTCCTGCCTGCCCCCTCCACCGCCTCCCCATTCCTCCACCTCCCCATTCCTCCACTGCCTCCCCCCTCTCCTGCCTGCCCCCTCCACTGCCTCCACACTCCTCCACTTCCCCCCTCCTCCCACTCCACTCCCTCCCCCCTCTCCTGCCTGCCCCCTCCCCCAATCCGCCTGCCCCCTGAACCGCATGCACCCTCCAAAGCCTCCCCCCTCCTCTACCTCTCCTCCACCTGTCCCCTCCTCAGCCTGCCCCCTCCACTGCATCCTCCCTCCACAGCCTGCCCCCTCCACCGCATCCCCCCTCCCCCCCAGCAACAGGTCCTCGTAAACTAAGTGCTGAAATCTCCCAGTGGGGCATCTGGATTTACAAGCACATCATCATCACAATGTGCGGCAATGTATCAAAAGCTTTTAATAGCTGGGACACGCACATTTATTGGCAATAACTTAACACACGCTTTGGTGCTAGGGGAGGCCAATTGGTCAGATCTACATGTCAGAGGCTCTGTGTGGTAGCAGCCAGGATTGTTTGGTTTCAGGGGTGGGTTTGTGTCTCACCCTAATGTCATGAGGTCAGGTTATGTGTGATGTGGTGTGTCAGTGTGGTGTCCATATTAGGACAGAGTCACTGTGAGTTTGTGTTAGAGACACTTGGGGCTCTAGTCAGTCTGTGATGCTGAAGAGTTACAGATTCTGCATGATAGAAATGTAAATGTAATTTCCGATTGAGCCGACATATGCAGCGTTTACCGTGAATGCTGTCTCTGCTAAAGCGGGAAATTGCCTTTATATTTCACCCACTCTGTAAATCTGAACGTTGCGATGTGGATTGAATATAGCCCTTGGAGTTGTTAGCACACCTGCTGGCCAGGTTAATATTCAATGGCCACAGAGGAACCAGAAAACACAGACGAAAATCTGGGAAGTTGATTAGACAGTTCTAGTCTACTGAAAAGCTCTGTGAGTTGTGCTTACTGACATTACTTCAATAGAGCAGCCGGTAATAAAAATAACTATTTGGTTTGCATAACCCCCCAAAGTTTTTTAGATAAAGTAAACAACTACTTCTGAATAAATTTAGAATTTCCAGATTTTCTTCGGCCTGACTTAACTCTGAAAGTGCCTTGAATTCACCTCTGACAAGGTTTTATGGGACATACAAGTCATTCATTGTTTCAACTCTTGGAACTTTCAGTCGAACCGACATTTCAGCAAACTCAGCGTCACCCTGTCTTATTGTTTGTTTATTGTTGCATTTGGTCCCCAGATGTTGACAAATCTTTTTTAAATTGATTGATTTATTTTTAACCCACCCTGCTTCACAGAAAACAGGTCAGTTTTGCTCAATGAACAAAATGATGTGGTCATTAAAATGAAGAATATTGATGTTTTTCAAAGAAGAAAAAAAACAATACCCCAATTATCTTGTTTATTATAGATGTTGCATGCCAACATTTGAAAAGTGTTGATGATAGGATCTTAGATCTATTAATTCCACAGCTTGCAGCTAGCATGTTGAACAACAGGACAATAGTACAGTCCGTCTGTACGGTGAGACTGACTCTAAGGCTGTCCTAATATGGAAACCGTACACAGAGGCAACTGGTAAATGCTTTGAACCTAGGGCCGAATCCATAACCAGAGAGATGTGTGAACCCACATCTCAAGTCAGGTTTCGGCCTACAGTTTAGAGATGAATTTAAATGTGACTTGTGTTGTCCATACTGTGAGTTCAAGGCATTATTGAAATGACCACACCATTACTAACAGTTGATATTAAAGTTTGTAGCTATGAATTAGATAGTTGAAGTTACACGTGAGCTCGAGCTGAAAATGAGTGAGGGCATACTGTAGTTGAGGAAAAAAGGAGGTGATTTTCCTGGGGTTTTAACCCTCCCTATGGTAATCTTAATGATTCAGTTTGCAGCATCATTTTTCCCCTCATCACTTGTGAAGTGGACATAAGGTAGGCCCAACCCAGTTGATTATGGTACACCCCAAGGCTTCTTTTTGTAAAAAAAAATATTCATTAGCATGTATGCCAAGTTAGAGAAAACATAAAATACATGTGTTGGTTACCCACACATGGCGTCCTTATGCTGGGTTGAGTTTCTTCAGAGTTTTTTATTTTTTTTTATAGTAGACCCAATAGAACATCTGTACAATTGACATCTTGTTTTGGTAGTCTGGGAAAATCAATATAGGTAAATGGTAACACATGCATAAGGGGTGGAAATTGAAATTAGTCACTCTGGGAGCCCACCGATGTAAAATCCTTGAATTCACCTTAGAAAGCTACATTTTGACAGAAATGAATTCACTTTGGATTCGGGTTCCCCTCATTTCCATCCCTTAAATTGAAAGAATATGTAGCAAGATCGAACAAGGTTAATCTAGCTCTAGGTCATTTTAGAAAATGATGTATCTTACCTAAAAGCAGATTCAACTATAAGTAGGACGTACATTTTAGGACAGCCTCAAGCCTATAGAACTGGGTCAAGGAGATGAGTAGTCTTCCAAGTCAGTCAGGAAACAAGTTTCAAGCCCCAAATATGACTGACAACTACCTGTACCTCAACACCTTTGCCCATTTATCTCTGTCGCAAATTACTCCTCATACGGTGAGGGAGCCAATAATCACTTTGCTGTGTTAAAATCCCCACTTCTCCTTCACATTATCCCAGCTGGTTGCTAGTAAATGCTTGAGGGATGAAGGTATTTTTTACGGTGGAGCGGGGTTGGAAGTAAGGAATGAGTCAGACTATTTAAAAGAGGAAGAAAAAAAACGAGTGGAAAATATCTTGTTTACTTTTCTGAAAACAGGTGCAAGGGGGTAAAAAACAAAACTGCCTCTTAAACAACAACGGTGAGGGTGTATTTTCCACAGATTATTATTATTAGACACTGATCTACCCACCATGCTTTTCACCCCTTGTAGTCCCCGCACCTCCCCCTCCACCCACATCAGTATTAATTGACTACAGACATGTATATCGCATTTGATGGCCACAAGAACTGATTTGGGGCCTAATAAGAACCCAATGTTGAGTCAGTGCCAGAAAACATCAGCTACACACCTCACATGTCTTTGTGCTGCCCAGTTGGCATGGGATCCAACCAACCAAACCAGCTCATCTGTTCTTATGCCCCCAGGAGTGATTGGCACAGGCCACTGGCAGCAGTCTCTGCCACTCGGTGGAAGACAAGCATCAGAGGGACTATCATGACAGTCCCAGTGACTTGGACCCACTCTGGGACTCACAGAAGGTGTTAAAACACCAGAAGCACTTGTCTGCTCAAGCAAGAGAGAGAGAGGGGAGGGGGAAAAATGAGGTAAAAAAGAAGACAAGGGAACATATTAACGAACAGGTGCAAACTTCAAATTAAAGTGAACACTAATGCGCCCCTCGTAAAACGTTTTAAGAGCATGCATCTGTTTTAGAGGCTGCAGTGATGTAGCGGCTTGTGAAAAAGGCCGATTTTTTACTAGGTTTTACTTAGTTGGTTAAGCGAGTATATCATCTACTGTTAACTAATTGATTATGACACAATGTAACCTCTTGTTTTACTAATCTAAAGGTAAGGGCAAGTAATAACATGCAAGTGAAATAAATTATCAGGAACCATAACACATAACACTGGTCAAATAGCCCTTACACACCCTGGAGGTGTGTTGGGTCATTGTCCTGTTAAAAAACAAATGATAGTCCCACTAAGCCCAAACCAGATGGGATGATGTACCGCTGCAGAATGCTGTGGTAGCCATGCTGGTTAAGTGTCCCTTGAGTTCTAAATAAATCACTGACAGAGTCACCAGCAAAGCACCCCCACACCATCACACCTCCTCCTCCATGCTTCACGGTGGGAACTACACATGTGGAGCTCATTCATTCACCTACTCTACGTCACAAAGACACGGCAGCTGGAACCAAAAATCTCAAATTTGGACTCATCAGACTAAAGGACAGATTTCCACCGGTCTAATGTCCATTGCTCGTGTTTCTTGGCCCAACCAAGTCTCTTCCTATTATTGGTGTCCTTTAGTAGTGGTTTATTTGTAGAAATTTGACCATGAAGGCCTAATTCACACAGTCTCCTCTGAACAGTTGATGTTGAGATTACTTGAACTCTGTGAAGCATTTATTTGGGCTGCAATTTCTGAGGCTGGTAACTCGAATGAACTTATCCTCTGCAGCAGAGGTAACTCTGGGTCTTCCTTTCCTGTGGTGGTCCTCATGAGAGCCAGTTTCATCATAGGGCTTGATGTTTTTTGCAACTGCACTTGAAGAAATGTCAATTTTGTTTTACATTTTCCAGATTGACTGACCTTCTTGTCTTAAAGTAATGATGGACTGTCGTTTCTCTTCGCTTATTTGAGCTGTTCTTGCCATAATATGGACTTGGTCTTTTACCAAATAGGGCTATCTCCTGTATACCACCCCTACTTTGTCAAAACACAACTGACTGGCTCAAACGCATTAAGAAGGAAAGAAATTCTACAAATTAACTTTTAACAAGGCACACCTGTTAATTGAAATGTATTCCAGGTGACTACCTCGTGAAGCTGGTTGAGAGAATGCCAATAGTACGAAAGCTGTCATCAAGGCAAAGGGTGGCTACTTTGAAGAATCTAAAAAAAAATGTTTGGTTACTACAGCACCCTGGAGTGATGCGTTGGGCATAGACAACCTAAATATTTTGTGCCCCTGCCTTTGGCAAAGTGGGCACTGCTTATCATGGAGCGGCATCAGCGCTCACCTATAGTGAATAGCCTTCATTTACATTTACGTCATTTAGCAGACGCTCTTACCCAGAGCGACTTACAGTAGTGAATGCATACATATCAAACAATTTCATACATTTTTTTTTTTTCCCCTGTGCTGGCCCCCCGTGGGAATCGAACCCACAACCCTGGTGTTGCAAACACCATGCTCTACCAACTGAGCTACAGGGAAGGCTGTAGCCTTCATGCCACTGTGTGAGAGAAGTTATCATTGTTTTTGGACAATGTGAGATGTTACGTGTTATTGGAGTTGCGTCTTAGTCAGTTTAGCTCGGAAAATGCTGCCCTCGTCAAACTGCAGCTCTAGGCGGCTGCCTAATTATGCCAAATGGGCGGGACACCTAGGCATAGATTTATTCTTAGAATCCCTATTAATTCAATAGCATCTCTGTGGGCCTAGTCATAAAAATGTGTCATTTAACTTTCAAATATATTATCTTTTATTGTGGCATAAACACAACCAGTCATAATGTTTTCATCTGATTGTCAAACGATCACTTCAAAAGGCTCCTTTACTAGGCGTCCGTGCACATTCATGCACTCACAACATATTACCAGCCTCCAAATAGTGGTGAATGAAAGAGACATCTGTTACACAAAACATCACAAAGTGTAATGACATTTGGCGATTATCTTTAGGCCAGAATTAATGCCTTCACTGCTGTGGCATACCCCCACTATTTATTTTGCCGGGACGCCATACTGGACCCTGCAGCTACACTGCATAAACCCCACAAGATACCCAATGCCTTTGTTTCAACTCGCTAATGTTAGCTAGCCAAAGGTAGATATGCAGATTGTTGACATGATAGTGTGCATCTAAAATTCGATACAGTAGCATCACACAAACATGTATTTCTCCAACCTGGTCTCAGAGCATTTCATATTACTCTGTAGATAAATCCGATACACTCCATTTAGTAAGATATGTAACGTTTCAAATGGTATATATTCATTTGTGGATGTGATCACCCATTTCATGTGATATTTTACCAATTACAATTCATATGATATGTTACGAATTCTAGCTAGGTGGCTAATGTTACTTAGCTGGCTAACATTAGCTAGGCTAAGGGTTAGAGTTAAGGTTTAGGGTTAAATTTAGGCTTAAGTTTAGGAATTATGTTAAAGGGTTAAGGTTACGATTAGGGTTATAGGGGAAGGGTTAGCTAAGAAGGTTAAGGTTAGGATTAGGGGAAAGGTTAGCTAACATACTTAGTAGTTGCAATGAAGCTAAAAAAAGGTAAGTAGGTGAAAAGTTGCTAATTAGCAAAAATGCTAAAGTTGTTTGTGATGAGATTCGAACTCGTAACTTTTGGTTTGCCAAAAGTGGCTCAGGGCTCAACCCCCTTTGTTCTCGTCCAAAGTGAAAACACTACACAAGAAGTGGGTGGCAAAGGGTTGCCCACGACCTGTGGAGTCCTGCTTTAAACTGATTAAGCATTAACTCACAGTAGAGCCAGATTGAGGACTAGATGACAAGATGATAAGTGCAGCCGAAAGCCAATGGGAGAACACCTCCAATAAGTTTGGTGTCCATATTAGGACAGTCATACCTCAGTCCTAATATGTACACCGTAATTATGTTTGTCTCCACTGGTTAAATAGGTCTGTCACTCTGTGCACTGTTTCACTTGCACCCAATTCCACAGTTACTCACTTCACATACAGCTGACTGTCTCTCTCACACACACACACACCCACACACACACACACACACACACACACACACGCAAATAATAATACGAATTATGGCAGCTCTTAAAAACGAAGGATATTTGATCCATCGCATTCGGCATATCCATTGCAATACCCCCAGGAATGTTTTGGAAAAGTGAAATCCAACGCACAATATAAAATGAGTGTATCATTTATTGAATCATTTGAGACTCATATGCCTTCTATTACTGATGGGGAATGAGTGAGAGGCTGAACCAACAGGCACAATTTCATTAAAGGCACCTCTTTGATACCGATGCAGGGATACAGTTAACATGGGGAGTATGCACGCAGATTGCCATTAGTTAACATGGGGAGTATGCATGCAGATTGCCATCAGTTACAGTGCCTGGACTAAGCACGGAGGGGTAGACGAAATGTGGCCTGCAAGTTTTTCCTGGTATGTTTGTGTGAAAAAGCAATTTGGCATATGCACCATAGAGCCGCAATGGAGCCGCCATGGAGCCGCCATGGAGCCGCCATGGAGCCACCATCGTGCCGCAATGGAGCCGCCATGGAGCTGCCATGGAGCCACCATAGAGCCATTGTCCTTTATGTGTGAATACAAAGGTCAAAAGGTTATGATCATGGCTGTTGAACTTGTTCTCATCCACATCTGAATGACTACTGCAATTCCATTTGCACAATGGCCATTTCTTTACTCCACGTCCCTTCTCAGTTGCCTTCCATATGCAGTATGCAGTATGTGATTAGAGCATGCAGTATGTGATTAGAGCATGCAGTATGTAATTAGAGCATGCAGCATGTGATTAGAGCATGCATTATGTGATTAGAGCATGCAGTATGTGATTAGAGCATGCAGTATGTGATTAGAGCATGCAGTATGTAATTAGAGCATGCAGTATGTGATTAGAGCATGCATTATGTGATTAGAGCATGCAGTATGTGATTAGAGCATGCAGTAGGTGATTAGAGCATGCAGTATGCGATTAGAGCATGCAGTATGTCATTAGAGCATGCAGTATGTGATTAGAGCATGCAGTATGTGATTAGAGCATGCAGTATGTGATTAGAGCATGCAGTATGTGATTAGAGCATGCCGTATGCGACTAGAGCATGCCGTATGCGACTAGAGCATGCAGTATGCGATTAGAGCATGCAGTATGCGATTAGAGCATGCAGTATGCGATTAGAGCATGCAGTATGCGATTAGAGCATGCCGTATGCGATTAGAGCATGCAGTATGTGATTAGAGTATACGTATGGTCAGTTATCTCAACTATTCTTTTCAACTAAAGGATAAATGGGGAGATAAAACATACTGACCTCCCCAACTGTGATGTATATTTTGACAACAACAAATGGTCATGCTGATACTAGTGCCCCATAAGCCTTACAGTGTAGAAAAATGATACTAGTGCCCCATAAGCTTTACAGGGTAAAAAAATTATACTAGTGCCCCATAGGCCTTACAGGGTAAAAAAATGATACTAGTGCCTGTAGACTTTACAGGGTAGAAATGATACTAGTGCCCCGTAGGCTTTACAGGGTAGAAAATGATACTAGTGACCCGTAGGCTTTACAGGGTAGAAAATGATACTAGTGCCCTGTAGGCCTTACAGGGTAGAAAATTATACTAGTGCCCTGTAGGCTTTACAGGGTAGAAAAGGATACTAGTGCCCCATAAGCCTTACAGTGTAGAAAAATGATACTAGTGCCCCGTAGGCCTAATGTCCAATGCAGCCCGTTTTGAACAAGCTGATGGGGATTAAACATGTTTGTTTTACTGTCTCATTGCGCTGCAGTCGGAGAACATGAATGATAGATTGAGAACTCCACATGGGGGTGCTATTATATTATATGGACTTATAGGATAGTACTCAGCACAAGCTAGATGGACATCCGTCTTTACCCTTCCTCCAAAAAACCTGCAAACCCACCGTTGTAACAAATTCACAGTCAGACCCGTGAGAATGGGACCTACAATGAAAGTTACCCTGTAGCTGCTAGTCACACCAGTAACACAAAATGAGCTCGGTGTGAGACGGAGAAGACTGGTAAAGGGCCTCATGGTTTTACGAGAGCAAAATAACAGCGTCTAAGAATGTTCAAAACCCCCAGAGAAATATTCTCACAGCAGTGCGAGATTAGTCCTATGTCTGCGATGATGATGTCATGAACGAGTACTGCACATTTCTTTCTCCTTCTTTTATTTAGGTTTACACCGCAGCTGCCTGTCTGGAAATGTTTCAAATGTTTCAAATTCTCTGAAAGAACCAAAAAGATAATAATAATAATAATAATAATAAAAGGGATATAGACTTTTGCGGGGAGGAATGATTTAGTGATGCACCTTTGTCACTTGTGAATGAGCTTCCTTTCCTAATTGACTGTTCGGTCGCTGCACCCTTGTTCCTCATCTCTAAAAATGTTTCTGAGGGACCAAACGAGGTCGTAATTTACAGTAAGATGATTCTAGCATGTGTTTCCTTCCCTCCATCGCTCTTTCCTAGTTGAGCCGATCCAGCAACAGCTGTACAGGTTGAGAGCAGAATGGGGATGGAGACTCCTCCTTTGCAATGTTAGGTATCTGCTTGAGTCATTATTACATTTAATAGCCTCTTCTCTTTCTCTTCGGAACCACTGATAAATGAAAGAAATGGATCACATCTTCTCATCACAGAAGACCTTTCATTTCACAAAGAAAAGGTAACTAGCGTTGAACTAGTAACCGAAAGGTTGATGGATCGAATCCCCGAGCTGACAAGGTAAAAATCTTGTCATTCTACCCCTGAGCAAGCCAGTTAACCCACTGTTCCCCGGGTGCTGTATGGCAGTCCCCACCCCCGCACCTCTCTGATTCAGAGGACACATTTCAGTTGAATGCATTCAATTGTACAACTGACTAGGTATCCCCCTTTCCCTTTCATACTATGGGACACATTTTCAACAGAACTGAAGGTAGCCTAGTGGTTAGAGCGTTGTGCCAGTAATCGAAAGGTTGATAGATCGCATCCCCGAGCTGGCAAGGTAAAAAGTCTGTTGTTCTTCCTCCTGAACAAGGCAGTTAATTCACTGTTCCTAGGCCGTCATTGTAAATAAGAATTTATCCTCAACTGACTTGCCTAGTTAAATAAAATAAAAATATGTATATATGAATGCAGCAATTGTCTTTTTACTATGCAGTAATTGTCTCTGTAAAGGCAGTGATTATGATGAAGTTCACGCCATGTGGAAGTATTGGGTAGCCTGTACTGTCATGGAGAACTTCTCTGCAGAGCTATGGCAACGCTAGTCTCTCCTCACTCTCCTGTTTTCATCCAAGTCCTAGTTAAATCACTGTCTTCCACTGGAGGTCTGCAGAGGCTTTGGTCAGACAAGCCACCTGCTCAGCCCCTGTTGCACTCAGATTAGGGCAGGGTGCGGGTGTAACGGCTGTCGTCTGAAGAAGTGGACCAAGGTGCAGCGGAGTTAGTGTTCATTATCAGAATTTAATATAAACAACATGAACACTATACAAAACAAGAAACGAGTAAACCGACAGCAAACAGTCCTGTCTGGTACAAAACACTGACAGAAACAATTACCCACAAACCCAAAGGAAAAACATGCTCCTTATGTGTGACTCCCAATCAGCGGCAACGAGCTTCAGCTGTGCCTGATTGGGAGCCACACACACGGCCCAAAACAAAGAAATACCAAAACCTAGAAAAAGGAACATAGAACGCCCACCCAATGTAACACCCTGGCCTAACCAAAATAAAGAACAAAAACCCCTCTCTATGGCCAGGGCGTTACAGTACCCCCCCCCAAAGGTGCGGACTCCGGCCGCAAAACCTGACTCTGAAGGGGAGGGTCCGGGTGGGCCTTCTTACGGCGGCGGCTCAGGTGCGGGACGTGGCCTCTGCTCCACCCTTGACGTCGCCCTCTTCGGTGGCGCACCTGGCCGCGCCGAAGGTCTGGTGGGCGACACTGACTGCGCCCGGCTGGCGGCCGGCGATGGTTGCGCCCGGCTGGCGGGCGGCGATGGTTGCGCCCGGCTGGCGGGCGGCGATGGTTGCGCCCGGCTGGCGGGCGGCGATGGTTGCGCCCGGCTGGCGGGCGGCGATGGTTGCGCCCGGCTGGCGGGCGGCGATGGTTGCGCCTGGCTGGCGGGCGACCCTTGTTGCGCCCGGCTGGCGGGCGACCCTGGCTGCGCCCGGCTGGCGGGCGGCGATGGTTGCGCCTGGCTGGCGGGCGACCCTGGCTGCTCTGACGGCACTGACCCAGGATTCACCAGGCTGGGGAGACATGACAGAGGCCTGGCCCTAGGCGTAGGCACAGGACTCACCGGGCTGGCGGGCGTCCCTGGCCACTCCGGCAGGTCGGGGCAGTCTGGCCACTCCGGCAGTTCGGGGCAGTCTGGCCACTCCGGCAGTTCGGGGCAGTCTGGCCACTCCGGCAGGTCGGGGCAGTCTGGCCACTCCGGCAGGTCGGGGCAGTCTGGCCACTCCGGCAGGTCGGGGCAGCCTGGCCACTCCGGCAGGTCGGGGCAGCCTGGCCACTCCGGCAGGTCGGGGCAGTCTGGCCACTCCGGCAGTTCCGCGCAGTCTGGCCACTCCGGCAGTTCCGCGCAGTCTGGCCACTCCGGCAGTTCCGCGCAGTCTGGCCACTCCGGCAGTTCCGCGCAGTCTGGCCACTCCGGCAGTTCCGCGCAGTCTGGCCACTCCGGCAGTTCCGCGCAGTCTGGCCACTCCGGCAGTTCCGCGCAGTCTGGCCACTCCGGCAGTTCCGCGCAGTCTGGCCACTCCGGCAGTTCAGCGCAGTCTGGCCACTCCGGCAGTTCAGCGCAGTCTGGCCACTCCGGCAGTTCAGCGCAGTCTGGCCACTCCGGCAGTTCAGCGCAGTCTGGCCACTCCGGCAGTTCAGCGCAGTCTGACCTCTCTGGCGACTGTTGACTGGCGGGCAGCTCTGACGACTGTTGACTGGCGGGCAGCTCTGACGACTGTTGACTGGCGGGCAGCTCTGACGACTGTTGACTGGCGGGCAGCTCTGACGACTGTTGACTGGCGGGCAGCTCTGACGACTGTTGACTGGCGGGCAGCTCTGACGACTGTTGACTGGCGGGCAGCTCTGACGACTGTTGACTGGCGGGCAGCTCCGACGACTGTTGACTGGCGGGCAGCTCCGACGACTGTTGACTGGCGGGCAGCTCCGACGACTGTTGACTGGCGGGCAGCTCCGACGACTGTTGACTGGCGGGCAGCTCCGACGACTGTTGACTGGCGGGCAGCTCTGACGACTGCTGACTGGCAGGGCTGGGGACACGCACCTTGGGCTTGGTGCGGGGCGCAGGGACGGGCCGGACAGGACTGTGGACACGCACCTTGGGCTTGGTGCGGGGAGCAGGGACGGGCCAGACAGGACTGTGAACACGCACTGGTGAACTGAAGCGTGGAACCGGTTTTGCCACTCGTCCTGGCTGGATGCCCTTCCTAGCACGGCATGTGCTGGGCATGTCCACCGGACGCACCGGGCTGTGCGGGCGCACTGGCGACACAGCGCGCAACTCCGCATACCAAGGCTCCTCCAGATCATCCCTCTGCAGGTCCTCAATCAACTGCCTCATCATCTGTATCTCCTCCTCTGCCGTCATCCCCCACGAGAGCAGTGGTCTGGGCTCCTCCTCTGCCCTTCCGGACCACCCCATTAGCCCCCCCCAAAAATTTTCTTGGGGGTGTCTTCCGGGCTTCCTCGACCGACGCCAGCGACCCCGTCTGCTGGCCGGCGTCTCCTCCATTGACCGGACCTCCCTCTTCCGCTGCTTGGTCCCTTGGTGGTGGGTAATTCTGTAACGGCTGTCGTCTGAAGAAGTGGACCAAGGTGCAGCGGAGTTAGTGTTCATTATCAGAATTTAATATAAACAACATGAACACTATACAAAACAAGAAACGAGTAAACCGACAGCAAACAGTCCTGTCTGGTACAAAACACTGACAGAAACAATTACCCACAAACCCAAAGGAAAAACATGCTCCTTATGTGTGACTCCCAATCAGCGGCAACGAGCTTCAGCTGTGCCTGATTGGGAGCCACACACACGGCCCAAAACAAAGAAATACCAAAACCTAGAAAAAGGAACATAGAACGCCCACCCAATGTAACACCCTGGCCTAACCAAAATAAAGAACAAAAACCCCTCTCTATGGCCAGGGCGTTACAGCGGGCTTTGGGCAGGGTGTGCATGATGGATGATTCAACCTGCTGCGGCCCACTGTTAACACCGCTGACTCACGTTTGATTGAGTGTATGTGTGTGTGTGTGTTATAATCAGCTGACCCCACCTACCACATGTCCCCCTCTTTCAGGGAGCTCACAGCTGTGATTGCTACTGACCCAGTGGGTCAATGTGAGTACAAGAGAGTGTTTACATGTGTGTATATGAGGGGGTGTATTTGACATGTTTGCATCTGAGGGGGTGTATTTAGGGGTGCGTATTTGACATGTGTGTATGTGAGGGGGTGTATTTACGGGTGTGTATGTGAGGGTGTGTATTTGACATGTGTGCATCTGAGGGGGTGTATTTAGGGGTGTGTATTTGACATGTGTGTATGTGAGGGGGTGTATTTGACATGTGTGCATCTGAGGGGGTGTATTTACGGGGTGTGTATTTGACATGTGTGTATGTGAGGGGGTGTATTTACGGGTGTGTATGTGAGGGGGTCTATTTGACATGTGTGTATGTGAGGGGGTGTATTTGACATGTGTGCATGTGAGGGAGTGTATGTAGGGGTGTGTATGTGAGGGGGTGTATTTGACATGTGTGTATGTGAGGGGGTCTATTTGACATGTGTGTATGTGAGGGGGTCTATTTGACATGTGTGTATGTGAGGGGGGTGTATTTGACATGTGTGTATGTGAGGGGGTGTATTTGACATGTGTGTATGTGAGGGGGTGTAAGGGAGGGTCTTTGAGTGACTATGTGTTTCTTGTATGAATGTATCTGTACTGTATGGAGAGAGAGAGAGAGAGAGAGAGAGAGAGAGAGAGAGAGAGAGAGAGAGAGAGAGAGAGAGAGAGAGAGAGAGAGAGAGAGAGAGAGAGAGAGAGAGAGAGAGGCAGGAGACCACAAATACTGCAACAATCAAATGACCCAAAGAGCAATTTCAACCTGACGAGAGTTGCATCTGGGTTGGCTGCCTGTCAGTAAGGAAAACACAATAACAAAACCACCTTCGTTCTTTACCCCTCTGTGTGCACATGACATCATGTTAACCGATTTGTTGAACTTTGCCTGCAGGATAACTGACAAGGGGATTCACACACGGTATGCTAAGTGTTCCAAGATGTCTGAGATGCTCTATAAATCCACATCGTTTTCTTACATTTTATGTTACACTCCAATGGTCAGAATAGTGTGAGAAGAGCCAACACAGAATATTAGAAAGTGGATCGGCTGAATTAACTAGGTAGATACTGCTTAGTGTATGTAGATGATGGTTATTATTAAACTAAAACTTCCTCTTATGGATGCCGTAGATAGGCATTGTATTAGGTGGTATCAAGAGGTGATCTCGTTCTTTCACCCCAGCTGACATTCACTCGTTTCCACCCTGATTTCTTTTTAAAAGGTCTCCAAATTAGTCAAAACCTTGGTGTTTGTATTATGTACCATTTCTAGGGCTGGCGTAATACGTAATAACAAGGAGTTGGTACAGCTTTTTTTTTATGTGCACATTAAAAAAATAACAGGGGCATTTTCAATGACATCATGGTCAGTTCCTTTTCATTCCACCTCATAAAAAGTCCCCCTGCCTTGGATTGGTTAACGAGATAATGGCTATGCATGAGGACTGTCCTGAGAATAAGGTAATCCAAACCACCTTTGTTATTTTGTTTATGATGGTGAGGGTGGGGGTGCGGCAAACGGACCCAGTAACTAGGCCTCTCTCTGCCCATGAGGTCATGCCTGGTTTAAAGCGCCAGAGTGCTTGCTTGCCGTCTTGCTGCTGCGGGTTTATGAGCGGATTTGTGTATAACACCTGTTTGTTTGTTTTAGCCATGACACTCGTTAGCCTTTGCTTTGGAAACGCAGGCCTGGATTAAACCAGATCAAGAGTTAACCTGTGATAGCGGACACACGCATAGCGGATAGTTTTGATGGTGTCAGAGGTGGAACAGCATTGGAGCCGTCAAATCGGTGAGAAGCTGCTCTTGCAATCATTATCACGAAGCCACACCTGCCTGCCCCACTCACATTACAAGTTTAGAAAGTGTAGGTAGGCTATATAGAAATAATTACTCTCAAATTGAAAATTCATTAAACTAAATGATGAGGATTTCTATCACCCTAATGGAGGTGTAGATGACATCTCACATTCCAGTGTTTGAACTTGTAAGCAAGGCTGCATGGGATTTCTGTTCATGCGACTCTGTGTAGCCAATGACAATGTCCATTTTAGGTATAATGCCTTGACATTTGACAGCTCTTAACGCACTTCCACCAACACCGTCAAAACATTCCACCAACACCGTCAAAACATTCCACCAACACCTTCAAAACATTCCACCAACACCATCAAAACATTCCACCAACACCATCAAAACATTCCACCAACACCATCAAAACATTCCACCAACACCATCAAAACATTCCACCAACACCTTCAAAACATTCCACCAACACCTTCAAAACATTCCACCAACACCATCAAAACAGCTGCTATGCGGATGTCGGCTAAAGCGGATATGAATGATTAGAGTCTTTACTTTAATAACAGTGTATGTTACAATACCCCGTGGAAACAAGAATGTTGTCATAGTTGAAGCTTGTCTGTGCACAAGCTCACCGTTTTATTCGTTTTGATTGGATAAGGTTTAAAGGGGCGGGTCTGGCAGGAGAAACAAAAGGTGATGAAAATGGTTACTGGGCCGGCAGCTTTGACAAATTGATTTGGAAAATGACCTTAGGACTTTTTGCATGGCAATAAAAAATGAGTGGTTACAGAAACTCATAGAGTGGTTGTATGCTGTTGTTTATTACCATGAGCAGAGAAAGACATCAATTCAATTTAATTGCTAAAAGAAGAAAAACTGCACTCTTCTCCTCCCTCCACCTCCCCTGTTGGCAGACAGGAGGGGAGACCACTATAGCAGAAACCTGCTTGAGGGTTTTGCTTAGCTGTACCGGCGCTCGTCGGAATGAGTGGACCAAAGCGCAGCGTGGAAAGTGCTCATGATTTTTATTATTAACAAAACACTCGAACAAAAATAACAAAACGAAAAGCGAACAGTTCTGTCAGGTAACAGATACAAAACAGAAAATAACTACCCACAAAACACAGGTGGGAAAAGGCTGCCTAAGTATGATTCCCAATCAGAGACAACGATAGACAGCTGCCTCTGATTGGGAACCATACTTGGCCAAAACAAAGAAATAGACAACATAGAATGCCCACCCCACATCACACCCTGACCTAACCAAATAGAGAAATAAAACGGCTCTCTAAGGTCAGGGCGTGACATTAGCTTTCACCTGTCCAGGAGATTCCAACAGAAGATCAGCTACGGTCATAAAGTGATCAGGAAGAGTTTAAGAAAGGTCACCAAAGAAGCTCCAAGATGTCAGCAATGTTCGATGAGATCACAGTGTTCTATTTTGAGGTCACACGGGGCTCGTATGAAACTCAGAGGCTCTTTGATTCAGATCCATGTTCACACACATGTTGAGAAAGTTCGCTTAGCGCTTGTGAAACAACTAACAGGCAGCCAGATCAGTGTCTGTCCAGTTTAATGGTTCGACATGCTGAGACACGGCTTGACTGCCAGAAACACTTGTTTTAATCCCCACAATGAACCCAAGTGTTTTTCAGACTGCACTTAAAGGATAAAAAGTAATCCTTCGGCATCATTACTTTCTATTTTTGCGGTCCAGTTATTATTTCTTGTAAAGTGAACATTGTGTTCATGATTATATAGTAAATCGTTTTGTTTTTTTTAATCAGGTGATTAAGACTATGTTAACTTTCTGAGGAACGTGATGTTGGAATTTGGAGAATTGGCCTATTTTGACATTTTTGTGTTGTGTGTTTTGGAATCCTATGGGATTTGAAGTCGTCACTGGGATTCTGTTTGAACCCAAACCTGGCCATTGAGTTGATCTAAACCTACAGTATGGCAAGCCTTATTGTAAGACTTATTGATGATGACACATGCGGTATGCACCGCTGTTGTGTCGGACCCCACATTCACATACCAGCATGAAGTACTTACAACCCATTAAGAATTCACGCAGGTCAAGGCCAGGTCGATATGTTTTTTTGGCTGATCTAAGAAAACCTCATATAGGGTTTGATTGAATAGGCCCCACACTGTCAGTGGTAGGCATCAAAGAACATGATGTCACTCTCATCATTACCCATTACCGTTAAATAACATCCCATCTCCATTCTTGTAAAGTCATCTGATCACCATCCTTGTTGTCCGGTCTGTCATCCTACAACTTTACAAGCTTATTTCACCTCGTCAAAACAAAAAAAAAACGTTTGCAGAGCGCACACAAGCAGAAGGCATCCGCTCTGACCTGCATCACAGCAGTCCGCAAACCTCAAACATTGTTTTGATGTTACCACACTCACTAACAACCAACACTTCAAAAGGTGATTTACCTCGGAGCAAATGGTGAATCACAATATGAGTTGAGTGGCGACACGTTGACGGAGAGTTTGGGATACCCGGTGGCCTATTATAGGAGTTCACAGCAGAGCATAACTATGTATAGCCATGTTATGTTACCTTTTCCAACTACGGTTACTAATCCTTGTTTGTTGGCCTACCAACATAGATTACTAGAAATTGTACTTTATTTTTTATTGAAAATTATGTGATTTTGATTAGATTTTGTCTCATGAATTGTATATGCAGGGCTCCCTTGTGAAAGAGAACCTGATTTTAAAAGGTGACTCCCTGTTTAAATAAAGGTTAAATAAAATAAAAATGAAAAAAACAGCTGAACATGGTTGTCAGTCTGGAAGGGCCTCCAGGTGATCACATAGTACTCCAACAGACAATCCACATATCCAGGGCCACGCTCAGTATTCAAATGTTGTGGAATATTGCAGGTAGAAATGTCATGAATAAAGAGGTGATTCCTTATTCTACGTGTCAGAGAGGTATGTTTAATCTCTATCTGAACGTTAACAACATTGTTCCCTGCTGAACACAGCCCTGTATTCAGCTTGAGCAAACCCCATGTCTGTGTTGATGCTAAGAGAACCCCATTTAAGACGTGGAAAGATCTAAAAGAAGTGAAAACAGCGGCATCAGCCCTTTCTACTCTCTGCCCTATAATGATTTTGTGGATTGCGGTGAATTTGTCCTGCCATTTCCCTGCACGACCCAAAAAGGCTAATAAGGCCTCCTACTGGCCGTGTGTGAAGAGGGGCACAACATCACAGTAATCCGAGGCATCGGGGGGAAGACTTTAGTGCGGTTTTCATCTCCCACGGCAATCAATTTTCCCTAAATGTTTCCCTCTGAAACAGGCCTGACGTTTTAATTGTGGACTATATTTTGTTCCACACTTTATACATTCTTGGCAAAAAAAAATGTTCTCCCTCAGGTTGCCGCTGGAGACCATTCTCAAATTAGGCGGTGATATTCTAAAGGTTCTTGCTTTACCGTGTTTATAATTCAAAATGAAAACACTTAAAAACTGAAACCAGGCTCTTGTGGTGTCACATGAAAAACAATTGGCATTTTTCTTGTGTGGAATTCACTGACTGGATTTTCCTTCTCTACTTCTGGAAAACAACATCAAAACAAAGGCATAAAAGTGATGGCAATGATTAAAAGAACAGAATATAAAAGTTTACGAAGATCATAGCTGCCACACCGGTATTAATAGCAGTGCCCTGAGTGAGTGTTAGAATCCTGCTGTTGCCTCAGGCACATGCCAAACGATTTTTTTTCTCTTTCTCTCTCTCTCACACACACACACACACAATTACGCTACTTCAAAACCACCGCACATAGTTTGTTACCTCATTCTCCCTCATATGTTAATGAGACCCAGTCACAAGAATGCTATGTCAACATGCTATGTCAACATTTAATATTCTAGACAATGAAGAGTTAAATTCCTTCAGTATGAAGACTTTGGAAAAACAAGACCTTTAACCTTGAACGACAATGGACATTGCGATTTTTTCCTCCCCTGAACTGAGTCATTCAAACATTTCAATTAGATGAATCAAACTTCAATACGATTTGAGTTATTAAGTTCTAGCCTTTTCCAGTTGGTGTTGTGACACTCAAAATCGCAAGATCGCAGTAATAAAACTGGATTACCATATCAGCATGTGTGTGTAGATTTGCAGAAGTGATTTGCTGTGCACATTTACTGCTCAAAGACAGACTGCCAAGATTAAGCTCAAAGTAACAAACCAATTCTCTCCCAGAAAGACAGAAAAATGACACTTCATCTTTCCCTGAGTCTACTCCCGGCGGAGGGATCCCGGTCAAGCCAAAAGGCGTCGGCCATTACATATTTCTCCTATGTCGAGTTATGTTACTCTCGGGAAGACAGTTACCAAGAAAAGAGAAGCATCAATGCATTTGGCGTTGGATAGAGATGAGATAAGAGTGAGAGAGACCTTCCACCAAAAGAATTTCACACCAATGAGACAATCCATTCGTTCCAGGCCAAAATGGTGGTCTGCTCTTTGAATGTGTGGGAAGGCATGCTAATGCTAATAGCAATGAAAAAAATCTGAGGTAGCTGGGCAACCCGCTAATGCCATCTAACCGATGAAACATAGACCTGAAACTACACCGCAGCCGGCCTGGTGTTCCACCTTCCCAAGTTCTTCCACGTCTCCACGCTCTTTCGTACTCTCCACTGGCTCCCAGCCAAAGCGTTCATCCATTTCAAGACCCTGGGGCTTGCCTACGGAGAAGTAAGGGGTACTGCCCCTTCCTACGTTCTGTTTATGGTCAAACCTTACACCACAACCCAAGCACTCCATTCTGCCACCTCCGGTCTATTGGCCCTCCCACATCACTATTTAGGATTCGGGCCTTTCAAGATTTTTATGTCTTATTGGATATTGATGTGAAGCCATTCCCGTACCTAAAATATTTTGTTTTGCTTGCTAGAGAAAGGTATGTTTTGTTTACATTTGACTTGCTTCAAAACAATTGAATTGCTGTCCTAAGCTCAGTGAGTTAATTCTGTCTTCTTCTCCGAGTACATCATACAATTTAAATGACACCTTTCTGCACAAGGCATCCCTCTCCACAAGGCATCCCTCTACACAAGGCATCACTCTCCACAAGGCATCCCTCTCCACAAGGCATCCCTCTCCACAAGGCATCCCTTTCCACAAGGCATCACTCTCCACAAGGCATCACTCTCCACAAGGCATCACTCCCCACAAGGCATCACTCTCAGGGATGGGAAACTCCTGAGAGGGATGTGAAAACAAGCTTAAAGCATCAGATTTGTACAAGGGTCCTGAGTAAAAACAGATGTGTTGTCTGTACAGTTGCCTGATGGGCAATCCAAATAATGCGCTGTAATCTGTATGTCCAACGTAGTTCATCTGTCCCAACTAACATCTGCTTTGGCAGCCTAAGTGCAGTATATTCACATGCATGGACACAGGCCTCCAGTTTGGATTACTTGGTAATTCTACAGCATCAACTTCTCTTAGTGTGTTTGTCTAGGCGCTTCCCCATAAGAGCACTTTATCTACTGTCAGACCATCCGAATCACCCCCACAAAATAAAATAAAAATCAACACACATGCTGTGACAATTTATCTGTTCAGTCTTTTCAAATATTTGGGCGCGCTCCAAAGCTGTTCAGCTGACCTCACGGAGACCAAAAGGACTCTCTAAAACAAGCAAAAAAATAGTCAAACTGTTTCTTGTTTCCGTTTTTCCCTGAGGAGTAATTATCGAACATTGGTGGTATTATTGACATGATTCGCTTGGGATTTGTTCAGAACAGCCAGTGCAGAGGGAGTGAGGTCGTAGGGGTTCAGCCAGCAAGGAATGTCTTTGATTAACTACGTCCAAGCATTGATCGGTGGAGAACAAACAAGAGGATTGTCACGTCCTGACCAGTAAAAGGGGTTATTTGTTCTTATAGTTTGGTCAGGACGTGGCAGGGGGGTATTTGTTTTATGTGGTTCAGGGTGTGTTTGTGTATGTGTTCATGTAGAGGGGGTATTTGGTTTATATGGTTGGGGGTCGTTGTTTATGTAGAGGGGTATTTGATTTATTACTACAGGGTTTTGGTTATTGTTCTATGTTAGTTTAGTTCTATGTTCAGTCTAGTCGTTTGTATTTCTATGTTTAGTTAATTGGTGTTGGGGCCTTCAGTTGGAGGCAGCTGTCTATCGTTGCCTCTGATTGAAGGTCCTATAAATAGGTATGTGTTTTGTCATGGGATTTTGTGGGAGATTGTTGCTGTGTATAGCTTTGTGCCTTACCGGCCTGTTCTTTGTCGTCGTGTTTTTGTATACGTGTTTGTTTTGGTTTTCCTTCTTTGTCCTTAAATAAAAGAAGATGAGTATACATTTTCCCGCTGCGTCTTGGTCTAAACCCTACAACACCCGTGACAAGGATAGGGGTTCACAGCATGTACTGTTACATGCACACAATAATATGATTATTGTGGATAGTCAGATTAAAATAATAGTTAGATTAAAATGTTAACATGCTTCGCAAGAAGAACGATTTCCCTAATAATCTTGTTTACATGGACACATCTGAAATCAGGCTTCCTGTTGGCACTCTGATGAATGCAGAAAAATCAGCAATGAAAATAAACTTTCTACCACAACGAACATGTTCTTTTTGGGATGGATATTTGATTCTGAGATTGGACGTGTAAAGTTTGTAATGTGAAAACTATTTCTAAGATGCATACATTCAGTTGTTCCGAACTCAACTTCACTCGCGCTAAAGAGGGAGGCTCTCAGCTGGTGCTAACACATGCACAGATCAAATACATGTCTGGAACGCCGATTAAGGCGTTTACATGTCCTAATCATTCAAAAGATTGCTTAGAAAACCAGGTGTTTTAATCGGCATATGCTCACTTCGATTTTTGACCTTACGCCGATTAAGATAAACAGAACAAGGTGTTTAAATTACTTTTTCTATAATCAGTTTAAAATCGAATTATTAATGTGTGTGTAAACATGTTCAATGTCACAGTAGTGAACTGGCTCACATACCAACATATCAAATTGAATGGTGTGTCCATGGCCAAAAAAGTTGCACGATTCCACAACAACATTGACTCTGTAAAGATACCTTCTAAAAAGCATTATGTCTAGTAGTTGTACCCAGAGCAGAACTACAGTGGGTGAAAAAAGTATTTGATTCCCTGCTGATTTTGTACGTTTGCCCACTGACAAAGAAAGGATCAGTCTATAATTTTAATGGTAGGTTTATTTGAACAGTGAGAGACAGAATAACAACAAAAATATCCAGAAAAACGCATGTCAGAAATGTTATAAATTGATTTGCATTTTAATGAGGGAAATAAGAATTTGACCCCCTCTCACATGTGACACGTCTCTTGTGAAGTAGGCCACTGAATTGCACAATGCTGTCCTTATCTGGCATTAATAAAATCACTGTATTTTTTTGTTATGGATGTATTTTCTTGAAGCATGTATGTAACTTAGAGGCCATTGTTTATGACTGTGAAGAGTAGCGTTGATGCATTGAAACACTAGAGGGCTTATACATGGTGTAAGCACTAGGCACTTACAACAGCTGTGCTAAATGTTGGCTAATGGGAAATGGTTTGCTACGATTTTCTACTGTTTCCTTATGTCAATGACCATATCTCTGCTTGCATTTTCTGTCCTGGTATTGACTCTGATATCAATTCCTTGTGACTCTGGGGACTGTCCTAATATAGACACCGTACACATAGTTCAACTCATAGAGATAGGACTCATTTTGGTGTCCAAGAGGGTCACTAGGAGGGATCAGCCAATGAAATTGCGAGTCCCACCCAGTTGACTATACTAAGATGGTGGAAGAAATCAATGGCGCTGCTCATGCTAAAGCTGCTTTTTGGCTTCTATGATTATCGATGGTTCAACTTCTGTGTCAGCAGAATAAGGTCAAGTGTCAACTCCGTCCATTCAGGACGTGCTGCTGTGCAAATCAAAACACACTTCTGAGATCTTGAAATTTGTTTCAGTTGATTGAACAAATACGGTATCTACAGTATCATCCTACATTGTTTTAAAATTGGATCCAGACATGAATTTATTGAAAAAGGCCATGGTACAAAACAATTCTTACTCATGGACTTTTTTTTTTAACATTCAAAACATATATATTTCTTTTACTATTTTTAAAGGATTGGGCTTTTAATAGTAATTGCAGGGTGGGTTAATGTTTTGATACGGTGTGGTCTTAAACCTTCAATTCACTTATGTTAAATTGCCCGTAATATTTCCTCTTCACTGCATTCCTGATCTGTGGAAGCCTGCAATCAATGTCAGAACTCTGATTGGCACTATGGTGAAAATGTTGGAACATTTTGGATTCAGACCATGCTCTAAATTATTGTTTTTCCAGGTTTTTCGACCATCTGAGGACTTGTCATTCCTTGTTGAGGAAGTGTATAAAAACTGATGCACTACTTATCCGCTATCCCCCACGAAGAGGCTCTTTCTAACCCCCAGAGTGCAAATTATTCGGTGACCATTTTGTTCACAGGACTGAACAGGGCTCATCTGGAAAATACCCCCCCCCCCCACACCTGTAATTCGCACACTGCTATAATGAACTACTGTAGGTCCACTGGGATGTTCATCATGAAGCCTACTAGAGTATACGTTATCAGGCATCCGGGGGGATTTCAATATAAAGTCAAATCAAATGTTTTATTGGTCACATACACATATTTAGCAGATGTTATTGTGGGTGTAGCGAAATGCTTGTGTAATGAGGCACCAATAAAAATCAGGGTTCTATGTTTCTGCCCGGTTTTGAACTATGGACCTGTGAGGCGAATGTGATAATCACTTCACCACAGAAACAGCTATATTCAGACGTACTAAGAGAACTTAATGCCAGACTCAAATGTGTCATCACTTGGCTTTCTGGAGGTAGAAAACATCATCTTTCACATTCTTCATATCTCCATTGCTGATCATTTAAAGAGTTTAAAAAGTGGCACTGTTTTTAACAATCCACAGTAGTAAAATGGTGGTGCAGCTGAGTCAAGTAATTTGTCCCATTAATCATGTCCCTAACGCTGTTCCATCTCGCAGTATAATTTAATTTAGCTGAAAAATGTTTCCACACATACAGCAGTCCTTTGAAATAGGCACCCTAATTATCTAGTGCAGCAGGAAATCACAAAATAGAAGTTGCAGAAACCCTTGTCTGTGTCACAGTTTTTTGACGGTCTGATTTGAAAAACCGGTTTTCTTTCATGTTTTTTCTTTCATAACATCGTTCCAGTTCCTATCTAAATTCTAGGCAGCACTGTCACATAAAAAATTAAATAAACATAGTAGCAGTTTGACACAAAAGGTCAAAGGTCAGTCAAGTTATTTATGGACTTCATTTGTTGACTGTGTTGTGTGTTCATAATTGTGTTAGACTTAGCCCCTTTAGCAGCCCAGCATTCCTTTCATGATGGAGAATGATTATTATTGGAATTCAATCCAACCCGCAAGCCTGTAAAAATAAATGCAATTCAGTTTTACGTGATATTTGACCACAATTTACAAACGGCACTCAATTATATTATTCTAAGTACTTCAATGTTGGAATGTGAAATGTGCATGTGGCTATGCATGTGAATACAATGTGAAACAAACACTCTAGAGATGTGATTTGATTGAATCTGGCTTCCAGTACAACTGATTAGGATACAGAGCAGTTTATCCACTACGGAGGAGAGAAACATTCTAAAGCTTAAACTTTCTCAAGACTTTATAATTTAATAACAGAAAATGTTCACACCATCAGTATTATATTGACCGTTTTTGAAAATTGTCAGCTGGTTGTTTCTTTAATACAAATTGAGTTATAATGAGACTTTTCAGCGGTAAAACCTTAGGCTTGATTAGCTCACCCATCATGGGAGGGTTACGGCCCGTTCGTAAGGTTGTTTGTGCTCCAAAAAAGCAAGATTAGCCAAGTTTTGCTAATGTGTAATAATTCAATTTCAACCCATACTGTCAACAGTATGTCTCCTCTGAGAACGTTGGTACTCTCATTGAACCAAAGAATTAACCCACGGAGAAGAGAGTACAGTACGTTAGAATGGATAATGCGAATGTGCAGTGCATTCGGAAAGTATTCAGACCCCTTGACTTTTTCCACATTTTGTTACGTTACTGTCTTATTCTAAAATAGATTTTTTTTTAAATCCTCATCAATCTACACACAATACCCGATAATGACAAAGCAAAAACGGGTTTTTAGAATTTTATTGATGATTGTAAAGAAAATAATGGCCACATTTTTTTACATGTATGTTTATTCAGAAATATTATGATGAACTTATGATTCATTACATTGTTCATTCAAGCATGACACTACACCTGAGATATGGAGTGATCACACATGAGGCAGGTAGCCTAGTGGTTAGAGCGTTGGACTAGTAACCGTGAAGGTTGCAAGATCATAATCCCTGAGCTGACAAGGTGAAAAATCAGTCGTTCTGCCCCTGAACAAGGCAGTTAACCCACTGTTCCTAGGTCATCATTGAAAATAATAAATTTTTTGTAGCTGACTTGCCTGGTGAAATAAATGAGGTTCATTTTTCTTTAACATTTCCCAAACAGCTTTTCAGTTGCTCTCCCTTCTTTTGGGATAAATAGTTATAGGTAATAGTTATTTAAAGGGCAATTTAACCACCCCATAATCAACACATATAGTTCTTCACTCTTGACATGGGCATTAGGCATAACCATCTGTATCAACTATCAAGCAGATCTCTAACATGAAGCACATTACTCTGACTCCAGCCTATACCCCTGACAGGAGAGTTATGTAGCCCTAACAAGTTCCTCTATGTTGCTGAGCCAATTGTGGTCTTAATGTGAACCACATCCACCTTGCCGAGCAAGGTCTGGCCTTTTCACATGATCTGGTTTAGGTGTGGTAAACTGGCCCACTTATGGATTGTAATATCAATGGTAACAGAGCCAAGTGGTAACATTGTAACATGGATCGGATTTGGGCAATAATAATTTTGCTGCCAGGTTTGAGACGACCACAGGTCCTTGTTTAAAGCTGCAATATGTCACTTTTTGGGCTACCTGACCAAATTCACATAGAAATGTGAGTTCTAGATCTGTCATTCGCTTTGAAAGCAAGTCTAAGAAGCAGTATAGCTTTTCTATGCTTCTATTTCTATGCTTCTATTTAAGTTTAGTATTTTTTATCTTTCACTTTCGGATTAGTACACCGGCTTCAAACAGCCGACAATACAATATTTTTGGTGATGGAAAAAATATTTTGCATCGGTTTAGATGGTACAGTTATTCTCTACACTATACAGTGGCTGGCGAAAGTATTCACCCCCTTGGCATTTTTCCTATTTTGTTGCCTTACAACCTGGAATTATATTTGGGGGATTTGTATCATTTGATTTACATAACATGGCTACCACTTTGTAGATGCAAAATATTTTTTATTGTGAAACAAACAAGAAATAGTACAAAAAACAAAACTTGAGCGTGCATTACTATTCACCCCCCGAAAGTCAATACTTTGTAGAGCCACTGTCATGACATTGCCCTCTTTGAGTACAGGGAGGACAGTTGACCCCCTCCCCCTTGCACCATCCCCCAACCTACCTCCCCCCACCCAGGCCCTGTGTGAAGGGGTGGTAAAATTCTAGAGGAGAATCGCCTGCCACATGGCCCAGTTGAGACACAGAGGGGTTTCATAGAGAGACACAGGAAATTCTTCCAACTCACAGAATTGGGGAACCGAACGACATTTATGTTCTGGAGAAGGTATAAAAGATTTGTGAAGAATCCAGCTACGAACTGGTCCGCTTGGTACAATTTTGTGATACTCAGAAGAGACAATATAGCCATATTACCATAAAACTGTTTATATAATAGCCTCAGCTATGGGACTTGCATCTAAATGGTTGTATAAAATGTATTAATAAGGATAAAGCTATTTGTAATACTTTGAGATGCTATGTACTGATGTTAATGTGATAGAATGTATTTCTGTTCAAAGCTTAAATCAGTCATCGGCACGCCCCCCAGGGACACAGACAGGACCAGGCGTCATGTGACAAGCCTGTTCTATGTTCACCTATAAACCCCCACCCTGATTTACTTTCTTGAGACCAGCTTACCTCAGAAGAGAGAGCCAAGGTTTGACCATCCAATTCCTCTACTAAAAGTTAACTATACCACATGGTTAAACTTTTAGACTATTGAGACCGACAGAATAATAACAAGTCTTTGATATTAATTAATAGTCTGCAGCAAGAAATTATTTAATTGAACGCGAAGACCGGCGAAAGATACATTCTATAACGACATTAATGAATGTCGCTTTGAAAGATCCATTCTAACCGAGAGAGAGAGAACGGGACAAAAACTCTCCAACAGGACAAAAACTCTCCAACAAGGATCCCGACGACACACTGAGAGTAAATATATATTGATTGCAATTGTTCCCGAATGAGTGAGCGTTCATGTACAAAGGATTAGCATATCAATTGTTAATATTAATGAACTCTGTGTGCCTCCTCAGCTGCCCTTTATGACCCTTTGTTTAACAGGCCGCCATGCCTGTTTAGCCCACTAGGGCACATTACTCTACCTATTCTTTGTGACGATAATTACTGTTTGTATGCTTTCTGTGAATTACTTAGTTTAGTAAATAAATTATTTTAAGACAATTGATGTATGGATGACTTTAGTAAAGGCTGGATTTGTGCAGATACAACAATTTACGACCTTTGGAATGAGACTGGACGCGAGGTAAAATACACCATTTAAACGAGAAGATAATCAGCTTATACTATAATATAATATAATATATAATGTTATAATATAGGAAAGTTATATTAGGAAAATTATAACTTTGTAATATGAATATTTTCCTTGGTGCCCCGATCTCCTAGTTAATTACAATTCAACGTTTAATCGCGTGATAATCCTGCCTGTTTGGCCCTGTCCGGGGGTATCATCAGATGGGGCCACGGTGTCTTCTGATCCCTCCTGTCTCAGCCTCCAGTATTTATGTTGCAGTAGTTTATGTGTCGGGGGGCTAGGGTCAGTCTGTTACATCTGGAGTATTCTCTTGTCTTATCCGGTGTCCTGTGTGAATTTAAATGTGCTCTCTCTAATTCTCTCTTTCTCTCTTTCTCTCTTTCTCCCGGAGGACCTGAGCCCTAGGACCATGCCTCAGGACTACCTGGCATGATGACTCCTTGCTGTCCCCAGTCCACCTGGCCATGCTGCTGCTCCAGTTTCAACTGTTCTGCCTGCGGCTACGGAACCCTGACCTGTTCACCGGACGTGCTTGTTGCATCCTCGACAACTACTATGATTATTATTATTTGACCATGCTGGTCATTTATGAACATTTTAACATCTTGACCATGTTCTGTTATAATATCCACCCGGCACAGCCAGAAGAGGACTGGCCACCCCTCATAGCCTGGTTCCTCTCTAGGTTTCTTCCTAGGTTTTTGGCCTTTCTAGGGAGTTTTTCCTAGGGAGTTTTTCCTAGCCACCGTGCTTCTTTCACATGCATTGCTTGCTGTTTGGGGTTTTAGGCTGGGTTTCTGTACAGGACTTTGAGATTTCAGCTGATATACGAAGGGCTATATAAATAAATTTGATTTGATTTGATTTTGATTTTATAATAATTACAGGGAGTTAATTGATTAACATGTCTTCAGTTTAATGGTGCCCCAAAGACACGACATCACCTTTTGCAGCAATTACAGCTGCAAGTCTCTTGGGGTATGTCTCTATAAGCTTGGCACATCTAGCCACTGGGATTTTTGCCCATTCTTCAAGGTAAAACTGCTCCAGCTCCTTCAAGTTGGATGGGCTTCGCTGGTGTACAGCAATCTTTAAGTCATACCACAGATTCTCAATTGGATTGAGGTCTGGGCTTTGACTAGGCCATTCCAAGACATTTAAATGTTTCCCCTTAAACCACTAGAGTGTTGCTTTAGCAGTATGCTCAGGGTCATTGTCCTGCTGGAAGGTGAACCTCCGTCACAGTCTCAAATCTCTGGAAGACTGAAACAGATTTCCCCCAAGAATTTCCCTGTATTTAGCGCCATCCATCATTCCTTCAATTCTGACCAGTTTCCCAGTCCCTGCCGATAAAAAACATCCCCACAGCATGATGCTGCCACCACCATGCTTCACTGTGGGGATGGTGTTCTCGGGGAGATGAGAGGTGTTGGGTTTGCGCAAGACATAGCGTTTTCCTTGATGGCCAAAAAGCTAAATGTAAGTCTCATCTGACCAGAAAACCTTCTTCCATATGTTTGGGGAGTCTCCCACATGCCTTTTGATGAACACCAAACGTGTTTGCTTATTTGTTACTTTAAGAAATCGCTTTTTTTCTGTCCACTCTTCCATAAAGCCCAGCTCTGTGGATTGTACGGCTTGAAGTGGTCCTATGGACAGATACTCCAATCTCTGCTGTGGAGCTTTGCAGCTCCTTCAGGGTTGCCTTCCCTGTGGCTCAGTTGGTAGAGCATGGTGTGTGTACCACCAGGGTTGTGGGTTTGATTCCCATGGGGGGCCAGTACAAAAAAATGCATGAAATGAAATGTATGCATTCATCACTGTAAGTCGCTCTGGATAAGAGTGTCTGCTAAATGACTAAAATGTAAAAAAAAAAAAATGTAAATGTTATCTTTGGTCTCTTTGTTGCCTCTCTGATTAATGCCCTCCTTGCCTGGTCTGTGAGTTTTGGTGGGCGGCCCTCTCTTGGCAGGTTTGTTGTGGTGCCATATTCTTTCCATTTTTTAATAATGGATTTAATGGTGCTCAGTGGGATGTTCAAAGTTTCGGATATTTTTTTATAACCCAACCCTGATCTGTACTTCTTCACTAATTTGTCCCTGACTTGTTTGGAGAGTTCCTTGGTCTTCATGGTGCTGCTTGCTTGGTGGTTCCCCTTGCTTAGTGGTGTTGCAGACTCTGGGGCCTTTCAGAACAGGTGTATAAATACTGAGATCATGTCACAGATCATGTGGCAATTAGATTGCACACAGGTGGACTTTATTTAACAAATTATGTGACTTCTGAAGGTAATTGTTTGCCTCAGATCTTATTTGAGGGCTTCATAGTAAAGGCGGTGAATACATATGGACGCACCACTTTTCCGTTTTTTATTATTTATAATTTTTGGGAAAAAGTTTTTTTTTTTATTTCACTTCACCAATTTGAACTATTTTGTGTATGTCCATTCCATGAAATCCAAATAAAATCAATTTAAATGACAGTTTGTAATGCAACAAAATAGGAAAAATGCCAAGGGGATGAATACTTTTGCAAGGCACAGTATATGCTTGTTTTTTCACATAAACTAAAATTAGGCGAACTATTCAAATTTTTGTCAACAGGAAATGGTGGAGCGATTTCTGCATAGTGCACCTTTAGTTAAAACACAGTGCTGTCTCTACAGCCCAGTAAGTTCGTGTTCTGTTGGTAAGTAATGGTAGAAATGGTTTGGAAGGGGAGGATGTACTGTACGACTTCAAATTAACAATACGAATGTACCACCCACCTTGTATTGCACAACAGCTATTTTGTGATAGAGCTTTCGCCAAATACGGCATTAGCTGTGACAGTGAACTTCTGGATGGACTTCAAGGATCCCTCCGCCCACAGGGTGAAGCAGTAGGCCTTTGCTCTCTTCCCCTCTCTGTCCACACAGAAGCAAAGGACCTCACAGCAGGACCTTTACAAGCGCTATAAACTTTTATATGTATTTACTGACATAAAAGCACTGCAGTAAATTGCCTGTACACCTATTTTCGGTGCACAAGTAAAGAACGGTGCACATGTAAAGAACATGGTCCCAAAGAGGTTGATTTATTACCGAACAGTGTATTATGTTACATATTCGATCGAAGGATATCTGAAATTTGCTTTAATTATTTGATATATACATTTACTGCAGAAAGTATTCAGACCCCTTCCCTTTTTCAAAATGTTGTTACGTTAAAGCCTTATTCTAAAATGGATTATATATGATTTTTTTTCTCAGCAATCTACACACAATACCCCATAATGACATCACCATACCCCATAATGACAAAGAGAAAATAGTTTTTTAGAAATACATGCAAATGTATTAAAATAAAAAAACAGAAATATGTTATTTACATAAGTATTCAGGCACTTTGCTATGAGACTCGAAATTGAGCTAAGGTGCATCCTGTTTCCATTGATCATCCATAAGATGTTTCTTCAACTTGATTGGAGTCAACCTGTGGTAAATTCAGCTCTTGAGTGGCACGGCGGACTAAGGCACTGCATCTCAGTGCTAGGCATCACTACATCCGGCTGTGATTGGGAGTCCCATAGGGTGGCGCACAATTGGCCCAGCGTCGTCCGGGTTTGGCCGGGGTAGGCCATCATTGTAAATAAGAATTTGTTCTTAACTGACTTGCCTAGTTAAATAAAGGTACAGAAAAATCTATTGATTGGACATGATTTGGAAAGGCACACACCTGTCTATATAAGGTCCCACAATTGACAGCGCATGTCAGAGCAAAAACCAAGCCATGAGGTCAAAGGAGTTGTCTGTAGAGGTCCAAGACAGGATTGTGTCGAGGCACAGATCTGGGGAAGGGTACCAAAACATTTGTGCTGCATTGAAGGTCTCCAAGAACAAAGTGGCCTTCATCATTCTTAAATGGAAGAAGTTTGGAAGTCTCTTCTGAGAGCTGCCCGCCCAGCCAAACTGAGCAATCGGAGGAGAAGGGCCTTGGTCAGGGAGGTGACCAAGAACCCGATGGTCACTCTGACAGAGCTCTAGAGTTCCTCTGTGGAGATGGGAGAACCTTCCAGAAGGACAACCATCTCTGCAGCGCTCCACCAATTGGGCATTTATGGTAGAGTGGCCAGACAGAAGCCACTCCTCAGTAAAAGACACATGACAGCCCGCTTGGAGTTTGCCAAAAGGCACCTAAAGAACTCTCAGACCATGAGAAACAAGATTCTCTGCTCTGATGAAACCAAGATTGAACTCTTTGGCCTGAATGCCAAACGTCACGTCTGGAGGAAACCTGGCACCATGCCTATGGTGAAGCATGGTGATGGCAGCATCTTGCTATGGGGATGTTGTTCATCGGCAGGAACTGGGAGACCAGTCAGGATCGAGGGAAAGATGAATGGAGCAAAGTACAAAAAACCTGCTCCAGAGCGCTCAGGACCTCAGACTGGGGTGAAGGTTCACCTTCCAACAGGACAAAGACCCTAAGCACACAGCAAAGACAATGCAGGAGTGGCTTCGGGACAAGTCTCTGAATGTCCTTGAGTGGGCCAGCCAGAGCTCGGACTTGAACCAGATCAAACATCTCTGGAGAGACCTAAAAATAGCTGTGCAGCAAGTCATACCCAAGAAGACTCAAAGCTGTAATTGCTGCCAAAAATGCTCCAACAAAGTACTGAGTAAAGGGTCTGAATACTTATGTAAATATGTTTTTTATTTTTTTTGTATATTTGTATATTTTTAAATATTTGCAAAAATTTCAAAAATACAGTTTTTGCTTTGTCATTAGAGGGTATTGTGTATAGATTGATGAGGGACAATAATAATTAGATACATTTTTGGAATAAGGCTGTAATGTAACAAAACGTGGAATAAGTCAAGGCGTCTGAATACTTTCCTAATGAACTGTATATGTAACGAATATCTGAGAACAGGCCAGCTGTTAAGCTATTTCATTCATGTTGCTTCCAAAACTCTGTTTTTATATCTCCATTAGTACATCTAATTTTACTGCATGATTGAGTTGCATCGATACGATCCAAGCCCATTTCGTAACACAACTGGCTAATCAAAGGGTTTATGCTGTAGGGGAAGGGCATGCAATACCTCACCAATTTGTGTGGCTAATTTACAAATGAGTTGGAATGGGCCTATATGTTTTGTGACCTCTTCTTCCACGGGAAACTTAATTTAATTTCCTTAGGGAAAGTATACTGTATCTTGTTAATTCTCAAAATGATATATAGTTGACTTGTACAGAGGCCAAGGACTCTTATTTAGCACTAATATAAAAAAAAGCCTTTTGAGTAAATAGGGAAATGTGAGATGTATTTTGAATCAGCTCAGGCCTTCGGGGTGAGTAAGGTGAGCAGGATATTGTAGTAATTGCAGATTAGCTGAGCTATTGTCCTAGCAAGGCTGTCGTTTTGAAAGCCAACAATTTAAGTTTGTGTTGTAAGTGGTTTGCAGCTCAGTCAGATAAACTGACGACGTAAGTTTAACAAAATAATCTGTATTTTACTGTAGCGACATGTCTCTGTGTGAGTCTGTATGCGGGTTGCACAATATTATGACTCAATTCCCGAAATGATCAGTCATGAAAACATCCCAGCTAAAAATACGAACCTAATATGAGATAGATTACAGGTTATTTTTGGTAAAGATACTTAATTCTTCAAAGCCTTGATCACTGACTCCTAAATCTTGATTCGGAAGATATTTGAGAACTCTGCACTGACAGTGTATTAATCAAACACACAGTCTTTCTGTGTCTGAGGATATTCAATATATTAGCTGTCTCCTTGTTTACAAAGGAGTATGCTACTATTATGTTTGGCCTCAAGCTGATGGCTGTTGGACCTCAGTTACTTGCCAGAATAGACAACCAATCCCCATATGGAATCAATAGTGACACATTTAACATTTGTGTCATATAGCAGACGCTCTTCTCCAGAGCAACTTGCAGTAGTGAGTGAATACATTCGATTTTTTTTCGTAATGGTGGCCCGTTGTAATTAAACCCACAATCCTGGCGTTGCATGCTCTACCAACTGAGCCACACGGGAACAACATCGAAGTGCCGTTATTTTTCACAGGTAAAAGTGAGACCCATGTTTCACCTCATAAAACGTTATGGTGTTTTAAACAAAAACTGCCGCTGGGGTCATAAAACTCCAGTTAGAAAGCGGCAGGGTCTCCCAAGGACATTTCTCCACACACATCTTTTTTTTCTCCTCCCTTCCCCTCTTCAATCTCAAGATGTATGTCCAGCTCACTTTTCCGAGAGGGAGACCCTTGCAAGAAAAGAGCAGAAAATGGCTATCAATCAGGGACATTTCGAATCAGGAAATACGAATGACAGTTATTTTTCTTTCAAACGCAAACCACATGTCCAAAAAAAACCACACTGATGTCAGTTTGCTGGGATTGATGCCGCTCAGTGAAAATGAGATCAAGTCACTCTGTGCTTCTGGTTCACTGCAGAATGCAACCAAGGTTACATATTCAAATGGCCCTATTCAAGAAATAAATACATGCTAGGACCAAGTCAGTGTTCTGCTTGTGTAATGGAAGTGGCTCAGTGACCAATCACACGTGATGAGTAACCTTGTGTGAGACCTGAAGGGTTGTATTGATTCCCTAAGAAAAGGCCTTGGCTTTGGTTTAGCAGGCTAATCAGCACTTCTGATGCACTGGGTTTGAACCCTAAACACAACTAGAATTTAGTATTTAATTCAGTCCTTGTATCACTTGCATGCTTGCACCACACCCTGATTAAATAATAAAAACGGTATAGCGCTGGGAATCAATTTCTGTGGGTGTTATCAACGAGAAGTAAGTGTTCTGTTGGCATGCTTCAGTTCCCCCTCCACCCTGACTGCACTAACCAGGCCAGACTACTGTCTTGTGAAATGTGGAACATATTTGGAGATCTTACGTAAACCAACAGAGAAACCCCTTTTGGGAATAACACACAAGTTCGGAGGAGCGCTAGAAATGAGACCAGGAATATAAGAATTCCAGATTTGATCGGCCAGCCTCCGGGGACTGCTCCGTTGGTGGACCGGCCAAATCAGTGTGCATCCCTAGAATTCTCAGACTGGCCAAGGAATCAGAACAAACAAGCAGATGTAACTAGACGGCCTAAATATACCGCCAATATTTATTCAGGAGCCAAGCAGTTATGATTTTTTCCTTGTGCGATATGCCCTGCCGTTGTCCAAGACATTGCACCCACCATTAGCCCCAGTAAGACTAGCTGTCGCCATTAGTGTCGGGGAAAGGGGATCCTAATAAAACAAATCAAATCATTAGCCTAGGTCTAAGACATTGCACCCACCATTAGCCATGGTCCAAAACATTACACCCACTATTAGTGTTATAGCTTTATGACTGAATGGAGATAACAACATTACTTGGGTTTAAGTGCTCCAGTTGTTGTGTTATGTTGTGATGTTGTTAATTGTGGGGTTAAGGAAACATTGCTGGATTTATTTTCTGGACCAATTGCTGGAGTTTCCTAATTCGGGCCTTTGCTGGAGTTTTCAAAATGTTCCCCCTTCTTGTTAAGGGATCAGGTGAAAACAAGGACTGCCAAATGATTTATTTGTTCAATGTTACGGTAAAGCATGTCAAACGATGACTACACACATTCTGAAGTGGATGGGGGGGTGCTTGGAAATACAATATAAACGAGTTGTTCCACCTCAATCTTCTTGTGTTAGCTCCCTGCCTAGGCTTTAGCTCAGAGGGCTAACACGGCATAGACTGTATAATAATATATCTGTAACAATCTAATGGCATGCAGAGACCTGGGGTCGAACCCTATTTAGTCACACAGACCTCGAATGGAAAACCACACAGCTTAGCTCAAGTAGCATTGCAACAGTTCCAAATCACAGCTCTGAAAATGAAAAGTGGTAAGAAATGTGTCTGAACAGTCGGTGAAACAGATTGAAAAATGCTTCCCTTTATGTTAAGGTGCTAGGACATATGGTTTGCTTTAAAAGTCGAGGGTGGTCTTGGAGATTTTAGCCCACTCTAATTCTCTATAAGTAATTGTAAATGAAAGTATTGCTCTGCGTCTATTCACTCCAGGTGGCTGCCAAAGCTCCACATAACTAAGGATATAATAAGCTTTCAACACCTATAATTTGCACAAATGTATTGGGAGAAAATAATGGAAATGTAATATTTTTATAGAACAAGTTCTAATGCCCAACGCAATAAACTCATGCCAGAAATTGACAGATTATGTTACAATTCGAACCACCTGCAGATCACAAATTGATGTTTGGATAGACCATTGTATAAAACAACAGCTATTTGTAACTATTTTCCTCCGATAAAGAGGCAGCATTTTAGCCAATTAACACTATTTGTGAGTATGAATGGAGATTTATGGAGTGTGTTTGACTTTATATTATGTTATGACATGGCCCAAAGAGTGAAATGTAACATGTAAAGGTAATACATACTGATTCCACTCTCATTCCACCAAAAGCTGTTGTCTCAGTGTAACATAATTATCCAGTAGAACATGTATTTCTTAAGATGTTCCTCTTACTGGACTTACAGTGGGACATTTTCTTGACTGATTGATGCGTATAACATGCACATATCTGCTGCACGCCTAAGTCTATTATGCTATAAAGAGTTCTTAAAAACATGACCACTCTTAAGCACGCCTACAGTAAGTCTATCATGCTACAAAGAGTTCTTAAAAACATTACCACTCTTAACCAGAAGTGAGACTTGTCATGATACAATTGAAGCTCAAGCATCCAAACTTCCTTTAATCAAAAGGTTTCAAAGATCAAACGGTTAGAAATGGACAGTTCCTAATGCTTTTAGAGGCTGTTTTGTTTGTGTAGGCTACTGTTCAGAGACTGAATCAAGAACAGACTTCAAAGGGATGTGGTGGGTCAAACACAAGTTGTTCCTATTAGTGCTGAAAAGCTTCCTCCAAATTGAGTCATTTTTTTTAATCGCTCAATCAAATCTTTGATCTTCATGCTCTTTTGATTCTTAAAAAATCTCATTCTCTGTTTTCGCTCAGACGTTAAGGTTTTTGATCAAAGCAGAATGATCTTTTGTTTATCCGTACTGTACCTAAAATCAATCCAAAATCTACGTTTGAAGTAATATTTTTGAGACATGTTTGTTGTATAACCACTTTAAGTATGATGTCATTGCCACCTGTGATAGGCAGATTTCCATTAGCTCTGCTCCACAAGGGACTGCTGCTCTGATATGGCACTGATTCAGTTGTTGGCTTCATCGCACTGTCGACTTTGCTTGTTTCAGAATTGCATTTCTTTCTTTCTTTCAATGGCTCTATTTTAAAGGTCGTGACATAAATCTTAGAAATGATAGGTTGGCAACATAGCAACCGGCCAAAAAAGTGCTGAACCTTATGAAGGTTTTTCGGTTGCACTTTTAGGTACACATCCAAATTGCTCAGTAAAGAAAAAGTGTGGACATATACAGCTGAATAAATGATATACTGCTCAAAAAATAAAGGGAACACTTAAACAACACATCCTAGATCTGAATGAAAGAAATAATCTTATTAAATACTTTTTTCTTTACATAGTTGAATGTGCTGACAACAAAATCACACAAAAATAATCAATGGAAATCCAATTTATCAACCCATGGAGGTCTGGATTTGGAGTCACACTCAAAATTAAAGTGGAAAACCACACTACAGGCTGATCCAACTTTGATGTAATGTCCTTAAAACAAGTCAAAATGAGGCTCAGTAGTGTGTGTGGCCTCCACGTGCCTGTATGACCACCCTACAACACCTGGGCATGCTCCTGATGAGGTGGCGGATGGTCGCCTGAGGGATCTCCTCCCAGACCTGGACTAAATCATCCGCCAACTCCTGGACAGTCTGTGGTGCAACGTGGCGTTGGTGGAGGGAGCGAGACATGATGTCCCAGATGTGCTCAATTGGATTCAGGTCTGGGGAACGGGCGGGCCAGTCCATAGCATCAATGCCTTCCTCTTGCAGGAACTGATGACACACTCCAGCCACATGAGGTCTAGCATTGTCTTGCATTAGGAGGAACCCAGGGCCAACCGCACCAGCATATGGTCTCACAAGGGGTCTGAGGATCTCATCTCGGTACCTAATGGCAGTCAGGCTACCTCTGGTGAGCACATGGAGGGCTGTGCGGCCCCCCAAAGAAATGCCACCCCACACCATGACTGACCCACCGCCAAACCGGTCATGCTGGAGGATGTTGCAGGCAGCAGAACGTTCTCCACGGCGTCTCCAGAGTCTGTCACTTCTGTCACGTGCTCAGTGTGAACCTGCTTTCATCTGTGAAGAGCACAGGGCGCCAGTGGCGAATTTTCCAAACTTGGTGTTCTCTGGCAAATGCCAAACGTCCTGCACGGTGTTGGGCTGTAAGCACAACCCCCACCTGTGGACGTCGGGCCCTCATACCACCTTCATGGAATCTGTTTCTGACCGTTTGAGCAGACACATGCACATTTGTGGCCTGCTGGAGGTCATTTTGCAGGGCTCTGGCAGTGCTTCTCCTGCTCCTCCTTGCACAAAGGCGGCGGTAGCGGTCCTGCTGCTGGGTTGTTGCCCTCCTACGGCCTCCTCCACGTCTCCTGATGTACTGGCCTGTCTCCTGGTAGCGCCTCCATGCTCTGGACACTACGCTGACAGGCACAGCAAACCTTCTTGCCACAGCTCGCATTGATGTGCCATCCTGGGATGAGCTGCACTACCTAAGCCACTTGTGTGGGTTGTAGACTCCGTCTCATGCTACCACTAGAGTGAAAGCACCGCCAGCATTCAAAAGTGACCAAAACATCAGCCAGGAAGCATAGGAACTGAGAAGTGGTCTGTGGTCCCCACCTGCAGAACCACTCCTTTATTGGGGGTGTCTTGCTAATTGCCTATATTTTCCACCTGTTGTCTATTCCATTTGCACAACAGCATGTGAAATGTATTGTCAATCAGTGTTGCTTCCTAAGTGGACAATTTGATTTCACAGAAGTGTGATTGACTTGGAGTTACATTGTGTTGTTTAAGTATTCCCTTTATTTTTTTGAGCAGTGTATTTAAATATATACTGTATACTGTATAGTAGACACTTTTATCCAAAGTGACTTACAGTCATGGGTGCATACATTTTTCACAACAATTCCTAACCAGCACTACTTGAATACTTGAAGGGGCATTTTCCACTTTTGATACAGTTCCAAAACAATTTGCCGGTCAGCATTCCATTTTTCAAGATGCATCGTCTTTCAGTCTCCTGGTGTCGAGCCTTATGATGCCTTATAACTGTATCCTCCTGAATCCTGCTTACAAGCTAAAACTCAAAACAGGAGTTACCAGTGACGCGCTCAATACGGAAGTGGTCCGATGAAGGGGCTAAGCTATAGGACTGTTTCACTATCACAGACTGGAAAATGTTCTGGGATTCATCCGATAACATTGAGGAGTTTACTAGATCAGTCACCGGCTTCATTAATAAGTGCATTGACTACGTCGGCCCCATGGTGACCGTACAAATCTTTGTATTCAGGACAAAATATGAATTGCTTTGTCACATTTTTTGAGCTATTACTTTAGTACCTTGTTGCAAACAGGATACATGTTTTGGAATATTTCTGTACAGTACAAGCTTCCTTTTTTCCACTCTTTCATTTAGGTTAGTATTGTGGAGTAACTACAGTGTTGATGATCCATCCTCAGTTTTCTCTTATCACAGCCATTAAACTCTGTAACTGTTTTAAAGTCACTATTGGCCTTCCTCTCCGGCAACTGAGTTAGGAAGGATACCTGTATCTTTGTAGTGACTGGGTGTACACAATCCAAAGTGTAATTAATAACTTCACCATGGTCAAAGGGATATTCAATGTCGGATTTTAAATGTTTTACCCATCTACCAATAGGTGCCCTTCTTTGTGAGGCATTGGAAAACCTCCCTGGTCTTTGTGGTTTAATCTGTGTTTGAAATTCACTGCTCGACTGAGGGACCTTACAGATAATTGTATGTGTGGGGTACAGAGATGATGTAGTCATTCAGAAATCATGTTAAACACTATTAATGCACACAGAGTGAAACTTATTATGTAATTTGTTAAGCAAATTTGTACTCCTGAACGTATGTAGGCTTGCCATAACAAAGGGGTTGAATACTTATTGACTCAAGATATTTCAGCTTTTAAAATTTGGTTAATTTGTAAAAATTTTAAAAATGAATATTCTACTTTGACATTATGGGATATTGTGTGTAGGCCAGTGACAAAAACATCTCAATTTAATCAATTTTAAATTCAGGCCATAAAACAAGAAAATGTGGAAAAAGTCAAGTGGTGTGAATATTTTTGTGAAGGCATTGTACGTTTCAAGCATACCATCATAGTCTCTGTGCCCAAGAATGCCAAGGTAACATGTCTAAATTACTATTGCCCCATAGCACTCACATCAAACCCTGGACCCACTCCAATTAGCATAACACCATAGCGCCATCCAAGCTCAGGACCATGGGACAGAACACCTCCCTCTGCAACTGGATTCTGGACATCCTGACAGGCCGCCCCCACGTGGTGAGGGTAGGCAACAACACGTCCGCCACGCTGACCGTCAACACGGGGGCCACTCCAGGGTACGTGCTTAGTCCCCCCCCATACTCCCTGTTCACCCACGACTGTGTGGCCATCATTACCAACGACAATGAGACAGCCTACAGGGAGGAGGTCAGTGAACTGTCAGTGTGGTGCCAGGTCAACAACCTTTCCCTCAACATCAAAAAGGCTGAAAAGATTTGGCATTGGCCATCAGATCGTCAAAACGTTCTACAGCTGCACCATTGAGAGCATCTTGATTGGCTGCATCACCACTTGGTATGGCAACTGCTTGCCAGCCGACCGCAAGGCGCTAGTGGGTAGTGCGTACGATACAGTACATCGCTGGGGCCGAGCTCCCTGCCATCCAGGACCTCTATACCAGGCCGTGTCAGAGGAATGCCCTAAAAATGGTCAAATACTCCAAAGTCATAGACTATTCTCTCTACTACCGCACGGCAAGCGGTACCAATGCACCAAGTCTGGAACAAAATGGGCCCTGAACAGCTTCTTCCCCCAAGCCAAGCTGCTAAATAGTTAACAAAATAGCTACTTGGACTATCTGCATTGAGCCCCTTTGCACAAACTCTTTTGACTCATCACATACGCTGCTGTTACTGTTTATTATCTATCCTGTTGTCTAGTCACTTTACCCCTACCTACAGTATACTGCTGTTACTGTCTAGTATCTATCCTTTACCCCTACCTTCAGTATACTGCTGTTACTGTCTATTATCTAACCTTTACCCCTACCTACAGTATACTGCTGTTACTGTCTAGTATCTATCCTTTACCCCTACCTTCAGTATACTGCTGTTACTGTCTATTATCTATCCTTTACCCCTACCTACAGTATACTGCTGTTACTGTCTATTATCTATCCTTTACCCCTACCTACAGTATACTGCTGTTACTGTCTATTATCTAACCTGTACCCCTACCTACAGTATACTGCTGTTACTGTCTATTATCTAACCTGTACCCCTACCTACAGTATACTGCTGTTACTGTCTATTATCTAACCTGTACCCCTACCTACAGTATACTGCTGTTACTGTCTATTATCTATCCTTTACCCCTACCTTCAGTATACTGCTGTTACTGTCTATTATCTATCCTTTACCCCTACCTACAGTATACTACTGTTACTGTCTATTATCTATCCTTTACCCCTACCTACAGTATACTGCTGTTACTGTCTATTATCTAACCTTTACCCCTACCTACAGTATACTGCTGTTACTGTCTATTATCTATCCTTTACCCCTACCTACAGTATACTACTGTTACTGTCTATTATCTATCCTTTACCCCTACCTACAGTATACTGCTGTTACTGTCTATTATCTAACCTTTACCCCTACCTACAGTATACTGCTGTTACTGTCTATTATCTATCCTTTACCCCTACCTACAGTATACTGCTGTTACTGTCTATTATCTATCATTTACCCCTACCTACAGTATACTGCTGTGACTGTCTATTATCTATCCTGTTGTCTAGTCACTTTACCCCTACCCACAGTATACTGCTGTTACTGTTTATTATCTATCCTTTACCCCTACCTACAGTATACTGCTGTTACTGTCTATAATCTATCATTTACCCCTACCTACAGTATACTGCTGTGACTGTCTATTATCTATCCTGTTGTCTAGTCACTTTACCCCTACCTACAGTATACTGCTGTTACTGTCTATTATCTATCCTTTACCCCTACCTACTGTATACTGCTGTTACTGTCTATTATCTATCCTTTACCACTACCTATAGTATACTGCTGTTATTGTCTATTATCTATCCTTTATCCCTACCTACAGTATACTGCTGTTACTGTCTATCATCTATCCTTTACCCCTACCTACAGTATACTGCTGTTACTGTCTATTATCTATCCTGTTCTCTAGTCACTTTATCCCTACCCATATGTACATACACTACTGTTCAAATGTTTGGGGTCACTTGTTTTTGAAAGAAAAGCTCATTTTTGGTCGATTAAAATAACATCAAATTGATCAGAAATACAGTGTAGACATTTTTAATGTTGTAAATGACTATTGTAGCTAGAATGGATGATTTCTTTATGGAATATCTACATAGACATAAAGAGGCCCATTATCAGCAACCATCACTCCTGTGTTCCAATAGCACGTTGTGTTAGCTAATCCAAGTTTATCATTTTAAAAGGCTAATTGATCATTAGAAAACCCTTCTGCAATTATGTTAGCAAAGCTGAAAACTGTTGTCCTGATTGAAGAAGCAATAAAACTGCTCCAGACACTCAACCAGCCTTCTTTAGACTGGTTGAGTGTCTGGAGCATCAGCATTTGTGGGTTTCGTTTACAGGCTCAAAATGGCCAGAAACAGAGAACTTTCCTCTGAAACTCGTCAGTCTAAATATTTTTCTAGTTGTGTCTCTGCATTGTTGGAAAGGGCCCGTAAGTAAGCATTTCACTTTTAGTCTGCACCTGTTGTTTACGAAACATGTGACAAATAACATGTGATTTAATGTTGTGTTCTGCCCATCATCCCTAGCCACATCCTCAGAGCATGCGCAGACCAGCTGGCTGGTGTGTTTACGGACATATTCAATCGTATTCAATTCAAGTGGGTTAGGGACAGGCTTGGTTATAGCTACAATAATACTAGTGGGTTAGGGACAGGCTTGGTTATAGCTACAATAATACTAGTGGGTTAGGGACAGGCTTGGTTATAGCTACAATAATACTAGTGGGTTAGGGACAGGCTTGGTTATAGCTACAATAATACTAGTGGGTTAGGGACAGGCTTGGTTATAGCTACAATAATACTAGTGGGTTAGGGACAGGCTTGGTTATAGCTACAATAATACTAGTGGGTTAGGGACAGGCTTGGTTATAGCTACAATAATACTAGTGGGTTAGGGACAGGCTTGGTTATAGCTACAATAATACTAGTGGGTTAGGGACAGGCTTGGTTATAGCTACAATAATACTAGTGGGTTAGGGACAGGCTTGGTTATAGCTACAATAATACTAGTGGGTTAGGGACAGGCTTGGTTATAGCTACAATAATACTAGTGGGTTGTAGGTAAATGGGGAACCTCAAGTCCTTGCCATGGAATGAGATCACATTTTGTCAAATCTCCACCGTAGTATCTTAGTTTCCCCCCCCTGAATACACCCGTGGACATGCCTGCTGTTTCTTAGATTTAGACCAGGGTCTGCGCTTTCATGGAAACTGTCATATACATTCAACGCAATAATTCACCATGATAGGCCTGTAGTGCCTTAAACAATTTGATGATGGTTAACAGTGGTGATAGAACATTGTTTATGACAGGAGTTCCACCACCCCCACCTCCTCCAATCTCTTCCATGCAACATGGAAACGATTACGTACCAAGAGAAAAAAAAATGCAGATGGAGATTCCAATCGCTCTCCTCGGAATAGATAAATAGATTTTGAAATCATTTACAAATGATGTCCAAAATGTGCTGGCCAGCTGCATGCATTCTCTCGCCACTGTTGAGAAAACGGCCGGCCCTCCCATCCCAGTAGGGTCTGTTGTTAGCCCACAGATGATGGTGTTTATGGCGAGAGTGCTAGAGCAACCACTGAGGACTGCTTCGGAGCACAGCGGGACACAAGCAGGACAAATCACAGAGAGATCCTGGGCGGCAGGTAGCCTCCAAGTATACTGAGCAACACAACAATATAAGTACAATGAATAGCGCCCCCCCCCCAAAAAAAAAGGCTAAATCTGGATGTTTATAAAGAACAAGATATAAATCAAATGGTTCACAAAGGCCTAAAAATGCATTGGGGGGGGGGGATTACTAGGGAACTGTGATCCCCAGACCACAGACACCTAGCAGAAACCCCAGTACAGTGGACTCCACTGCAGGAGAATTGGACCAATGTTGCATGATGGTATTCTTACTGAGAGGTAAACTCTGGGGTACATAAATCTGCCTACTCATCTCTCCTGGAGACTTTTTTTTTTAAATAGTGGTGCAATAATTGTTTCCGCAGAAGGGAGCAGGTTCATTTAGAGCGAGTAGCAAGTGGGTACTTTCCTGATAGGTTCTAATGGGTGGTACTGTGGCCCAAAGGCGGAGTCTGAAAGATGAACACAAGAACCAGGTGCAAAGTGTAGGTAACATGTATGTCCTAGTATTTACACCGTACACATGGGATTATGATGCAACATGACACCTCCCATAGGTGACCACCTAATGGGGAGATTTAAGGCTGATTCACAACTATAGGCTCGAGCCGAGTCGAGCCATAGTGGGCTGGCCTTGGTGTGCATCCACCGTAGTTGCTATATATCGTAGCCAGCACAGTACGGTTCAGGTCAGCACAGTAGTGTCACTCAGGCATTAGAGTTCCAGATGGGGTATCTGGGGTGGATTCCAATGCGATAAATCTCTCTCCCCTCCTTCCGCTCTTGTTAAGTGAAAAGACTGGTAATTGTACTTGTAATGACGTTTAGTCGTATATTTTGAGATGTGAATACTTGGGGTTCTTTTCCGTTTGTAACCACTAACAACTTGGCAAGAGAACACTTGACGTGTGTTTCTCTACTAGTGTCGGTAGCCACCAACTGACCAGATAGAATGGATGAGTAACGCATAGTTTTAATGTTTGATAAAACCATAACTAGACCTTGATGGGAATGTTAGCTAATGTCCTTGGAATGTTCCCGGTTTGCTGGTAGGTTATGTAGTTAATACCACGTGTTGAAGGCCTTGTAAATGGATTCGAAACGGAACAAGGAAGTACGCATTTTCCATTTCTTTTTTTTTTTTTGTGAAACAAAACTCCCTATGTAGAAAACAAACCCTAGATATATTAATACAGCCGCACAGTTTAATACTGCAGAATCAATATCTGTAATTCATTAGTCCATGTCATATGTTCTGAGCTGAATTACGTTATGTAGAACTATACATAAAATAAGTTCCAGTTTTTGGGGAATAGACTAGCCTCCGTAGACGGTTTGGGTTTCATGATTATACTACCTCCTCCAGGAGGTTTTGCACCCTACCATCCAAACAGAAAAAAAACACCCTTTGTTTTAGTATCACTTACAGCGACAAATGGAATTTAGCTATAGTCACATGACATTTAAGTTATTTAGCAGATGCTCTTATCCAGAGGGACTTACAGTAGTGAGGGCATACATTTTCCATACTGGTCCCCTGTAGGAATCGAACACACAACTTTAGCATTGCAAGCACCTTGCTCTACCAACTGAGCCACACAGGACCTCTAACTATGAAACAACCATACCAGGCACAACAAAGTCTCAAGCAATTCTAATTCTAGTAAAGCGACACTATGGACCCTGGAGACTGATGGGTGTAGGAAGGCTGACAAAAAACGGATTCTGCTTTTCGGACAACCAAAATATGAGGTTTACCACAAATGTTGTCATACAAATATGTCTTTACCTTGTTGGGATCTCATTAATGGGCCTCGAAAGGAGGCAGGTCCATTATTGAGTTCGTATGGCTTCAGATACATAGTAAATACTGTCTTCTCAATACTGGAGGACTCCCTCTCAATTTGCCAGTATCCACTGTGTAAACAGATTGCGTTGTGGAGTTGTCATCCACCATAGCGATGTCTTTCATGTTGGTCGAACCAGAAAACCAGTTCAAAATGATGTCATGATGACGTCCCATTCCAAATTTGATTCGCTGGGTACAGACTTGACCTATAATCTTAAGAGACTTGATAGGTAAGCAATGTGATTGAAATAAGATGGGAAATACGTCAGTGAGCCATTAGGGAGCATTGATACCATGCCACTGTGGGAGACTTTAACATCCTAATGAAAAGACCAATCCACCTGCCCTGTGCCAGGGATGTCTTGCTCGTCATTGTTGGGTAAGGGTAGTTTCTCCACTCCACTATTTGTGTGATTGACGTCTTCAACCCTAACAATAACAGATGACTGTAACTTGAAAAATGGCAATTACTGAAAATGTAAAGCAGATGTGGGGACAGAATATCTCTCTCTCTCTCTCTCTCTCTCTCTCTCTCTCTCTCTCTCTCTCTCTCTCTCTCTCTCTCTCTCTCTCTCTCTCTCTCTCTCTCTGTCTCTCTCTGTCTCTCTGTCTCTCTCTGTCTCTCTCTGTCTCTCTGTCTCTCTGTCTCTCTGTCTCTCTCATATAGCTCTAGAGATAAGTGGGAAGGACAACCAGTTGCCAATTACCCCATACTGGCTATTGTTTTAGAGAAAATGACTTAATATCTCAATCACGCTGCTGATTGTGTCCAGACCTTTGGAGGAGGAAGAGCAAGACTCTCAGACACTGTCGACACTTTGCCTCTGGCCGCCTCTCGGAAGAGCAGATTTCATCATCGTATTAGAAGTTATAATTGTTGTTAAATTACTTCCTCAATGTAAATTGCTTATCTTTCACACCTGTCGAATATTTGAGTTTCAGATATTACATATTTGAGTTTAGAGAACAGGGTCGTTTCACTCATATTATTTCTAATCATTGACTGTACTGGTCTTAAAAACAAGAATGACATCTGAATGTATGATAAATCCTCTTAGAAGTCATTAAAATGCTCTATTGTTTTGGACTAGTTTACTGTCTAGTGAATGAAATAAGCTCCCCATATCTCTGAATCTGCCTCCCAACTGCCTCCCACCCCAATCCAACAACTTGACACACTCTCTCTCCCTGGACAAGACAGTGCTGAGCACCTGAGATTCACTATGCAATCTGACACATGTCAAATCAGTTTCCTTGATCTTTTGATTTTGTGTGAGGATGATGTTCTATACACTAATCTTTACGGGAAACCTACAGTTTGTTGAGGGCTGATAGTTGTCACCCGCTTCCCTTGAAAAACGGTTTGCCCTACAGCCAATTCCGTCAAATCAAAAGAATTTACAAAAAAACTATCATATTTCGACAGAAATTTGGCTGAAACGCAAAGAAAGTTAATTGAGAGGGTGCACAAATATGGTCAGATTAATACTGCCATTGAGAAAATTCAAAACAAATCGAGACATGATCTCTTTCAAGGATAGTCTCGCAAAACAAAATAATTTTTGCGTTCTTACTAGCCGCTATTGAAAGTGCTCTGAACAAATTAAGGGAATCTTTCACAAACATTGGCACATTCTAAAATCTGATGAAAGTATCGGTAATGTGTTTTCGGGACCCTCCCTTGGTCGCATTCTCACGGGGCATAAATCTCAGAGATCAACTTGTAAACTCTGATTTACCACCCCAAGATATTCCTGAACAACGTCTATTTGCGCCCCTACTGGATGGAAACTACAAGTGTAATGGCTGTGCTCAATGCAATGGCACTTATAAAGGTAGATCCTTCAAACACCCACAAACAGGGAAACAAATGCCAATCAAAGGTGTTAGTTATCACGTGCTCCACTAAGGCAGTTATTTATCTTATAAATTGTCCTTGTGGTAAAAAGTATGTGGGTAAAGCGAAGCACAAATTAAAAGTACGAACCTCGGAGCATCGTAGCACCATTAGGTGCAAAAACACCATGTACCCAGTTGCGGCCCACTTTTTGGAAGCAAACCACTCGACTTCGTTCCTACGTTATATCGGCATCGAACACGTCACCCTCCCTAGGAGAGGGGGTGACCTCGACAATGTATTGTTAAAACCAGAGGCTGCCTGGATCTTTAATTTAAAGACCCTTGCTCCCTTCGGTCTCTACGTAGACTTTGATCTGAAGCCTTTCATGTAATTACTGTGATTTTTTTGTATTCATTGGTAATGTTTGTAGCCAAATTGTATCTATGATCGTATGCTATTCATTCATGTTTTTTGTATGTTTTATTTATATCTGTACATGTTCAAACTAGTGACCCGCAGTGTTTGTCATTACACCCTGATGAAGACAGCTTGTCTGTAGAAACGTTGGTTATTAGGGTATTAAATTAGTGCATCTGAGCTCCTAGAGTGTGCGGCTCTACTTTTATTTTTCAGGTGTTCTACTCCTCCGCTAGCCAGCACCTCTCCTAAACAGGTGTTCTACTCCTCCGCTAGCCAGCACCTCTCCTAAACAGGTGTTCTACTCCTCCGCTAGCCAGCACCTCTCCTAAACAGGTGTTCTACTCCTCCGCTAGCCAGCACCTCTCCTAAATAGGTGTTCTACTCCGCTAGCCAGCACCTCTACTAAACAGGTGTTCTACTCCGCTAGCCAGCACCTCGCCTAAATAGGTGTTCTACTCCGCTAGCCAGCACCTCTCCTAAACAGGTGTTCTACTCCGCTAGCCAGCACCTCGCCTAAATAGGTGTTCTACTCCGCTAGCCAGCACCTCTCCTAAACAGGTGTTCTACTCAGCTAGCCAGCACCTCCCCTAAACAGGTGTTCTACTCCGCTAGCCAGCACCTCTCCTAAACAGGTGTTCTACTCTGCTAGCCAGCACCTCTCCTAAACAGGTGTTCTACTCCTCCGCTAGCCAGCACCTCTCCTAAACAGGTGTTCTACTCCTCCGCTAGCCAGCACCTCTCCTAAACAGGTGTTCTACGCCGCTAGCCAGCACCTCTCCTAAACAGGTGTTCTACTCCTCCGCTAGCCAGCACCTCTCCTAAACAGGTGTTCTACTCCTCCGCTAGCCAGCACCTCTCCTAAACAGGTGTTCTACTCCGCTAGCCAGCACCTCTCCTAAACAGGTGTTCTACTCTGCTAGCACCTCTCCTAAACAGGTGTTCTACTCCGCTAGCCAGCACCTCTCCTAAACAGGTGTTCTACTCTGCTAGCCAGCACCTCTCCTAAACAGGTGTTCTACTCTGCTAGCCAGCACCTCTCCTAAACAGGTGTTCTACTCTGCTAGCCAGCACCTCTCCTAAACAGGTGTTCTACTCCGCTAGCCAGCACCTCTCCTAAACAGGTGTTCTACTCCGCTAGCCAGCACCTCTCCTAAACAGGTGTTCTACTCTGCTAGCCAGCACCTCACCTAAACAGGTGTTCTACTCTGCCAGCACCTCTCCTAAACATGTGTTCTACTCCGCTAGCCAGCACCTCTCCTAAACAGGTGTTCTACTCCTCCACTAGCCAGCACCTCTCCTAAACAGGTGTTCTACTCTGTTAGCCAGCACCTCTCCTAAATAGGTGTTCTACTCTGCTAGCCAGCACCTCTCCTTAACAGGTGTTCTACTCTGCCAGCACCTCTCCTAAACAGGTGTTCTACTCTGCTAGCCAGCACCTCTCCTAAACAGGTGTTCTACTCTGCTAGCCAGCACCTCTCCTAAACAGGTGTTCTACTCTGCTAGCCAGCACCTCTCCTAAACAGGTGTTCTACTCTGCTAGCCAGCACCTCTCCTAAACAGGTGTTCTACTCCTCTAGCCAGCACCTCTCCTAAACAGGTGTTCTACTCCGCTAGCCAGCACCTCTCCTAAACAGGTGTGGGGTTTTTTTTGCCTCCAGATCAAGCCAGTGCTGTTAACATGGATCAGATGATGAGGCTCTGTGAGAGAACACTGCTATTGCTTTAACACACACACACACACACACACACACACACACACACACACACACACAGGTTACATTGCTTTTGAGTACAATAACAGCAGTTACTATAGAGATACAATTAAATGCTTCACTTTCTCTCAAACTAAGGCTTGCATTCTAATTGTTTGTGTAGAAACAACAACTGAAGCCAGAGATATAGCACAAGCAACGTGTGTCACTATGACAGGGGTCAAGCCAGTCTCATAACAGCAGTATAACAACATCAAGCCACCATGTTGCCACTGTTTCTGGGTCTTTTATCTGGACATTGAAGAGCAATCCGGGCAATAACAGGCTGCAGTAGTAACAAAGTAACCAATAACATGGGTGGCAGGTAGGTGAAACATCTGCCGATGTGCCCTTGAGCAAGGCACTTAACCCTAATTGCCCCTGTAAGTCGCTCTGGATAAGAGTGTCTGCTAAATGACAGTCTGTTATTATGTTTAACTACTAGAGTTATATTCTAAGGCAGCGCGAGTGTCAAACACACGTCAGTTGGCAATTTTTGGCATTTAAAAACTGCCGCTCTGGCATTTTCCGTCCCTTGAGCCAACATCGGCAATTTACCTGTCTAACATTCGCTGAGGTGGAACGGGTGGCAATATTTGAGATGTGTCCTTAAAAACAAGCACAAAAGTGAAAATTTCATGCAGCGCAAATCGTGATATTTTAGTCCAACGAAAAGTCTTAGTGGAAACGTGGTTGGTAATGACATGGATTTTGAGGGGCGGAAGTGCAACTTATCCAGCCGTGACGCACAGTGCCCATATGCTCATACGCTCAGCTTGTTGTGATGGTAACCCTCATATTTAGAAACATAAAAAACATTTTTATCCCCCATTTAGTTTAATTTGATTATAAAGTCCCCCCCCCTGCCTAATGCATTCGCCAAGTAGCCAAGCCTATCAATAAAGGGTTTGGCTCGTGAGACTGCTTTGAAATAAATCTTAATCACCAAAGCTTTATTATAAGATCAAGTTAGGGAGCAGCAGAACAGTGAGTGGACATCCCCTTTTAATCTATGTATTGGCCATTATTTCTGCTAGCACCCGAGTGGCGCAGCGGTCGAAGGCACTGGATCTCAGTGCTTGAGGGGTCACTACAGACCCTGGTTCAATTCCAGGATTTATCACAACCGGCCGTGATTGGGAGTCCCATAGGGCGGTACACAATTTGTCCAGCGTCGCGCGGCTTAGGGTTTTGCCGGACTAGGATGTCATTGTAAATAAGAATTTGTCTGGTTAAATACATTTATTTTGGAGGTATGTAAAATCCGCTCCATGTAGGCTACATGTGTCCATATACCCATCATGAAATGAAAGATGAGATGATGCCGTTGACCTTCGGTGATCCTAAAAATGGCTTGTTTTCCATTTCATTTTTAATAAAAACCAAGCCCTTACCCTACTATAACAAAGTTCAACAGCAATGTGTCGATGTCCTGGCCATGCATTAGCCAAGTAGCCTATCCATAAAAGGTTTTTAAATGGTCTACTCGTGAGAGTGCCTTGAAATATTTTGGAGACATTTGATGGCATGCCTTTTCATGATTCATGATACATAGGCCTACCTGCATATTCAATTAGCTTGTCCCCATCCCCACTTCCAAAAAGCTCCTACACCCAGTTACCAAAGAGCAGGTTGATGTTTATTGTCATGAATCTTTCCCTGGAGGCAGAACTGAGTGATTTCCGCTAGTTGGGCCTGCTGCAAAGTCCAAATTGGCTACATTAAAAAAATTCAGGAAAACAAACATTTTATTTTTGGTCTTAATTTAAAGTAGCAATATGTAAATTAGGCAACTTATTTAGCAACCAGGACATTTTTTCAACCAGGCGATTTCTGCATATTGCACCTTTAAGGTTAGGGTTAGCAGGGTAGTTTAGGCTAGGGTTAAGGTTAGGGTTAGGCATTAGGGTTAGCAGGGTAGTTTAGGCTAGGGTTAAGGTTAGGGTTAGGCATTAGGGTTAGCAGGGTAGTTTAGGCTAGGGTTAAGGTTAGGGTTAGGCATTAGGGTTAGCAGGGTAGTTTAGGCTAGGGTTAAGGTTAGGGTTAGGCATTAGGGTTAGCAGGGTAGTTTAGGCTAGGGTTAAGGTTAGGTTTCAAATCAGATTTTATGGAGTGTGTAAAGACATTCATGTGCCAACTAGTGATCACTCTGTGTTCCCAATAAATGCCAACTTGCTACCAGATGTTCTCCTCCAAACGTATTTAAATTATTCAGTCCTATAAGGCCTATATCTGGCTTACTGAGAAGTGCCTCACAAACACTTTACAGCACAGTTTATGGGAGCGATGTGTAAATACATTTATAGGAGTGATGTGTAAATACATTTATAGGAGCGATGTGTAAATACATTTATAGGAGTGATGTGTAAAGATATTTATAGGAGCGATGTGTAAATACATTTATAGGAGCGATGTGTAAATACATTTATAGGAGTGATGTGTAAATACATTTATAGGAGCGATGTGTAAATACATTTATAGGAGCGATGTGTTAAGATATTTATAGGAGCGATGTGTAAAGACATATAGGAGCGATGTGTAAAGATATTTATAGGAGCGATGTGTAAAGATATTTATAGGAGCGATGTGTAAAGACATATAGGAGCGATGTGTAAAGATATTTATAGGAGCGATGTGTAAAGATATTTATAGGAGCGATGTGTAAAGATATTTATAGGAGCGATGTGTAAAGACATATAGGAGCGATGAATAAAGACATTTATAGGAGCGATGTGTTAAGACATTTATAGGAGCGATGAATAAAGACATTTATAGGAGCGATGTGTTAAGACATTCATGTGAGCGATGTGTTAAGACATTTATAGGAGCGATGTGTTAAGACATTTATAGGAGCGATGTGTAAATACATATAGGAGCGATGTGTAAAGATATTTATAGGAGCGATGTGTTAAGACATTTATAGGAGCGATGTGTAAAGATATTTATAGGAGCGATGTGTTAAGATATTTATAGGAGCGATGTGTAAATACATTTATAGGAGCGATGTGTAAATACATTTATAGGAGTGATGTGTAAATACATATAGGAGCGATGTGTAAAGATATTTATAGGAGCGATGTGTAAAGATATTTATAGGAGCGATGTGTTAAGACATTTATAGGAGCGATGTGTAAAGACATTTACAGGAGCGATGTGTTAAGACATTTATAGGAGCGATGTGTAAAGACATTTATAGGAGCGATGTGTTAAGATATTTATAGGAGCGATGTGTTAAGACATTTATAGGAGCGATGTGTTAAGATATTTATAGGAGCGATGTGTTAAGACATTTATAGGAGCGATGTGTTAAGATATTTATAGGAGCGATGTGTAAATACATTTATAGGAGCGATGTGTTAAGACATGTAGAGGCCTATACTCGTTGAAGCCAATTACAACAATATTGACCGCCAACACTCCAAACATATTTACTGGATGTATTTTACTGTTGCTATTATTCTATACACTAGCCCAGAGTTCTCCAACAGGTTGATTGAGAACTACCAGTAGCTCGCAGCCCACCTATGAGTAGTTCACCAAACAATTCTGAAAGTACATGCAATTGTCACGTGTTCCACCGCAAACTGTCACTAACAAATTCCACAGGTATCAGACACTGCAACACTGCAACCCAGCTACTATCTAATCAACGCAACATTAACATTATCCCACCCCTGGTTAAACACTATTGGCTAACAAAGCCCAACCTGACACAATATCTACCAATTTATTTCCAGCAATATTGCCTGTCTGTCTGTCAGCGCGGTGCACGTATGTCTATCACTCTGTCTGTAGCCTGTTGATGTGATAACCTTCTTGTGGGTTGACGGAAATACTTTCCCCAATTTAAATGTTACCTGCGAAGTAAGCTTACCTGGCAGAAATGCATCATGAGTAATTGTATCATTTGTATCTATTATTTGTTATTAGTAAACTTTGCCATGAAAAGAGCAGCAGCAGTAGTCTTCAGAACTATTGCTAGACCGGCACATTCCTAAACACATTCCTCACGTGCTAGATGTGCAATTAAAGGGCCAGATGCACAATTAAAAGGGAATTACACAAAAAAATCCAAATGTGTTTTTCATTTACTTCCAGACCTAAAAAAATAAAGTATTCTGATGTGATTTAAGCATTGCTATGGACTCAGAACATCCAATTTTGTTGTTTCCCTATGAACAATTGTAATTGTAATTGTAATTTTGAGAGTGAAAAACAACAAAATTGAAAACCAGGAAAAATAACACAGAGAGAACATAATGTGGAACAATATAAAACTGAAATTGGGTAAAAAAATCACAGATTATATAGGACCCCCTTAAAGTGGTTTATTATACATTATTTTACCAGGTATATTGGCAGAAAGATAGTGTACAAAACAAAGTGGTACACTAAGGACCTGGGGCAGGATTCACAAAACCTTCTTAAGAAGAAATTTCTTCTTAGTTTGGGCTAGGCGTCCCGCTAGCGGGACAACTTCCGGTGAAACTGGAGGGCGCGCAATTCAAATAAATAATCATAAAAATTATGATATTAAACATGTAGGTACATACAAGTGTCTTATATTGGTTGAAAGCTTAAAGTCTTGTTAATCTAACTGCACTGTCCAATTTACAGTAGCCATTACAGCGAAAGCATGCCATGCGATTGTTTGAGGACGGCGCCCCACATCAAAATATTTTTCCACCGGTATAGGTTCCATAAATTCACAAATAGCAATTAAATATTCACTTACTTTTTGAAAATCTTCCTCTTATTTGTCATCCAAAAGGTCCCAGCTATAACATGTAGTGTCGTTTTGTTAAATAAAATCCTTCTTTATAACCCAAAAAGTCTGTTTAGTTGGCACCATTGATTTGAGTAATCCACTTGTTCAACATGCAGAGAAAGGAATCCGAAAATCTACCGCTAAACTTTGTTAAAACAAGTCAAAATACGTTTCTATTGACTCCTCAGATACCCTAAAATGTAATCAAACTATAATATTTCATACGGAAAGAAGTATGTTCAATAGGAAACCGATATTAGCAGGTGCGTCTTGTCTTCATCGCGCGCCCAAACACAAATTTCCAAGACCGTGTCCCTGTACTAAAACTGATATTCCTTCTTCGTTTTTGAAGCCTGAAACCTTGAACATAGACTGCTGACACCCTGTGGAAGCCATAGGAATTGCATCCTGAGAGCTGGAATTAGTTATTTCCTTATACTTTCCATTGTAAGAGCATGGGCTCTCAAAAAAAAAGAAAAGAATTCCTGTTGGTTTTTCTTTGGAGTTTCTCCTACCATATCTATTGTGTTATAGTCTCCTACATTATTTTAACATTTCCACAGTCGTCAAAGTGTTTTCTTTCAAATGGTACCAATTATATGCATATCCTGGCTTCAGGACCTGAGCAACAGGCAGTTTACTTTGGACACGTCAGTCAGGTAGAAATTGAGGAAAAAGGACCCTAGCCCCTTCTTAACTGCCATTTTTTTCCTTAATTAATAATTTAAAAAGAAAGTTAAGCAAAGTTGCTATTCCTCAAAAAGGTTATTGGAAAATTTCTTGCGCTATTTCTTATGTTTCTCCTTAAGCAAAAAAGTAAAGAAGAATTTAGAGGCTGTGTCACAACCGGCTGTGATTGGGAGTCCCAAGTGTCGTAAGGGTTTGGCAGGTTTAGGCCATCATTGTAAATTACTTTTTTTTTCAATTGTCTTGCCTAGTTAAATAAAGGTTAAAAAAAGTATTAGCTTGTGACATGTTTCATTTTTTAAAATTAACTCTCTTGCTAGAAATGGCTGAAGACTCCTACTCTAGCCTATGTTATTCAGTAAATGGTATCAATCTAAAATTGACTAGGATGAGAATATTCCGTGCCCCCCAGCCGAGTTGGATTAGATGACAATCCAAAGACTGTTGGTAACCTACAGAACTTGAGACAACCACATGTAGTATTAAGCCATGGAACACGTTGATTTGCCAGTGAATGGTCAAGCCCTCGTCACACCTATAACACATTTTTTCACCAAAACCCATCCCTTTCAGCCACTGCCAGCTACTGCGCCCATAATTCCCGCAGTGAAAATATTCAAAATATTTCTGACACAACCCCAGACCTATAGCACTAGCAACAGCGCTATTTACCATTAAAAAAAATACCCAAAGCTTCATGGCATAATATACAGAAGCCATCGCGCAGACGTTAGTTCAAATGGACATTACTTCTGACATTATCTCCATTCAATGAAGATGACCGAACTTTGACCTGCTACCGCTTTAGTGAAGGGCTTGTTTTTGAAGTTGTTCGTCTACAGTCAAATGCTAATAACTCCAGAAAATGTCACATTCAAACCACATGTCCAACAGTGGCCCTACTGACCCATTTTACAGTGTGGCAAGCAGATGTAGAGTTGTCTTGTTTTGCTGGGAATGATGGTGTCGGAGAATGTGTCAGCGTGTTTGTTTTGGATGTGTGTGTGTGTGTGTGTGTGTGTGTGTGTGTGTGTGTGTGTGTGTGTGTGTGTGTGTGTGAGTTTGAATGGGACTTCAGAGAGAATATGCACTGTGTGTGTGTGTGTGTTTTTGTGAGTGAGTGTGTGTAGCGTGTGTGTACCATGTATGTGTGTGTGTGTGCATAGCATTTAGTGTGTTGAGTCTTTGTGTGTCTGTGTAGCATGTGTGTAGAGTGTGTGTGTGTGTGTGTGTGTGTGTGTGTGTGTGTGTGTGTGTGTGTAGCGTTTACCGTGTAGAGTGTGTGTGTGTACATAGCGTTTAGCGTGTAACGTGTGTGTGTACATTGTGTGTGCATGCGTTGGCTCCTCTGATACCTTTAACCTTGATTCGTGTTGAAAGCAGGTCTGGTTCTGTGCACTCAGTTGTGGAGGCTGCAAAACGGTTCCATTTGGAGGGTGACTCAGGAACGCGAGCCTGTCCGCTTGCTGGTTTTGTTCATCTGTAAATATAATCTCTCTGCAGTTTAAATTCAGCACCATGACAGACATTTAAGTAGGGGAAAAGTGCTTTCCGGTTGATCAAAGTCAATGACTGAGTAGAACCGATCCACAGGTAAGCAAAATGTATTTTGCGCTGTACTTTTATTGGCACGATTTCACTAGTCCCCTCCCTCTCTTCTTATATAAAAAAGCCACTGCTAGCACTGGCACATTGCAGGGAGATTTTTTTGTTTCCATCTTTCTTATATTTAGGTGAGATGAAAGGTGTACAGTGCCATCTAGGAAATGAGAGCATGAACATGCAAGTAAAACCACAATTTATTGGCTCATTATGTTTCCTAGGTTCCCAGGTTGACCAAAATAATATTTTGTATTCTATTACGCATAACTGATCTGTATAAAGGTTTAAAAAACTTCAGCTTAAGTAACACAACCTATGGGGGGAGGGATGGAGGAAGTGAGAGTGAGAGAGGGAAGGAGGGGTGGAGGGAGAGAGTAAGAGGGAGGGGTGGAGGGAGTGAGAGTGAGAAAATAAGGGAGGGTGTGAGAGTGAGAAAGGGATGGAGAGTGAGAGAGAGAGAGAGAGAGAGAGAGAGAGAGAGAGAGAAACCTGGTGACTGTATTTTTCATGAAGGCAAAGATTTTTCTCAAAGCTGTTTCTCATAAAGTCTTGATTCTCAAAGCCGTTTCTCATGAAGTCTTGATTCTCAAGCTGTTTCTCAGAAAGCCTTGTTTATCAAAGCTGTTTATCATAAAGTCTTGATTCTCACCAGAATAACTGGTCAATAAGAAGTGACACCAGAGAGTTGTCTCGGGTGGGTGGCGAATCGCACGGGACCATCTCAGGCAGGGTTTTGTGTGTGTGTGTGTGTGTGTGTGTGTGTGTGTGTGTGTGTGTGTGTGTGTGTGTGTGTGTGTGTGTGTGTGTGTGTGTGTGTGTGTGTGTGTGTGTGTGTGTTTTAGAAGCTGGGAGGGGTGATGGGTGACAGGGAGCGACCCAGGGTGAAGTCAGTATTTTAAGGACATACCAGCCAGTCTAGCACAGGACCCTCACTGGAAGGAATTTGTCAGACATGCTGCTGAACTAAAAACAGCTATTTTTACATTTTGTTCATTATTCGGACAGCATCCTGGAAAATATGTTAAGATCATGTGATACATTTGTTTTTGATCATGTGATATTTTTGTGATCATTGTAGAGGTTTATCCACAGGAATGTATCATCCCTTAGATTCATGGCATTTTCACATTCATAAGGTTCATACAGAATGAATTCACCCATTACTGTATAACATCCATTATGTTTCACAGAATGTGTCAGAGTAGTTTACTACGGTTACCAACACAATGTTCTATGCCACATTAAACTGACAGAACCTGTAGCAGAGTTGGATGACTGCTGGACATGCAGAGTTGGATGACTGCTGGACATGCAGAGTTGGATGACTGCTGGACATGCAGCAGAGTTGGATGACTGCTGGACATGTAGAGTTGGATGACTGCTGGACATGCAGCAGAGTTGGATGACTGCTGGACATGCAGAGCTGGATGACTGCTGGACATGCAGCAGAGTTGGATGACTGTTGGACATGCAGCAGAGTTGGATGACTGCTGGACATGTAGCAGAGTTGAATGACTGCTGGACATGTAGAGTTGGATGACTGCTGGACATGCAGCAGAGTTGGATGACTGCTGGACATGTAGCAGAGTTGGATGACTGCTGGACATACAGAGTTGGATGACTGCTGGACATGCAGCAGAGTTGGATGACTGCTGGGCATGCAGAGTTGGATGACTGCTGGACATGCAGCAGAGTTGGATGACTGCTGGACATACAGAGTTGGATGACTGCTGGACATGCAGCAGAGTTGGATGACTGCTGGGCATGCAGAGTTGGATGACTGCTGGACATGCAGCAGAGTTGAATGACTGCCGGACATGTAGAGTTGGATGACTGCTGGACATGCAGCAGAGTTGGATGACTGCTGGACATGCAGCAGAGTTGGATGACTGCTGGACATGCAGCAGAGTTGAATGACTGCTGGACATGCAGCAGAGTTGGATGACTGCTGGACATGCAGCAGAGTTGGATGACTGCTGGACATGTAGAGTTGAATGACTGCTGGACATGCAGCAGAGTTGGATGACTGCTGGACATGTCACAGAGTTGGATGACTGCTGGACATGCAGCAGAGTTGGATGACTGCTGGACATGCAGCAGAGTTGGATGACTGCTGGACATGCAGCAGAGTTGAATGACTGCTGGACATGCAGCAGAGTTGGATGACTGCTGGACATGTAGCAGAGTTGGATGACTGCTGGACATGCAGCAGAGTTGGATGACTGCTGGACATGCAGCAGAGTTGAATGACTGCTGGACATGTAGCAGAGTTGGATGACTGCTGGACATGTAGCAGAGTTGGATGACTGCTGGACATGCAGCAGAGTTGGATGACTGCTGGACATGTAGAGTTGGATGACTGCTGGACATGCAGCAGAGTTGAATGACTGCTGGACATGCAGCAGAGTTGAATGACTGCTGGACATGTAGCAGAGTTGGATGACTGCTGGACATGTAGCAGAGTTGAATGACTGCTGGACATGTAGCAGAGTTGGAGTCTAAATTATTATAGGTTGTCTTGTTGACATTTTTCACATCTGTGAAGAGAAAAGAGAGTAGGCGTAACAACTTCCGAAGCTGAAAGCTAAGTCTTTTAGCATAGCAAGGAACGTCCCTCATCTTTAGTGAGTGTAGTGTGATGACCACCCAAGTTCGATTCCCACTCAAAATCACAACACAGATACTTCTACTGGCCAAAAGTGAGACGATGATAATTTAACCTTTTACTGCAGTGAGCTAAATCACACAGAGTGATTCTTGGTAGTCTTAAACAAATCTACTTTGAAACAAAAGTGAACACCACACACACATGGTTATGGAATAATAAAGAAACTGAAATGTATTCAGTTTTGAGTTTGCATCCCAATATTACACTTTATATATATAACAGAAGCCTCAATTAAAACAAAACCGTTTGACATACAAAAAACTGATTTTTGAATTTGTAAAAAAATATTATTTATTAATTATGTAAATTATGAATAACATTCCACCCATGAGGCCACTAGTGGGCAATTTTGTCATTTGACTGCAGGAAAGGGTTTGACTGTTTGACTTCTGCTTTTTTTGAGAGAGAGCAAGAGAGAGATAAAACAAATCTGTGTAGTTTAGTATGACTAGTAATAATAAGAGTACTCAAGTAATCACATTTAATAACTTAAATAAATCATGGAATACCATGAGTTGAACAGAATGTTTTTGAGTGGTTCCCAGAGCCCATTGACATACAATGCTATCCTAATATGGACACCGTATTCATGTGCTGATGTAACACATGTACCATACAGATGTAGGATATTAATTTGATCACTGTTTTGTTACTGAGTGTATTCAATGGTTTAAAAAAAAGGCTTCTAAAGTTTGTAATTTCCATTTTAAAATCTCAGACTTGATTTGCCCTAACAAAAAATGTATCAACCCCTACAATCGAATTCACATTATAATTCACATTTCCTGTTCCTGCAGGATTATTTTCCAGCTATAGCAAACTGGCTCAAATTAAGATCTTACATCTGTAGGTGACCTATTCTTTCATAATGTACAGTCATTGATAACAACCAGCAAGGAGGGTCATCTGCATCTAACTTTCTCACTCATCATTATTCACGATTTATTTAGTCACAAGCTTGATGTAGTCACTGCGTGCTATAAATATCGGACCAAATACTTAACTTTTTATTACTTTAATTCTTAGTCCCCCCATTTTAGTATTATGTCCAAAAAGTGCTGTAATTTCTAAACGGTTCACCCGATTTTAATGAAAATACCCTCAAATTAAAGCTGACAGTCTGAACTTTAACCTCGTAGTCATTGTATCATTTCAAAATAACAACAAAATAGTCACTGTCAGAGCTTACTGTATATCACTGACAGGAAAGAGTTCAATAGAGAGTTCACCTAATCAGGAGGACACACTGGTGTCATCTGAACATTGTCTAATATACTGTAAAATTGTAATCACCAACTTTCATTCTTTCTCCTCCCTGAATGAAAACATTGGTAATGTATTCCCCGGTGAGTTGGAAGGACTGAGAACAGCATGATCTAACACAGCCACGAAGCGCAGCCTCTCGTGCTCAACTCCGACTGAGGGAGAAAAAAGCATGAAAGAACGAGGAGGGACGAATAAGAAGAAAAAAAGAATGAAGAAAAAGAAAATACATTTCAGCTCCACACTGTCATGTATTCTCACTGACATCATCATTGTAAAATTAGGAACCTGGTTTCTTCTTTCCTGCAGATGTGGAAGCTTGAAATTGCATTCCGTGGGCCTGTGCCACATTTCATCAGCGTTTTTTCCCCTTCCAAAAAGGGGCTTGGCCGCATGTGGTCCTGACCCCCCTCTTCCAACCCCCCTAACCCTATCCCTCACTCCTTGGGACCCCCAGCACTCTTTCGCTCTCCCTCTCCTGCCCGGCCTGCTATCCGGTATCCAGAGTAGGGGCTACCTAATCCCAGGCAGTCCCCCGGCAAGGCCCACACCTGTGGCTGATTGAATCCTTCTGGAGTACAAAGGGCCTAATTTATGGCCTTAGAGGAGCTCCGGGCCACAGCTGCGCGCAGCCAGGAAAGGGAAGTTGTTCATCACACCGCGTGTATTTCATCAGCAATGGTCACCACGTAGATATGTTTCCGTGTGGCCCAGCCCCTATCACTTTGGCTGACAGGTGGGTGGCAAGATGGCCACTCTCAATGTCATTAGGTTAGAGCAGGGGTCTCCATCCTTTTCTAGCATGAGAGCTACCCTTAAAAACTGTTGAGAGCTACTTTTACAACAAAAAAAGACTAGCTTTTAAATAGGCACATTCTCCTCTCCCCTGAATTCTTCCCCGGGTCGTTGCTGTGAAAGAGATGTGTTTTCTGTCAATTTACCTGGAAAAATAATGGTTAATCAACAACTCTAAGTGGTTGAGGGGCCCTATAAAATCTATACTAAGCAGAAATCTAAACAAAACATGTAAAGTGTTGATCCCATGTTTCATGAGGTGAAATAAAAGATCCCAGAAATGTTACATAAGCACAAAAAGCTTATTTCTCTCAAATTTTGTGCACAAATTTGTTTACATACCTGTTAGTGAGCATTTCTCCTTCGCCAAGATAACCCATCCACCTGACAGATGTGGAATATCAAGAAGCTGATTAAACAGCATGATCATTACACAGGTGCACCTTGTGCTGTGGACAATAAAAGGCCACTCTAAAATGTGCAGTTTTGTCAAACAACACAATGACACAGATGTTCTAAGTCTTGAGGGAGCGTGCAATTGGCATGCTGACTTCATGGATGTCCACCAGAGCTGTTGTCAGAGAATTTAATGTTCATTTCTCCAACATAAGCCACCTTCAGCATCATTTTACAGAATTTGGCAGTACGTCCAACAGGCATCACAACCGCAGACCATGTGTATGGCAGCATGTGGGCGAGCTATTCAACACTGTGAACAGAAGCACCCCATGGTGAAGGTGTTTTTATGGTATTGGTAGGCATAAGCTATGGACAACGAACACAATTGCATTTTATCGATGGCAATTTCAATGCACAGAGATACCGTGAAGAGATCCTGAGGCCCGTTATGGGGCCATTCATCCACCACCATTACCTCATGTTTGAGCATGATAATCCTCGGCCCCATGTCGCAAGGATCTGTACACAAGTCCTGAAAGCTGAAAATGTCCCAGTTCTTCCAGTGCCAGCATACTCACCAGACATGTCACCCATTGAGCATGTTTGGGATGCTCTGTATCTACGTGTACGTCAGAGTGTTCCAGTTCCTGCCAATATCCAACAACTTCGCACATCCATTGAAGAGGAGTGGGACAACAGTCCACAGGCCACAATCAACAGCCTGAATAACTCTGTATGTGAATGAGATGTGTAGCGCTACATGAGGCAAATGGTCACACCAGATACTGACAGGATTTCTGATCCATGCCCCTACCCTTTTTTTAAGGTATCTGTGACCAACAGAAGCAAATCTGTATTCCCAGTCATGTGAAATCCATAGATTAGGGCCTAATAAATGTATTTCAATTGACTGATTTCCTTATATGAACTGTAAATCAGTCAAATCTTTTTGTTCAGTATATTTGATTGTTTCGCAAATTACGTTTTCTCTGTTTTTTCTTTCCTTTTTCCTTCTCTTTTTTCCCATTTATTTTCCTTTCAAAATTACAATTATTCATAAAGAAACAAGAAAATTGGATGTTCAGACTCCATGTCAATTCATAAATCACATCAGAAGACCATTTTTGAGGGGTGGAGAAAAAAAACTAACAAGTTCAACATTTTTGGTGTAATTCCTCTTTAATTGTGCACCTATTGAGCAAGGAATGTATTTGGCTAGCAATGCTTCTTTCTGTACCGCACATCATGGCAGCGTTTGCGAAACAAATGTGCACCCGATAGATTACAAATAATCATGATATCATTCTGTCAGGTAGGCCTACCTTGCAGTTAACATTTAATTGAGAAGGTTTTGGGGAAAGCCTTTGTTTACCCACATGACGGTTATCATTAGCATTGCTAACTGGCTACACAAAGTGATAGACGTGCGCACCACACAGCAATATCGCAATATCGCTTAAAACTAATTCACTGATATTATGTTAAGCTTGGCTTTTTAAGCCAATTGTGACCAAACAGAGGTGAGATAATGTCAATGTAGCTTTGATTGAAAAGTAGCCGGGAGCTTTACAGTGTCTGAAAATAATGAGACAGTTTGCAATGGAACACGTGATGTATTTTCAGAATTGTTTGGCGAGCTACTCATAGCCTGTAAGCTACTGGGAGATATCTACCTGTTGGACAGCCCTGGACTCACAGCCTGTAAGCTACTGGGAGATATCTACCTGTTGGACAGCCCTGGACTCACAGCCTGTAAGCTACTGGGAGATATCTAGCTGTTGGACAGCCCTGAACTCATAGCCTGTAAGCTACTGGGCGCTATCTAGCTGTTGGACAGCCCTGAACTCACAGCCTGTAAGCTACTGGGTGATATCTTGCTGTTGGACAGCTCTGAACTCATAGCCTGTAAGCTACTGGGCGCTATCTAGCTGTTGGACAGCCCTGGGCTAGATAGAAAATATTTATATCCCCTTAGAGGTTCATCACGTAAGCATGATGGGTTGGCCCTGGACTAGAGGTTGCAGGCGAGTGAGAGGTAGAGGTTGTAGGGTGGGATGGTAGCTTTGGAGTAGTGGGTGAAATCTAGACAATTACGGAGGACTATTCTTTGTATCCGTCCCGTAATGGCGACTGTTGGCACGTTTGGTGATACAGTCACAATGCTATTTTACTACTGAGTTTAGTCAATTGTTTACATATTACGTTACAACTAAATCATGAATTACAACACTTTACATTAACTAACACTTTATACTAGAGTAACTACACGGGAATAACCTTCCTGGATATCAATTATTTCTTTCTATTCTGGAAAAAAAAAGGTTGACATGTTGAGCTCTTCTGCATATGTGCGCTTGGAACAGAAGTCTACCGGAACCAATCCATTTGGTCAGGCCCTTTTAGAATCCATTTCCTATCGGCATGTCGCGAAGACAAAACACATCTCTTGCGCAGACTTGGTAGTGAGGCTACACTTGTGTAACACTTCTATAGGTTAATGAATACTTCCAATGTATTCAAAGCATTTGCTTATGAAAAGCTGTGCTGATATATTTATATCTGTACGATTTTGTGCGTCACAAATGATTGCATATAGGCCTACATGTTTTTGCTGTAGAAATATGCATTCGCCCATGAAATGCAGGTCACCAAATGCAGTATTTATGTGAGATAACAGCTGAACAATAACCAGGACAGTTGACACAACAAATGTAATTCTACAATTACACATATACAGATACAATACAATAAAGTTTTTCAATTCATGTCAATATCATCTGATGTATTGAACGGATGTGGGTCGATTAGTTTCTCTTCCTGCTATAAAATCAGTTTGTCATAGCTCATAAATCCTTGGGCATACAGATTTAGATTCAATCGAACTCATCCTTCTGAGACAGCCATCAAGGAAAGACAACGTCATTGAACCTTTCGGAACATCAGCCACATCCTCTAAAGGGAATATAGTCACACCGATGACAATAGTAAATGTTAGTATCGTTCACAACACTGAAAGGGGGACCTGCCACAGTGTCATATGGAGAAATGGTTTAGAGACTGTAAAGACACTGATGTCTGTAGATGATTTATACTTCGTGCCATACTTGCGTTGCTCATACTGTACTTTTGTACAGTGAGAAGAAGGCGATTGAAAATAATTTGAAGAACATTTCGGGAAAATGCACTGAACGTAATGTAATCGGCAGCTGTAGTATTCCAAAGTCGTTTAGGATTAAATAACCTCTACCGAGTCCCTAACAACAGGATGTTCCTGTTTTCAGGGGAAATGGAAAGAGAGCTGGTGACGTGACATCCACTTTTGGATGTTAACAAGGCGACACTCCATCCTCCACATTTACTGGATTGGTTGAACAGTGCAGAAGAGAACCTCCCTGAACTGTTTTTTTTTCCTTTTCTCGTCAAAACCAGTATGTTGTGGGTCTAGTTTCAGCCATTTGTTATACGCCTGCTGTATTAGGTTAAGGATTAAGTGACGTCCTGTTCTATTTTAAATGTTATGGTTATTTTGGGAAACCTCTGTGTGGTGTGAGGGCTGTTTTTTTGCCCAAAAATGTAGACTTATTGATGTGGGATACAGAATGCCCTAGGTTTCAGATGACATTGTGCTTTCCCTACAATTAACTAGATGGAGGCCCCCCCCAACACCTATCTATTTCGGCCCCTATCTAAAGAAAAACTATTCACTCAGTTTCACTTAAAACTTTTGGCCCAGGCAGTCTTGATTGCTGCTTTGAGGTCTGCCTACGAAGTTTAAGGGAAACTGCGGTGGGATACTACTGCCTCTACTAAAGACGGGCCTGTATCAGTCCATAAACTGACCATAGCCAGTTAGCCACTGTAACTGTTAACACTCTCAGTCATCTGCAGCGAACCTTCAATGCAACCCGGCTTCGTGTGGGCGATAGCAGATGTTTGTCAGCAGCCATCCAGCAGCTTTTCTCCTCCTGTGTTGCTCCGCTGAGGTATGTCGGGGTCTCTTGCCGGCAATAAGCTCCCAAGACACCATGCTCTTTCTCTCTCTCTTTCTGTTCATGTGGAACGCAGCAGACGCAGCTGGCTTGGAAGCGTCCGTGTTGTTTGCGTACCCATTTTCACATGCATGCTTTGGAGTTTTATTTGCAGATCCCTGAGCATCGCAACTATGCTCCCCAAGCCAGACCACCTGCATCAATTATAATCGCAATGGAACCTTCTGGCTCAGTGTGATCCAGATAAACACTGAATCCACAGTCATGTGAAAAACATGTTTTCAAAAATGCTGCCATCAAAAAGAGTGTTGGTTCCAACCTCCCATGCGAAGTAAGCACTCAAGCTTCATGACCTACCACGACAGCAAACTGTCTTTGATAGTATTTAGGTCAGTGTCCACAATGCCTTGGAAGTTCTTCTGCTGGTTTTCTACTCTCCCCGGTAATGATTACCCACTGGGAACAGACGTCAGCTCAACGTCTAGTTTTGATGTACATTTGGTTGAGTTGTCAGCTGACGTGAATTCAATGTGAAATCAACAACAAAATGTCACCATGTCATTGGATTTGGGTTAAAAGTTCCCTTACGAAATTCTCTTACGTTGATAACTTTTTTCAAATACAATCAATTTTCAACGTTGATTCAACGTCATCACATTATAATTTGTTTGTTGAAATGACTTAGAAACAACGTTGATTCAACCTGTTTTTGCTGAGAGGGTATTTTGTACTTATAATTTATTGCGATGAAAATGGCTGTTTCAAGGTCGTCGTCAATCATAAGGCAAGGATGACAACCAACAGACGTTGTAGACTTGTAGAAGTCTACAGCTACGAAGCTAAAGGTTCCTCATTCTTTTTCATTCCTTTTTTGTTGTTGCCCTTATTAACCTTCATTGACCTATAGACAAAGGTCAAAGGACTAAGGTCAGGTCGGGTAGCAGAATGTGCTACCAGAAGAATAAAAAACTTAAGGCAGCCACTCCAAATTTAACACGCTGGAAGGAAACCAATGCATTTTTATATTTCCCCATTGACATTCTATGGAGACTCCTGTTAGAGACTGTTATATGTCAAGACTAACGTACGTGTGTGATGTTTGAGAAAGGTCTGAACTTGAGCACACTTGGTGTTAAACCCATTGAGTGTGGAACATATGGACTTTACTAAAGCAACTTGAAAATATGTATATTATAAATCTACCTTTTATTAGCAACAGCCTTGATATCTTTTGCATTACATTTTTCTTTGAGACTCGCTTCCCACCACAAATCCCATTTGTTCATGTTTTTGAAAAAGTAAAGAAAAAATATTCATGTTAAATCTAACACCTTTCTTTCCACATCACTTTCCCTCCTTTGTCACAGCAGAGAAAAGTTATTGCCAAAATATGCAATTGTGGGCTCTTCCAAAACGTTACCTCCTCAAGGTTGTCGGAGCCATAAAGGGGAGGACATCGTAATTCATCTTAAAACAACAGGAGGTTGGGGCTGTTGTTGGAACTTCATGTTTCCTCAGGTCCAGGTGCCTTTGAAGGAGTTTAGAAGAATTTGTCTCGTGTGAATTTTAGTGGAAGAAGTTTTCATAGCATTCGGGTTACATTAATGTACCCACAGAGATCAAAGAAATGAATCCAGCTATTAAGGAGCTGTTTGCTCCAAAGAGAAGCCAAGCACTGAGGAACTCCATACTGTTCCTTCCCTGTGAAGAAAACGACAGAAAACTTGACACTAAAGAGGACTTGTGATTGTTCACCACATGCAAGTCTTGCAATATTCAACCAGTCTCTCCAATTACTCTCCTCAATCTTACACATGCGCTACAATTGGAAGAGTGGCAGTTGCTAGTCCCAGCGGTTGCAATGATATGTTTGAGGTTATGATTTCCCAGTGGAGTCTTGGGTTACAGTGCAGCAGATACTGCCTTGGATGAGCAAAGCATGTTGGGGGGTATGAGGTCATTTATGTCCACCTAGAGCAGTCAATCTTGTCAGTGAGTAGCTGTTCAAGGAGGCTGTTAATAGTATCAAAATGTGATTTACCCTGACGCATGTTGAATATATTAAGCCTGGAAAATAATTATTTGAAACCATTAGAACGTCTGCCATCGCATCATTTGCCAAGAATATTTGGTTTAAGAAACTATATGATGTTTATTTTTTTACTTTTCGATATACTGTGTAAAACCGTGAACTAATTGTCACATGAGTGGTCATGAAGGAAAGGAAACCAGGAAAGGAAACTTTTAGGGCTGTGGGGATGCAGTCTAAGTTTCAACAGTGAGAGTTGACTGAGCATTTCCCCATCAGCCTCAATGTATGACAATTTCTCTAATTGTGCCAAATTGAGCTGCTGTCAGAGATTGAAGACATTTGGAAGAGGAACTAATATCTTTGCCCGTCAATTATTAGCTCATTGATTCCAAAAATGTGGGAAATTACCCACTTGAATCAAATGTTCGCTCAGACACCTGTCCCTCACACTAAATGCATATAAGATGTGGCCGCCCAATAGGGAGGATGGGCTCGATCATGCATGAAATGCAATGTGACAGGAACGTTGTGGAGCTTGATGTGGGCCTGATGTGGAGCCTGAGTGAGTAAATAGACGTTTGAGAAATTGAATTGGGCGTGAGATAAAGTTCTCACTTGTTTCATGGAACTAGACTTTCTAGAATTCAGTGGAGGATGGTGGGAGGAGCTATAGGAGGACTGGCTCATAGTAGTGTCTGGAATGAAATTAATGGAACACATCAAACATAGCCCATCCTTCTATAACTCCTCCCACCAGCCTCCACTGCTAGAATCCTCCTTTGCACTCGGCCCGTGGCTCAAATGCATGGGAATGCGTGTTTGAGCTAAATGCCCATTCTTGGAGACAGTGTTTTAAACAACATGTGGTGCTGTTGTCCAACCAGACAGATTATGTACTCACACATTGTCGTGAGATGGATTAGAATAGGGCATTTTTACATTAAAGGTGCAATATGCAAAAAAATCGGTCCTCCATTTCTTGATTTCAAAAATTCTAATAGTTCGACTAATTTCAGTTTATGTAACAAAACAAGCAAGTATAGTGTAGAGAATGACTGTACCATCTAAACCGCTGTGAAATATATTTTTCCATAACTGGAGCTGGTGTACAAAACCGAACATAAAATTAGGAAAAAACGAAACTTGGGGGTGAGGGTGGGGGGGAATCTACTGGTTGACAGAGGAAAGATAACTTGATTAACATGAGTCACTGAACCTCACTCCCTAAACCACTGACTCATTTCGGGGGCTATGATTACCTGGACAGCCATAACTTCATGGGGAGAGGAGAGGCTCTTTTGCAATCCTCCATTTTAGCTCTGGACATATCTATTTTCCTCTACCTCCCTCTCACTCTAATCAGCAAGCTCTCACCAATCAGGAGAAATAGGTCTCCTAAGTGCCAACTTTGCCACCCTTGCCATCCAAGACACTCAAATTATAATTTCTCTCCACAGTTGCTACACTGACTAGAAAACTTTGCATTTAAAGCAATTACCAGTGAAATAATACAATAATATAATTACTATGCAGTTACTTTATAATAGACTACTAAATCTGGTCCATTAGTACTTCTAAGCAGTGTCTACTGCTGGTTACAAGGTTGGGGTCAATTCCATTCAAACTCCAGTCAATTCAGGGAGTATACTGACATTCCAATTCTCTTCAATGCTTTTCAATTAGGAAAATGTGGAATTTTAATTTGGTTTAATTTCTGAATTGACTGGAATGTAAATGGAATTTACCCCTAACCTGGCTGGTATGCCTTGTCATTTCGTCAGTGACTGATTAAGACCTGCAGAGGTTTACAAACTCTCTGGACAATCAGTGATTCATTTATTAACTTGAATGCTTATGAACTACTTCATGAGGACACGCTATTGTTAGTTAGCCCTGGTCTATGGTCAAAATCATTCATAGACAAACCTTGTTAGTTCTGCAGTTTGGTGGAAGTGAACTTAATGTAAAAGCCAGGGAGATCCGAAAGACAAACAACTAGAGCTCATTCAAACCAGCATTTTAACAAAGACTTGACTATTAGACAATGTTTCTATCTGCATTGGAATGATCAGGTGCTGTGTCTCTCTCCAAGAGCTCGAGCTGTATTTTAATGCTGTTCACATAAGCCATGTCCTTGTAATCCCTATTACCAGAGACAGTCAGGAATCCACCAAATCGCTGCCAAGTGCAACTCAAAACATATGGATCCAACAGGACAGCCTCATAAATAAAGATATGACTAGGTCTTTTTCTCTCCCTTGTTGAGCTGAAAGGAGCATTGTATTGAGTTGATCTGGCATGTATCAGTGCAGTGGGCACATGAGAAACGGCTTGCGATTTGGGACACCATCAAGAGAGATGGGTTGAGTCGTTATCTGCTGGTCTGAGATGAAATAATGAATTGTTTTCCTGTTTACCACTCAGAGAGTGTTTGTTTGACCAATAGGTTATTTTTTACCATGGGAATCTATCTCAGCCCTATAGAGTCACAGCATACCTGAAA